>NC_139747.1:7163680-7763680 GCF_964211835.1 Anser anser
TAGTGCAGTGAGTCGAAAGAGTGCACTGGCACCACTGGGGATGCACTGCAGTGAGTCCATAGAGTGCACTGTCAGCACTGGGGATGCAGTGCAGTGACTCCAGAGAGTGCAGAGGCACCACTGTTGATGCAGTGCTGCGACTCCAGAGAGTGCACTGGCACCACTGGGGATGCACTGCAGTGAGTCCAGAGAGTGCACTGGCACCACTGGTGATGCAGTGCAGTGAGTGCAGAGAGTGCACTGGCACCACTGGGGATGCACTGCAGTGAGTCCAGAGAGTGCACTGGCACCTTTGGGATGCACTGCAGTGACTCAAAAGAGTGCACTGGCACCACTGCGGATGCACTGCAGTGAGTCAGGAGAGTGCCCTGGCACCAATGGTGATGCAGTGCAGTGAGTCCAGAGAGTGCAGTGGCACCACTGGGGATGTAGTGCAGTGAGTCCAGAGAGTGCACTGGCACCACTGGGGATGCAATGCAGTGAGTCCAGAGAGTGCACTGGCACCACTGGGGATGCAGTTCAGTGAGTCCAGAGAGTGCACTGGCACCACAGGGGATACACTGCAGTGAGTCCAGAGAGTGCACTGGCACCACTGGGGACGCAGTGCAGTGACTACAGAGAGTGCACTGGCACCATTGGGGATGCAGTGCAGTGAGTCCAGAGAGTGCACTGGCACCAGTGGGGATGCACTGCAGTGAGTCCAGAGAGTGCACTGGCACCACTGGTGATGCAATGCAGTGAGTCCAGAGAGTGCACTGGCACCACTGGGGATGAAGTGCAGTGAGTCCAGAGAGTGCACTGGCACCACTGGGGATGCAGTGCAGTGAGTCCAGAGAGTGCACTGGCACCACTGGGGATGCACTGCAGTGAGTCCAGAGAGTGCACTGGCACCACTGGGGATGCAGTGCAGTGACTCCAGAGAGTGCACTGGCACCACTGGGGATGCAGTGCAGTTGAGTCCAGAGAGTGCACTGGCACCTTGGGGATGCAGTGCAGTGAGTCCAGAGAGTGCACTGGCACCACTGGGATGCAGTGCAGTGAGTCCACAGAGTGCACTGGCACCACAGGGGATACACTGCAGTGAGTCCAGAGAGTGCACTGGCACCACTGGGGACGCAGTGCAGTGACTACAGAGAGTGCACTGGCACCATTGGGGTGCAGTGCAGTGAGTCCAGAGAGTGCACTGGCACCAGTGGGGATGCACTGCAGTGGGTCCAGAGAGTGCACTGGCACCACTGGGGATGCAGTGCAGTGAGTCCAGAGAGTGCACTGGCACTACTGGGGATGCACTGCAGTGAGTCCAGAGAGTGCACTGGCACCACTGGGGATGCAGTGCAGTGAGTCCAGAGAGTGCACTGGCACCAGTGGGGATGCAGTGCAGTGACTCCAGAGAGTGCAGAGGCACCACTGTTGATGCAGTGCTGCGACTCCAGAGAGTGCACTGGCACCACTGGGGATGCAGTGCAGTGAGTCCAGAGAGTGCACTGGCACCACTGGGGATGCACTGCAGTGAGTCCAGAGAGTGCACTGGCACCACTGGTGATGCAGTGCAGTGAGTGCAGAGAGTGCACTGGCACCACTGGGGATGCACTGCAGTGAGTCCAGAGAGTGCACTGGCACCTTGGGGATGCACTGCAGTGACTCAAAAGAGTGCACTGGCACCACTGCGGATGCACTGCAGTGAGTCAGGAGAGTGCCCTGGCACCAAAGGTGATGCAGTGCAGTGAGTCCAGAGAGTGCAGTGGCACTAGTGGGGATGTAGTGCAGTGAGTCCAGAGAGTGCACTGGCACCACTGGGGATGCAATGCAGTGCGTCCAGAGAGTGCACTGGCACCACTGGGGATGCAGTGCAGTGAGTCCAGAGAGTGCACTGGCACCACTGGGGATGCAGTGCAGTGAGTCCAGAGAGTGCACTGGCACCACTGGGGATGCAGTGCAGTGAGTGCAGAGAGTGCACTGGCACCACTGGGGATGCACTGCAGTGAGTCCAGAGAGTGCACTGGCACCACTGGGGATGCAATGCAGTGAGTCCAGAGAGTGCACTGGCACCACTGGGGATGCAGTGCAGTGAGTCCAGAGAGTGCACTGGCACCACTGGGGATGCACTGCAGTGATTCCAGAGAATGCACTGGCACCACTGGGGATGCACTACAGTGAGTCCACAGAGTGCACTGGCACCACTGGGGATGCACTGCAGTGACTCGAAAGAGTGCACTGGCACCACTGCGGATGCACTGCAGTGAGTCCGGAGAGTGCCCTGGCACCAATGGTGATGCAGTGCAGTGAGTCCAGAGAGTGCAGTGACACCACTGGGGATGCAGTGCAGTGAGTCCACAGAGTGCACTGGCACCACTGGTGATGCAATGCAGTGAGTCCAGAGAGTGCACTGGCACCACTGGGGATGAAGTGCAGTGAGTCCAGAGAGTGCACTGGCACCACTGGGGATGCAGTGCAGTGAGTCCAGAGAGTGCACTGGCACCACTGGGGATGCACTGCAGTGAGTCCAGAGAGTGCACTGGCACCACTGGGGATGCAGTGCAGTGAGTCCAGAGAGTGCACTGGCACCACTGGGGATGCAGTGCAGTTGAGTCCAGAGAGTGCACTGGCACCTTGGGGATGCAGTGCAGTGAGTCCAGAGAGTGCACTGGCACCACTGGGATGCAGTGCAGTGAGTCCACAGAGTGCACTGGCACCACAGGGGATACACTGCAGTGAGTCCAGAGAGTGCACTGGCACCACTGGGGACGCAGTGCAGTGACTACAGAGAGTGCACTGGCACCATTGGGGATGCAGTGCAGTGAGTCCAGAGAGTGCACTGGCACCAGTGGGGATGCACTGCAGTGGGTCCAGAGAGTGCACTGGCACCACTGGGGATGCAGTGCAGTGAGTCCAGAGAGTGCACTGGCACCACTGGGGATGCACTGCAGTGAGTCCAGAGAGTGCACTGGCACCACTGGGGATGCAGTGCAGTGAGTCCAGAGAGTGCACTGGCACCAGTGGGGATGCAGTGCAGTGACTCCAGAGAGTGCAGAGGCACCACTGTTGATGCAGTGCTGCGACTCCAGAGAGTGCACTGGCGCCACTGGGGATGCAGTGCAGTGAGTCCAGAGAGTGCACTGGCACCACTGGGGATGCACTGCAGTGAGTCCAGAGAGTGCACTGGCACCACTGGGGATGCAGTGCAGTGAGTGCAGAGAGTGCACTGGCACCACTGGGGATGCACTGCAGTGAGTCCAGAGAGTGCACTGGCACCAGTGGGGATGCACTGCAGTGACTACAGAGAGTGCACTGGCACCATTGGGGATGCAGTGCAGTGAGTCCAGAGAGTGCACTGGCACCACTGGGGATGCACTGCAGTGGGTCCAGAGAGTGCACTGGCACCACTGGGGATGCAGTGCAGTGAGTCCAGAGAGTGCACTGGCACCACTGGGGATGCAATGCAGTGAGTCCAGAGAGTGCACTGGCACCACTGGGGATGCAGTGCAGTGAGTCCAGAGAGTGCACTGGCACCAGTGGGGATGCAGTGCAGTGACTCCAGAGAGTGCAGAGGCACCACTGTTGATGCAGTGCTGCGACTCCAGAGAGTGCACTGGCGCCACTGGGGATGCAGTGCAGTGAGTCCAGAGAGTGCACTGGCACCACTGGGGATGCACTGCAGTGAGTCCAGAGAGTGCACTGGCACCACTGGGGATGCAGTGCAGTGAGTGCAGAGAGTGCACTGGCACCACTGGGGATGCACTGCAGTGAGTCCAGAGAGTGCACTGGCACCTTGGGGATGCACTGCAGTGACTCAAAAGAGTGCACTGGCACCACTGCGGATGCACTGCAGTGAGTCAGGAGAGTGCCCTGGCACCAATGGTGATGCAGTGCAGTGAGTCCAGAGAGTGCAGTGGCACTACTGGGGATGTAGTGCAGTGAGTCCAGAGAGTGCACTGGCACCACTGGGGATGCAATGCAGTGAGTCCAGAGAGTGCACTGGCACCACTGGGGATGCAGTGCAGTGAGTCCAGAGAGTGCACTGGCACCACTGGGGATGCACTGCAGTGAGTCCAGAGAGTGCACTGGCACCACTGGGGATGCAGTGCAGTGAGTGCAGAGAGTGCACTGGCACCACTGGGGATGCACTGCAGTGAGTCCAGAGAGTGCACTGGCACCACTGGGGATGCAATGCAGTGAGTCCAGAGAGTGCACTGGCACCACTGGGGATGCAGTGCAGTGAGTCCAGAGAGTGCACTGGCACCACTGGGGATGCACTGCAGTGATTCCAGAGAATGCACTGGCACCACTGGGGATGTAGTACAGTGAGTCCACAGAGTGCACTGGCACCACTGGGGATGCACTGCAGTGACTCGAAAGAGTGCACTGGCACCACTGCGGATGCACTGCAGTGAGTCCGGAGAGTGCCCTGGCACCAATGGTGATGCAGTGCAGTGAGTCCAGAGAGTGCAGTGACACCACTGGGGATGCAGTGCAGTGAGTCCACAGAGTGCACTGGCACCACTGGTGATGCAATGCAGTGAGTCCAGAGAGTGCACTGGCACCACTGGGGATGCAGTGCAGTGAGTCCAGAGAGTGCACTGGCACCACTGGGGATGCACTGCAGTGAGTCCAGAGAGTGCACTGGCACCACTGGGGATGCACTGCAGTGAGTCCAGAGAGTGCACTGGCACCACTGGGGATGCACTGCAGTGAGTCCAGAGAGTGCACTGGCACCACTGTGGATGCAGTGCAGTGACTCCAGAGAGTGCACTGGCACCACTGGGGATGCAGTGCAGTGAGTCCAGAGAGTGCACTGGCACAAAAGGGGATGCACTGCAGTGAGTCCAGAGAGTGCACTGGCACCACTGGGGATGCAGTGCAGTGAGTCCAGAGAGTGCACTGGCACCACTGGGGATGCACTGCAGTGAGTCCAGAGAGTGCAGTGGCACCACTGGGGATGCAGTGCACTGAGTCCAGAGAGTACACTGGCACCACTGGGGATGCAGTGCAGTGAGTCCAGAGAGTGCACTGGCACCACTGGGGATGCAGTGCAGTGAGTCCAGAGAGTGCACTGGCACCAGTGGGATGCATGCAGTGAGTCCAGAGAGTGCAGTGGCACCACTGGGGATGCAGTGCACTGAGTCCAGAGAGTACACTGGCACCACTGGAGATGCAGTGCAGTGAGTCCAGAGAGTGCACTGGCACCACTGGGGATGCAGTGCAGTGAGTCCAGAGAGTGCACTGGCACCACTGGGGATGCAGTGCAGTGACTCCAGAGAGTGCACTGGCACCACTGGGGATGCAGTGCAGTGAGTCCAGAGAGTGCACTGGCACAAAAGGGGATGCACTGCAGTGAGTCCAGAGAGTGCACTGGCACCACTGGGGATGCAGTGCAGTGAGTCCAGAGAGTGCACTGGCACCACTGGGGATGCACTGCAGTGAGTCCAGAGAGTGCAGTGGCACCACTGGGGATGCAGTGCACTGAGTCCAGAGAGTACACTGGCACCACTGGGGATGCAGTGCAGTGAGTCCAGAGAGTGCACTGTCAGCACTGGGGATGCAGTGCAGTGAGTCCAGAGAGTGCACTGGCACCACTGGGGATGCACTGCAGTGACTCCAGAGACTGCACTGGCACCAATGGGGATGCACTGCAGTGAGTCCAGAGAATGCACTGGCACCACTGGGGATGCAGTGCAGTGACTCGAAAGAGTGCACTGGCACCACTGGGGATGCACTGCAGTGAGTCCGGAGAGTGCCCTGGCACCAATGGTGATGCAGTGCAGTGATCCAGAGAGTGCACTGGAACCACTGGGGATGCAGAGCAGTGAGTCCAGAGAGTGCACTGGCACCACTGGGGATGCAGTGCAGTGAGTCCAGAGAGTGCACTGGCACCACTGGGGATGCAGTGCAGTTAGTCCATAGAGTGCACTGGCTCCACTGGGGATGCAGTGCAGTGACTCAAGAGAGTGCACAGGCACCACTGGGGATGCAGTGCAGTGAGTCCAGAGAGTGCAATGGCACCACAGGGGATGCACTGCAGTGATTCCAGAGAGTGCACTGGCACCACTGGGGATGCAGTGCGGTGAGTCCAGAGAGTGCACTGGCACCACTGGGGATGCACCTCGGTGAGTCCAGAGAGTGCTCTGGGAACACCGGGGATGCAGTGCAGTGAGGGCAGAGAGTGCACTGGCACCACTGGGGATGCAGTGCAGTGACTCCAGAGAGTGCACTGGCACCACTGGGGATGCACTGCAGTGAGTCCAGAGAGTGCACTGGCACCATTAGGGATGCAGTGCAGTGAGTCCAGAGAGTGCACTGGCACCACTGGGGATGCAGTGCAGTGAGTCCAGAGAGTGCACTGGCACCACTGGGGTTGCACTGCAGTGAGTCCAGAGAGTGCACTGTCAGCACTGGGGATGCAGTGCAGTGAGTCCAGAGAGTGCACTGTCAGCACTGGGGATGCAGTGCAGTGAGTCCAGAGAGTGCACTGGCACCACTGGGGATGCACTGCAATGAGTCCAGAGAATGCACTGGCACCACTGGGGATGCAGTGCAGTGACTCGAAAGAGTGCACTGGCACCACTGGGGATGCACTGCAGTGAGTCCGGAGAGTGCCCTGGCACCAATGGTGATGCAGTGCAGTGAGTCCAGAGAGTGCAGTGGCACCACTGGGGATGCAGTGCAGTGAGTCCAGAGAGTGCACTGGCACCACTGGGGATGCACTGCAGTGAGTCCAGAGAGTGCACTGGCACCACTGGGGATGCACTCCTGTGAGTCCAGAGAGTGCTCTGGGAACACTGGGGATGCAGTGCAGTGAGTCCAGAGAGTGCACTGGCACCACTGGGGATGCAGTGCAGTGAGTCCAGAGAGTGCACTGGCACCACTGGGGATGCAAAGCAGTGACTCGAAAGAGTGCACTGGCACCACTGTGGATGCACTGCAGTGAGTCCGGAGAGTGCCCTGGCACCAATGGTGATGCAGTGCAGTGAGTCCAGAGAGTGCAGTGGCACCACTGGAGATGCACTGCAGTGAGTCCAGAGAGTGCACTGGCACCACTGGGGATGTAATGCAGTGAGTCCAGAGAGTGCACTGGCACCACTGGGGATGAAGTGCAGTGAGTCCAGAGAGTGCACTGGCACCACTGGGGATGTAGTGCAGTGAGTCGAAAGAGTGCACTGGCACCACTGGGGATGCACTGCAGTGAGTCCAGAGAGTGCACTGGCAGCACTGGGGATGCAGTGCAGTGACTCCAGAGAGTGCAGAGGCACCACTGTTGATGCAGTGCTGCGACTCCAGAGAGTGCACTGGCACCACTGGGGATGCAGTGCAGTGAGTCCAGAGAGTGCACTGGCACCACTGGTGATGCAGTGCAGTGAGTGCAGAGAGTGCACTGGCACCACTGGGGATGCACTGCAGTGAGTCCAGAGAGTGCACTGGCACCTTTGGGATGCACTGCAGTAACTCAAAAGAGTGCACTGGCACCACTGCGGATGCACTGCAGTGAGTCAGGAGAGTGCCCTGGCACCAATGGTGATGCAGTGCAGTGAGTCCAGAGAGTGCAGTGGCACCACTGGGGATGTAGTGCAGTGAGTCCAGAGAGTGCACTGGCACCACTGGGGATGCAATGCAGTGAGTCCAGAGAGTGCACTGGCACCACTGGGGATGCAGTGCAGTGAGTCCAGAGAGTGCACTGGCACCACTGGAGATGCACTGCAGTGAGTCCAGAGAGTGCACTGGCACCACTGGTGATGCAGTGCAGTGAGTGCAGAGAGTGCACTGGCACCACTGGGGATGCACTGCAGTGAGTCCAGAGAGTGCACTGGCACCACTGGGGATGCAATGTAGTGAGTCCAGAAAGTGCACTGGCACCACTGGGGATGCAGTGCAGTGAGTCCAGAGAGTGCACTGGCACCACTGGGGATGCACTGCAGTGATTCCAGAGAATGCACTGGCACCACTGGGGATGCAGTGCAGTGAGTCCAGAGAGTGCACTGGCACCACTGGGGATGCACTGCAGTGACTCGAAAGAGTGCACTGGCACCACTGCGGATGCACTGCAGTGAGTCCGGAGAGTGCCCTGGCACCAATGGTGATGCAGTGCAGTGAGTCCAGAGAGTGCAGTGACACCACTGGGGATGCAGTGCAGTGAGTCCACAGAGTGCACTGGCACCACTGGTGATGCAATGCAGTGAGTCCAGAGAGTGCACTGGCACCACTGGGGATGAAGTGCAGTGAGTCCAGAGAGTGCACTGGCACCACTGGGGATGCAGTGCAGTAAGTCCAGAGAGTGCACTGGCACCACTGGGGATGCACTGCAGTGAGTCCAGAGAGTGCACTGGCACCACTGGGGATGCACTGCAAGGAGTCCAGAGAATGCACTGGCACCACTGGGGATGCAGTGCAGTGACTCGAAAGAGTGCACTGGTACCACTGGGGATGCACCGCAGTGAGTCCGGAGAGTGCCCTGGCACCAATGGTGATGCAGTGCAGTGAGTCCAGAGAGTGCAGTTGCACCACTGGGGATGCAGTGCAGTGAGTCCAGAGAGTGCACTGGCACCACTGGGGATGCAGTGCAGTGAGTCCAGAGAGTGCACTGGCACCACTGGGGATGCACTCCAGTGAGTCCAGAGAGTGCTCTGGGAACACTGGGGATGCAGTGCAGTGAGTGCAGAGAGTGCACTGGCACCACTGGGGATGCAGTGCAGTGAGTCCAGAGAGTGCACTGGCACCACTGGGGATGCAAAGCAGTGACTCGAAAGAGTGCACTGGCACCACTGTGGATGCACTGCAGTGAGTCCGGAGAGTGCCCTGGCACCAATGGTGATGCAGTGCAGTGAGTCCAGAGAGTGCAGTGGCACCACTGGAGATGCAGTGCAGTGAGTCCAGAGAGTGCACTGGCACCACTGGGGATGCAGTCCAGTGAGTCCAGAGAGTGCACTGGCAACACTGGGGATGAAGTGCAGTGAGTCCAGAGAGTGCACTGGCACCACTGGGGATGCAGTGCAGTGAGTCCAGAGAGTGCACTGGCACCACTGGGGATGCACTGCAGTGAGTCCAGAGAGTGCACTGGCAGCACTGGGGATGCAGTGCAGTGACTCCAGAGAGTGCAGAGGCACCACTGTTGATGCAGTGCTGCGACTCCAGAGAGTGCACTGGCACCACTGGGGATGCAGTGCAGTGAGTCCAGAGAGTGCACTGGCACCTTGGGGATGCACTGCAGTGAGTCCAGAGAGTGCACTGGCACCACTGGGGATGCAGTGCAGTGAGTCCAGAGAGTGCACTGGCACCAGTGGGGATGCAGTGCAGTGACTCCAGAGAGTGCAGAGGCACCACTGTTGATGCAGTGCTGCGACTCCAGAGAGTGCACTGGCACCACTGGGGATGCAGTGCAGTGAGTCCAGAGAGTGCACTGGCACCACTGGGGATGCACTGCAGTGAGTCCAGAGAGTGCACTGGCACCACTGGTGATGCAGTGCAGTGAGTCCAGAGAGTGCACTGGCACCACTGGGGATGCAGTGCAGTGAGTCCAGAGAGTGCACTGGCACCTTGGGGATGCACTGCAGTGACTCAAAAGAGTGCACTGGCACCACTGCGGATGCACTGCAGTGAGTCAGGAGAGTGCCCTGGCACCAATGGTGATGCAGTGCAGTGAGTCCAGAGAGTGCAGTGGCACTACTGGGGATGCACTGCAGTGAGTCCAGAGAGTGCACTGGCACCACTGGAGATGCAATGCAGTGAGTCCAGAGAGTGCACTGGCACCACTGGGGATGCAGTGCAGTGAGTCCAGAGAGTGCACTGGCACCACTGGGGATGCACTGCAGTGAGTCCAGAGAGTGCACTGGCACCACTGGGGATGCAGTGCAGTGAGTGCAGAGAGTGCACTGGCACCACTGGGGATGCACTGCAGTGAGTCCAGAGAGTGCACTGGCACCACTGGGGATGCAATGCAGTGAGTCCAGAGAGTGCACTGGCACCACTGGGGACGCAGTGCAGTGAGTCCAAAGAGTGCACTGGCACCACTGGGGATGCACTGCAGTGATTCCAGAGAATGCACTGGCACCACTGGGGATGCAGTACAGTGAGTCCACAGAGTGCACTGGCACCACTGGGGATGCACTGCAGTGACTCGAAAGAGTGCACTGGCACCACTGCGGATGCACTGCAGTGAGTCCGGAGAGTGCCCTGGCACCAATGGTGATGCAGTGCAGTGAGTCCAGAGAGTGCAGTGACACCACTGGGGATGCAGTGCAGTGAGTCCACAGAGTGCACTGGCACCACTGGTGATGCAATGCAGTGAGTCCAGAGAGTGCACTGGCACCACTGGGGATGAAGTGCAGTGAGTCCAGAGAGTGCACTGGCACCACTGGGGATGCAGTGCAGTGAGTCCAGAGAGTGCACTGGCACCACTGGGGATGCACTGCAGTGAGTCCAGAGAGTGCACTGGCACCACTGGGGATGCAGTGCAGTGAGTCCAGAGAGTGCACTGGCACCACTGGGGATGCAGTGCAGTTGAGTCCAGAGAGTGCACTGGCACCTTGGGGATGCAGTGCAGTGAGTCCAGAGAGTGCACTGGCACCACTGGGATGCAGTGCAGTGAGTCCACAGAGTGCACTGGCACCACAGGGGATACACTGCAGTGAGTCCAGAGAGTGCACTGGCACCACTGGGGACGCAGTGCAGTGACTACAGAGAGTGCACTGGCACCACTGGGGATGCAGTGCAGTGAGTCCAGAGAGTGCACTGGCACCAGTGGGGATGCACTGCAGTGGGTCCAGAGAGTGCACTGGCACCACTGGGGATGCAGTGCAGTGAGTCCAGAGAGTGCACTGGCACCACTGGGGATGCACTGCAGTGAGTCCAGAGAGTGCAATGGCACCACTGGGGATGCAGTGCAGTGAGTCCAGAGAGTGCACTGGCACCAGTGGGGATGCAGTGCAGTGACTCCAGAGAGTGCAGAGGCACCACTGTTGATGCAGTGCTGCGACTCCAGAGAGTGCACTGGCGCCACTGGGGATGCAGTGCAGTGAGTCCAGAGAGTGCACTGGCACCACTGGGGATGCACTGCAGTGAGTCCAGAGAGTGCACTGGCACCACTGGGGATGCAGTGCAGTGAGTGCAGAGAGTGCACTGGCACCACTGGGGATGCACTGCAGTGAGTCCAGAGAGTGCACTGGCACCTTGGGGATGCACTGCAGTGACTCAAAAGAGTGCACTGTAACCACTGCGGATGCACTGCAGTGAGTCAGGAGAGTGCCCTGGCACCAATGGTGATGCAGTGCAGTGAGTCCAGAGAGTGCAGTGGCACTACTGGGGATGTAGTGCAGTGAGTCCAGAGAGTGCACTGGCACCACTGGGGAT
This sequence comes from Anser anser, assembly GCF_964211835.1. Classification (NCBI taxonomy): domain Eukaryota; kingdom Metazoa; phylum Chordata; class Aves; order Anseriformes; family Anatidae; genus Anser; species Anser anser. Next base: position 7,175,018 of record NC_139747.1, read on the forward strand.
GCAATGCAGTGAGTCCAGAGAGTGCACTGGCACCACTGGGGATGCAGTGCAGTGAGTCCAGAGAGTGCACTGGCACCACTGGGGATGCACTGCAGAGAGTCCAGAGAGTGCACTGGCACCACTGGGGATGCAGTGCAGTGAGTGCAGAGAGTGCACTGGCACCACTGGGGATGCAGTGCAGTGAGTCCAGAGAGTGCACTGGCACCACTGGGGATGCAATGCAGTGAGTCCAGAGAGTGCACTGGCACCACTGGGGATGCAGTGCAGTGAGTCCAGAGAGTGCACTGGCACCACTGGGGATGCACTGCAGTGATTCCAGAGAATGCACTGGCACCACTGGGGATGCAGTACAGTGAGTCCACAGAGTGCACTGGCACCACTGGGGATGCACTGCAGTGACTCGAAAGAGTGCACTGGCACCACTGCGGATGCACTGCAGTGAGTCCGGAGAGTGCACTGGCACCACTGTTGATGCAGTGCTGCGACTCCAGAGAGTGCACTGGCGCCACTGGGGATGCAGTGCAGTGAGTCCAGAGAGTGCACTGGCACCACTGGGGATGCACTGCAGTGAGTCCAGAGAGTGCACTGGCACCACTGGGGATGCAGTGCAGTGAGTGCAGAGAGTGCACTGGCACCACTGGGGATGCACTGCAGTGAGTCCAGAGAGTGCACTGGCACCTTGGGGATGCACTGCAGTGACTCAAAAGAGTGCACTGTAACCACTGCGGATGCACTGCAGTGAGTCAGGAGAGTGCCCTGGCACCAATGGTGATGCAGTGCAGTGAGTCCAGAGAGTGCAGTGGCACTACTGGGGATGTAGTGCAGTGAGTCCAGAGAGTGCACTGGCACCACTGGGGATGCAATGCAGTGAGTCCAGAGAGTGCACTGGCACCACTGGGGATGCAGTGCAGTGAGTCCAGAGAGTGCACTGGCACCACTGGGGATGCACTGCAGAGAGTCCAGAGAGTGCACTGGCACCACTGGGGATGCAGTGCAGTGAGTGCAGAGAGTGCACTGGCACCACTGGGGATGCAGTGCAGTGAGTCCAGAGAGTGCACTGGCACCACTGGGGATGCAATGCAGTGAGTCCAGAGAGTGCACTGGCACCACTGGGGATGCAGTGCAGTGAGTCCAGAGAGTGCACTGGCACCACTGGGGATGCACTGCAGTGATTCCAGAGAATGCACTGGCACCACTGGGGATGCAGTACAGTGAGTCCACAGAGTGCACTGGCACCACTGGGGATGCACTGCAGTGACTCGAAAGAGTGCACTGGCACCACTGCGGATGCACTGCAGTGAGTCCGGAGAGTGCACTGGCACCAATGGTGATGCAGTGCAGTGAGTCCAGAGAGTGCAGTGACACCACTGGGGATGCAGTGCAGTGAGTCCACAGAGTGCACTGGCACCACTGGTGATGCAATGCAGTGAGTCCAGAGAGTGCACTGGCACCACTGGGGATGAAGTGCAGTGAGTCCAGAGAGTGCACTGGCACCACTGGGGATGCAGTGCAGTGAGTCCAGAGAGTGCACTGGCACCACTGGGGATGCACTGCAGTGAGTCCAGAGAGTGCACTGGCACCACTGGGGATGCAGTGCAGTGAGTCCAGAGAGTGCACTGGCACCACTGGGGATGCAGTGCAGTTGAGTCCAGAGAGTGCACTGGCACCTTGGGGATGCAGTGCAGTGAGTCCAGAGAGTGCACTGGCACCACTGGGATGCAGTGCAGTGAGTCCACAGAGTGCACTGGCACCACAGGGGATACACTGCAGTGAGTCCAGAGAGTGCACTGGCACCAATGGGGACGCAGTGCAGTGACTACAGAGAGTGCACTGGCACCATTGGGGATGCAGTGCAGTGAGTCCAGAGAGTGCACTGGCACCACTGGGGATGCACTGCAGTGGGTCCAGAGAGTGCACTGGCACCACTGGGGATGCAGTGCAGTGAGTCCAGAGAGTGCACTGGCACTTCTGGGGATGCAGTGCAGTGAGTGCAGAGAGTGCACTGGCACAACAGGGGATGCACTGCAGTGACTCCAGAAACTGCACTGGCACCACTGGGGATGCACTACAGTGAGTCCAGAGAGTGCACTGGCACCGCTGGTGATGCAGTGCAGTGAGTCCAGAGAGTACACTGGCACCACTGGGGATGCACTGCAGTGAGTCCAGAGAGTGTACTGGCACCACTGGGGATGCAGTGCAGTGAGTCCAGAGAGTGCACTGGCACCAGTGGGGATGCACCCCGGTGAGTCCAGAGAGTGCACTGGCACCACTGGGGATGCAGTGCAGTGAGTCCAGAGAGTGCACTGGCACCACTGGGGTTTTAGTGCAGTGAGTCCAGAGAGTGCACTGGCACCAATTGGGATGCAGTGCTGTGAGTCCAGAGAGTGCCCTGGCACCACTGGGGATGCAGTGAGTCCAGACAGTGCACTGGCACCACTGGGGATGCACTGCAGTGAGACCAGAGAGTTCTCTGGCACCACTGGGGATGCAGTTTAGTGAGTCCAGAGAGTGCACCGTCTCCAATGGCGATACACTGCAGTGAGTCCAGACAGTGCACTGGCACCACTGGGGATGCAGTGCAGTGAGTCCAGAGAGTGCACTGGCACCACTGGGGATGCAGTGCAGTGAGTCCAGAGAGTGCTCTGGCACCACTGAGCTACACTGCAGTGAGTCCAGTAGTTGCACTGGCACCACTGGGGATGCACTGCTGTGAGTCCAGAGTCTACACTGGCACCACTGGGGATGCAGTGCAGTGAGTCCAGAGAGTGCACTGGCACCACTGGGGATGCACTGCCGTGAGTCCAGAGAGTGCACTGGCACCACTGGGGATGCAGTGCAGTGAGTCCAGAGAGTGCACTGGCACCACTTGGAATGCACTGCAAAGAGCTCAGAGAGTGCACTGGCACCACTGGGGATGCAGTGCAGTGAGTCCAGAGAGTGCACTGGCACCACTGGGGATGCACTGCAGTGAGTCCAGAGAGTGCAGTGGCACCATTGGGGATGCAGTGCACTGAGTTCAGAGAGTGCTCGGGCACCACTGGGGATGCAGTGCAGTGAGTCCAGAGAGTGCACTGGCACCACTGGGGATGCAGTGCAGTGAGTCCTGAGAGTGCAAAGGCACCACAAGGGATGCACTGCAGTGAGTCCAGAGAGTGCAGTGGCACCACTGGGGATGCAGTGCACTGAGTTCAGAGAGTGCACTGGCACCACTGGGGATGCAGTGCAGTGAGTCCAGAGAGTGCACTGGCACCAGTGGGGATGCACTGCAGTGGGTCCTGAGAGTGCAAAGGCACCAGAAGGGATGCACTGCAGTGAGTCCAGAGAGTGCACTGGCACTTCTGGGGATGCAGTGCAGTGAGTGCAGAGAGTGCACTGGCACAACAGGGGATGCACTGCAGTGACTCCAGAAACTGCACTGGCACCACTGGGGATGCACTACAGTGAGTCCAGAGAGTGCACTGGCACCGCTGGTGATGCAGTGCAGTGAGTCCAGAGAGTACACTGGTACCACTGGGGATGCACTGCAGTGAGTCCAGAGAGTGTACTGGCACCACTGGAGATGCAGTGCAGTGAGTCCAGAGAGTGCACTGGCACCACTGGGGTTTTAGTGCAGTGAGTCCAGAGAGTGCACTGGCACCAATGGGGATGCAGTGCTGTGAGTCCAGAGAGTGCCCTGGCACCACTGGGGATTCAGTGAGTCCAGACAGTGCACTGGCACCACTGGGGATGCACTGCAGTGAGACCAGAGAGTTCTCTGGCACCACTGGGGATGCAGTTTAGTGAGTCCAGAGAGTGCACCGTCTCCAATGGCGATACACTGCAGTGAGTCCAGACAGTGCACTGGCACCACTGGGGATGCAGTGCAGTGAGTCCAGAGAGTGCACTGGCACCACTGGGGATGCAGTGCAGTGAGTCCAGAGAGTGCTCTGGCACCACTGAGCTACACTGCAGTGAGTCCAGTAGTTGCACTGGCACCACTGGGGATGCACTGCTGTGAGTCCAGAGTCTACACTGGCACCACTGGGGATGCAGTGCAGTGAGTCCAGAGAGTGCACTGGCACCACTGGGGATGCACTGCCGTGAGTCCAGAGAGTGCACTGGCACCACTGGGGATGCAGTGCAGTGAGTCCAGAGAGTGCACTGGCACCACTTGGAATGCACTGCAAAGAGCTCAGAGAGTGCACTGGCACCACTGGGGATGCAGTGCAGTGAGTCCAGAGAGTGCACTGTCACCACTGGGGATGCAGCGCAGTGACTAGAGAGAGTGCACTGTCTCCACTGGGGATGCAATGCAGTAAGTCCAGAGAGTGCACTGGCACCACTGGGGATGCACTGCAGTGAGTCCAGAGAGTGCACTGCCACCACTGGTGATGCAGTGCAGTGAGTCCAGAGAGTGCACTGTCAGCACTGGGGATGCAGTGCAGTGAGTCCAGAGAGTGCACTGGCACCACTGGGGATGCAGTGCAGTGACTCCTGAGAGTGCACTGGCACCACTGGGGATGCAGTGCAGTGAGTCCAGAGAGTGCACTGGCAGCACTGGGCATGCACTGCAGTGAGTCCAGAGAGAGCACTGGCATCTCAGGGGCTGCACCGCAGTGAGTCCAGAGCGTGCACTGGCACCACTGGGGATGCACTGCAGTGAGTCCAGAGAGTGCACTGGCACCACTGGGGATGCAGTGCAGGTAGTCCAGAGAGTGCACTGGCACTACTGGGGATGCAGTGCAGTGAGTCCACAGAGTGCACTGGCACCAGGGGGAAGCACTGCAGTGAGTCCAGAGAATGCACTGGCACCAATGGGGATGCACTGCAGTGAGTCCAGAGAGTGCACTGGCACCTTGGGGATGCAGTGCAGTGAGTCCAGAGAGTGCACTGGCACCAATGGGGATGCAGTGCAGTGAGTCCAGAGAGTGCACTGGCACCACTGGGGGTGCACTGCAGTGAGTCCAGAGAGTGCTCTGGCACCACTGGGGATGTAGTTCAGTGAGTCCAGAGAGTGCACTGGCACCACTGGGGATACACTGCAGTGAGTCCAGAGAGTGCACTGGCACCACTGGGGATGCACTGCCGTGAGTCCAGAGAGTGCACTGGCACCACTGGGGATGCACTGCCGTGAGTCCAGAGATTGCACTGGCACCAACTGGAGCTGCACTGCAGTGAGTCCTGAGATTGCACTGGCACCACTGGTGATGCACTGCAGTGAGTCCAGAGACTACACTGGCACCACTGGGGATGCAGTGCAGTGAGTCCAGAGAGTGCACTGGAACCACTGTTCATGCACTGCAGTGAGTCCAAACAGTGCACTGGCACCACTGGGGATGCAGTGCATGAGTGCAGAGAGTGCACTGGCACCACTGGGGATGCAGTGCAGTGAGTCCAGAGAGTGGACTGGCACCAGTGGGGATGGAGTGCAGTGAGTCCAAAGAGTGCACTGGCACCACTGGGGATGCAGTGCAGTGAGTCCAGAGACTGCACATGCACCACTGGGGATGCAGTGCAGTGAGTCCAGAGAGTGCACTGGCACCACTGGGGATGCAGTGCAGTGACTCCAGAGAGTGCACAGGCACCACTGGGGATGCACTGCAGTGAGTCCAGAGAGTGCACTGGCACCACTTGGGATGCAGTGCAGTGAGTCCACAGAGTGCCCTGGCACCACAGGGGATGCAGTGCAGTGAGTCCAGAGAGTGCACTGGCACCACTGGGGGTGCAGTGCAGTGAGTCCAGAGAGTGCACTGGCACCACTGGGGATGCAGTGCAGTGAGTCCAGAGAGTGCACTGTCAGCACTGGGGATGCAGTGCAGTGAGTCCAGAGAGTGCACTGTCAGCACTGGGGATGCAGTGCAGTGAGTCCAGAGAGTGCACTGGCACCACTAGGGATGCACTGCAGTGAGTCCAGAGAGTGCACTGGCACCACTGGGGATGCAATGCAGTGAGTCCAGAGAGTGCACTGGCACCACTGGGGATGCAGTGCAGTGAGTCCAGAGAGTGCACTGGCACCACTGGGGATGCAGTGCACTGAGTCCAGAGAGTGCACTGGCACCACTGGGGATGCAGTGCAGTGAGTCCAGAGAGTGCACTGGCACCACTGGGGATGCAGTGCAGTGAGTCCAGAGAGTGCACTGGCACCACTGGGGATGCACTGCAGTGAGTCCAGAGAGTGCTATGGCACCACTGGGGATGCAGTTCAGTGAGTCCAGAGAGTGCACTGGCAACACTGGGGATACACTGCAGTGACTCCAGAGAGTGCACTGGCACCACTGGGGATGCACTGCAGTGAGTCCAGAGAGTGCACTGGCACCACTGGGGATGCAGTGCCGTGAATACAGAGATTGCACTGGCACCAACTGGAGCTGCACTGCAGTGAGTCCTGAGATTGCACTGGCACCACTGGGGATGCACTACAGTGAGTTCAGAGAGTGCACTGGCACCACTGTTCATGCACTGCAGTGAGTCCAAAGACTGCAGTGGCACCACTGGGGATGCAGTGCATGAGTGCAGAGAGTGCACTGGCACCACTGGGGATGAAGTGCAGTGAGTCTAGAGAGTGGACTGGCACCAGTGGGGATGGAGTGCAGTGAGTCCAGAGAGTGCACTGGCACCACTGGGGATGCAGTGAAGTGAGTCCAGAGAGTGCACTGGCACCTTTGGGGATGCACTGCAGTGAGTCCAGAGAGTGCACTGGCACCACTGGGGATGCAGTGCAGTGACTCCAGAGAGTGCACTGGCACCACTGTTGATGCAGTGCAGTGACTCCAGAGAGTGCACTGGCACCACTGGGGATGCACTGCAGTGAGTCCAGAGAGTGCACTGGCACCTTGGGGATGCAGTGCAGTGAGTCCAGAGAGTGCACTGGCACCACTGGTGATGCAGTGCAGTGAGTCCAGAGAGTGCACTGGCACCACTGGGGGTGCACTGCAGTGAGTCCAGAGAGTGCACTGGCACCACTGGGGTTGCAGTGCAGTGAGTCCAGAGAGTGCACTGGCACCTTGGGGATGCACTGTAGTGAGTCCAGAGAGTGCACTGGCACCACTGGGAATGCATTGCAGTGACTCAGAGAGTGCACTGGCACCACTGGGGATGCACTGCAATGAGTCCAGAGAGTGCACTGGCACCACTGGGGATGCAGTGCAGTGAGTGCAGAGAGTGCACTGGCACCACTGGGGATGCACTGCAGTGAGTCCAGAGAGTGCACTGCACCACTGGGGATGCAGTGCAGTGAGTCCAGAGAGTGCACTGGCACATCTGGGGATGCACCCCTGTGAGCCCAGAGATTGCAGTGGCACCACTGGGGATGCACTTCAGTGTGTCCAGAGAGTGCACTGGCACCACTGGGGATGCACTGCAGTGAGTGCAGAGAGTGCACTGGCACCACTGAGGATGCAGTGCAGTGATTCCACAGAGTGCACTGGCACCACTGGGGATGCAGTGCAGTGAGTACACAGAGTGCCCTGGCACCACTGGGGATACACTGCAGTGAGTCCAGAGAGTGCACTAGCACCAGTGAGGATGCAGTGCAGTGAGTCCAGAGAGTGCAGTGGCACCACTGGGGATGCAGTGCAGTGAGTCCAGAGAGTACACTGGCACCACTGGAGATGCAGTACAGTGAGTCCACAGAGTGCACTGGCACCACTGGGGATGCACTGCAGTGAGTCCAGAGAGTGCACTGGCACCACTGGGGATGCAGTGCGGTGAGTCCAGAGAGTGCACTGGCACCACTGGGGATGCAGTGCAGTGAGTCCAGAGAGTGCACTGGCACCACTGGGGATGCAGTGCAGTGAGTCCAGAGAGTGCACTGGCACCACTGGGGATGCAGTGCAGTGACTCCAGAGAGTGCAATGGCACCTTGGGGATGCACTGCAGTGAGTCCAGAGAGTGCACTGGCACCACTGGGGATGCACTGCAGTGAGTCCAGAGAGTGCACTGGCACCACTGGGGATGCAGCGCAGTGAGTCCAGAGAGTGCACTGGCACCACTGGGGATGCAGTGCAGTGACTCCAGAGAGTGCACTGGCACCACTGGGGATGCACTGGAGAGAGGCCAGAGAGTGCACTGGCACCACTGGGGATGCAGTACAGTGAGTCCACAGAGTGCACTGGCACCACTGGGGATGCACTGCAGTGAGTCCAGAGAGTGCACTGGCACCACTGGGGATGCAGTGCAGTGAGTCCAGAGAGTGCACTGGCACCTTGGGGATGCACTGCAGTGACTCCAGAGAGTGCACTGGCACCACTGGGGATGCAGTGCAGTGAGTCCAGAGAGTACACTGACACCACTGGGGATGCACTGTAGTGAGTCCAGAGAGTGCACTGGCACCACTGGGGATGCAGTGCAGTGAGTGCACTGGCACCACTGGGGATGCAATGCGATGAGTCCAGAGAGTGCACTGGCACCACTGGGGATGCAGTGCAGTGAGTCCAGAGATTGCACTGGCACCACTGGGGATGCAGTGCAGTGAGTCCAGAGAGTGCACTGGCACCACTGGAGATGCAGTACAGTGAGTCCACAGAGTGCATGGCACCACTGGGGATGCACTGCAGTGAGTCCAGAGATTGCACTGGCACCACTGGGGATGCACTGCAGTGAGTCCAGAGAGTGCACTGACACCACTGGGGATACACTGGAGTGAGTTCAGAGAGTGCACTGGCACCACTGGGGATGCACTGCAGTGAGTCCAGAGAGTGCACTGGCACAACTGGGGATGCAGTGCAGTGAGTCCAGAGATTGCAGTGGCACCACTGGGGATGCACTTCAGTGTGTCCAGAGAGTGCACTGGCACCACTGGGGATGCACTGCAGTGAGTCCAGAGAGTGCACTGGCACCACTGAGGATGCAGTGCAGTGATTCCACAGAGTGCACTGGCACCACTGGGGATGCAGTGCAGTGAGTACACAGAGTGCCCTGGCACCACTGGGGATACACTGCAGTGAGTCCAGAGAGTGCACTGGCACCAGTGAGGATGCAGTGCAGTGAGTCCAGAGAGTGCACTGGCACCACTGGGGATGCAGTGCAGTGAGACCAGAGAGTGCACTGGCACCTTGGGGATGCACTGCAGTGAGTCCAGAGAGTGCACTGGCACCACTGGGGATGCACTGCAGTGAGTCCAGAGAGTGCACTGGCACCACTGGGGATGCAGCACAGTGAGTCCAGAGAGTGCACTGGCACCACTGGGGATGCAGTGCAGTGACTCCAGAGAGTGCACTGGCACCACTGGGGGTGCACTGCAGTGAGTCCAGAGAGTGCACTGGCACCACTGGTGTTGCAGTGCAGTGAGTCCAGAGAGTGCACTGGCACCACTGGGGATGCACTGTAGTGAGTCCACAGAGGGCACTGGCACCACTGGGAATGCATTGCAGTGACTCAGAGAGTGCACTGGCACCACTGGGGATGCACTGCAATGAGTCCAGAGAGTGCACTGACACCACTGGGGATGCAGTGCAGTGAGTCCAGAGAGTGCACTGGCACCACTGGGGATGCAGTGCAGTGAGTCCAGAGAGTGCACTGCACCACTGGGGATGCAGTGCAGTGAGTGCAGAGAGTGCACTGGCACAACTGGGGATGCACCCCGGTGAGCCCAGAGATTGCACTGGCACCACTGGGGATGCACTTCAGTGTGTCCAGAGCGTGCACTGGCACCACTGGGGATGCACTGCAGTGAGTGCAGAGAGTGCACTGGCACCACTGGGGATGTAGTGCAGTGAGTCCAGAGAGTGCACTGGCACCACTGGGGATGCAGTGCAGTGAGTCCACAGAGTGCCCTGGCACCACTGGGGATACACTGCAGTGAGTCCAGAGAGTGCACTGGCACCAGTGATGATGCAGTGCAGTGAGTCCAGAGAGTGCACTGGCACCAATGGTGATGCAGTGCAGTGAGTCCAGAGAGTGCACTGGCACCACTGGGGATGCAGTGCAGTGAGTCCAGAGATTGCACTGGCACCACTGGGGATGCAGTGCAGTGAGTCCAGAGAGTGCACTGGCACCACTGGAGATGCAGTACAGTGAGTCCACAGAGTGCACTGGCACCACTGGGGATGCACTGCAGTGAGTCCAGAGATTGCACTGGCACCACTGGGGATGCACTGCAGTGAGTCCAGAGAGTGCACTGACACCACTGGGGATACACTGGAGTGAGTTCAGAGAGTGCACTGGCACCACTGGGGATGCACTGCAGTGAGTCCAGAGAGTGCACTGGCACAACTGGGGATGCAGTGCAGTGAGTCCAGAGAGTGCACTGGCACAACTGGGGATGCACTGCAGTGAGTCCAGAGAGTGCACTGGCACCACTGGGGATGCAGTGCAGTGAGTCCAGAGAGTGCACTGGAACCTTCGGGATGCACTGCAGTGACTCCAGAGAGTGCACTGGCACCACTGGGGATGCAGTGCAGTGAGTCCAGAGAGTGCACTGGCACCACTGTTCATGCACTGCAGTGAGTCCAAAGAGTGCAGTGGCACCACGGGGGATGCAGTGCATGAGTGCAGAGAGTGCACTGGCACCACTGGGGATGAAGTGCAGTGAGTCCAGAGAGTGGACTGGCACCAGTGGGGATGGAGTGCAGTGAGTCCAGAGAGTGCACTGGCACCACTGGGGATGCAGTGAAGTGAGTCCAGAGAGTGCACTGGCACCTTTGGGGATGCACTGCAGTGAGTCCAGAGAGTGCACTGGCACCACTGTGGATGCAGTGCAGTGACTCCAGAGAGTGCACTGGCACCACTGTTGATGCAGTGCAGTAACTCCAGAGAGTGCACTGGCACCACTGGGGATGCACTGCAGTGAGTCCAGAGAGTGCACTGGCACCTTGGGGATGCAGTGCAGTGAGTCCAGAGAGTGCACTGGCACCACTGGGGATGCAGTGCAGTGAGTCCAGAGAGTGCACTGGCACCACTGGGGGTGCACTGCAGTGAGTCCAGAGAGTGCACTGGCACCACTGGGGTTGCAGTGCAGTGAGTCCAGAGAGTGCACTGGCACCACTGGGGATGCACTGTAGTGAGTCCACAGAGGGCACTGGCACCACTAGGAATGCATTGCAGTGACTCAGAGAGTGCACTGGCACCACTGGGGATGCACTGCAATGAGTCCAGAGAGTGCACTGGCACCACTGGGGATGCAGTGCAGTGAGTCCAGAGAGTGCACTGGCACCACTGGGGATGCACTGCAGTGAGTCCAGAGAGTGCACTGCACCACTGGGGATGCAGTGCAGTGAGTCCAGAGAGTGCACTGGCACATCTGGGGATGCACCCCGGTGAGCCCAGAGATTGCACTGGCACCACTGGGGATGCACTTCAGTGTGTCCAGAGAGTGCACTGGCACCACTGGGGATGCACTGCAGTGAGTGCAGAGAGTGCACTGGCACCACTGGGGATGTAGTGCAGTGAGTCCAGAGAGTGCACTGGCACCACTGGGGATGCAGTGCAGTGAGTCCACAGAGTGCCCTGGCACCACTGGGGATACACTGCAGTGAGTCCAGAGAGTGCACTGGCACCAGTGAGGATGCAGTGCAGTGAGTCCAGAGAGTGCACTGGCACCACTGGGAATGCAATGCGATGAGTCCAGAGAGTGCACTGGCACCACTGGGGATGCAGTGCAGTGAGTCCAGAGATTGCACTGGCACCACTGGGGATGCAGTGCAGTGAGTCCAGAGAGTACACTGGCACCACTGGAGATGCAGTACAGTGACTCCACAGAGTGCACTGGCACCACTGGGGATGCAGTGCAGTGAGTCCAGAGAGTGCACTGGCACCACTGGGGATGCAGTGCAGTGAGTTCAGAGAGAGCACTGGCACCACTGGGGATGCACTGCAGTGACTCCAGAGAGTGCACTGGCACCACTGGGGATGCAGTGCGGTGAGTCCAGAGAGTGCACTGGCACCACTGGGGATGCAGTGCAGTGAGTCCAGAGAGTGCACTGGCACCACTGGGGATGCAGTGCAGTGAGTCCAGAGAGTGCACTGGCACCACTGGGAATGCAGTGCAGTGACTCCAGAGAGTGCACTGGCACCTTGGGGATGCACTGCAGTGAGTCCAGAGAGTGCACTGGCACCACTGGGGATGCACTGCAGTGAGTCCAGAGAGTGCACTGGCACCACTGGGGATGCAGCGCAGTGACTCCAGAGAGTGCACTGGCACCACTGGGGATGCAGTGCAGTGAGTCCAGAGAGTGCACTGGCACCTTGGGGATGCTCTGTAGTGACTCCAGAGAGTGCACTGGCACCACTGGGGATGCAGTGCAGTGAGTCCAGAGAGTACACTGACACCACTGGGGATGCACTGTAGTGAGTCCAGAGAGTGCACTGGCACCACTGGGGATGCAGTGCAGTGAGTACACTGGCACCACTGGGGATGCAGTGCAGTGACTCCAGAGAGTTCACTGGCACCACTGGGGATGCAGTGCAGTGAGTCCAGAGAGTGCACTGGCACCACTGGGGATGCAGTGCAGTGACTCCAGAGAGTGCACTGGCACAACTGGGGATGCAGTGCAGTGAGTCCAGAGAGTGCACTGGCACCACTGGGGATGCAATGCGATGAGTCCAGAGAGTGCACTGGCACCACTGGGGATGCAGTGCAGTGAGTCCAGAGATTGCACTGGCACCACTGTGGATGCACTGTAGTGAATGCAGAGAGTACACTGGCACCACTGGAGATGCAGTACAGTGAGTCCACAGAGTGCACTGGCACCTCTGGGGATGCAGTGCAGTGAGTCCTGAGATTGCACTGGCACCACTGGGGATGCACTGCAGTGAGTCCAGAGACTACACTGGCACCACTGGGGATGCAGTGCAGTGAGTCCAGAGAGTGCACTGGAACCACTGTTCATGCACTGCAGTGAGTCCAAAGAGTGCACTGGCACCACTGGGGATGCAGTGCATGAGTGCAGAGAGTGCACTGGCACCACTGGGGATGAAGTGCAGTGAGTCCAGAGAGTGGACTGGCACCAGTGGGGATGGAGTGCAGTGAGTCCAGAGAGTGCACTGGCACCACTGGGGATGCAGTGCAGTGAGTCCAGAGACTGCACATGCACCACTGGGGATGCAGTGCAGTGAGTCCAGAGAGTGCACTGGCACTAATGGGGATGCAGTGCAGTGACTCCAGAGAGTGCACTGGCACCACTGGGGATGCACTGCAGTGAGTCCAGAGAGTGCACTGGCACCACTTGGGATGCAGTGCAGTGAGTCCACAGAGTGCCCTGGCACCACAGGGGATACACTGCAGTGAGTCCAGAGAGTGCACTGGCACTCTGGGGGTGCAGTGCAGTGAGTCCAGAGAGTGCACTGACACCACTGGGGATACACTGGAGTGAGTTCAGAGAGTGCACTGGCACCACTGGGGATGCACTGCAGTGAGTCCAGAGAGTGCACTGGCACAACTGGGGATGCAGTGCAGTGAGTCCAGAGAGTGCACTGGCACAACTGGGGATGCACTGCAGTGAGTCCAGAGAGTGCACTGGCACCACTGGGGATGCAGTGCAGTGAGTCCAGAGAGTGCACTGGAACCTTGGGGATGCACTGCAGTGACTCCAGAGAGTGCACTGGCACCACTGGGGATGCAGTGCAGTGAGTCCAGAGAGTGCACTGGCACCACTGTTCATGCACTGCAGTGAGTCCAAAGAGTGCAGTTGCACCACGGGGGATGCAGTGCATGAGTGCAGAGAGTGCACTGGCACCACTGGGGATGAAGTGCAGTGAGTCCAGAGAGTGGACTGGCACCAGTGGGGATGGAGTGCAGTGAGTCCAGAGAGTGCACTGCACCACTGGGAATGCAGTGCAGTGAGTCCAGAGAGTGCACTGGCACATCTGGGGATGCACCCCGGTGAGCCCAGAGATTGCACTGGCACCACTGGGGATGCACTTCAGTGTGTCCAGAGAGTGCACTGGCACCACTGGGGATGCACTGCAGTGAGTGCAGAGAGTGCAATGGCACCACTGGGGATGTAGTGCAGTGAGTCCAGAGAGTGCACTGGCACCACTGGGGATGCAGTGCAGTGAGTCCACAGAGTGCCCTGGCACCACTGGGGATACACTGCAGTGAGTCCAGAGAGTGCACTGGCACCAGTGAGGATGCAGTGCAGTGAGTCCAGAGAGTGCACTGGCACCACTGGGGATGCAATGCGATGAGTCCAGAGAGTGCACTGGCACCACTGGGGATGCAGTGCAGTGAGTCCAGAGATTGCACTGGCACCACTGGGGATGCACTGCAGTGAGTCCAGAGAGTACACTGGCACCACTGGAGATGCAGTACAGTGAGTCCACAGAGTGCACTGGCACCACTGGGGATGCAGTGCAGTGAGTCCAGAGAGTGCACTGGCACCACTGGGGATGCAGTGCAGTGAGTTCAGAGAGTGCACTGGCACCACTGGGGATGCACTGCAGTGACTCCAGAGAGTGCACTGGCACCACTGGGGATGCAGTGCGGTGAGTCCAGAGAGTGCACTGGCACCACTGGGGATGCAGTGCAGTGAGTCCAGAGAGTGCACTGGCACCACTGGGGATGCAGTGCAGTCAGTCCAGAGAGTGCACTGGCACCACTGGGGATGCAGTGCAGTGACTCCAGAGAGTGCACTGGCACCTTGGGGATGCACTGCAGTGAGTCCAGAGAGTGCACTGGCACCACTGGGGATGCACTGCAGTGAGTCCAGAGAGTGCACTGGCACCACTGGGGATGCAGCGCAGTGACTCCAGAGAGTGCACTGGCACCACTGGGGATGCAGTGCAGTGAGTCCAGAGAGTGCACTGGCACCTTGGGGATGCTCTGTAGTGACTCCAGAGAGTGCACTGGCACCACTGGGGATGCAGTGCAGTGAGTCCAGAGAGTACACTGACACCACTGGGGATGCACTGTAGTGAGTCCAGAGAGTGCACTGGCACCACTGGGGATGCAGTGCAGTGAGTACACTGGCACCACTGGGGATGCAGTGCAGTGACTCCAGAGAGTTCACTGGCACCACTGGGGATGCAGTGCAGTGAGTCCAGAGAGTGCACTGGCACCACTGGGGATGCAGTGCAGTGACTCCAGAGAGTGCACTGGCACCACTGGGGATGCAATGCGATGAGCCCAGAGAGTGCACTGGCACCACTGGGGATGCAGTGCAGTGAGTCCAGAGATTGCACTGGCACCACTGTGGATGCACTGCAGTGAATGCAGAGAGTACACAGGCACCACTGGAGATGCAGTACAGTGAGTCCACAGAGTGCACTGGCACCACTGGGGATGCACTGCAGTGAGTCCACAGAGTGCACTGGCACCACTGGGGATGCACTGCAGTGAGTCCAGAGAGTGCACTGGCACCACTGGGGATGCACTGCCGTGAGTCCAGAGATTGCACTGGCACCAACTGGAGCTGCACTGCAGTGAGTCCTGAGATTGCACTGGCACCACTGGGGATGCACTGCAGTGAGTCCAGAGACTACACTGGCACCACTGGGGATGCAGTGCAGTGACTCCAGAGAGTGCACTGGAACCACAGTTCATGCACTGCAGTGAGTCCAAAGAGTGCACTGGCACCACTGGGGATGCAGTGCATGAGTGCAGAGAGTGCACTGGCACCACTGGGGATGAAGTGCAGTGAGTCCAGAGAGTGGACTGGCACCAGTGGGGATGGAGTGCAGTGAGTCCAGAGAGTGCACTGGCACCACTGGGGATGCAGTGCAGTGAGTCCAGAGACTGCACATGCACCACTGGGGATGCAGTGCAGTGAGTCCAGAGAGTGCACTGTCACCACTGGGGATGCAGTGCAGTGACTCCAGAGAGTGCACTGGCACCACTGGGGATGCACTGCAGTGAGTCCAGAGAGTACACTGACACCACTGGGGATGCACTGTAGTGAGTCCACAGAGTGCCCTGGCACCACAGGGGATACAATGCAGTGAGTCCAGAGAGTGCACTGGCACCTTGGGGATGCTCTGTAGTGACTCCAGAGAGTGCACTGGCACCACTGGGGATGCAGTGCAGTGAGTCCAGAGAGTACACTGACACCACTGGGGATGCACTGTAGTGAGTCCAGAGAGTGCACTGGCACCACTGGGGATGCAGTGCAGTGAGTACACTGGCACCACTGGGGATGCAGTGCAGTGACTCCAGAGAGTTCACTGGCACCACTGGGGATGCAGTGCAGTGAGTCCAGAGAGTGCACTGGCACCACTGGGGATGCAGTGCAGTGACTCCAGAGAGTGCACTGGCACCACTGGGGATGCAGTGCAGTGAGTCCAGAGAGTGCACTGGCACCACTGGGGATGCAATGCGATGAGTCCAGAGAGTGCACTGGCACCACTGGGGATGCAGTGCAGTGAGTCCAGAGATTGCACTGGCACCACTGTGGATGCACTGCAGTGAATGCAGAGAGTACACTGGCACCACTGGAGATGCAGTACAGTGAGTCCACAGAGTGCACTGGCACCACTGGGGATGCACTGCAGTGAGTCCTGAGATTGCACTGGCACCACTGGGGATGCACTGCAGTGAGTCCAGAGACTACACTGGCACCACTGGGGATGCAGTGCAGTGAGTCCAGAGAGTGCACTGGAACCACTGTTCATGCACTGCAGTGAGTCCAAAGAGTGCACTGGCACCACTGGGGATGCAGTGCATGAGTGCAGAGAGTGCACTGGCACCACTGGGGATGAAGTGCAGTGAGTCCAGAGAGTGGACTGGCACCAGTGGGGATGGAGTGCAGTGAGTCCAGAGAGTGCACTGGCACCACTGGGGATGCAGTGCAGTGAGTCCAGAGACTGCACATGCACCACTGGGGATGTAGTGCAGTGAGTCCAGAGAGTGCACTGTCACCACTGGGGATGCAGTGCAGTGACTCCAGAGAGTGCACTGGCACCACTGGGGATGCACTGCAGTGAGTCCAGAGAGTGCACTGGCACCACTTGGGATGCAGTGCAGTGAGTCCACAGAGTGCCCTGGCACCACAGGGGATACACTGCAGTGAGTCCAGAGAGTGCACTGGCACTCTGGGGGTGCAGTGCAGTGAGTCCAGAGAGTGCACTGACACCACTGGGGATACACTGGAGTGAGTTCAGAGAGTGCACTGGCACCACTGGGGATGCACTGCAGTGAGTCCAGAGAGTGCACTGGCACAACTGGGGATGCAGTGCAGTGAGTCCAGAGAGTGCACTGGCACAACTGGGGATGCACTGCAGTGAGTCCAGAGAGTGCACTGGCACCACTGGGGATGCAGTGCAGTGAGTCCAGAGAGTGCACTGGAACCTTGGGGATGCACTGCAGTGACTCCAGAGAGTGCACTGGCACCACTGGGGATGCAGTGCAGTGAGTCCAGAGAGTGCACTGGCACCACTGTTCATGCACTGCAGTGAGTCCAAAGAGTGCAGTTGCACCACGGGGGATGCAGTGCATGAGTGCAGAGAGTGCACTGGCACCACTGGGGATGAAGTGCAGTGAGTCCAGAGAGTGGACTGGCACCAGTGGGGATGGAGTGCAGTGAGTCCAGAGAGTGCACTGGCACCACTGGGGATGCAGTGAAGTGAGTCCAGAGAGTGCACTGGCACCTTTGGGGATGCACTGCAGTGAGTCCAGAGAGTGCACTGGCACCACTGTGGATGCAGTGCAGTGACTCCAGAGAGTGCACTGGCACCACTGTTGATGCAGTGCAGTGACTCCAGAGAGTGCACTGGCACCACTGGGGATGCAGTGCAGTGACTCCAGAGAGTGCACTGGCACCACTGGGGATGCAGTGCAGTGACTCCAGAGAGTGCACTGGCACCACTGGGGATGCAATGCGATGAGTCCAGAGAGTGCACTGGCACCACTGGGGATGCAGTGCAGTGAGTCCAGAGATTGCACTGGCACCACTGTGGATGCACTGCAGTGAATGCAGAGAGTACACAGGCACCACTGGAGATGCAGTACAGTGAGTCCACAGAGTGCACTGGCACCACTGGGGATGCACTGCAGTGAGTCCACAGAGTGCACTGGCACCACTGGGGATGCACTGCAGTGAGTCCAGAGAGTGCACTGGCACCACTGGGGATGCACTGCCGTGAGTCCAGAGATTGCACTGGCACCAACTGGAGCTGCACTGCAGTGAGTCCTGAGATTGCACTGGCACCACTGGGGATGCACTGCAGTGAGTCAAGAGACTACACTGGCACCACTGGGGATGCAGTGCAGTGACTCCAGAGAGTGCACTGGAACCACAGTTCATGCACTGCAGTGAGTCCAAAGAGTGCACTGGCACCACTGGGGATGCAGTGCATGAGTGCAGAGAGTGCACTGGCACCACTGGGGATGAAGTGCAGTGAGTCCAGAGAGTGGACTGGCACCAGTGGGGATGGAGTGCAGTGAGTCCAGAGAGTGCACTGGCACCACTGGGGATGCAGTGCAGTGAGTCCAGAGACTGCACATGCACCACTGGGGATGCAGTGCAGTGAGTCCAGAGAGTGCACTGTCACCACTGGGGATGCAGTGCAGTGACTCCAGAGAGTGCACTGGCACCACTGGGGATGCACTGCAGTGAGTCCAGAGAGTGCACTGGCACCACTTGGGATGCAGTGCAGTGAGTCCACAGAGTGCCCTGGCACCACAGGGGATACAATGCAGTGAGTCCAGAGAGTGCACTGGCACTCTGGGGGTGCAGTGCAGTGAGTCCAGAGAGTGCACTGGCACCACTGGGGAGGCAGTGCAGTGAGTCCAGAGAATGCACTGTCAGCACTGGGGATGCAGTGCAGTGAGTCCAGAGAGTGCACTGTCAGCACTGGGGATGCAGTGCTGTGAGTCCAGAGAGTGCACTGGCACCACTAGGGATGCACTGCAGTGACTCCAGAGAGTGCACTGGCACCACTTGGGAAGCACTGCAGTGAGTCCAGAGAGTGCAGAGGCACCACTGGGGATGCAGTGCAGTGAGTCCAGAGATTGCACTGGCACCACTGGGGATGCAGTGCAGTGAGTCCAGAGAGTGCACTGGCACCACTGGGGATGCAGTGCACTGAGTCCAGAGAGTGCACTGGCCCCACTGGGGATGCAGTGCAGTGAGTCCAGAGAGTGCACTGGCACCACTGGGGATGCACTGCAGTGAGTCCAGAGAGTGCACTGGCACCACTGGGGATGCAGTGCCGTGAGTCCAGAGATTGCACTGGCACCAACTGGAGCTGCACTGCAGTGAGTCCTGAGATTGCACTGGCACCACTGGGGATGCACTACAGTGAGTTCAGAGACTACACTGGCACCAATGGGGATGCAGTGCAGTGAGTCCAGAGAGTGCACTGGCACCACTGTTCATGCACTGCAGTGAGTCCAAAGAGTGCAGTGGCACCACTGGGGATGCAGTGCATGAGTGCAGAGAGTGCACTGGCACCACTGGGGATGAAGTTCAGTGAGTCCAGAGAGTGGACTGGCACCAGTGGGGATGGAGTGCAGTGAGTCCAGAGAGTGCACTGGCACCACTGGGGATGCAGTGAAGTGAGTCCAGAGAGTGCACTGGCACCTTTGGGGATGCACTGCAGTGAGTCCAGAGAGTGCACTGGCACCACTGGGGATGCAGTGCAGTGCCACCAGAGAGTGCACTGGCACCACTGTTGATGCAGTGCAGTGACTCCAGAGAGTGCACTGGCACCACTGGGGATGCACTGCAGTGAGTCCAGAGAGTGCACTGGCACCTTGGGGATGCAGTGCAGTGAGTCCAGAGAGTGCACTGGCACCACTGGGGATGCAGTGCAGTGAGTCCAGAGAGTGCACTGGCACCACTGGGGATGCACTGCAGTGAGTCCAGAGAGTGCACTGGCACCACTGGGGTTGCAGTGCAGTGAGTCCAGAGAGTGCACTGGCACCACTGGGGATGCACTGTAGTGAGTCCAGAGAGTGCACTGGCACCACTGGGAATGCATTGCAGTGACTCAGAGAGTGCACTGGCACCACTGGGGATGCACTGCAATGAGTCCAGATAGTGCACTGGCACCACTGGGGATGCAGTGCAGTGAGTCCAGAGAGTGCACTGGCACCACTGGGGATGCACTGCAGTGATTCCAGAGAATGCACTGGCACCACTGGGGATGCAGTGCAGTGAGTCCACAGAGTGCCCTGGCACCACAGGGGATACACTGCAGTGAGTCCAGAGAGTGCACTGACACCACTGGGGATACACTGGAGTGAGTTCAGAGAGTGCACTGGCACCACTGGGGATGCACTGCAGTGAGTCCAGAGAGTGCACTGGCACAACTGGGGATGCAGTGCAGTGAGTCCAGAGAGTGAACTGGCACAACTGGGGATGCACTGCAGTGAGTCCAGAGAGTGCACTGGCACCACTGGGGATGCAGTGCAGTGAGTCCAGAGAGTGCACTGGAACCTTGGAGATGCACTGCAGTGACTCCAGAGAGTGCACTGGCACCACTGGGGATGCAGTGCAGTGAGTCCAGAGAGTGCACTGGCACCACTGTTCATGCACTGCAGTGAGTCCAAAGAGTGCAGTTGCACCACTGGGGATGCAGTGCATGAGTGCAGAGAGTGCACTGGCACCACTGGGGATGAAGTGCAGTGAGTCCAGAGAGTGGACTGGCACCACTGGGGATGGAGTGCAGTGAGTCCAGAGAGTGCACTGGCACCACTGGGGATGCAGTGAAGTGAGTCCAGAGAGTGCACTGGCACCTTTGGGGATGCACTGCAGTGAGTCCAGAGAGTGCACTGGCACCACTGTGGATGCAGTGCAGTGACTCCAGAGAGTGCACTGGCACCACTGTTGATGCAGTGCAGTGACTCCAGAGAGTGCACTGGCACCACTGGGGATGCAGTGCAGTGACTCCAGAGAGTGCACTGGCACCACTGGGGATGCAGTGCAGTGACTCCAGAGAGTGCACTGGCACCACTGGGGATGCAATGCGATGAGTCCAGAGAGTGCACTGGCACCACTGGGGATGCAGTGCAGTGAGTCCAGAGATTGCACTGGCACCACTGTGGATGCACTGCAGTGAATGCAGAGAGTACACAGGCACCACTGGAGATGCAGTACAGTGAGTCCACAGAGTGCACTGGCACCACTGGGGATGCACTGCAGTGAGTCCACAGAGTGCACTGGCACCACTGGGGATGCACTGCAGTGAGTCCAGAGAGTGCACTGGCACCACTGGGGATGCACTGCCGTGAGTCCAGAGATTGCACTGGCACCAACTGGAGCTGCACTGCAGTGAGTCCTGAGATTGCACTGGCACCACTGGGGATGCACTGCAGTGAGTCAAGAGACTACACTGGCACCACTGGGGATGCAGTGCAGTGACTCCAGAGAGTGCACTGGAACCACAGTTCATGCACTGCAGTGAGTCCAAAGAGTGCACTGGCACCACTGGGGATGCAGTGCATGAGTGCAGAGAGTGCACTGGCACCACTGGGGATGAAGTGCAGTGAGTCCAGAGAGTGGACTGGCACCAGTGGGGATGGAGTGCAGTGAGTCCAGAGAGTGCACTGGCACCACTGGGGATGCAGTGCAGTGAGTCCAGAGACTGCACATGCACCACTGGGGATGCAGTGCAGTGAGTCCAGAGAGTGCACTGTCACCACTGGGGATGCAGTGCAGTGACTCCAGAGAGTGCACTGGCACCACTGGGGATGCACTGCAGTGAGTCCAGAGAGTGCACTGGCACCACTTGGGATGCAGTGCAGTGAGTCCACAGAGTGCCCTGGCACCACAGGGGATACAATGCAGTGAGTCCAGAGAGTGCACTGGCACTCTGGGGGTGCAGTGCAGTGAGTCCAGAGAGTGCACTGGCACCACTGGGGAGGCAGTGCAGTGAGTCCAGAGAATGCACTGTCAGCACTGGGGATGCAGTGCAGTGAGTCCAGAGAGTGCACTGTCAGCACTGGGGATGCAGTGCTGTGAGTCCAGAGAGTGCACTGGCACCACTAGGGATGCACTGCAGTGACTCCAGAGAGTGCACTGGCACCACTTGGGAAGCACTGCAGTGAGTCCAGAGAGTGCAGAGGCACCACTGGGGATGCAGTGCAGTGAGTCCAGAGATTGCACTGGCACCACTGGGGATGCAGTGCAGTGAGTCCAGAGAGTGCACTGGCACCACTGGGGATGCAGTGCACTGAGTCCAGAGAGTGCACTGGCCCCACTGGGGATGCAGTGCAGTGAGTCCAGAGAGTGCACTGGCACCACTGGGGATGCACTGCAGTGAGTCCAGAGAGTGCTCTGGCACCACTGGGGATGCAGTTCAGTGAGTCCAGAGAGTGCACTGGCAACACTGGGGATACACTGCAGTGACTCCAGAGAGTGCACTGGCACCACTGGGGATGCACTGCAGTGAGTCCAGAGAGTGCACTGGCACCACTGGGGATGCAGTGCCGTGAGTCCAGAGATTGCACTGGCACCAACTGGAGCTGCACTGCAGTGAGTCCTGAGATTGCACTGGCACCACTGGGGATGCACTACAGTGAGTTCAGAGACTACACTGGCACCAATGGGGATGCAGTGCAGTGAGTCCAGAGAGTGCACTGGCACCACTGTTCATGCACTGCAGTGAGTCCAAAGAGTGCAGTGGCACCACTGGGGATGCAGTGCATGAGTGCAGAGAGTGCACTGGCACCACTGGGGATGAAGTTCAGTGAGTCCAGAGAGTGGACTGGCACCAGTGGGGATGGAGTGCAGTGAGTCCAGAGAGTGCACTGGCACCACTGGGGATGCAGTGAAGTGAGTCCAGAGAGTGCACTGGCACCTTTGGGGATGCACTGCAGTGAGTCCAGAGAGTGCACTGGCACCACTGGGGATGCAGTGCAGTGCCACCAGAGAGTGCACTGGCACCACTGTTGATGCAGTGCAGTGACTCCAGAGAGTGCACTGGCACCACTGGGGATGCACTGCAGTGAGTCCAGAGAGTGCACTGGCACCTTGGGGATGCAGTGCAGTGAGTCCAGAGAGTGCACTGGCACCACTGGGGATGCAGTGCAGTGAGTCCAGAGAGTGCACTGGCACCACTGGGGATGCACTGCAGTGAGTCCAGAGAGTGCACTGGCACCACTGGGGTTGCAGTGCAGTGAGTCCAGAGAGTGCACTGGCACCACTGGGGATGCACTGTAGTGAGTCCAGAGAGTGCACTGGCACCACTGGGAATGCATTGCAGTGACTCAGAGAGTGCACTGGCACCACTGGGGATGCACTGCAATGAGTCCAGATAGTGCACTGGCACCACTGGGGATGCAGTGCAGTGAGTCCAGAGAGTGCACTGGCACCACTGGGGATGCACTGCAGTGAGTCCAGAGAGTGCACTGCACCACTGGGGATGCAGTGCAGTGAGTCCAAAGAGTGCACTGCCACATCTGGGGATGCACCCCTCTGAGCCCAGAGATTGCAGTGGCACCACTGGGGATGCACTTCAGTGTGTCCAGAGAGTGCACTGGCACCACTGGGGATGCACTGCAGTGAGTGCAGAGAGTGCACTGGCACCACTGGGGATGCAGTGCAGTGATTCCACAGAGTGCACTGGCACCACTGGGGATGCAGTGCAGTGAGTCCACAGAGTGCCCTGGCACCACTGGGGATACACTGCAGTGAGTCCAGAGAGTGCACTGGCACCAGTGAGGATGCAGTGCAGTGAGTCCAGAGAGTGCAGTGGCACCACTGGGGATGCAGTGCAGTGAGTCCAGAGAGTACACTGGCACCACTGGAGATGCAGTACAGTGAGTCCACAGAGTGCACTGGCACCACTGGGGATGCACTGCAGTGAGTGCAGAGAGTGCACTGGCACCACTGGGGATGCAGTGCGGTGAGTCCAGAGAGTGCACTGGCACCACTGGGGATGCAGTGCAGTGAGTCCAGAGAGTGCACTGGCACCACTGGTGATGCAGTGCAGTGAGTCCAGAGAGTGCACTGGCACCACTGGGGATGCAGTGCAGTGACTCCAGAGAGTGCACTGGCACCTTGGGGATGCACTGCAGTGAGTCCAGAGAGTGCACTGGCACCACTGGGAATGCACTGCAGTGAGTCCAGAGAGTGCACTGGCACCACTGGGGATGCAGCGCAGTGAGTCCAGAGAGTGCACTGGCACCACTGGGGATGCAGTGCAGTGACTCCAGAGAGTGCACTGGCACCACTGGGGATGCACTGGAGAGAGGCCAGAGAGTGCACTGGCACCACTGGGGATGCAGTACAGTGAGTCCACAGAGTGCACTGGCACCACTGGGGATGCACTGCAGTGAGTCCAGAGAGTGCACTGGCACCACTGGGGATGCAGCGCAGTGAGTCCAGAGAGTGCACTGGCACCACTGGGGATGCAGTGCAGTGAGTCCAGAGAGTGCACTGGCACCTTGGGGATGCACTGCAGTGACTCCAGAGAGTGCACTGGCACCACTGGGGATGCAGTGCAGTGAGTCCAGAGAGTACACTGACACCACTGGGGACGCACTGTAGTGAGTCGAGAGAGTGCACTGGCACCACTGGGGATGCAGTGCAGTGAGTACACTGGCACCACTGGGGATGCAGTGCAGTGAGTCCAGAGAGTGCACTGGCACCACTGGGGATGCAGTGCAGTGACTCCTGAGAGTGCACTGGCACCACTGGGGATGCAGTGCAGTGACTCCAGAGAGTGCACTGGCACCACTGGGGATGCAGTGCAGTGAGTCCAGAGAGTGCACTGGCACCACTGGGGATGCAGTTTAGTGAGTCCAGAGAGTGCACTGGCACCACTGGGGATGCACTGCAGTGAGTCCAGAGATTGCACTGGCACCACTGGGGATGCAGTGCAGTGAGTGCAGAGAGTACACTCGCACCCCTGGAGATGCAGTACAGTGAGTCCACAGAGTGCACTGGCACCACTGGGGATGCACTGCAGTGAGTCCAGAGATTGCACTGGCACCACTGGGGATGCACTGCAGTGAGTCCAGAGAGTGCACTGACACCACTGGGGATACACTGGAGTGAGTTCAGAGAGTGCACTGGCACCACTTGGGATGCACTGCAGTGAGTCCAGAGAGTGCACTGGCACAACTGGGGATGCAGTGCAGTGAGTCCAGAGAGTGCACTGGCACCACTGGGGATGCACTGCAGTGAGTCCAGAGAGTGCACTGGCACCACTGGGGATGCAGTGCAGTGAGTCCAGAGAGTGCACTGGAACCTTGGGGATGCACTGCAGTGACTCCAGAGAGTGCACTGGCACCACTGGGGATGCAGTGCAGTGAGTCCAGAGAGTGCACTGGCACCCCTGTTCATGCACTGCAGTGAGTGCAAAGAGTGCAGTGGCACCACAGGGGATGCAGTGCATGAGTGCAGAGAGTGCACTGGCACACTGGGGATGCACTGCAGTGAGTCCAGAGAGTGCACTGGCACCACTGGGGATGCAGTGAAGTGAGTCCAGAGAGTGCCCTGGCACCACAAGGGATGCACTGCAGTGAGTCCAGAGAGTGCACTGGCACCACTGTGGATGCAGTGCAGTGACTCCAGAGAGTGCACTGGCACCACTGTTCATGCAGTGCAGTGACTCCAGAGAGTGCACTGGCACCACTGGGGATGCACTGCAGTGAGTCCAGAGAGTGCACTGGCACCTTGGGGATGCAGTGCAGTGAGTCCAGAGAGTGCACTGGAACCTTGGGGATGCACTGCAGTGAGTCCAGAGAGTGCACTGGCACCACTGGGGGTGCACTGCAGTGAGTCCAGAGAGTGCACTGGCACCACTGGGGTTGCAGTGCAGTGAGTCCAGAGAGTGCACTGGCACCACTGGGGATGCACTGTAGTGAGTCCACAGAGGGCACTGGCACCACTGGGAATGCATTGCAGTGACTCAGAGAGTGCACTGGCACCACTGGGGATGCACTGCAATGAGTCCAGAGAGTGCACTGGCACCACTGGTGATGCAGTGCAGTGAGTCCAGAGAGTGCACTGGCACCACTGGGGATGCACTGCAGTGAGTCCAGAGAGTGCACTGCACCACTGGGGATGCAGTGCAGTGAGTCCAGAGAGTGCACTGGCACATCTGGGGATGCACCCCGGTGAGCGCAGAGATTGCACTGGCACCACTGGGGATGCACTTCAGTGTGTCCAGAGAGTGCACTGGCACCACTGGGGATGCACTGCAGTGAGTGCAGAGAGTGCACTGGCACCACTGGGGATGTAGTGCAGTGAGTCCAGAGAGTGCACTGGCACCACTGGGGATGCAGTGCAGTGAGTCCACAGAGTGCCCTGGCACCACTGGGGATACACTGCAGTGAGTCCAGAGACTGCACTGGCACCAGTGAGGATGCAGTGCAGTGAGTCCAGAGAGTGCACTGGCACCACTGGGGATGCAGTGCAGTGAGTCCACAGAGTGCACTGGCACCACTGGGGATGCAATGCGATGAGTCCAGAGAGTGCACTGGCACAACTGGGGATGCAGTGCAGTGAGTCCAGAGATTGCACTGGCACCACTGGGGATGCAGTGCAGTGAGTCCAGAGAGTAGACTGGCACCACTGGAGATGCAGTACAGTGAGTCCACAGAGTGCACTGGCACCACTGGGGATGCAATGCAGTGAGTCCAGAGAGTGCACTGGCACCACTGGGGATGCAGTGCAGTGAGTCCAGAGAGTGCACTGGCACCACTGGGGATGCAGTGCGGTGAGTCCAGAGAGTGCACTGGCACCACTGGGGATGCACTGCAGTGAGTCCAGAGAGTGCACTGGCACCACTGGGGATGCAGTGCAGTGAGTCCAGAGAGTGCACTGGCACCTTGGGGATGCACTGCAGTGAGTCCAGAGAGTGCACTGGCACCACTGGGGATGCACTGCAGTGAGTCCGGAGAGTGCACTGGCACCACTGGGGATGCAGCGCAGTGACTCCAGAGAGTGCACTGGCACCACTGGGGATGCAGTGCAGTGAGTCCAGAGAGTGCACTGGCACCACTGTTCATGCACTGCAGTGACTCCAGAGAGTGCACTGGCACCACTGGGGATGCAGTGCAGTGAGTCCAGAGAGTACACTGACACCACTGGGGATGCACTGTAGTGAGTCCAGAGAGTGCACTGGCACCACTGGGGATGCAGTGCAGTGAGTACACTGGCACCACTGGGGATGCAGTGCAGTGACTCCAGAGAGTTCACTGGCACCACTGGGGATGCAGTGCAGTGAGTCCAGAGAGTGCACTGGCACCACTGGGGATGCAGTGCAGTGAGTCCAGAGAGTGCACTGGCACCACTGGGGATGCAGTGCAGTGAGTCCAGAGATTGCACTGGCACCACTGTGGATGCACTGCAGTGAATGCAGAGAGTACACTGGCACCACTGGAGATGCAGTACAGTGAGTCCAGAGAGTGCACTGGCACCACTGGTGATGCAGTGCAGTGAGTCCAGAGAGTGCACTGGCACCACTGGGGATGCAGTGCAGTGAGTCCAGAGAGTGCAGTGGCACCAGTGGGGATGCAGTGCAGTGAGTCCACAGAGTGCACTGTCACCACTGGAGATGCACTGCCGTGAGTCCAGAGAGTGCACTGGCACCACTGGGAATGCAGTCCAGTGAGGCCAGAGAGTGCTTTGGCACCACTGGTGATGCACTGCAGTGAGTCCAGATAGTGCACTGGCACCACTGGGGATCCAGTGCAGTGAGTCCAGAGAGTGCACTGGCACCACTGGGGATGCACCCCGGTGAGTCCAGAGAGTGCAGTGACACCACTGGGGATGCAGTGCAGTGAGTCCAGAGAGTGCAGTGGCACCACTGAGGATGCACTGCAGTGAGTCCAGAGAGTGCACTGGCACCACTGGGGATGCAGTGCAGTGAGTCCAGAGAGTGCACTGGCACCACTGGGAATGCAGTGCAGTGAGTCCAGAGAGTGCACTGGCACCACTGTTGATGCTGTACAGTGAGTCCAGTGGGTGCACTGGCACCACTGGGGATGCACTGCAGTGAGTCCAGTGAGTGCACTGGCACCACTGGGGATGCAGTGCAGTGAGTCCGGAGAGTGCAATGGCACCACTGGGGGATGCACTTCAGTGAGTCCAGAGAGTGCACTCTCTGGACTTGCCAGAATGCATCCCCAGTGGTGCCAGTGCACTCTCTGGACTCACTGCACTGCATCCCCAGTGGTGCCAGTGCACTCTCTGCGCTCACTGCACTGCATCCCCAGTGGTGCCAGTGCACTCTCTTGAGTCACTTCACTGCATCCCAGTGGTGCCAGTGCACTCTCTGGACTCACTGCATTGCATCCCCAGTGGTGCCAGTGCACTCTCTGGACTCACTGCACTGCATCACCAATCGTACCAGTGCACTCTCTGGACTCACTGCACTCCATCCCCAGTGCTGCCACTGTAATCTCTGGTCTCACTGCACTGCATCCCCAGTGGTGCCAGTGCACTCTCTGGACTCATTGCACTGCATCCCCAGTGGTGCCAGTGGACTCTCTGGGCTCACTGCAGTGCATATCCAGTGGTGCCAGTGCACTCTCTGGACTCACTGCACTGCATCCCCAGTGGTACCAGTGCACTCTCTGGACTCACTGCACTGCATCCCCAGTGGTGCCAGTGCACTCACTGGACTCACTGCACTGCATCCCCTGTGGTGACAGTGTACTCTCTGGACTTGCCGGGGTGCATCCAGAGTGGTGCCAGTGCACTCTCTGGACTCAACGGGGTGCATCCCCAGTGGTGCCAGTGCACTCTCTGGACTCACTGCAGTGCATCCCCAATCGTACCAGTGCACTCTCTGGACTCACTGCACTGCATCCCCAGTGGTACCAGTGCACTCTCTGGACTCACTGCAGTGCATCCCCAATCGTACCAGTGCACTCTCTGGACTCACTGCACTGCATCCCCAGTGGTACCAGTGCACTCTCTGGACTCACTGCACTGCATCCCCACTGGTGCCACTGCACTCTCTGGACTCACTGCACTGCATCCCCAGTGGTGCCAGTGCACTCTCTGGACTCACTGCACTGCATCCCCAGTGGTGACAGTGCACTCTCTGGACTTGCCGGGGTGCATCCCCAGTGGTGCCAGTGTACTCTCTGGAGTCACCGGGGTGCATCCCCAGAGGTGCCAGTGCACTCTCTGGACTCACTGCACTACATCCCCAGTGGTGCCAGTTCACTCTCTGGACTCACTGAACTGAATCCCCAGTGGTGCCAGTGCACTCTCTGGACTCACTGTTCTGCATCCCCAGTGCTGACAGTGCACTCTCTGGACTCACTGCACTGCATCCCCAGTGGTGCCACTGCACTCTCTGAACTCACTGCAGTGCATCCCCAGTGGTGCCAGTGCACTCTCTGGACTCACTGCAGTGCATCGCCAGTGGTGCCAGTGCCCTCTCTGGACTCACTGCACTGCATCCCAGGTGGTGCCAGTGCACTCTCTGGACTCACTGCACTGCATCCCCAGTGGTGCCAGTGCACTCTCTGGACTCACTGCAGTGCATCCCCAGTGGTGCCAGTGCACTCTCTGGAGTCACTGCGCTGCATCCCCAGTGGTGCCAGTGCCCTCTCTGGACTCACTGCACTGCATCCCCAGTGGTGCCAGTGCAGTCTCTGTGTTAGTGTTGGGGAGAATCGAATGGATGTTTTACTAATGTCTCTTAGGTAATGGGACCTATCAGTATAATTAAGCATTGCCAAATGTACTTACATTATCAATTAATCCTTGTATACTGGATACTTAGGGAGTACATTGAACAATCAAAAGAATCATTGAAGGGGAACCTTGGGAGGGAACAGGTACAACCTGACCTTGGATAAGGGCCTGGAAATGATGAAATGAGTTGAAGCAGAACCAAGAAGCGGAGGGAGCATGCGTCGAGTAAGAAAGGTGAAAAGTTTAGCGGAGAGGAAGACTCCTTACTTCATCTGGACGACCACCTGGACGACCACCAGAGTGCGCCACGCATGTGCAAAGGGGAGGGGAGCTAATTAGAATGAAAAGCGAGGCTGATGTTGCAACCTGTAATGAATATGTATACCTGACGCAATATTGTATGTATAAATAACGGCTGGGAAGTAACGGGACTGGAAGCCAGATTTGGGCACCTGCCCCGGCTTCCAGCGCTGAATAAAGCACCTTCATATAATCACTTGGTGGTTATGTGGTTGCTACGCTAACATTTTGGCGACCCGGGTGGGACAGCGTGGGCACTGCTGAGGCGGCTCGTGTCTCGGTTTCGCTCCAGCCGGCACCGAGGGATTCTCGGGGAGCAGTCGACCACGACCGACCTCCGCTGCTCACGACGTACCACTGGAGTGGTAAGCAAAGGTGCTTTCAACTTTGGGTATTCGGTACCGATTTGGTTGGGAAAGCCTGCCGGTCAGACGCGGCGAAAGCCACGCTCGGTTGGGCAGGGAGCTCCCGGGGTAAGCCTAGGCGCCGTCCGTTAGACAGAGCGAAAGCTCTGCAGGTTCGGCATTGGTGGTTTGGTATTGGTAATTGTATTGGTTTGTGCTGAAGGGTCAGCACTTGGTATTATTGGTATGTAGTAAGCACGCTGCTGCTCCGGCAGCTTCTGGGAAAGCGTGCTGCTGCTCCGGCAGCTTTTGGGAGAGCACGCTGCTGCTCCGGCAGCTTTTGGGAGAGCGTGCTGCTGCTCCGGCAGCTTCTGGGAGAGCACGCTGCTGCTCCGGCAGCTTTTGGGAGAGTGTGCTGCTGCTCCGGCAGCTTTTGGGAAAGCGTGCTGCTGCTCCGGCAGCTTTTGGGAGAGCACGCTGCTGCTCCGGCAGCTTTTGGGAAAGCGTGCTGCTGCTCCGGCAGCTTTTGGGAGAGCATGCTGCTGCTCCGGCAGCTTTTGGGAAAGCGTGCTGCTGCTCCGGCAGCTTCTGGGAGAGCACGCTGCTGCTCCGGCAGCTTTTGGGAGAGTGTACTGCTGCTCCGGCAGCTTCTGGGAAAGTGTGCTGCTGCTCTGGCAGCTTTTGGGTTTGTATCATAAGCTCAAAATGAAAAAGATCAAAGGAATTCTGGGAAAAGATGTACCTATCCCGCGGACATCCCCGCTGGGGTGTTTGCTAGCACACTGGAAAGAGGGAGGTTTTGGTCAAGAAATGCGGAAAGGAAAGCTGATTGATTATTGTAATATTTGGTGGCCACAGTATAAGCTAGAGGACCAAGAAACTTGGCCTGAGAATGGAACATTGCAATATAATACAATTTTACAATTGATGCTATTCTTTAAGCGGGAAGGAAAATATGATGAACTGCCGTATGTGGAATTATTCTTTTATTTGCGCCGAAAGCCTGAATGGCAGCATGCTTGTGGAATAATGGTGCTTGAGGTTTCAACTGAGGAACGTTGTTGTGCATGTACTAAGGAGGGACACTGTATACAGCATCAGGCAATAGAGAATAATAAGTATTATGGGGAAATGAATAATGGAAATATTGATTTGGAAGTTGCGCCGTCGGCTCCGCCGGAAGAGCCAGGACAGGGAGGGAAAAGAGAAAAGGAAGATAGCATTAGTGATGGAGAATCCCCGACTTTAGTCTCCCCTGTGTCACATAGGACCCGGCAACAGCGAAGGGCAGGAGAAACTATAAATGAACAGGGAGGGAAAATAATCGCTCCCCTCAGGCAAGGAGTGGGGACAGAAGGACCGGTATATGTTAAGGTGCCTTTTTCAGCTGGGGATTTAATGATATGGAAACAAGCAGCCGGCACCTACAGGGAAAACCCAGATAAAGTAGCTAGGGTAATGAAAATGATAATTAAAACCCAAAATCCCGATTGGGATGATCTCCAGGTGATCCTGGATACTTTGATGGACTCGACAGAAAAAGACATGGTATTGCGGGCAGCCAGAGAGAGAGCCCGAGAAGATATACGTAATGGATTAGTGCTTGGAAATCTAGATCAAAACTTCCCCACCGAGGATCCCCAATGGGATTATAACACAGGGGATGGAATAAGGAGGCTGAAGAGATAGCAAGATTGGGTACAAGTCGGGGTACAGAATGCCATGCCCCGGACTTATCAAAGGACTTCCAGCTGTTTGTGCATGAGAGACAACGATTGGCATTAGGAGTACTGACCCAGCGACTTGGGAGCTGGAAAAGACCTGTGGGGTATTTTTCTAAACAATTGGATGCAGTAAGCGCTGGATGGCCCTCGTGTTTAAGGGCCGTGGCAGCCACAGTCCTTTTAATACAGGAAGCCAGGAAGCTCACATTAGGGAAGCAAATTGAGTGTTCGTGCCACATATGGTGACTACGGTATTGGAGCAAAAGGGGGGCCATTGGCTATCGCCCAGCCGAATGATGAAATATCAAGCTATACTAACTGAGCAAGATGATGTAATCTTAAGAACTACTAACTTATTGAACCCAGCAGTGTTTCTAGGAACAACTACGGAGGAAGGAGACCTCAGTCATGATTGCGTGGAGATCATCGAACATACCTATGCCAGCAGAACAGACTTAAAGGATCAGCCTCGGGGGAGACCGGATTGGGAACTTTTCACGGATGGAAGCAGCTTTGTGGAAAATGGGACTCGTTATGCAGGATACGCGGCAACTACATCAAAGGTAGTGATTGAGGCAAATTCCCTACCTCCGGGGACTTCAGCCCAACGAGCAGAAATAGTCGCCCTGACACGAGCCCTGGAACTAAGCGAGGGTAAGAACGTGAATATTTGGACAGATTCAAAATATGCATTCGGGGTAGTCCACGTACATGGGGCATTATGGAAAGAAAGGGGAATGCTATCCTCACAAGGGACTAATATAAAATACCAGGAAGAACTATTGAAATTAATAACAGCTGTACAGAAACCCCAACAGGTGGCCATAATGCATTGTAAAGCTCATCAAGGAGGGGTGTCAGAGATTGCAGAAGGTAACAGACTGGCGGATTTGACGGCCCGGAAGGTTGCACGTGAAGTATGGAAAGTAATGGCTCTAATTCCATCGAAGGTAGGCCTCTCTTGTTTTAAATTACCTAAAGACCCAAAGTATTCAGCGGAAGATGAGAGACTTGCAAATTTGATGAAGGCCCAGAAGAATCCTGACGGGTGGTATGTGACTACGACAGGACAACTCATAGTACCTCCTATAATAATGCGAGAAATCTTACAAATAAAACATAATGAATGTCACTGGGGTGCAGAAGCAATGGTGACCTATTTGAAACGAGGTGTCATCTCGGTACACGTTAACAATGGCAAAGTCAGTAATGTCAAAATGTGAGCTTTGCTTAAAGAATAATCCGGTAGCAAGGAAACATGCTGAGATGGGAAGAACTAGAGCTGGAATAGAGCCTGGAGATTACTGGCAAATAGACTTCGTGGAACTGCCTAAAGCAAGAGGTTATAAATACCGATTGGTAGGGGTTGATACTTTTTCAGGATGGCCAGAGGCCCTTCCCTGTCACACCAACTAAGCAAAGGAAACGGTAAAATGGTTACTACGGGAAATAATCCCTAGATTTGGTGTACCGTTGGGTATTTCTTCAGACAGGGGACCACATTTCATTGCCAACGTGGTCAAGGAGGTTAGTAGGTTACTGGGAATCACCCAGAACACCCTATCCCACTTACTCCACCCCCATCCTATAGTACTAGCGTTAACAAGCAGGCATAGAGGAATCAATAAGATAGTAGACTAACGAAGATGCGTTAAGATTATACTTACTAATCTCTATATCAAGTTATACTCACTAACCTCTACTAACCTGATTCAACCTAACAGTAATGAAAATACTTGCTCTTGGTATGAGTGAAGTATTTTCAAAGGGGGGGGAATGTTAGTGTTGGGGAGAATCGAATGGATGTTTTACTAATGTCTCTTACGTAATGGGACCTATCAGTATAATTAAGCATTGCCAAATGTACTTACATTATCAATTAATCTATGTATACTGGATACTTAGGGAGTACATTGAACAATCAAAAGAATTATTGAAGGGGAACCCTGGGAGGGAACAGGTACAACCTGACCTTGGATAAGGGCCTGGAAATGATGAAATGAGTTGAAGCAGAACCAAGAAGCAGAGGGAGCATGCGTCGAGTAAGAAAGGTGAAAAGTTTAGCGGAGAGGAAGACTCCTTACTTCATCTGGACGACCACCTGGACGACCACCAGAGTGCGCCACGCATGTGCAAAGGGGAGGGGAGCTAATTAGAATGAAAAGCGAGGCTGATGTTGCAACCTGTAATGAATATGTATACCTGACGCAATATTGTATGTATAAATAACGGCTGGGAAGTAACGGGACTTGAAGCCAGATTTGGGCACCTGCCCCGGCTTCCAGCGCTGAATAAAGCACCTTCATATAATCACTTGGTGATTATGTGGTTGCTACGCTAACATCTGGACTCACTACAGTGCATCCCCAGTGGTACCAGTGCACTCTCTGGACTCACTGCACTGCATCCCCAGTGGTGACAGTGAACTCTCTGGTCTCACTGCAGTGCATCCCCAGTGGTGCCAGTGCACTCTCTGGACTCACTGCAGTGCATCCCCAGTGTGCCAGTGCACTCTCTGGAGTCACCGGGGTGCATCCCCAGTGGTGCCAGTGCACTCTCTGGACTCACTGCACTGCATCCCCAGTGGTGCCAGTGACCTCTCTGGACTCATTGCACTGCATCCCCAGTGGTGCCAGTGCACTCTCTGAGCTCACTGCACTGCATCCCCAGTGGTGCCAGTGCACTCTGTGGACTCTCTGCACTGCATCCCCAGTGGTGCCAGTGCACTCTCTGGACTCACTGCAGTGCATCCCCAATGGTGCCAGTGCACTCTTTGGACTCACTGCACTGCATCCCCAGTGGTGCCAGTGCACTCTCTGGTCTCACTGCACTGCATCCCCAGTGGTGCCACTGCAACCTCTCGTCTCACTGCAGTGCATCCCCAGTGGTGCCAGTGCACTGTCTGGACTTGCCGGGGTGCATCCCCAGTGGTGCCAGTGCACTCTCTGGACTCACTGCACTGCATCCCCAGTGGTGCCAGTGCACTCTCTGGACTCACTGCACTGCATCCCCAGTGCTGACAGTGCACTCTCTGGACTCACTGCACTGCATCCTCAGTGGTGCCAGTGCACTCTCTGGACTCACCGCACTGCATCCCCAGAGGTGCCAGTGCACTCTCTGGACTCACTGCAGTGCATCCCCAGTGCTGACAGTGCACTCTCTGGACTCACTGCACTGCATCCCCAGTGGTGCCAGTGCACTCTCCGGACTCACTGCACTGCATCCCCAGTGGTGCCAGTGCACTCTCTGAGCTCACTGCACTGCATCCCCAGTGGTGCCAGTGCACTCTCTGGAGTCACTGAACTGCATCCCCAGTGGTGCCAGTGCACTCTCTGGACTCACTGCAGTGCATCCCCAATGGTGCCAGTGCACTCTTTGGACTCACTGCACTGCATCCCCAGTGGTGCCACTGTACTCTCTGGACTCACTGCACTGCATCCCCAGTGGTGCCGGGGCACTCTGTGGACTCACTGCACTGCATCCCCAGTGGTGCCAGTGCCCTCTGTGGACTCACTGCACTACATCCCCAGTGGTGCCAGTGCACTCTCTGGACTCACGGGGGTGCATCCCCAGTGGTGCCAGTGCACTCTCTGGACTCACAGCACTGCATCCCCAGTGGTGCCAGTGCACTCTCTGGACTCACTGCACTGCATCCCCAGGGGTGCCAGTGCACACTCTGGACTCACTGCAGTGCATCCCCAGTGGTGCTAGTGCACTCTCTGGACCAACGGCACTGCATCCCCAGTGGTGCCAGTGCACTCTCTGGAATCACTGCACTGCATCCCCAGTGCTGCCGGGGTACTCTCTGGACTCATTGCACTGCATCCCCAGTGGTGCCAAGTCACTCTCTGGACTCACTGCACTGCATCCCCAGTGGTGCCAGTGCACTCTCTGGAGTCACTGCGCTGCATCCCCACTGGTTCCAGTGCACTCTCTGGACTCACTGCACTGCAACTCCAGAGGTGCCAGTGCACTCTCTGGAGTCACTGCACTGCATCACCAGTGGTGACAGTGCACTCTCTGGACTCACTGCTCTGCATCCCCAGTGGTGCCAGTGCACTCTCTGGACTCACTGCAGTGCATCCCCAGTGGTGCCAGTGCACTCTCTGGACTCACTGCAGTGCATCGCCAGTGGTGCCAGTGCCCTCTCTGGACTCACTGCACTGCATCCCCAGTGGTGCCAATGCACTCTCTGGACTCACTGCAGTGCATCCCCAGTGGTGCCAGTGCACTCCCTGGACTCACTGCAGTGCATCCCCAGTGGTGCCAGTGCACACTCTGGACTCACGGCACTGCATCCCCAGTGGTGCCAGTGCACTCTCTGGACTCACTGCGCTGCATCCCCAGTGGTGCCAGTGCACTCTCTGGACTCACTGCAGTGCATCCCCAGTGGTGACACTGCACACTCTGGACTCACTGCACTGCATCCCCAGTGGTGACAGTGAACTCTCTGGTCTCACTGCAGTGCATCCCCAGTGGTGCCAGTGCACTCTCTGGACTCACTGCAGTGCATCCCCAGTGTGCCAGTGCACTCTCTGGAGTCACCGGGGTGCATCCCCAGTGGTGCCAGTGCACTCTCTGGACTCACTGCACTGCATCCCCAGTGGTGCCAGTGACCTCTCTGGACTCATTGCACTGCATCCCCAGTGGTGCCAGTGCACTCTCTGAGCTCACTGCACTGCATCCCCAGTGGTGCCAGTGCACTCTGTGGACTCTCTGCACTGCATCCCCAGTGGTGCCAGTGCACTCTCTGGACTCACTGCAGTGCATCCCCAATGGTGCCAGTGCACTCTTTGGACTCACTGCACTGCATCCCCAGTGGTGCCAGTGCACTCTCTGGTCTCACTGCACTGCATCCCCAGTGGTGCCACTGCAACCTCTCGTCTCACTGCAGTGCATCCCCAGTGGTGCCAGTGCACTGTCTGGACTTGCCGGGGTGCATCCCCAGTGGTGCCAGTGCACTCTCTGGACTCACTGCACTGCATCCCCAGTGGTGCCAGTGCACTCTCTGGACTCACTGCACTGCATCCCCAGTGGTGCCAGTGACCTCTCTGGACTCACTGCACTGCATCCTCAGTGGTGCCAGTGCACTCTCTGGACTCACCGCACTGCATCCCCAGAGGTGCCAGTGCACTCTCTGGACTCACTGCAGTGCATCCCCAGTGCTGACAGTGCACTCTCTGGACTCACTGCACTGCATCCCCAGTGGTGCCAGTGCACTCTCCGGACTCACTGCACTGCATCCCCAGTGGTGCCAGTGCACTCTCTGAGCTCACTGCACTGCATCCCCAGTGGTGCCAGTGCACTCTCTGGAGTCACTGAACTGCATCCCCAGTGGTGCCAGTACACTCTCTGGACTCACTGCAGTGCATCCCCAGTGGTGCCGGGGCACTCTGTGGACTCACTGCACTGCATCCCCAGTGGTGCCAGTGCCCTCTGTGGACTCACTGCACTACATCCCCAGTGGTGCCAGTGCACGCTCTGGACTCACGGGGGTGCATCCCCAGTGGTGCCAGTGCACTCTCTGGACTCACAGCACTGCATCCCCAGTGGTGCCAGTGCACTCTCTGGACTCACTGCACTGCATCCCCAGGGGTGCCAGTGCACACTCTGGACTCACTGCAGTGCATCCCCAGTGGTGCTAGTGCACTCTCTGGACCAACGGCACTGCATCCCCAGTGGTGCCAGTGCACTCTCTGGAATCACTGCACTGCATCCCCAGTGCTGCCGGGGTACTCTCTGGACTCATTGCACTGCATCCCCAGTGGTGCCAAGGCACTCTCTGGACTCACTGAACTGCATCCCCAGTGGTGCCAGTGCACTCTCTGGAGTCACTGCGCTGCATCCCCACTGGTTCCAGTGCACTCTCTGGACTCACTGCACTGCAACTCCAGAGGTGCCAGTGCACTCTCTGGAGTCACTGCACTGCATCACCAGTGGTGACAGTGCACTCTCTGGACTCACTGCTCTGCATCCCCAGTGGTGCCAGTGCACTCTCTGGACTCACTGCAGTGCATCCCCAGTGGTGCCAGTGCACTCTCTGGACTCACTGCAGTGCATCGCCAGTGGTGCCAGTGCCCTCTCTGGACTCACTGCACTGCATCCCCAGTGGTGCCAGTGCAGTCTTTGGACTTACTGCACTGCGTCCCCGGTGGTGCCAGTGCACTCTCTGGACTCACTGCACTGCATCCCCAGTGGTGACAGTGCACTCTCTGGACTCACCGGGGTGCATCCCCAGTGGTGCCAGTGCACTCTCTGGACTCACTGCAGTGCATCCCCAGTGGTGCCAGTGCACTCTCTTTACTCACTACACTGCATCCCCAGTGGTGCCAGTGCCCTCTGTGGACTCACTGCACTGCATCCCCAGTGGTGCCAGTGCACTCTCTGGACACACCGCACTGCATCCCCAGTGGTGCCAGTGCACTCTCTGAGCTCACTGCACTGCATCCCCAGTGGTGCCAGTGCACTCTCTGGACTCACTGCACTGCATCCCCAGTGGTGCCAGTGCACTCTCTTTACTCACTGCACTGCATCCCCATTGGTGTCAGTGCACTCTCTGGACTCACTGTACTGCATCCCCAGTGGTGCCAGTGCACTCTCTGACTCACTGCACTGCATCCCCAGTGGTGCCAGTGCACTCTCTGGATTCACTGCAGTGCATCCCCATTGGTGCCAGTGCACTCTCTGGACTCACGGCAGTGCATCCCCAGTGGTGCCAGTGCACTCTCTGGACTTGCCGGGGTGCATCCCCAGTGCTGCCAGTGCAGTCTCTGTGTTAGTGTTGGGGAGAATCGAATGGATATTTTACTAATGTCTCTTAGGTAATGGGACCTACAGTATAATTAAGCATTGCCAAATGTACTTACATTATCAATTAATCTATGTATACTGGATACTTAGGGAGTACATTGAACAATCAAAAGAATCATTGAAGGGGAACCTTGGGAGGGAACAGGTACAACCTGACCTTGGATAAGGGCCTGGAAATGATGAAATGAGTTGAAGCAGAACCAAGAAACGGAGGGAGCACGCGTCGAGTAAGAAAGGTGAAAAGTTTAGCGGAGAGGAAGACTCCTTACTTCATCTGGACGACCACCAGAGTGCGCCACGCATGTGCAAAGGGGAGGGGAGCTAATTAGAATGAAAAGAGAGGCTGCTGTTGCAACCTGTAATGAATATGTATACCTGACGCAATATTGTATGTATAAATAATGGCTGGGAAGTAACGGGACTTGAAGCCAGATTTGGGCACCTGCCCCGGCTTCCAGCGCTGAATAAAGCACCTTCATATAATCACTTGGTGATTATGTGGTTGCTAGGCTAACATCTGGACTCACTGCAGTGCATCCCCAGTGGTGCCAGTGCACTCTCTGGAGTCACTGCAGTGCATCCCCAGTGGTGCCAGTGCACTCTCTGGACTCACTGCAGTGCATCCCCAGTGGTGCCAGTGCACTCCCTGGACTCACTGCAGTGCAACCCCAGTGGTGCCAGTGCACTCTCTGGACTCACCGGGGTGCATCCCCAGTGGTGCCAGTGCACTCTCTGGACTCACTGCACTGCATCCCCAGTGGTGCCAGTGCACTCTCTGGACTCAGTGCGCTGCATCCCCAGTGGTGCCAGTGCACTCTCTGGACTCACCGGGGTGCATCCCCAGTGGTGCCAGTGCACTCTCTGGACTCACTGCATTGCATCCGCAGTGGTGCCAGTGCACTCTCTGGACTCACTGCACTGCATCCCCAGTGGTGCCAGTGCACTCTCTGGACTCACCGCAGTGCATCCCCAATCGTACCAGTGCACTCTCTGGACTCACTGCACTGCATCCCCAGTGGTGCCACCTCAACCTCTCGTCTCACTGCAGTGCATCCCCAGTGGTGCCAGTGCACTCTCTGGACTCATTGCAGTGCATCCCCAGTGGTATCAGTGCACTCTCTGGACTCACTGCACTGCATCCCCACTGGTGCCAGTGCAGTCTCTGGACTCACTGCACTGCATCCCCAGTGGTGCCAGTGCACTCTCTGGACTCACTGCACTGCATCCCCAGTGGTGACAGTGCACTCTCTGGACTTGCCGGGGTGCATCCCCAGTGGTGCCAGTGCACTCTCTGGAGTCACCGGGGTGCATCCCCAGAGATGCCAGTGCACTCTCTGGACTCACTGCTCTACATCCCCAGTGGTGCCAGTTCACTCTCTGGACTCACTGCACTGCATCCCCAGTGGTGCCTGTGAAGTCTCTGGACTCACTGCAGTGCATCCCAGTGGTGCCAGAGCAATCTCAGGACTCACAGTAGTGCAGCTCCAGTTGGTGCCAGTGCACTCTCTGGACTCACTGCAGTGCATCCACAGTGGTGCCAGTGCACTCTCTGGACTCACTGCATTGCATCCCCAGTGGTGCCAGTGCACTCTCTGGACTCACTGCAGTGCATCCCCTGTGGTGCCATTGCACTCTCAGGACTCACTGCACTGCATCCCCAGTGGTGCCAGTGCACTCTCTGGACTCACTGCACTGCATCCCCAGTGGTGCCTGTGAAGTCTCTGGACTCACTGCACTGCATCCCCAGTGGTGCCAGTGCACTCTCTGGACTCACTGCACTGCATCCCCATTGCTGACAGTGCCCTCTCTGGACTCAGTGCACTGCATCCCTAGTGGTGCCACTGCACTCTCTGAAAACACCGGGGTGCAACCGCAGCGGTGCCAGTGCACTCTCTGCGCTCACGGCAGTGCATCCCCAGTGGTGCCAGTGCACTCTCTGGACTCACTGCAGTGCATCCCCTGTGGTGCCAGTGCACTCTGTGGACTCAGTGCACTGCATCCCAGTGGTGCCAGTGCACTCTCTGGACTCACTGCACTGCATCCCAGTGGTGCCAGTGCACTCTCTGGAGTCACTGCAGTGCATCCCCAGTGGTGCCAGTGCACTCTCTGGACTCACTGCACTGCATCCCCAGTGGTGCCAGTGCACTCTCTGGACTCACTGCACTGCATCCCCAGTGGTGCCAGTGCACTCTCTGGACTCACTGCACTGCATCCCCAGTGGTGCCAGTGCACTCTCTGGACTCACTGCACTGCATCCCCAGTGGTGCCAGTGCACTCTCTGGACTCACTGCACTGCATCCCCAGTGGTGCCAGTGCACTCTCTGGACTCACTGCACTGCATCCCCAGTGGTGCCAGTGCACTCTCTGGACTCACCGGGGTGCATCCCCAGTGGTGCCAGTGCACTCTCTGGACTCACTGCACTGCATCCCCAGTGGTGCCAGTGCACTCTCTGGACTCAGTGCGCTGCATCCCAAGTGGTGCCAGTGCACTCTCTGGACTTTCCGGGGTTCATCCCCAGTGGTGCCAGTGCACTCTCTGGACTCACTGCATTGCATCCCCAGTGGTGCCAGTGCACTCTCTGGACTGACTGCAGTGCATACCCAGTGGTGCCAGTGCACTCTCTGGACTCACTGCAGTGCATCCCCAATCGTACCAGTGCACTCTCTGGACTCACTGCACTGCATCCCCAGTGGTACCAGTGCACTCTCTGGACTCACTGCACTGCATCCCCACTGGTGCCAGTGCACTCTCTGGACTCACTGCACTGCATCCCCAGTGGTGCCAGTGCACTCTCTGGACTCACTGCACTGCATCCCCAGTGGTGACAGTGCACTCTCTGGACTTGCCGAGGTTCATCCCCACTGGTGCCAGTGCACTCTCTGGACTCACTGCACTGCATCCCCAGTGGTGCCAGTTCACTCTCTGGACTCACTGAACTGAATCCCCAGTGGTGCCAGTGCACTCTCTGGACTCACTGTACTGCATCCCCAGTGGTGCCTGTGAAGTCTCTGGACTCATTGCAGTGCATCCCCAGTGGTGCCAGGGCAATCTCAGGACTCACAGCAGTGCAGCTCCAGTTGGTGCCAGTGCACTGTATGGACTCACTGCACTGCATCCCCAGTGCTGACAGTGCACTCTCTGGACTCACTGCACTGCATCCCCAGTGGTGCCTGTGTACTCTCTGGACTCAGTGCACTGCATCCCCACTGGTGCCACTGCACTCTCTGGACTCACTGCAGTGCATCCCCAGTGGTGCCAGTGCACTCTCTGGACTCACTGCACTGCATCCCCAGTGGTGCCAGTGCACTCTCTAGACTCACTGCAGTGCATTCCCTTTTGTGCCAGTGCACTCTCTGCACTCACTGCACTGCATCCCCAGTGGTGCCAGTGCACTCTCTGGACTCACTGCACTGCATCCACAGTGGTGCCTGTGAAGTCTCTGGTCTCACTGCACTGCATCCCCACTGGTGCCAGTGCACTCTCTGGACTCACTGCACTGCATCCCCATTGCTGACAGTGCCCTCTCTGGACTCAGTGCACTGCATCGCCAGTGGTGCCAGTGGCTCTCTGGACTCATTGCAGTGCATCACCAGTGGTGCCAGTGCACTCTCTGGAGTCACTGCAGTGCATCCACAGTGGTGCCACTGCACTCTCTGGACTCACTGAACTGCATCCCCAAGGTGCCAGTGCACTCTCTGGAGTCACTGCACTGCATCCCCAGTGGTGCCAGTGCACTCTCTGGACTCACTGCACTGCATCCCCTGTGGTGCCAGTGCACTCTCTGGACTCACTGCACTGCATCCCCAGTGGTGCCAGTGCACTCTCTGAAAACACCGGGGTGCAACCGCAGCGGTGCCAGTGCACTCTCTGCACTCACGGCACTGCATCCCCAGTGGTGCCAGTGCACTCTCTGGACTCACTGCATTGCATCCCCAGTGGTGCCAGTGCACTCTCTGGACTCACTGCAGTGCATCCCCTGTGGTGCCATTGCACTCTCAGGACTCACTGCACTGCATCCCCAGTGGTGCCAGTGCACTCTCTGGACTCACTGCACTGCATCCCCAGTGGTGCCTGTGAAGTCTCTGGACTCACTGCACTGCATCCCCAGTGGTGCCAGTGCACTCTCTGGACTCACTGCACTGCATCCCCATTGCTGACAGTGCCCTCTCTGGACTCAGTGCACTGCATCCC
Source organism: Anser anser (assembly GCF_964211835.1). NCBI lineage: Eukaryota > Metazoa > Chordata > Aves > Anseriformes > Anatidae > Anser > Anser anser. The sequence goes on from NC_139747.1 coordinate 7,217,841, forward strand.
TAGTGGTGCCACTGCACTCTCTGAAAACACCGGGGTGCAACCGCAGCGGTGCCAGTGCACTCTCTGCGCTCACGGCAGTGCATCCCCAGTGGTGCCAGTGCACTCTCTGGACTCACTGCAGTGCATCCCCTGTGGTGCCAGTGCACTCTGTGGACTCAGTGCACTGCATCCCAGTGGTGCCAGTGCACTCTCTGGACTCACTGCACTGCATCCCAGTGGTGCCAGTGCACTCTCTGGAGTCACTGCAGTGCATCCCCAGTGGTGCCAGTGCACTCTCTGGACTCACTGCACTGCATCCCCAGTGGTGCCAGTGCACTCTCTGGACTCACTGCACTGCACCCCCAGTGGTGCCAGTGCACTCTCTGGACTCACTGCACTGCATCCCCAGTGGTGCCAGTGCACTCTCTGGACTCACTGCACTGCATCCCCAGTGGTACCAGTGCACTCTCTGGACTCACTGCACTGCATCCCCAGTGGTGCCAGTGCACTCTCTGGACTCACTGCACTGCATCCCCAGTGGTGCCAGTGCACTCTCTGGACTCACCGGGGTGCATCCCCAGTGGTGCCAGTGCACTCTCTGGACTCACTGCACTGCATCCCCAGTGGTGCCAGTGCACTCTCTGGACTCAGTGCGCTGCATCCCAAGTGGTGCCAGTGCACTCTCTGGACTTTCCGGGGTTCATCCCCAGTGGTGCCAGTGCACTCTCTGGACTCACTGCATTGCATCCCCAGTGGTGCCAGTGCACTCTCTGGACTGACTGCAGTGCATACCCAGTGGTGCCAGTGCACTCTCTGGACTCACTGCAGTGCATCCCCAATCGTACCAGTGCACTCTCTGGACTCACTGCACTGCATCCCCAGTGGTACCAGTGCACTCTCTGGACTCACTGCACTGCATCCCCACTGGTGCCAGTGCACTCTCTGGACTCACTGCACTGCATCCCCAGTGGTGCCAGTGCACTCTCTGGACTCACTGCACTGCATCCCCAGTGGTGACAGTGCACTCTCTGGACTTGCCGAGGTGCATCCCCACTGGTGCCAGTGCACTCTCTGGACTCACTGCACTGCATCCCCAGTGGTGCCAGTTCACTCTCTGGACTCACTGAACTGAATCCCCAGTGGTGCCAGTGCACTCTCTGGACTCACTGTACTGCATCCCCAGTGGTGCCTGTGAAGTCTCTGGACTCATTGCAGTGCATCCCCAGTGGTGCCAGGGCAATCTCAGGACTCACAGCAGTGCAGCTCCAGTTGGTGCCAGTGCACTGTATGGACTCACTGCACTGCATCCCCAGTGCTGACAGTGCACTCTCTGGACTCACTGCACTGCATCCCCAGTGGTGCCTGTGTACTCTCTGGACTCAGTGCACTGCATCCCCACTGGTGCCACTGCACTCTCTGGACTCACTGCAGTGCATCCCCAGTGGTGCCAGTGCACTCTCTGGACTCACTGCACTGCATCCCCAGTGGTGCCAGTGCACTCTCTGGACTCACTGCAGTGCATTCCCTTTTGTGCCAGTGCACTCTCTGCACTCACTGCACTGCATCCCCAGTGGTGCCAGTGCACTCTCTGGACTCACTGCACTGCATCCACAGTGGTGCCTGTGAAGTCTCTGGTCTCACTGCACTGCATCCCCACTGGTGCCAGTGCACTCTCTGGACTCACTGCACTGCATCCCCATTGCTGACAGTGCCCTCTCTGGACTCAGTGCACTGCATCGCCAGTGGTGCCAGTGGCTCTCTGGACTCATTGCAGTGCATCACCAGTGGTGCCAGTGCACTCTCTGGAGTCACTGCAGTGCATCCACAGTGGTGCCACTGCACTCTCTGGACTCACTGAACTGCATCCCCAAGGTGCCAGTGCACTCTCTGGAGTCACTGCACTGCATCCCCAGTGGTGCCAGTGCACTCTCTGGACTCACTGCACTGCATCCCCCGTGGTGCCAGTGCACTCTCTGGACTCACTGCACTGCATCCCCAGTGGTGCCAGTGCACTCTCTGAAAACACCGGGGTGCAACCGCAGCGGTGCCAGTGCACTCTCTGCACTCACGGCACTGCATCCCCAGTGGTGCCAGTGCACTCTCTGGACTCACTGCAGTGTATCCCCTGTGGTGCCAGTGCACTCTGTGGACTCAGTGCACTGCATCCCTGTGGTGCCAGTGCACTCTCTGGACTCACTGCAGTGCATCTCCAGTGGTGCCACTGCACTCTCTGGACTCACTGCACTGCATCCCAATGGTGCCAGTGCACTCTCTGGACTCACTGCAGTGCATCCCCAGTGGTGCCAGTGCACTCTCTGGACTCACTGCACTGCATCCCCAGTGGTGCCAGTGCACTCTCTGGACTCACTGCACTGCATCCCCAGTGGTGCCAGTGCACTCTCTGGACTCACTGCAGTCCATCCACAGTGGTGCCAGTGCACTCTCTGGACTCACTGCACTGCATCCACAGTGGTGCCAGTGCACTCTCTTTACTCACTGCACTGCATCCCCAGTGGTGCCAGTGCACTCTCTGGACTCACTGCACTGCATCCCCAGTGGTGCCAGTGCACTCTCTGGACTCACTGCACTGCATCCCCAGTGGTGCCAGTGCACTCTCTGGACTCACTGCACTGCATCACCAGTGGTGCCAGTGCACTCTCTGGACTCACTGCAGTGCAAACCCAAAGGTGCCAGTGCATTCTCTTTACTCACTGCAGTGCATCCCCAAACGTACCAGTGCACTCTCTGGACTCACTGCACTGCATCCCCAGTGGTGCCAGTGCACTCTCTGGACTCACCGGGGTGCATCCCCAGTGGTGCCAGTGCACTCTCCGGACTCACTGCACTGCATCCCCAGTGGTGCCAGTGCACTCTCTGGACTCAGTGCGCTGCATCCCAAGTGGTGCCAGTGCACTCTCTGGACTTCCCGGGGTTCATCCCCAGTGGTGCCAGTGCACTCTCTGGACTCACTGCATTGCATCCCCAGTGGTGCCAGAGCAATCTCAGGACTCACAGTAGTGCAGCTCCAGTTGGTGCCAGTGCACTCTCTGGACTCACTGCAGTGCATCCACAGTGGTGCCAGTGCACTCTCTGGACTCACTGCATTGCATCCCCAGTGGTGCCAGTGCACTCTCTGGACTCACTGCAGTGCATCCCCTGTGGTGCCATTGCACTCTCAGGACTCACTGCACTGCATCCCCAGTGGTGCCAGTGCACTCTCTGGACTCACTGCACTGCATCCCCAGTGGTGCCTGTGAAGTCTCTGGACTCACTGCACTGCATCCCCATTGGTGCCAGTGCACACTCTGGACTCACTGCACTGCATCCCCATTGCTGACAGTGCCCTCTCTGGACTCAGTGCACTGCATCCCTAGTGGTGCCACTGCACTCTCTGAAAACACTGGGGTGCAACCGCAGCGGTGCCAGTGCACTCTCTGCGCTCAGGGCAGTGCATCCCCAGTGGTGCCAGTACACTCTCTGGACTCACTGCAGTGCATCCCCTGTGGTGCCAGTGCACTCTGTGGACTCAGTGCACTGCATCCCAGTGGTGCCAGTGCACTCTCTGGACTCACTGCACTGCATCCCAGTGGTGCCAGTGCACTCTCTGGACTCACTGCAGTGCATCCCCAGTGGTGCCAGTGCACTCTCTGGACTCACTGCACTGCATCCCCAGTGGTGCCAGTGCACTCTCTGGACTCACTGCACTGCATCCCCAGTGGTGCCAGTGCACTCTCTGGACACACTGCACTGCACCCCCAGTGGTGCCAGTGCACTCTCTGGACTCACTGCACTGCATCCCCAGTGGTGCCAGTGCACTCTCTGGACTGACTGCAGTGCATACCCAGTGGTGCCAGTGCACTCTCTGGACTCACTGCAGTGCATCCCCAATCATACCAGTGCACTCTCTGGACTCACTGCACTGCATCCCCAGTGGTACCAGTGCACTCTCTGGACTCACTGCACTGCATCCCCAGTGGTGCCAGTGCACTCTCTGGACTCACTGCACTGCATCCCCAGTGGTGCCAGTGCACTCTCTGGACTCACTGCACTGCATCCCCAGTGGTGACAGTGCACTCTCTGGACTTGCCGGGGTGCATCCCCAGTGGTGCCAGTGCACTCTCTGGACTCACTGCTCTACATCCCCAGTGGTGCCAGTTCACTCTCTGGACTCACTGAACTGAATCCCCAGTGGTGCCAGTGCACTCTCTGGACTCACTGTACTGCATCCCCAGTAGTGCCTGTGAAGTCTCTGGACTCATTGCAGTGCATCCCCAGTGGTGCCAGTGCAATCTCAGGACTCACAGCAGTGCAGCTCCAGTTGGTGCCAGTGCACTGTATGGACTCACTGCACTGCATCCCCAGTGCTGACAGTGCACTCTCTGGACTCACTGCACTGCATCCCCAGTGGTGCCTGTGTACTCTCTGGACTCAGTGCACTGCATCCCCAGTGGTGCCACTGCACTCTCTGGACTCACTGCAGTGCATCCCCAGTGGTGCCAGTGCACTCTCTGGACTCACTGCAGTGCATTCCCTTTTGTGCCAGTGCACTCTCTGCACTCACTGCACTGCATCCCCAGTGGTGCCAGTGCACTCTCTGGACTTACTGCACTGCATCCACAGTGGTGCCTGTGAAGTCTCTGGTCTCACTGCACTGCATCCCCAGTGGTGCCAGTGCACTCTCTGGACTCACTGCACTGCATCTCCATTACTGACAGTGCCCTCTCTGGACTCAGTGCACTGCATCACCAGTGGTGCCAGTTCACTCTCTGGACTAAATGCACTGCATCCCCAGTGGTGCCAGTGGCTCTCTGGACTCATTGCAGTGCATCACCAGTGGTGCCAGTGCACTCTCTGGAGTCACTGCAGTGCATCCACAGTGGTGCCAGTGCACTCTCTGGACTCACTGAACTGCATCCCCAAGGTGCCAGTGCACTCTCTGGACTCACTGCACTGCATCCCCAGTGGTGCCAGTGCACTCTCTGGACTCACTGCACTGCATCCCCAGTGGTGCCAGTGCACTCTCTGAAAACACCGGGGTGCAACCGCAGCGGTGCCAGTGCACTCTCTGCACTCACGGCACTGCATCCCCAGTGGTGCCAGTGCACTCTCTGGACTCACTGCAGTGTATCCCCTGTGGTGCCAGTGCACTCTGTGGACTCAGTGCACTGCATCCCTGTGGTGCCAGTGCACACTCTGGACTCACTGCAGTGCATCCCCAGTGGTGCCAGTGCACTCTCTGGAGTGACTGCAGTGCATACCCAGTGGTGCCAGTGCACTCTCTGGACTCACTGCAGTGCATCCCCAATCGTACCAGTGCACTCTCTGGACTCACTGCACTGCATCCCCAGTGGTACCAGTGCACTCTCTGGACTCACTGCACTGCATCCCCACTGGTGCCACTGCACTCTCTGGACTCACTGCACTGCATCCCCAGTGGTGCCAGTGCACTCTCTGGACTCACTGCACTGCATCCCCAGTGGTGACAGTGCACTCTCTGGACTTGCCGGGGTGCATCCCCAGTGGTGCCAGTGCACTCTCTGGAGTCACCGGGGTGCATCCCCAGAGGTGCCAGTGCACTCTCTGGACTCACTGCACTACATCCCCAGTGGTGCCAGTTCACCCTCTGGACTCACTGAACTGAATCCCCAGTGGTGCCAGTGCACTCTCTGGACTCACTGTACTGCATCCCCAGTGGTGCCTGTGAAGTCTCTGGACTCATTGCAGTGCATCCCCAGTGGTGCCAGTGCAATCTCAGGACTCACAGCAGTGCAGCTCCAGTTGGTGCCAGTGCACTGTATGGACTCACTGCACTGCATCCCCAGTGCTGACAGTGCACTCTCTGGACTCACTGCACTGCATCCCCAGTGGTGCCTGTGTACTCTCTGGACTCAGTGCACTGCATCCCCAGTGGTGCCACTGCACTCTCTGGACTCACTGCAGTGCATCCCCAGTGGTGCCAGTGCACTCTCTGGACTCACTGCACTGCATCCCCAGTGGTGCCAGTGCACTCTCTGGACTCACTGCAGTGCATTCCCTTTTGTGCCAGTGCACTCTCTGCACTCACTGCACTGCATCCCCAGTGGTGCCAGTGCACTCTCTGCACTCACTGCACTGCATCCACAGTGGTGCCTGTGAAGTCTCTGGTCTCACTGCACTGCATCCCCAGTGGTGCCAGTGCACTCTCTGGACTCACTGCACTGCATCTCCATTACTGACAGTGCCCTCTCTGGACTCAGTGCACTGCATCGCCAGTGGTGCCAGTTCACTCTCTGGAGTCACTGCAGTGCATCCACAGTGGTGCCACTGCACTCTCTGGACTCACTGAACTGCATCCCCAAGGTGCCAGTGCACTCTCTGGACTCACTGCACTGCATCCCCAGTGGTGCCAGTGCACTCTCTGGACTCACTGCACTGCATCCCCCGTGGTGCCAGTGCACTCTCTGGACTCACTGCACTGCATCCCCAGTGGTGCCAGTGCACTCTCTGAAAACACCGGGGTGCAACCGCAGCGGTGCCAGTGCACTCTCTGCACTCACGGCACTGCATCCCCAGTGGTGCCAGTGCACTCTCTGGACTCACTGCAGTGTATCCCCTGTGGTGCCAGTGCACTCTGTGGACTCAGTGCACTGCATCCCTGTGGTGCCAGTGCACTCTCTGGACTCACTGCAGTGCATCCCCAGTGGTGCCAGTGCACTCTCTGGACTCACTGCACTGCATCCCAGTGGTGCCAGTGCACTCTCTGGACTCACTGCAGTGCATCTCCAGTGGTGCCAGTGCACTCTCTGGACTCACTGCAGTGCATACCCAGTGGTGCCAGTGCACTCTCTGGACTCACTGCACTGCATCCCCAGTGGTGCCAGTGCACTCTCTGGACTCACTGCAGTCCATCCCCAGTGGTGCCAGTGCACTCTCTGGACTCACTGCACTGCATCCACAGTGGTGCCAGTGCACTCTCTTTACTCACTGCACTGTAACCCCAGTGGTGCCAGTGCACTCTCTGGACTCACTGTACTGCATCCCCAGTGGTGCCAGTGCACTCTCTGGACTCACTGCACTGCATAACCAGTGGTGCCAGTGAACTCTCTGGACTCACTGCACTGCATCCCCAGTGGTGCCAGTGCACTCTCTGGACTTGCCGGGGTGCATCCCCAGTGGTGCCAGTGCACTCTCTGGACTCACTGCAGTGCATCCCCAGTGGTGCCAGTGCACTGTCTGGACTCACTGCACTGCATCCCCATTGGTGCCAGTGCACACTCTGGACTCACTGCAGTGCATCCCCAGTGGTGCTAGTGCACTCTCTGGACTCACTGCACTGCATCCCCTGTGGTGCCAGTGCACACTCTCGACTCACTGCTCTGCGTTGCCATTGGTGCCAGTGCACTCTCTGGACTCATTGCAGTGCATCTCCAGTGGTGCCAATGCACTCTCTGGACTCACGGCACTGCATCCCCAGTGGTGCCAGTGCACTCTCTGGACTCACTGCACTGCATCCCCACTGGTGCCAGTGCACTCTCAGGAGTCACTGCGCTGCATCCCCAGTGGTTCCAGTGCACTCTCTGGACTCACTGCACTGCAACTCCAGTGGTGCCAGTGCACTCTCTGGAGTCACTGCACTGCATCACCAGTGGTGCCAGTGCACTCTCTGGACTCACTGCACTGCATCCCAGGTGGTGCCAGTGCACTCTCTGGACTCACTGCAGTGCATCCCCAGTGGTGCCAGTGCACTCTCTGGACTCACTGCACTGCATCCCCAGTGGTGCCAGTGCCTTCTCTGGACTCACGGCAGTGCATCCCCAGTGGTGCCAGTGCACTCTCTGGACTCACTGCAGTGCATCCCCAGTGGTGCCAGTGCACTCTCTGGACTCACTGCAGTGCATCCCCAGTGGTGCCAGTGCAGTCCCTGGACTCACTGCAGTGCATACCCAGTGGTGCCAGTGCACTCTCTGGACTCACCGGGGTGCATCCCCAGTGGTGCCAGTGCACTCTCTGGACTCACTGCAGTGCATCCCCAGTGGTGCCAGTGCACTGTCTGGACTCAGTGCGCTGCATCCCCAGTGGTGCCAGTGCACTCTCTGGACGTGCCGGGGTGCATCCCCAGTGGTGCCAGTGCACTCTCTGGACTCACTGCACTGCATCCCCAGTGGTGCCAGTGCACTCTCTGGACTCACTGCACTGCATCCCCAGTGGTGACAGTGCACTCTCTGGACTTGCCGGGGTGCATCCCCAGTGGTGCCAGTGCACTCTCTGGAGTCACCGGGGTGCATCCCCAGAGATGCCAGTGCACTCTCTGGACTCACTGCTCTACATCCCCAGTGGTGCCAGTTCACTCTCTGGACTCAAGGAACTGAATCCCCAGTGGTGCCAGTGCACTCTCTGGACTCACTGTACTGCATCCCCAGTGGTGCCTGTGAAGTCTCTGGACTCACTGCAGTGCATCCCAGTGGTGCCAGTGCAATCTCAGGACTCACAGTAGTGCAGCTCCAGTTGGTGCCAGTGCACTCTCTGGACTCACTGCATTGCATCCCCAGTGGTGCCAGTGCACTCTCTGGACTCACTGCAGTGCATCCCCTGTGGTGCCATTGCACTCTCTGGACTCACTGCACTGCATCCCCAGTGGTGCCAGTGCACTCTCTGGACTCACTGCACTGCATCCCCAGTGGTGCCTGTGAAGTCTCTGGACTCACTGCACTGCATCCCCAGTGGTGCCAGTGCACTCTCTGGACTCACTGCACTGCATCCCCATTGCTGACAGTGCCCTCTCTGGACTCAGTGCACTGCATCCCTAGTGGTGCCACTGCACTCTCTGAAAACACCGGGGTGCAACCGCAGCGGTGCCAGTGCACTCTCTGCGCTCACGGCAGTGCATCCCCAGTGGTGCCAGTGCACTCTCTGGACTCACTGCAGTGCATCCCCTGTGGTGCCAGTGCACTCTGTGGACTCAGTGCACTGCATCCCAGTGGTGCCAGTGCACTCTCTGGACTCACTGCACTGCATCCCAGTGGTGCCAGTGCACTCTCTGGACTCACTGCAGTGCATCCCCAGTGGTGCCAGTGCACTCTCTGGACTCACTGCACTGCATCCCCAGTGGTGCCAGTGCACTCTCTGGACTCACTGCACTGCACCCCCAGTGGTGCCAGTGCACTCTCTGGACTCACTGCACTGCATCCCCAGTGGTGCCAGTGCACTCTCTGGACTCACTGCACTGCATCCCCAGTGGTGCCAGTGCACTCTCTGGACTCACTGCAGTGCATCCCCAAACGTACCAGTGCACTCTCTGGACTCGCTGCACTGCATCCCCAGTGGTGCCAGTGCACTCTCTGGACTCACCGGGGTGCATCCCCAGTGGTGCCAGTGCACTCTCTGGACTCACTGCACTGCATCCCCAGTGGTGCCAGTGCACTCTCTGGACTCAGTGCGCTGCATCCCAAGTGGTGCCAGTGCACTCTCTGGACTTTCCGGGGTTCATCCCCAGTGGTGCCAGTGCACTCTCTGGACTCACTGCATTGCATCCCCAGTGGTGCCAGTGCACTCTCTGGACTGACTGCAGTGCATACCCAGTGGTGCCAGTGCACTCTCTGGACTCACTGCAGTGCATCCCCAGTCGTACCAGTGCACTCTCTGGACTCACTGAACTGCATCCCCAGTGGTACCAGTGCACTCTCTGGACTCACTGCACTGCATCCCCACTGGTGCCAGTGCACTCTCTGGACTCACTGCACTGCATCCCCAGTGGTGCCAGTGCACTCTCTGGACTCACTGCACTGCATCCCCAGTGGTGACAGTGCACTCTCTGGACTTGCCGGGGTGCATCCCCAGTGGTGCCAGTGCACTCTCTGGACTCACTGCTCTACATCCCCAGTGGTGCCAGTTCACTCTCTGGACTCACTGAACTGAATCCCCAGTGGTGCCAGTGCACTCTCTGGACTCACTGTACTGCATCCCCAGTTGTGCCTGTGAAGTCTCTGGACTCATTGCAGTGCATCCCCAGTGGTGCCAGTGCAATCTCAGGACTCACAGCAGTGCAGCTCCAGTTGGTGCCAGTGCACTGTATGGACTCACTGCACTGCATCCCCAGTGCTGACAGTGCACTCTCTGGACTCACTGTACTGCATCCCCAGTGGTGCCTGTGTACTCTCTGGACTCAGTGCACTGCATCCCCAGTGGTGCCACTGCACTCTCTGGACTCACTGCAGTGCATCCCCAGTGGTGCCAGTGCACTCTCTGGACTCACTGCACTGCATCCCCAGTGGTGCCAGTGCACTCTCTGGACTCAGTGCGCTGCATCCCCAGTGGTGCCAGTGCACTCTCTGGACTTGCCGGGGTTCATCCCCAGTGGTGCCAGTGCACTCTCTGGACTCACTGCATTGCATCCGCAGTGGTGCCAGTGCACTCTCTGGACTCACTGCAGTGCATCCCCAGTGGTGCCAGTGCACTCTCTGGACTCACCACAGTGCATCCCCAATCGTACCAGTGCACTCTCTGGACTCACTGCACTGCATCCCCAGTGGCGCCACTGCAACCTCTCGTCTCACTGCAGTGCATCCCCAGTGGTACCAGTGCACTCTCTGGACTCACTGCACGACATCCCCACTGGTGCCAGTGCACTCTCTGGACTCACTGCACTGCATCCCCAGTGGTGCCAGTGCACTCTCTGGACTCACTGCACTGCATCCCCAGTGGTGACAGTGCACTCTCTGGACTTGCCGGGGTGCATCCCCAGTGGTGCCAGTGCACTCTCTGGAGTCACCGGGGTGCATCCCCAGAGATGCCAGTGCACTCTCTGGACTCACTGCTCTACATCCCCAGTGGTGCCAGTTCACTCTCTGGACTCAAGGAACTGAATCCCCAGTGGTGCCAGTGCACTCTCTGGACTCACTGTACTGCATCCCCAGTGGTGCCTGTGAAGTCTCTGGACTCACTGCAGTGCATCCCAGTGGTGCCAGAGCAATCTCAGGACTCACAGTAGTGCAGCTCCAGTTGGTGCCAGTGCACTCTCTGGACTCACTGCACTGCATCCACAGTGGTGCCAGTGCACTCTCTGGACTCACTGCATTGCATCCCCAGTGGTGCCAGTGCACTCTCTGGACTCACTGCAGTGCATCCCCTGTGGTGCCATTGCACTCTCAGGACTCACTGCACTGCATCCCCAGTGGTGCCAGTGCACTCTCTGGACTCACTGCACTGCATCCCCAGTGGTGCCTGTGAAGTCTCTGGACTCACTGCACTGCATCCCCATTGGTGCCAGTGCACACTCTGGACTCACTGCACTGCATCCCCATTGCTGACAGTGCCCTCTCTGGACTCAGTGCACTGCATCCCTAGTGGTGCCACTGCACTCTCTGAAAACACTGGGGTGCAACCGCAGCGGTGCCAGTGCACTCTCTGCGCTCAGGGCAGTGCATCCCCAGTGGTGCCAGTGCACTCTCTGGACTCACTGCAGTGCATCCCCTGTGGTGCCAGTGCACTCTGTGGACTCAGTGCACTGCATCCCAGTGGTGCCAGTGCACTCTCTGGACTCACTGCACTGCATCCCAGTGGTGCCAGTGCACTCTCTGGACTCACTGCAGTGCATCCCCAGTGGTGCCAGTGCACTCTCTGGACTCACTGCACTGCATCCCCAGTGGTGCCAGTGCACTCTCTGGACTCACTGCACTGCATCCCCAGTGGTGCCAGTGCACTCTCTGGACACACTGCACTGCACCCCCAGTGGTGCCAGTGCACTCTCTGGACTCACTGCACTGCATCCCCAGTGGTGCCAGTGCACTCTCTGGACTCACTGCAGTGCATCCCCAGTGGTGCCAGTGCACTCTCTGGACTCACTGCAGTGCATCCCCAAACGTACCAGTGCACTCTCTGGACTCACTGCACTGCATCCCCAGTGGTGCCAGTGCACTCTCTGGACTCACCGGGGTGCATCCCCAGTGGTGCCAGTGCACTCTCTGGACTCACTGCACTGCATCCCCAGTGGTGCCAGTGCACTCTCTGGACTCACCGGGGTGCATCCCCAGTGGTGCCAGTGCACTCTCTGGACTCACTGCACTGCATCCCCAGTGGTGCCAGTGCACTCTCTGGACTCAGTGCGCTGCATCCCAAGTGGTGCCAGTGCACTCTCTGGACTTTCCGGGGTTCATCCCCAGTGGTGCCAGTGCACTCTCTGGACTCACTGCATTGCATCCCCAGTGGTGCCAGTGCACTCTCTGGACTGACTGCAGTGCATACCCAGTGGTGCCAGTGCACTCTCTGGACTCACTGCAGTGCATCCCCAATCATACCAGTGCACTCTCTGGACTCACTGCACTGCATCCCCAGTGGTACCAGTGCACTCTCTGGACTCACTGCACTGCATCCCCAGTGGTGCCAGTGCACTCTCTGGACTCACTGCACTGCATCCCCAGTGGTGACAGTGCACTCTCTGGACTTGCCGGGGTGCATCCCCAGTGGTGCCAGTGCACTCTCTGGACTCACTGCTCTACATCCCCAGTGGTGCCAGTTCACTCTCTGGACTCACTGAACTGAATCCCCAGTGGTGCCAGTGCACTCTCTGGACTCACTGTACTGCATCCCCAGTAGTGCCTGCGAAGTCTCTGGACTCATTGCAGTGCATCCCCAGTGGTGCCAGTGCAATCTCAGGACTCACAGCAGTGCAGCTCCAGTTGGTGCCAGTGCACTGTATGGACTCACTGCACTGCATCCCCAGTGCTGACAGTGCACTCTCTGGACTCACTGCACTGCATCCCCAGTGGTGCCTGTGTACTCTCTGGACTCAGTGCACTGCATCCCCAGTGGTGCCACTGCACTCTCTGGACTCACTGCAGTGCATCCCAGTGGTGCCAGTGCACTCTCTGGACTCACTGCAGTGCATTCCCTTTTGTGCCAGTGCACTCTCTGCACTCACTGCACTGCATCCCCAGTGGTGCCAGTGCACTCTCTGGACTCACTCCACTGCATCCACAGTGGTGCCTGTGAAGTCTCTGGTCTCACTGCACTGCATCCCCAGTGGTGCCAGTGCACTCTCTGGACTCACTGCACTGCATCTCCATTACTGACAGTGCCCTCTCTGGACTCAGTGCACTGCATCACCAGTGGTGCCAGTTCACTCTCTGGACTAAATGCACTGCATCCCCAGTGGTGCCAGTGGCTCTCTGGACTCATTGCAGTGCATCACCAGTGGTGCCAGTGAACTCTCTGGAGTCACTGCAGTGCATCCACAGTGGTGCCAGTGCACTCTCTGGACTCACTGAACTGCATCCCCAAGGTGCCAGTGCACTCTCTGGACTCACTGCACTGCATCCCCAGTGGTGCCAGTGCACTCTCTGGACTCACTGCACTGCATCCCCCGTGGTGCCAGTGCACTCTCTGGACTCACTGCACTCCATCCCCAGTGGTGCCAGTGCACTCTCTGAAAACACCGGGGTGCAACCGCAGCGGTGCCAGTGCACTCTCTGCACTCACGGCACTGCATCCCCAGTGGTGCCAGTGCACTCTCTGGACTCACTGCAGTGTATCCCCTGTGGTGCCAGTGCACTCTGTGGACTCAGTGCACTGCATCCCTGTGGTGCCAGTGCACTCTCTGGACTCACTGCAGTGCATCCCCAGTGGTGCCAGTGCACTCTCTGGACTCACTGCACTGCATCCCAATGGTGCCAGTGCACTCTCTGGACTCACTGCAGTGCATCCCCAGTGGTGCCAGTGCACTCTCTGGACTCACTGCAGTGCATCCCCAGTGGTGCCAGTGCACTCTCTGGACTCACTGCACTGCATCCCCAGTGGTGCCAGTGCACTCTCTGGACTCACTGCAGTCCATCCACAGTGGTGCCAGTGCACTCTCTGGACTCACTGCACTGCATCCACAGTGGTGCCAGTGCACTCTCTTTACTCACTGCACTGCATCCCCAGTGGTGCCAGTGCACTCTCTGGACTCACTGCACTGCATCCCCAGTGGTGCCAGTGCACTCTCTGGACTCACTGCACTGCATCCCCAGTGGTGCCAGTGCACTCTCTGGACTCACTGCACTGCATCCCCAGTGGTGCCAGTGCACTCTCTGGACTCACTGCAGTGCAAACCCAAAGGTGCCAGTGCATTCTCTTTACTCACTGCAGTGCATCCCCAAACGTACCAGTGCACTCTCTGGACTCACTGCACTGCATCCCCAGTGGTGCCAGTGCACTCTCTGGACTCACCGGGGTGCATCCCCAGTGGTGCCAGTGCACTCTCTGGTCTCACTGCACTGGATCCCCAGTGGTGCCAGTGCACTCTCTGGACTCAGTGCGCTGCATCCCAAGTGGTGCCAGTGCACTCTCTGGACTTTCCGGGGTTCATCCCCAGTGGTGCCAGTGCACTCTCTGGACTCACTGCATTGCATCCCCAGTGGTGCCAGTGCACTCTCTGGAGTGACTGCAGTGCATACCCAGTGGTGCCAGTGCACTCTCTGGACTCACTGCAGTGCATCCCCAATCGTACCAGTGCACTCTCTGGACTCACTGCACTGCATCCCCAGTGGTACCAGTGCACTCTCTGGACTCACTGCACTGCATCCCCACTGGTGCCACTGCACTCTCTGGACTCACTGCACTGCATCCCCAGTGGTGCCAGTGCACTCTCTGGACTCACTGCACTGCATCCCCAGTGGTGCCAGTGCACTCTCTGGACTTGCCGGGGTGCATCCCCAGTGGTGCCAGTGCACTCTCTGGAGTCACCGGGGTGCATCCCCAGAGGTGCCAGTGCACTCTCTGGACTCACTGCACTACATCCCCAGTGGTGCCAGTTCACCCTCTGGACTCACTGAACTGAATCCCCAGTGGTGCCAGTGCACTCTCTGGACTCACTGTACTGCATCCCCAGTGGTGCCTGTGAAGTCTCTGGACTCATTGCAGTGCATCCCCAGTGGTGCCAGTGCAATCTCAGGACTCACAGCAGTGCAGCTCCAGTTGGTGCCAGTGCACTGTATGGACTCACTGCACTGCATCCCCAGTGCTGACAGTGCACTCTCTGGACTCACTGCACTGCATCCCCAGTGGTGCCTGTGTACTCTCTGGACTCAGTGCACTGCATCCCCAGTGGTGCCACTGCACTCTCTGGACTCACTGCAGTGCATCCCCAGTGGTGCCAGTGCACTCTCTGGACTCACTGCACTGCATCCCCAGTGGTGCCAGTGCACTCTCTGGACTCACTGCAGTGCATTCCCTTTTGTGCCAGTGCACTCTCTGCACTCACTGCACTGCATCCCCAGTGGTGCCAGTGCACTCTCTGGACTCACTGCACTGCATCCACAGTGGTGCCTGTGAAGTCTCTGGTCTCACTGCACTGCATCCCCAGTGGTGCCAGTGCACTCTCTGGACTCACTGCACTGCATCTCCATTACCGACAGTGCCCTCTCTGGACTCAGTGCACTGCATCGCCAGTGGTGCCAGTTCACTCTCTGGAGTCACTGCAGTGCATCCACAGTGGTGCCACTGCACTCTCTGGACTCACTGAACTGCATCCCCAAGGTGCCAGTGCACTCTCTGGACTCACTGCACTGCATCCCCAGTGGTGCCAGTGCACTCTCTGGACTCACTGCACTGCATCCCCCGTGGTGCCAGTGCACTCTCTGGACTCACTGCACTGCATCCCCAGTGGTGCCAGTGCACTCTCTGAAAACACCGGGGTGCAACCGCAGCGGTGCCAGTGCACTCTCTGCACTCACGGCACTGCATCCCCAGTGGTGCCAGTGCACTCTCTGGACTCACTGCAGTGTATCCCCTGTGGTGCCAGTGCACTCTGTGGACTCAGTGCACTGCATCCCTGTGGTGCCAGTGCACTCTCTGGACTCACTGCAGTGCATCCCCAGTGGTGCCAGTGCACTCTCTGGACTCACTGCACTGCATCCCAGTGGTGCCAGTGCACTCTCTGGACTCACTGCAGTGCATCTCCAGTGGTGCCAGTGCACTCTCTGGACTCACTGCAGTGCATACCCAGTGGTGCCAGTGCACTCTCTGGACTCACTGCACTGCATCCCCAGTGGTGCCAGTGCACTCTCTGGACTCACTGCAGTCCATCCCCAGTGGTGCCAGTGCACTCTCTGGACTCACTGCACTGCATCCACAGTGGTGCCAGTGCACTCTCTTTACTCACTGCACTGTAACCCCAGTGGTGCCAGTGCACTCTCTGGACTCACTGTACTGCATCCCCAGTGGTGCCAGTGCACTCTCTGGACTCACTGCACTGCATACCCAGTGGTGCCAGTGAACTCTCTGGACTCACTGCAGTGCATCCCCAGTGGTGCCAGTGCACTCTCTGGACTTGCCGGGGTGCATCCCCAGTGGTGCCAGTGCACTCTCTGGACTCACTGCAGTGCATCCCCAGTGGTGCCAGTGCACTGTCTGGACTCACTGCACTGCATCCCCATTGGTGCCAGTGCACACTCTGGACTCACTGCAGTGCATCCCCAGTGGTGCTAGTGCACTCTCTGGACTCACTGCACTGCATCCCCTGTGGTGCCAGTGCACACTCTCGACTCACTGCTCTGCGTTGCCATTGGTGCCAGTGCACTCTCTGGACTCATTGCAGTGCATCTCCAGTGGTGCCAATGCACTCTCTGGACTCACGGCACTGCATCCCCAGTGGTGCCAGTGCACTCTCTGGACTCACTGCACTGCATCCCCACTGGTGCCAGTGCACTCTCAGGAGTCACTGCGCTGCATCCCCAGTGGTTCCAGTGCACTCTCTGGACTCACTGCACTGCAACTCCAGTGGTGCCAGTGCACTCTCTGGAGTCACTGCACTGCATCACCAGTGGTGCCAGTGCACTCTCTGGACTCACTGCACTGCATCCCAGGTGGTGCCAGTGCACTCTCTGGACTCACTGCAGTGCATCCCCAGTGGTGCCAGTGCACTCTCTGGACTCACTGCTCTACATCCCCAGTGGTGCCAGTTCACTCTCTGGACTCAAGGAACTGAATCCCCAGTGGTGCCAGTGCACTCTCTGGACTCACTGTACTGCATCCCCAGTGGTGCCTGTGAAGTCTCTGGACTCACTGCAGTGCATCCCAGTGGTGCCAGTGCAATCTCAGGACTCACAGTAGTGCAGCTCCAGTTGGTGCCAGTGCACTCTCTGGACTCACTGCAGTGCATCCACAGTGGTGCCAGTGCACTCTCTGGACTCACTGCATTGCATCCCCAGTGGTGCCAGTGCACTCTCTGGACTCACTGCAGTGCATCCCCTGTGGTGCCATTGCACTCTCTGGACTCACTGCACTGCATCCCCAGTGGTGCCAGTGCACTCTCTGGACTCACTGCACTGCATCCCCAGTGGTGCCTGTGAAGTCTCTGGACTCACTGCACTGCATCCCCAGTGGTGCCAGTGCACTCTCTGGACTCACTGCACTGCATCCCCATTGCTGACAGTGCCCTCTCTGGACTCAGTGCACTGCATCCCTAGTGGTGCCACTGCACTCTCTGAAAACACCGGGGTGCAACCGCAGCGGTGCCAGTGCACTCTCTGCGCTCACGGCAGTGCATCCCCAGTGGTGCCAGTGCACTCTCTGGACTCACTGCAGTGCATCCCCTGTGGTGCCAGTGCACTCTGTGGACTCAGTGCACTGCATCCCAGTGGTGCCAGTGCACTCTCTGGACTCACTGCACTGCATCCCAGTGGTGCCAGTGCACTCTCTGGACTCACTGCAGTGCATCCCCAGTGGTGCCAGTGCACTCTCTGGACTCACTGCACTGCATCCCCAGTGGTGCCAGTGCACTCTCTGGACTCACTGCACTGCACCCCCAGTGGTGCCAGTGCACTCTCTGGACTCACTGCACTGCATCCCCAGTGGTGCCAGTGCACTCTCTGGACTCACTGCACTGCATCCCCAGTGGTGCCAGTGCACTCTCTGGACTCACTGCAGTGCATCCCCAAACGTACCAGTGCACTCTCTGGACTCGCTGCACTGCATCCCCAGTGGTGCCAGTGCACTCTCTGGACTCACCGGGGTGCATCCCCAGTGGTGCCAGTGCACTCTCTGGACTCACTGCACTGCATCCCCAGTGGTGCCAGTGCACTCTCTGGACTCAGTGCGCTGCATCCCAAGTGGTGCCAGTGCACTCTCTGGACTTTCCGGGGTTCATCCCCAGTGGTGCCAGTGCACTCTCTGGACTCACTGCATTGCATCCCCAGTGGTGCCAGTGCACTCTCTGGACTGACTGCACTGCATCCCCAGTGGTGCCAGTGCACTCTCTGGACTCACTGCAGTGCATCCCCAATCGTACCAGTGCACTCTCTGGACTCACTGCACTGCATCCCCAGTGGTACCAGTGCACTCTCTGGACTCACTGCACTGCATCCACAGTGGTGCCTATGAAGTCTCTGGTCTCACTGCACTGCATCCCCAGTGGTGCCAGTGCACTCTCTGGACTCACTGCACTGCATCTCCATTACTGACAGTGCCCTCTCTGGACTCAGTGCACTGCATCGCCAGTGGTGCCAGTTCACTCTCTGGACTAAATGCACTGCATCCCCAGTGGTGCCAGTGGCTCTCTGGACTCATTGCAGTGCATCACCAGTGGTGCCAGTGCACTCTCTGGAGTAACTGCAGTGCATCCACAGTGGTGCCACTGCACTCTCTGGACTCACTGAACTGCATCCCCAAGGTGCCAGTGCACTCTCTGGACTCACTGCACTGCATCCCCAGTGGTGCCAGTGCACTCTCTGGACTCACTGCACTGCATCCCCCGTGGTGCCAGTGCACTCTCTGGACTCACTGCACTGCATCCCCAGTGGTGCCAGTGCACTCTCTGAAAACACCGGGGTGCAACCGCAGCGGTGCCAGTGCACTCTCTGCACTCACGGCACTGCATCCCCAGTGGTGCCAGTGCACTCTCTGGACTCACTGCAGTGTATCCCCTGTGGTGCCAGTGCACTCTGTGGACTCAGTGCACTGCATCCCTGTGGTGCCAGTGCACTCTCTGGACTCACTGTAGTGCATCCCCAGTGGTGCCAGTGCACTCTCTGGACTCACTGCACTGCATCCCAATGGTGCCACTGCACTCTCTGGACTCACTGCAGTGCATCCCCAGTGGTGCCAGTGCACTCTCTGGACTCACTGCAGTGCATCCCCAGTGGTGCCAGTGCACTCTCTGGACTCACTGCACTGCATCCCCAGTGGTGCCAGTGCACTCTCTGGACTCACTGCAGTCCATCCACAGTGGTGCCAGTGCACTCTCTGGACTCACTGCACTGCATCCACAGTGGTGCCAGTGCACTCTCTTTACTCACTGCACTGCATCCCCAGTGGTGCCAGTGCACTCTCTGGACTCACTGCAGTGCATCCCCAGTGGTGCCAGTGCACTCTCTGGACTCACTGCACTGCATCCCCAGTGGTGCCAGTGCACTCTCTGGACTCACTGCACTGCATCCCCAGTGGTGCCAGTGCACTCTCTGGACTCACTGCAGTGCAAACCCAAAGGTGCCAGTGCATTCTCTTTACTCACTGCAGTGCATCCCCAGTGGTGCCAGTGCACTCTCTGGACTCACTGCAGTGCATCCCCAGTGGTGCCAGTGCACTCTCTGGACTCACCGGGGTGCATCCCCAGTGGTGCCAGTGCACTCTCTGGACTCACTGCACTGCATCCCCAGTGGTGCCAGTGCACTCTCTGGACTCAGTGCGCTGCATCCCAAGTGGTGCCAGTGCACTCTCTGGACTTTCCGGGGTTCATCCCCAGTGGTGCCAGTGCACTCTCTGGACTCACTGCATTGCATCCCCAGTGGTGCCAGTGCACTCTCTGGACTGACTGCAGTGCATACCCAGTGGTGCCAGTGCACTCTCTGGACTCACTGCAGTGCATCCCCAATCGTACCAGTGCACTCTCTGGACTCACTGCACTGCATCCCCAGTGGTACCAGTGCACTCTCTGGACTCACTGCACTGCATCCCCACTGGTGCCACTGCACTCTCTGGACTCACTGCACTGCATCCCCAGTGGTGCCAGTGCACTCTCTGGACTCACTGCACTGCATCCCCAGTGGTGACAGTGCACTCTCTGGACTTGCCGGGGTGCATCCCCAGTGGTGCCAGTGCACTCTCTGGAGTCACCGGGGTGCATCCCCAGAGGTGCCAGTGCACTCTCTGGACTCACTGCTCTACAACCCCAGTGGTGCCAGTTCACTCTCTGGACTCACTGAACTGAATCCCCAGTGGTGCCAGTGCACTCTCTGGACTCACTGTACTGCATCCCCAGTGGTGCCTGTGAAGTCTCTGGACTCATTGCAGTGCATCCCCAGTGGTGCCAGTGCAATCTCAGGACTCACAGCAGTGCAGCTCCAGTTGGTGCCAGTGCACTGTATGGACTCACTGCACTGCATCCCCAGTGCTGACAGTGCACTCTCTGGACTCACTGCACTGCATCCCCAGTGGTGCCTGTGTACTCTCTGGACTCAGTGCACTGCATCCCCAGTGGTGCCACTGCACTCTCTGGACTCACTGCAGTGCATCCCCAGTGGTGCCAGTGCACTCTCTGGACTCACTGCACTGCATCCCCAGTGGTGCCAGTGCACTCTCTGGACTCACTGCAGTGCATTCCCTTTTGTGCCAGTGCACTCTCTGCACTCACTGCACTGCATCCCCAGTGGTGCCAGTGCACTCTCTGGACTCACTGCACTGTATCCACAGTGGTGCCTGTGAAGTCTCTGGTCTCACTGCACTGCATCCCCAGTGGTGCCAGTGCACTCTCTGGACTCACTGCACTGCATCTCCATTACTGACAGTGCCCTCTCTGGACTCAGTGCACTGCATCGCCAGTGGTGCCAGTTCACTCTCTGGAGTCACTGCAGTGCATCCACAGTGGTGCCACTGCACTCTCTGGACTCACTGAACTGCATCCCCAAGGTGCCAGTGCACTCTCTGGACTCACTGCACTGCATCCCCAGTGGTGCCAGTGCACTCTCTGGACTCACTGCACTGCATCCCCCGTGGTGCCAGTGCACTCTCTGGACTCACTGCACTGCATCCCCAGTGGTACCAGTGCACTCTCTGAAAACACCGGGGTGCAACCGCAGCGGTGCCAGTGCACTCTCTGCACTCACGGCACTGCATCCCCAGTGGTGCCAGTGCACTCTCTGGACTCACTGCAGTGTATCCCCTGTGGTGCCAGTGCACTCTGTGGACTCAGTGCACTGCATCCCTGTGGTGCCAGTGCACTCTCTGGACTCACTGCAGTGCATCCCCAGTGGTGCCAGTGCACTCTCTGGACTCACTGCACTGCATCCCAGTGGTGCCAGTGCACTCTCTGGACTCACTGCAGTGCATCTCCAGTGGTGCCAGTGCACTCTCTGGACTCACTGCACTGCACCCCCAGTGGTGCCAGTGCACTCTCTGGACTCACTGCACTGCATCCCCAGTGGTGCCAGTGCACTCTCTGGACTCACTGCACTACATCCCCAGTGGTGCCAGTGCACTCTCTGGACTCACTGCACTGCATCCCCATTGGTGCCAGTGCACACTCTGGACTCACTGCAGTGCATCCCCAGTGGTGCTAGTGCACTCTCTGGACTCACTGCACTGCATCCCCTGTGGTGCCAGTGCACACTCTCGACTCACTGCTCTGCGTTGCCATTGGTGCCAGTGCACTCTCTGGACTCATTGCAGTGCATCTCCAGTGGTGCCAATGCACTCTCTGGACTCACGGCACTGCATCCCCAGTGGTGCCAGTGCACTCTCTGGACTCACTGCACTGCATCCCCACTGGTGCCAGTGCACTCTCAGGAGTCACTGCGCTGCATCCCCAGTGGTGCCAGTGCACTCTCTGGACTCACTGCACTGCAACTCCAGTGGTGCCAGTGCACTCTCTGGAGTCACTGCACTGCATCACCAGTGGTGCCAGTGCACTCTCTGGACTCACTGCACTGCATCCCAGGTGGTGCCAGTGCACTCTCTGGACTCACTGCACTGCATCCCCAGTGGTGCCAGTGCCTTCTCTGGACTCACTGCAGTGCATCCCCAGTGGTGCCAGTGCACTCTCTGGAGTCACTGCAGTGCATCCCCAGTGGTGCCAGTGCACTCTCTGGACTCACTGCAGTGCATCCCCAGTGGTGCCAGTGCAGTCCCTGGACTCACTGCGCTGCATCCCCACTGGTTCCAGTGCACTCTCTGGACTCACTACAGTGCATCGCCAGTGGTGCCAGTGCCCTCTCTGGACTCACTGCACTGCATCCCAGGTGGTGCCAGTGCACTCTCTGGACTCACTGCTCTGCATCCCCAGTGGTGCCAGTGCACTCTCTGGACTCACTGCAGTGCATCCCCAGTGGTGCCAGTGCACTCTCTGGAGTCACTGCGCTGCATCCCCAGTGGTGCCAGTGCCCTCTCTGGACTCACTGCATTGCATCCCCAGTGGTGCCAGTGCAGTCTCTGTGTTAGTGTTGGGGAGAATCGAATGGATGTTTTACTAATGTCTCTTAGGTAATGGGACCTATCAGTATAATTAAGCTTTGCCAAATGTACTTACATTATCAATTAATCTATGTATACTGGATACTTAGGGAGTACATTGAACAATCAAAAGAATCATTGAAGGGGAACCTTGGGAGGGAACAGGTACAACGTGACCTTGGATAAGGGCCTGGAAATGATGAAATGAGTTGAAGCAGAACCAAGAAGCGGAGGGAGCATGCGTCGAGTAAGAAAGGTGAAAAGTTTAGCGGAGAGGAAGACTCCTTACTTCATCTGGACGACCACCTGGACGACCACCAGAGTGCGCCACGCATGTGCAAAGGGGAGGGGAGCTAATTAGAATGAAAAGCGAGGCTGATGTTGCAACCTGTAATGAATATGTATACCTGACGCAATATTGTATGTATAAATAACGGCTGGGAAGTAACGGGACTGGAAGCCAGATTTGGGCACCTGCCCCGGCTTCCAGCGCTGAATAAAGCACCTTCATATAATCACTTGGTGGTTATGTGGTTGCTACGCTAACATTTTGGCGACCCGGGTGGGACAGCGTGGGCACTGCTGAGGCGGCTCGTGTCTCGGTTTCGCTCCAGCCGGCACCGAGGGATTCTCGGGGAGCAGTCGACCACGACCGACCTCCGCTGCTCACGACGTACCACTGGAGTGGTAAGCAAAGGTGCTTTCAACTTTGGGTATTTGGTACCGATTTGGTTGGGAAAGCCTGCCGGTCAGACGCGGCGAAAGCCACGCTCGGTTGGGCAGGGAGCTCCCGGGGTAAGCCTAGGCGCCGTCCGTTAGACAGAGCGAAAGCTCTGCAGGTTCGGCATTGGTGGTTTGGTATTGGTAATTGTATTGGTTTGTGCTGAAGGGTCAGCACTTGGTATTATTGGTATGTAGTAAGCACGCTGCTGCTCCGGCAGCTTCTGGGAAAGCGTGCTGCTGCTCCGGCAGCTTTTGGGAGAGCACGCTGCTGCTCCGGCAGCTTTTGGGAGAGCGTGCTGCTGCTCCGGCAGCTTCTGGGAGAGCACGCTGCTGCTCCGGCAGCTTTTGGGAGAGTGTGCTGCTGCTCCGGCAGCTTTTGGGAAAGCGTGCTGCTGCTCCGGCAGCTTTTGGGAGAGCACGCTGCTGCTCCGGCAGCTTTTGGGAAAGCGTGCTGCTGCTCCGGCAGCTTTTGGGAGAGCATGCTGCTGCTCCGGCAGCTTTTGGGAAAGCGTGCTGCTGCTCCGGCAGCTTCTGGGAGAGCACGCTGCTGCTCCGGCAGCTTTTGGGAGAGTGTACTGCTGCTCCGGCAGCTTCTGGGAAAGTGTGCTGCTGCTCTGGCAGCTTTTGGGTTTGTATCATAAGCTCAAAATGAAAAAGATCAAAGGAATTCTGGGAAAAGATGTACCTATCCCGCGGACATCCCCGCTGGGGTGTTTGCTAGCACACTGGAAAGAGGGAGGTTTTGGTCAAGAAATGCGGAAAGGAAAGCTGATTGATTATTGTAATATTTGGTGGCCACAGTATAAGCTAGAGGACCAAGAAACTTGGCCTGAGAATGGAACATTGCAATATAATACAATTTTACAATTGATGCTATTCTGTAAGCGGGAAGGAAAATATGATGAACTGTCGTATGTGGAATTATTCTTTTATTTGCGCCGAAAGCCTGAATGGCAGCATGCTTGTGGAATAATGGTGCTTGAGGTTTCAACTGAGGAACGTTGTTGTGCATGTACTAAGGAGGGACACTGTATACAGCATCAGGCAATAGAGAATAATAAGTATTATGGGGAAATGAATAATGGAAATATTGATTTGGAAGTTGCGCCGTCGGCTCCGCCGGAAGAGCCAGGACAGGGAGGGAAAAGAGAAAAGGAAGATAGCAGTAGTGATGGAGAATCCCCGACTTTAGTCTCCCCTGTGTCACATAGGACCCGGCAACAGCGAAGGGCAGGAGAAACTATAAATGAACAGGGAGGGAAAATAATCGCTCCCCTCAGGCAAGGAGTGGGGACAGAAGGACCGGTATATGTTAAGGTGCCTTTTTCAGCTGGGGATTTAATGATATGGAAACAAGCAGCCGGCACCTACAGGGAAAACCCAGATAAAGTAGCTAGGGTAATGAAAATGATAATTAAAACCCAAAATCCCGATTGGGATGATCTCCAGGTGATCCTGGATACTTTGATGGACTCGACAGAAAAAGACATGGTATTGCGGGCAGCCAGAGAGAGAGCCCGAGAAGATATACGTAATGGATTAGTGCTTGGAAATCTAGATCAAAACTTCCCCACCGAGGATCCCCAATGGGATTATAACACAGGGGATGGAATAAGGAGGCTGAAGAGATAGCAAGATTGGGTACAAGTCGGGGTACAGAATGCCATGCCCCGGACTTATCAAAGGACTTCCAGCTGTTTGTGCATGAGAGACAACGATTGGCATTAGGAGTACTGACCCAGCGACTTGGGAGCTGGAAAAGACCTGTGGGGTATTTTTCTAAACAATTGGATGCAGTAAGCGCTGGATGGCCCTCGTGTTTAAGGGCCGTGGCAGCCACAGTCCTTTTAATACAGGAAGCCAGGAAGCTCACATTAGGGAAGCAAATTGAGTGTTCGTGCCACATATGGTGACTACGGTATTGGAGCAAAAGGGGGGCCATTGGCTATCGCCCAGCCGAATGATGAAATATCAAGCTATACTAACTGAGCAAGATGATGTAATCTTAAGAACTACTAACTTATTGAACCCAGCAGTGTTTCTAGGAACAACTACGGAGGAAGGAGACCTCAGTCATGATTGCGTGGAGATCATCGAACATACCTATGCCAGCAGAACAGACTTAAAGGATCAGCCTCGGGGGAGACCGGATTGGGAACTTTTCACGGATGGAAGCAGCTTTGTGGAAAATGGGACTCGTTATGCAGGATACGCGGCAACTACATCAAAGGTAGTGATTGAGGCAAATTCCCTACCTCTGGGGACTTCAGCCCAACGAGCAGAAATAGTCGCCCTGACACGAGCCCTGGAACTAAGCGAGGGTAAGAACGTGAATATTTGGACAGATTCAAAATATGCATTCGGGGTAGTCCACGTACATGGGGCATTATGGAAAGAAAGGGGAATGCTATCCTCACAAGGGACTAATATAAAATACCAGGAAGAACTATTGAAATTAATAACAGCTGTACAGAAACCCCAACAGGTGGCCATAATGCATTGTAAAGCTCATCAAGGAGGGGTGTCAGAGATTGCAGAAGGTAACAGACTGGCGGATTTGACGGCCCGGAAGGTTGCACGTGAAGTATGGAAAGTAATGGCTCTAATTCCATCGAAGGTAGGCCTCTCTTGTTTTAAATTACCTAAAGACCCAAAGTATTCAGCGGAAGATGAGAGACTTGCAAATTTGATGAAGGCCCAGAAGAATCCTGACGGGTGGTATGTGACTACGACAGGACAACTCATAGTACCTCCTATAATAATGCGAGAAATCTTACAAATAAAACATAATGAATGTCACTGGGGTGCAGAAGCAATGGTGACCTATTTGAAACGAGGTGTCATCTCGGTACACATGTTAACAATGGCAAAGTCAGTAATGTCAAAATGTGAGCTTTGCTTAAAGAATAATCCGGTAGCAAGGAAACATGCTGAGATGGGAAGAACTAGAGCTGGAATAGAGCCTGGAGATTACTGGCAAATAGACTTCGTGGAACTGCCTAAAGCAAGAGGTTATAAATACCGATTGGTAGGGGTTGATACTGTTATAAATGACTGAGTCCCAAATAGGATTACAATCAGAGTTTACAATTTATTAAACGAATAAAGGCAAGCAAACAGTGCTGGGTGTGCCGGGAGTCTCTGCTCTACCGGGACGCACACCCGTTACGTAAGGCATCTAATTTTTTATACGCCTAGGCTAATACATATTTATTACTACTTCTAAAAGAGGCAAGGTTATTATAATTGGTTTCCCGAATCCGACGTCCTTCCAGGTGCACCTGCTTATCAGTCTCTGTTACTTTCTCGGGGGCCGCTCGGACAGGGAGACAGGGAGGCTCATATTCTTCCTCCTTATCTAGTGGTCTCTTGGCCGGCTGTCAGAAGTTACTGCACATTCGTGCAAAGTCAGCAGTTTTTCTCCGAAGAAATCCCTTTGTTCTTTTCTCGCCTAAACCCAGGCCTCAATGTTAACCCTTCAAAACCCCTTAGTGGCACGAATTGCTGGACCATTTCTTACAATTCCTCCCTTTTTTTTTTTTTTTTAATCATCAATTCGTGTCTCTCCTTCAACCTTTGTCAGTAACAATTGGATTTCATCAGTCAGTTCTCGGGGTGTCCACTTCTTAAGCATCATTATCGACACGTCACCTTTTCTCTCCACTGAAGTCATCACAAATTGGGTGCTATTTATTACTCGCCGTATCAACAACGTAAAGCAAGGTATCATACAAGGTATAAACAATAATGTCACTATACCACATAAAAATAAAAACAGCATCCTTTTAACCCATGGTTCACCAGGCAACCATGAAAAGAAATCCCAATCCATACCCTTCCAAGTTTGTACTGGGACGTGGGCTAACTTTCTAATTTCCTTTGTTATCTGCTTGACCACTTTTCCATTATCATCAATCTGTAGACAACAGTTAGAATCGTTCAGTTTTCCACATACTCCCCCTTCTTCTGCTAGTAAATAGTCTAAGACCATTCTATGTTGGAATATAGCATTTCTCATTTGAGTGGATTGGTCAGCCAAAAGATCCAAGGCTGTCGCTGTTTGATTTGTTACAACCTCGAGGATAGCTTGCAACCTAATTATTCGGTTCAAATTATAAATAGGTTCTCGGGCTCCTGATATCAACTCATTCGGGTTCCAGGTGGCTGGCCCATAATGCTGTATGATTCTTTCAGGAGGCCATTCATCCTTTCCCCATTCTTGGGCACTACCCCCGGTTAAGGAAGTATCTATAGATCGTTTCACTCTGTTCAGGTCATCATATAATCTTATTCCTAAATGATCTCCTTGTGTTTGTGACAATAAAAAGAACAAGGGTCTTATGTACCCCACATAGCATATTCCCGACCAATTTTCAGGTAGCCTCTTGTAAGCATGTTTGCCACACACCCAATAATGTCCCTTTAGGGCCCACGTCCCGTTTGGAAAAGGACCATTCCATCCCTTTTTAGCCCTTGGGGCGTGATAATACAGAGTGTCCTTGTTACCGAGTGGTCCTGTTACAATGTCTGCCCCGTTCGTACTCGTACATGCGCACTTCCAAGCTCCCGCATCAGGTTTCCACTTACAGTCACAATTCAGTTCTCCTTGGTGGCCAGTTATATTATAAGCTGACCAGAAATGCTTAAAGAACACTCGCCTCCCATTCTCATTCTGCCATCTCCAGCGATAGACCCGCACCACATGCTGTTCCTTAGTTGTGTTATCATGTTGACAGTCTAAGATTCGACTATCGAATTGTCCCCCCGCTTGGGCTCTTGCCACAGTTTTACATCCGGATCCAAAAAATTCTCTGTATGAGCATTTCAGCCAAGTCCCATTTCTCAGCTGAACATGTGTGGTGTTCCATTTCCCACTACGTGCTGTACAGTTTATAGGACTACATCCAGGATCGGTACAATCATATCCAGGAGACAGAGTCCAATTGCAAATGCTTTTTCCCACCGCCACTGTTCCTGTTCTGTTCAAGCAGTATACACCCCGAGCTGACGAGTGTAACTGCCATGGGCCTCCTTCCTCTTTCCAAAATTGCGTCCCATTATGAACTTCGCTCAGATTACTGACCCACCACTTGGGTTCAACTGGGCCTGCTACCCAGGGCCAACTTTCAGTTCCCCCCGGTCCTCCACAAATCCAGCAGTTACTAAGGTTAAAGGCCCTAGCCACTTCCTCCCCCAAAGTGAAAAAGTTATTCCTCCATTCTTGCCCATGGCCCAATTGCCCCTGTAAAAACAATACCAGAAAGTATAGCATTTCTTATCCTTTTTCGTCGTCCAATCTTGAGAGTGTGGGAAACGCCTTCAATCATGAGGTTGGGCCCGCTTTCAGAGCTTGTGTTACCATTCAGCCCTTCGGGGTGATCCAGCTCCTGGAAAAACTAATCACAATTTCATTATGGGTTTAAGAGATTCTCATGTTACTTTTCTCAGGACAACCTGATCTTAGCGCGGGAGAAGTCCGGTCGAGGCCCTCTCACTCGGCAGTCAATACCCATAGGGGTTGCCTCCCTCGGTAGACCATACACACCGCAGTGGAGGGTCCTACCCCGGTCTTGCCTTCTCCCTTTCCTCCCTTCAGACTTGTCCTCTTTATCCAGTGCCCTTAATTCATGCAGAACCTTATTGCTGGGATATCAGTTCCTCTTTAATCTCAGTTTCAGTTCCCCAGGAGTGGACTCAACCCTCCAGGCTTCGGTAGTTATTGGTCCTTTTATTCTGGATGCGTGGGTCCAACCCCTTTCTGCCGTTCTCACAGCTGTTTCAGTAGTAAGTAAAACAAGGTACGGTCCCTCCCATCGGGGGTTCAATGATTCTTCTCTCCAGGTTTTTATTAAGACCTTGTCTCCTGGTTGTATCTTATGAATAGCAAATCCTAAAGGTGGTGTCTGAGTCATCATCCCAATTTCTCTTAGCTCCTGCAATCTCCTTCCAATGGTAATTATGTATTTCTGGATACTATGATCCTCAATTACATTGTTCCCTAGGGGCATCCCTTGAGAATAAGGCATACCATATAACATTTCATATGATGATAATCCAGTCTCACTGTGTGGTTTAGTTCTTATGTTTAAAAGTGCCAATGGTAAGCATTTCGTCCAGGGCAGCTGTGTCTCGATCATTAACTTAGTCAATTGTTGTTTTATTGTTTGATTCATCCTTTCTACTTTCCCTGAGCTCTGTGGGTGCCAGGGAGTGTGGTATTCCCACTGAATACCTAATGATTGACACAACAATTTTATTATTTTAGAAGTAAAGTGTGTGCCCTGATCAGAATCAATGTACTGGATTATCCCATACCTTGGTATTAAATGTTCCAATAAAATTTTTACCACTGTCTGTGCAGTAGCTCGTGCTACAGGATAAGCTTCTACCCATTGTGTTAAATGATCTACGATTACCAATAGATATTTCATTCTCCCTACCTTGGGCAATTCAGTGAAATCAACTTGTACTTTCTCGAAAGGCCTATAAGCTGTTTTTCTCCCTCCCATAGCTGCTTGTCGAAACACTTTCTTATTTATTTTCTGACAAGTTAAACAACCTTGTGTAATTTGTTTCGCTATTTCAAAAATTCCAATGCAACCAAATTGTTTAAGGAAATGATCGCTTAATGCCTTCATACCCCAATGTGTTTGTGCATGTAAACGTTCCAGTATTTGCCTCGCATAGGCTTTTGGCAATATCTCTCGCCCGTCAGGCAGTGTCCATTCTCCTTGTTCTAACTTAGCCCCTATTTTCTCCAATTTTGCTTGTTCTTCAGGGGTAAATTTCTTTTCTTCTCTTTCTCGCCTTTCTTCCTCTCGTATCACATTGATTTTAACAACCTGAGTCCTCAGGGCTGCTTCCTGGGCCTCCTTATCTGCTAGATTATTTCCTCTGATTCGATAATCCAATCCCTTTTGGTGTCCTCTTACATGTACCACTGCTATCTCCTTTGGTTCTCTTAATGCCCTTAAAATTTTTATTATTAACTCTTGATGTATAAGATTCCTCCCTTGAGTGTTAATTAGACCTCTTTCTTCCCAAATTTTTCCAAAAGTATGGACCACCCCATATGCATATTTAGAGTCTGTATATATCGTCCCACTTTTCCCTTTTAATAGTTCCAGGGCCCTACATAGGGCATACAGCTCACAAGCCTGAGCTGACCATGATGGGCTCAAAGGTCCGGATTCCACAGGTTCTAAGTTCTTATTAATTATTGCATATCCTGATTTTCTTTTTCCTTCCACTACTCGGGAGGAGCCATCTACAAACAGTGCCTCTCCTTTCTCCAACTCAGCATCCTTTAAATCCGGCCTCACTGTTGTCTGAGTCTCAATTACCTCTAAACAGTTATGTTGTACTCCCTCCTGTGGTTCTCCGAACAAAAATTGTGCTGGGCTCTGAGCAGAGGTTACCCTCAGTTCTAAGTCAGGTGAGTCAATTAGTATTGCTTCATACTTTAGGATCCGACTATCCGTTAACCATTTTTCTGCTTTTTGCTGTAAGACACTTCTAACATTGTGTGGAGTATACACCTTTAAAGGAGCACTAAAGGTAATCTTCCTAACTTCTTCTATTAGTAATGCTGTAGCGACCAGAGCTTGAAGACAAGCAGGCCACCCTCTACTTACTGGATCAAGCAACCTAGAGCAATACCCTACAGGTTTCTTAATCCCTGCCCAATCTTGAGTGAGAACTCCATATGCTGTTTGGTTCGATGTATTTACAAAGAGATAGAAAGGTTTTTCCAGATCCGGAAGGCTCAGTACAGGTGCCTGTATTAAAGCCCTTTTTATTTCCTCAAATTTCTGATCATCCTCTGTGAACCACTTAAGCTGGTTATTAGTTAATTTCTCATATAAGAATTTGACCTTTTCACTGTAGCCTTCAAGCCACGGTCTACAATATCCTAATAATCCCAATACTTGCCGAATTTCCTTTTTAGTTTGTGGGGGTCTTAAAGATAGAATCCCTAATACCCTGTCAGGATCTAATTTCTTTTTTCCCTTACTCAGCCAGTGCCCCAAGTATTTTACTTCCTGTTCCACAAACTGTAATTTCGATCGAGACACCTTTAATCTTCTTTCCCCTAAAAAGTTTAGCAATTTAATAGTAGCTTCTCGGGTTCCCTCTTCAGTTTCTCCTGCTATTAATAGATCATCCACATATTGCAATAATTTGACCCCCCTAGGTAACGTGAAATCTTGTAAAATTTTTTCTAAAGTTTGTCCAAATAGATTTGGTGACTCTGTAAACCCCTGTGGTAGCACAGTCCATCTTAATTGTTGTTTTCGTCCCGTTTCGGGGTCCTCCCACTCGAAGGCAAAATAATCTCTGGACCTCTCATCCAGAGGGCAGGCCCAAAATGCATCTTTCAGATCTATTACACTATACCAGGTATGTTTGGGAGATATGCGACTCAATAAAGTATAAGGATTTGCCACCACAGGGAATTTAGCGAGTGTTCGCTGATTTACAGCTCTCAGGTCTTGCACCATCCTGTATGACCCATCCGATTTTTTTACGGGGAGGATGGGTGTATTATGAGGCGACATGCACGGTTCTAAAGTTCCTTTTTCCAGAAGTCTGTCAACCACAGGTTTTAACCCCTTTCGACCCTCCATTGGTATAGGGTATTGTTTGACTCGGATTGGACGATGGGGATCCATTATTTGAATATTTATGGGGTCCATTTCTATCCTTCCGGTCTCCCCCTCCTTATACCATACTAAAGGGTTAATGACTTCTTCATCTTTTTGTGTCAAAGTGTATAATTTAATCTGCAATTCGTCCCCTTGACTCTGAATGCTCAAATTCAATCTTAAAATCAAATCTCTCCCCAGTAAATTGTACTCCGCTTCAGGGAGCAAAAGAAAATCATTAACATAAGTTTTCTTCCCAGTTTCTACTTTTACATTTTTCAAGACAGGCACTCTAAAAGGCTCTCCTTTTGCCCCTATTACTGACATATAATTGTTCCCTTCCTCTACTCCTTTTGGAAGTTTTTGAATAGTAGATTTTTCAGCTCCTGTGTCCACTAAAAACAAAACTTCCTCTTTATGGGGACCAATTAGTAGTTTTATCAAGGGCTCCGTTGATGTTGACGTCCCCAGAAGATATAGCCCCTGACACCCCTATTCTTCTTTGAATGTTTTCTCATCTTGTTCCCGCTTACGACAGTTCCTCTGAACGTGTCCCTTCTTGTTGCAATAGTAACAAGCGGGAATGGTGTATTTCTCTCGACAAGACTGCCCCCTAGGGGCTTTCTCTATTCCCTTCTCCCTCCTTTCTCCGGACAGAGTCTTATTTCTCTGACTTTCTCTTACTGCTGCTACAAAAATCTTAGCTTTTGCTTTTTGTTTTTCCTCATCTCTCCTAACATATACTTTCTGTGCTTCCCTAAGTAACTCTTCTAATCCCCTCTCTTGCCAATCTTCCAGCTTCTCTAATTTCCTCCTTATGTCCCCCCAGGATTTAGCTACAAATTGCGTTCTAAGGAGTGCAGTTCCAGCCACTGTATTCGGGTCAATTCCAGAATACATTTGTAAACTTCTCCTTAATCTCTCCAACCATTCTGTTGGAGATTCGTCTTTCCCTTGTTGCTCATGAAATGCTTTATTAATGTTTTGCCCTCGGGGAACAGCTTCCCTTATTCCCTGTATGATTAATGTTCTCAAATCCCTCATATTCTGCCTTCCTTGGGGTTGTTGATGATCCCAGTGGGGATCCACGTTTGGCCATTTTTGGTCTCCTGGGGGTCCTGCCTGATTCTGTCTCTCCCACATTCTCATTCCAGCTTGCCTAATCATTCCTTTTTCCTCGACAGTAAATAAGATCCCTAAAATGGACTGTATTTCTTCCCAGGTATAAGTATTGGGACCTAGGAATTGGTCCAGTCTTTCAGCTACTCCGAGGGGGTCATCTAATAAGGCCCCCATTTCTTTCTTGAAATTCCTTACATCTGTGGTATTTAAGGGGACTGCCACAAACCCAATGCCTCCCTGAGTGCCTCCCAGGGGTACCTCTCTTAAGGGATATAGAGAAGCTCCCTCAGATGTGGCAGTCCTACTTCTCGTACATGCAGCCGGGGGTCGGTCTGATTCCGGTGCTGTCGGCGGTGGAGATACCACAGCTGCCGGAGGTGGGGCCACTGCCAGAGGTGGATTGTTAGAATATAGAGGTGGTAAATTATCTAATGGCTCCCATTTATCCTCTTTTTCTTTTTCCCGTTTTTCTTCTCCTTCTTCAAACTCCTCCTCTGTTTTTAGTGTAAATACTGAGGCTGGAAAAGGACGTGAAGTCCTGATCCATAACCTTGCATAATCACTTTCCTCCTGACTAAAAGGTTCCTTTGAGTTAACATGTAGATTTAAAGCCTGGCAAACCCAGTCTTCAAAAGATCCGAAAATAGGCCAAAAGACATGTGGTCTTAAAGGCTCCTTTGGCCATTCTATCATACAATACTGAATCATTTTTACTTTGCTTTTTCCTTTTCTGGGGCCCCTATCGTTCCAATTTCTAATCATTATCCCTAATGGACTTTCTGGTGGTATGTCTGGTAATTTGCTCCCTTTTCTCTGGTCCCGGGTCTTCGATTTAATCTGACCCATCTAGGAATTTTACTGTGGCAATTCCTACAGCCCTTGGTTGCCTTAGTGAGAGTGTCTTGCAGG
This sequence comes from Anser anser, assembly GCF_964211835.1. Taxonomy (NCBI): domain Eukaryota; kingdom Metazoa; phylum Chordata; class Aves; order Anseriformes; family Anatidae; genus Anser; species Anser anser. The sequence continues at coordinate 7,251,614 of NC_139747.1, forward strand.
GGGTTTAGGACCTATCACCCACCCACGAATCCTATAGGAATCGCTTCGGTCCTTCACCGGCCAAGTCCCTCGCGGGAGATTGGAACCGCGGTTAGAAGACCTCCACAATCGCTTCGGAACTACGTTCCGTCTCAATCACACTCTCACACACACAGGCAACCGAATCCCACCCAACCGAACGGTATACACATTAAATACTTACGACTCCGTCGTCTTCGTTCGGATCTTCGCGCGCAGAATTACGGGCAAAATATAGTGCTGCAGCCGGCAAAAGGGAGCTCATAAAAATCTAAATCTTTGCTTGCCCTTATTCAGGTTCGAGATGGCATTAGTCCCGACCTGACTCGAACAGGAGCCACCAAATGGTGGGGGCGCCCCTCCTAGATCAAGTCAGAATTCAGGAACCAAGACCATCCCGGACGAGCCCCCAATTGTTATAAATGACTGAGTCCCAAATAGGATTACAATCAGAGTTTACAATTTATTAAACGAATAAAGGCAAGCAAACAGCGCTGGGTGCGCCGGGAGTCTCTGCTCTACCGGGACGCACACCCGTTACGTAAGGCATCTAATTTTTTATACGCCTAGGCTAATACATATTTATTACTACTTCTAAAAGAGGCAAGGTTATTATAATTGGTTTCCCGAATCCGACGTCCTTCCAGGTGCACCTGCTTATCAGTCTCTGTTACTTTCTCGGGGGCCGCTCGGACAGGGAGACAGGGAGGCTCATATTCTTCCTCCTTATCTAGTGGTCTCTTGGCCGGCTGTCAGAAGTTACTGCACATTCGTGCAAAGTCAGCAGTTTTTCTCCGAAGAAATCCCTTTGTTCTTTTCTCGCCTAAACCCAGGCCTCAATGTTAACCCTTCAAAACCCCTTAGTGGCACGAATTGCTGGACCATTTCTTACAATTCTTTTTCAGGATGGCCAGAGGCCCTTCCCTGTCACACCAACTAAGCAAAGGAAACGGTAAAATGGTTACTACGGGAAATAATCCCTAGATTTGGTGTACCGTTGGGTATTTCTTCAGACAGGGGACCACATTTCATTGCCAACGTGGTCAAGGAGGTTAGTAGGTTACTGGGAATCACCCAGAACACCCTATCCCACTTACTCCACCCCCATCCTATAGTACTAGCGTTAACAAGCAGGCATAGAGGAATCAATAAGATAGTAGACTAACGAAGATGCGTTAAGATTATACTTACTAATCTCTATATCAAGTTATACTCACTAACCTCTACTAACCTGATTCAACCTAACAGTAATGAAAATACTTGCTCTTGGTATGAGTGAAGTATTTTCAAAGGGGGGGGGATGTTAGTGTTGGGGAGAATCGAATGGATGTTTTACTAATGTCTCTTAGGTAATGGGACCTACAGTATAATTAAGCATTGCCAAATGTACTTACATTATCAATTAATCTATGTATACTGGAAACTTAGGGAGTACATTGAACAATCAAAAGAATCATTGAAGGGGAACCTTGGGAGGGAACAGGTACAACCTGACCTTGGATAAGGGCCTGGAAATGATGAAATGAGTTGAAGCAGAACCAAGAAGCGGAGGGAGCATGCGTCGAGTAAGAAAGGTGAAAAGTTTAGCGGAGAGGAAGACTCCTTACTTCATCTGGACGACCACCTGGACGACCACCAGAGTGAGCCACGCATGTGCAAAGGGGAGGGGAGCTAATTAGAATGAAAAGCGAGGCTGATGTTGCAACCTGTAATGAATATGTATACCTGACGCAATATTGTATGTATAAATAACGGCTGGGAAGTAACGGGACTTGAGGCCAGATTTGGGCACCTGCCCCGGCTTCCAGCGCTGAATAAAGCACCTTCATATAATCACTTGGTGGTTATGTGGTTGCTACGCTAACATCTGGACTCACTGCACCTCCAGTGGTGCCAGTGCACTCTCTGGACTCACTGCAGTGCATCCCCAGTGGTGCCAGTGCACTCTCTGGACTCACTGCACTGCATCCCCAGTGGTGCCAGTGCACTCTCTGGACTCACCGGGGTGCATCCCCAGTGGTGCCAGTGCACTCTCTGGACTCGCCGGGGTGCATCCCCAGTGGTGCCAGTGCACTCTCTGGACTCACCGGGGTGCATCCCCAGTGGAGCCAGTGCACTCTCTGGACTCACTGCAGTGCATCCCCAGTGGTGCCAGTGCCCTCTGTGGACTCACTGCACTGCATCCCCAGTGGGGCCAGTGCACTCTCTGGACTCACTGCACTGCATCCCCAGTGGTGCCAGTGCACTCTCTGGACTTGCCGGGGTGCATCCCCAATGGTGCCAGTGCACTCTCTGGACTCACCGGGGTGCATCCCCAGTGGTGCCAGTGCACTCTCTGGACTCACTGCAGTGCATCCCCAGTGGTGCCAGTGCACTCTCTGGACTCACTGCACTGCATCCCCAGTGGTGCCAATGCACTCTCTGGACTCACTGCAGTGCATCCCCAGTGGTGCCAGTGCACTCTCTGAGCTCACTGCACTGCATCCCCAGTGCTGCCGGGGTACTCTCTGGACCCACTGCAGTGCATCCCCAGTGGTGCCAGTGCACTCTCTGGACTCACTGCGCTGCATCCCCAGTGGTGCCAGTGCACTCTCTGGAGTCACCGGGTTGCATCCCCAGTGGTGCCAGTGTACTCTCTGGACTCACTGCACTGCATCCCCAGTGGTGCCAGTGCACTCTCTGGACTCACTGCACTGCATCCCCAGTGGTGCCAGTGCACTCTCTGGACTCACTGCACTGAATCCCCAATGGTGCCAGTGCACTCTCTGGACTCACTGCACTGCATCCCCAGTGGTGCCAGTGCACTCTCTGGACTCACTGCGCTGCATCCCCAGTGGTGCCAGTGCACTCTCTGGACTCACTGCACTGCATCCCCAAGGTGCCAGTGCACTCTCTGTACTCACTGGACTGCATCCCCAGTGGTGCCAGTGCACTCTCTGGAGTCACCGGGGTGCATCCCCAGTGGTGCCAGTGCACTCTCTGGACTCACTGCACTGCATCCCCAGTGGTGCCAGTGCACTCTCTGGACTCACTGCACTGCATCCCCAGTGGTGCCAGTGCACTATTTGGACTCACTGCACTACATCCCCAGTGGTGCCAGTGCACTCTCTGGACTCACTGCACGGCATCCCCAGTGGTGCCAGTGCACTCTCTGGACTCACTGCACTGCATCCCCAGTGGTGCCAGTGCACTCTCTGGACTCACTGCAGTGCATCCCCAGTGGTGCCAGTGCACTCTCTGGACTCAATGCAGTGCATCCCCAGTGGTGCCAGTGCACTCTCTGGACTCACTGTACTGCATCCCCAGTGGTGCCAGTGCACTCTCTGGACTCAATGCAGTGCATCCCCAGTGGTGCCAGTGCAATCTCTGGACTCACTGCACTGCATCCCCAGTGGTGCCAGTCCACTCTCTGGACTCACTGCACTGAATCCCCAATGGTGCCAGTGCACTCTCTGGACTCACTGCACTGCATCCCCAGTGGTGCCAGTGCACTCTCTGGAGTAACTGCAGTGCATCCCCTGTGGTGCCAGTACACTCTCTGGACTCACTGTACTGCATCCCCAGTGGTGCCAGTTGACTCTCTGGACTCACTGCACTGCATCCCCAAGGTGTCAGTGCACTCTCTGGATCACTGCACTGCTCCAGCCGCGGTAGCCCCTCCAGCAGCTGCAAACGCTCCTGACACACCAGCCGCCTCAGCCGCTCCAGCCGCGGCAGCCGCTCCAGCCGCGGCAGCCGCGGCAGCCGCTCCAGTCGCGGCAGCCGATAAAGCCGCTACCGAGTAGAGCGGCTGCCACGGCTGGAGCGGCTGCCGCGGTTGGAGCGGCTGAGGCGGCTGGAGTGTCAGGAGCGTTTGCAGCTGCTGGAGGGGCTACCGTGGCTGGAGCAGTGCAGTGATCCAGAGAGTGCACTGACACCTTGGGGATGCAGTGCAGTGAGTCCAGAGAGTCAACTGGCACCACCGGGGATGCATCCCGGTGAGTCCAGAGAGTGCACTGGCACCACTGGTGATGCAGTGCAGTGAGTCCAGAGAGTGCACTGGCACCACTGAGCTACACTGCAGTGAGTCCAGAGAGCCACTGGCACCACTGGGGATGCAGTGCAGTGAGTCCAGAGAGTGCACTGGCACCATTGGGGATGCAGTGCAGTGAGTCCAGAGAGTGCACTGGCACCACTGGGGATGCAGTGCACTGAGTCCAGAGAGTGCACTCTCAGCAGTGGGGATGCACTGCATTGAGTCCACAGAGTGCACTGGCACCAGAGGGGATGCAGTGCAGTGAGACCAGAGAGTGCACTGGCACCACTGGGGATTCACTGCAGTGAGTCCAGAGAGTGCACTGACACCACTGGGAATGCACTGCAGTGAGTCCAGAGAGTGCACTGGCACCAATGGGGATGCACTGCAGTGAGTCCTGAGAGTGCAATGGCACCACTGGGGATGCAGTGCAGTGAGTCCAGAGAGTGCACTGGCACCAACTGGAGCTGCACTGCTGTGAGTCCTGAGATTGCACTGGCACCACTGGGGTTACAGTGCAGTGAGTCCAGAGACTACACTGGCACCACTGGGGATGCAGTGCAGTGAGTCCAGAGACTTCACAGGCACCACTGGGGATGCAGTGCAGTGAGTCCAGAGAGTGCACTGACACCATGGGGTATGCAGTGCACTGAGTCCAGAGAGTGCACTCTCAGCAGTGGGGATGCACTGCATTGAGTCCAGAGAGTGCACTGGCACAACAGGGGATGCAGTGCAGTGAGACCAGAGAGTGCACTGGCACCACTGGGGATGCACTGCACTGAGTCCAGAGAGTGCACTGGCACCACTGGGGATGCAATGCAGTGAGTCCAGAGAGTGCACTGGCACCGCTGGTGATGCACTGCAGTGAGTCCAGAGACTACACATGCACCACTGGGGATGCAGTGCAGTGAGTCCAGAGAGTGCACTGGCACCAGTGGGGATGCAGTGCAGTGAGTCCAGAGAGTGCACTGACACCACTGGGAATGCACTGCAGTGAGTCCAGAGAGTGCACTGGCACCACTGGGGATGCAGTGCACTGAGTCCAGAGAGTGCACTGGCACCACTGGGGATGCACTGCAGTGAGTACAGAGAGTGCACTGGCACCCCTGGTGATGCACTGCAGTGAGTCCAGAGAGTACACTGGCACCACTGGGGATGCACTGCAGTGAGTCCAGAGAGTGCACTGGCACCACTGGGGATGCACTGCAGTGAGTCCAGAGAGTGCACTGGCACCACTGGGGATGCAGTGCAGTGAGTCCAGAGAGTGCACTGGCACAAAAGGGGATGCACTGCAGTGAGTCCAGAGAGTGCACTGGCACCACTGGGGATGCAGTGCAATGAGCCCAGAGAGTGCACTGGCACCACTGGGGATGCAATGCAGTGAGTCCAGAGAGTGCACAGCACCACTGGGGATGCAGTGCACTGAGTCCAGAGAGTACACTGGCACCACTGGGGATGCAGTGCAGTGAGTCCAGAGAGTGCACTGTCAGCAATGGGGATGCAGTGCAGTGAGTCCAGAGAGTGCACTGGCACCACTGGGGATGCACTGCAGTGACTCCAGAGACTGCACTGGCACCAATGGGGATGCACCGCAGTGAGTCCAGAGAATGCACTGGCACCACTGGGGATGCAGTGCAGTGACTCGAAAGAGTGCACTGGCACCACTGGGGATGCACTGCAGTGAGTCCGGAGAGTGCCCTGGCACCAATGGTGATGCAGTGCAGTGATCCAGAGAGTGCACTGGAACCACTGGGGATGCAGTGCAGTGAGTCCAGAGAGTGCACTGGCACCAATGGGGATGCAGTGCAGTGAGTCCAGACAGTGCACTGGCACCACTGGGGATGCAGTGCAGTGAGTCCAGACAGTGCACTGGCACCACTGGGGATGCAGTGCAGTTAATCCATAGAGTGCACTGGCTCCACTGGGGATGCAGTGCAGTGAGTCCGGAGAGTGCACAGGCACCACTGGGGATGCAGTGCGGTGAGTCCAGAGAGTGCAATGGCACCACAGGGGATGCACTGCAGTGATTCCAGAGAGTGCACTGTCACCACTGGGGATGCAGTGCAGTGAGTCCAGAGAGTACACTGGCACCTCAGGGGCTGCACTGCAGTGAGTCCAGAGAGTGCACTGGCACCACTGGGGATGCAGTGCGGTGACTCCAGAGAGTGCACTGGCACCACTGGGGATGCACCTCGGTGACTCCAGAGAGTGCTCTGGCAACAGCGGGGATGCAGTGCAGTGAGTGCAGAGAGTGCACTGGCACCACTGGGGATGCAGTGCAGTGAGTGCAGAGAGTGCACTGGCACCACTTTGGATGCACTGCAGTGAGTCCAGAGAGTGCACTGGCACCATTAGGGATGCAGTGCAGTGAGTCCAGAGAGTGCACTGGCACCACTGGGGATGCAGTGCAGTGAGTCCAGAGAGTGCACTGGCACCACTGGGGATGCACTGCAATGAGTCCAGAGATTGCACTGGCACTAATGGGGATGCAGTGCAGTGACTCGAAAGAGTGAACTGGCACTACTGGGGATGCACTGCAGTGAGTCCAGAGAGTGCACTGGCACCACTGGGGATGCAGTGCAGTGAGTCCAGAGAGTGCACTGGCACCAGTGGGGAAGCACTGCAGTGAGTCCAGAGAGTGCACTGGCACCACTGGGGATGCACTGCACTGAGTCCAGAGAGTGCACTGACACCACTGGGGATCCAATGCAGTGAGTCCAGAGAGTGCAATGGAACCACTGGGGATGCAGTGCAGTGAGTCCAGAGAGTGCACTGGCACCACTGGGGATGCAGTGCAGTGAGTGCAGAGAGTGCACTGGCACAACAGGGGATGCACTGCAGTGACTCCAGAAAGTGCACTGGCACCACTGGGGATGCACTGCAGTGAGTCCAGAGAGTGCACTGGCACCACTGGTGATGCAGTGCAGTGAGTGCAGAGAGTGCACTGGCTCCACTGGGGATGCACTGCAGTGAGTCCAGAGAGTGTACTGGCACCACAGGTGATGCAGTGCAGTGAGTCCAGAGAGTGCACTGGCACCACTGGGGATGCAGTGCAGTGAGTCCAGAGAATGCACTGGCACCACTGGGAATGCAGTGCAGTGACTCGAAAGAGTGCACTGGCACCACTGGGGATGCACTGCAGTGAGTCCGGAGAGTGCCCTGGCACCAATGGTGATGCAGTGCAGTGATCCAGAGAGTGCACTGGAACCACTGGGAATGCAGTGCAGTGAGTCCAGAGAGTGCACTGGCACCACTGGGGATGCAGTGCAGTGAGTCCAGACAGTGCACTGGCACCACTGGGGATGCAGTGCAGTTAGTCCATAGAGTGCACTGGCTCCACTGGGGATGCAGTGCAGTGACTCAAGAGAGTGCACAGGCACCACTGGGGATGCAGTGCAGTGAGTCCTGAGAGTGCAATGGCACCACAGGGGATGCACTGCAGTGAGTCCAGAGAGTGCACTGGCACCACTGGGGATGCAGTGCAGTGACTCCAGAGAGTGCACTGGCACCAAAGGGGATGCACTGCAGTGAGTCCAGAGAGTACACTGGCACCACTGGGGATGCAGTGCAGTGAGTCCAGAGAATGCACTGGCACCACTGGGGATGCAGTGCAGTGAGTCCAGAGAGTGCACTGTCAGCACTGGGGATGCAGTGCAGTGAGTCCAGAGTACACTGGCACCACTGGGGATGTAGTGCAGTGAGTCCAGAGAGGGCACTGGCACCACAGGGGATGCAGTGCAGTGAGTCCAGAGAGTGCACTGGCACCAATGGGGATGCAGTGCAGTGACTCCAGAGAGTGCACTGGCACAAAAGGGGATGCACTGCAGTGAGTCCAGAGAGTACACTGGCACCACTGGGGATGCAGTGCAGTGAGTCCAGAGAATGCACTGGCACCAGTGGGGATGCAGTGCAGTGAGTCCAGAGAGTGCACTGTCAGCACTGGGGATGCAGTGCAGTGAGTCCAGAGTACACTGGCACCACTGGGGATGCAGTGCAGTGAGTCCAGAGAGGGCACTGGCACCACAGGGGATGCAGTGCAGTGAGTCCAGAGAGTGCACTGGCACCACTGGGCATGCAATCCAATGAGTCCAGAGAATGCACTGGCACTAATGGGGATGCAGTGCAGTGACTCGAAAGAGTGCACTGGCACCACTGCGGATGCACTGCAGTGAGTCCGGAGAGTGCCCTGGCACCAATGGTGATGCAGTGCAGTGAGCCCAGAGAGTGCAGTGGCACCACTGGGGATGCAGTGCAGTGAGTGCAGAGAGTGCACTGGCACCACTGTGGATGCACTGCAGTGAGTCCAGAGAGTGCACTGGCACCCACAGGGGATGCACTGCAGTGAGTCCAGAGAGTGCTCTGGGAACACTGGGGATGCACTGCAGTGATTCCAGAGAGTGCACTGGCACCACTGGGGATGCAGTGCAGTGAGTCCAGAGAGTGCACTGGCACCACAGGGGATACACTGCAGTGAGTCCAGAGAGTGCACTGGCACCACTGGGGATGCACTGCAGTGACTCGAAAGAGTGCACTGGCACCACTGGGGATGCACTGCAGTGAGTCCGGAGAGTGCCCTGGCACCAATGGTGATGCAGTGCAGTGAGTCCAGAGAGTGCAGTGGCACCACTGGGGATGCAGTGCAGTGAGTCCAGAGAGTGCACTGGCACCACTGGGGATGCAATGCAGTGAGTCCAGAGAGTGCACTGGCACCACTGGGGATGCAGTGCAGTGAGTCCAGAGAGTGCACTGGCACCACTGGGGATGCACTGCAGTGAGTCTAGAGAGTGCACTGGCACCACTGGGGATGCACTGCAGTGAGTCCAGAGAGTGCACTGGCAGCACTGGGGATGCAGTGCAGTGACTCCAGGGAGTGCAGAGGCACCACTGTTGATGCAGTGCTGCGTCTCCAGAGAGTGCCCTGGCACCACTGGGGATGCAGTGCAGTGAGTCCAGAGAGTGCACTGGCACCACTGGGGATGCACTGCAGTGAGTCCAGAGAGTGCACTGGCACCCCTGGTGATGCAGTGCAGTGAGTGCAGAGAGTGCACTGGCACCACTGGGGATGCACTGCAGTGAGTCCAGAGAGTGCACTGGCACCACTGGGGATGCACTGCAGTGAGACCAGAGAGTGCACTGTCAGCACTGGGGATGCAGTGCAGTGAGTCCAGAGAGTGCACTGGCACCACTGGGGATGCACTGCAGTGACTCCAGAGACTGCACTGGCACCAATGGGGATGCACCGCAGTGAGTCCAGAGAATGCACTGGCACCACTGGGGATGCAGTGCAGTGACTCGAAAGAGTGCACTGGCACCACTGGGGATGCACTGCAGTGAGTCCGGAGAGTGCCCTGGCACCAATGGTGATGCAGTGCAGTGATCCAGAGAGTGCACTGGAACCACTGGGGATGCAGTGCAGTGAGTCCAGAGAGTGCACTGGCACCAATGGGGATGCAGTGCAGTGAGTCCAGACAGTGCACTGGCACCACTGGGGATGCAGTGCAGTGAGTCCAGACAGTGCACTGGCACCACTGGGGATGCAGTGCAGTTAATCCATAGAGTGCACTGGCTCCACTGGGGATGCAGTGCAGTGACTCAAGAGAGTGCACAGGCACCACTGGGGATGCAGTGCGGTGAGTCCAGAGAGTGCAATGGCACCACAGGGGATGCACTGCAGTGATTCCAGAGAGTGCACTGTCACCACTGGGGATGCAGTGCAGTGAGTCCAGAGAGTACACTGGCACCTCAGGGGCTGCACTGCAGTGAGTCCAGAGAGTGCACTGGCACCACTGGGGATGCAGTGCGGTGACTCCAGAGAGTGCTCTGGGAACAGCGGGGATGCAGTGCAGTGAGTGCAGAGAGTGCACTGGCACCACTGGTGATGCAGTGCAGTGAGTGCAGAGAGTGCACTGGCACCACTTTGGATGCACTGCAGTGAGTCCAGAGAGTGCACTGGCACCATTAGGGATGCAGTGCAGTGAGTCCAGAGAGTGCACTGGCACCACTGGGGATGCAGTGCAGTGAGTCCAGAGAGTGCACTGGCACCACTGGGGATGCACTGCAATGAGTCCAGAGATTGCACTGGCACTAATGGGGATGCAGTGCAGTGACTCGAAAGAGTGCACTGGCACTACTGCGGATGCACTACAGTGAGTCCAGAGAGTGCACTGGCACCACTGGGGATGCAGTGCAGTGAGTCCAGAGAGTGCACTGGCACCAGTGGGGAAGCACTGCAGTGAGTCCAGAGAGTGCACTGGCACCACTGGGGATGCACTGCACTGAGTCCAGAGAGTGCACTGACACCACTGGGGATCCAATGCAGTGAGTCCAGAGAGTGCAATGGAACCACTGGGGATGCAGTGCAGTGAGTCCAGAGAGTGCACTGGCACCACTGGGGATGCAGTGCAGTGAGTGCAGAGAGTGCACTAGCACAACAGGGGATGCACTGCAGTGACTCCAGAAAGTGCACTGGCACCACTGGGGATGCACTGCAGTGAGTCCAGAGAGTGCACTGGCACCAGTGGGGAAGCACTGCAGTGAGTCTAGAGAGTGCACTGGCACCACTGGGGATGCACTGCACTAAGTCCAGAGAGTGCACTGACACCACTGGGGATCCAATGCAGTGAGTCCAGAGAGTGCAATGGAACCACTGGGGATGCAGTGCAGTGAGTCCAGAGAGTGCACTGGCACCACTGGGGATGCAGTGCAGTGAGTGCAGAGAGTGCACTGGCACAACAGGGGATGCACTGCAGTGACTCCAGAAAGTGCACTGGCACCACTGGGGATGCACTGCAGTGAGTCCAGAGAGTGCACTGGCACCACTGGTGATGCAGTGCAGTGAGTGCAGAGAGTACACTGGCACCACTGGGGATGCACTGCAGTGAGTCCAGAGAGTGTACTGGCACCACAGGTGATGCAGTGCAGTGAGTCCAGAGAGTGCACTGGCACCACTGGGGATGCAGTGCAGTGAGTCCAGAGAATGCACTGGCACCACTGGGAATGCAGTGCAGTGACTCGAAAGAGTGCACTGGCACCACTGGGGATGCACTGCAGTGAGTCCGGAGAGTGCCCTGGCACCAATGGTGATGCAGTGCAGTGATCCAGAGAGTGCACTGGAACCACTGGGAATGCAGTGCAGTGAGTCCAGAGAGTGCACTGGCACCACTGGGGATGCAGTGCAGTGAGTCCAGACAGTGCACTGGCACCACTGGGGATGCAGTGCAGTTAGTCCATAGAGTGCACTGGCTCCACTGGGGATGCAGTGCAGTGACTCAAGAGAGTGCACAGGATCCACTGGGGATGAAGTGCAGTGAGTCCTGAGAGTGTAATGGCACCACAGGGGATGCACTGCAGTGAGTCCAGAGAGTGCACTGGCACCACTGGGGATGCAGTGCAGTGACTCCAGAGAGTGCACTGGCACAAAAGGGGATGCACTGCAGTGAGTCCAGAGAGTACACTGGCACCACTGGGGATGCAGTGCAGTGAGTCCAGAGAATGCACTGGCACCACTGGTGATGCAGTGCAGTGAGTCCAGAGAGTGCACTGTCAGCACTGGGGATGCAGTGCAGTGAGTCCAGAGTACACTGGCACCACTGGGGATGCAGTGCAGTGAGTCCAGAGAGGGCACTGGCACCACTGGGGATGCAGTGCAGTGAGTCCAGAGAGTGCACTGGCACCACTGGGGATGCAGTGCAGTGACTCCAGAGAGTGCACTGGCACAAAAGGGGATGCACTGCAGTGAGTCCAGAGAGTACACTGGCACCACTGGGGATGCAGTGCAGTGAGTCCAGAGAATGCACTGGCACCACTGGGGATGCAGTGCAGTGAGTCCAGAGAGTGCACTGTCAGCACTGGGGATGCAGTGCAGTGAGTACAGAGTACACTGGCACCACTGGGGATGCAGTGCAGTGAGTCCAGAGAGGGCACTGGCACCACAGGGGATGCAGTGCAGTGAGTCCAGAGAGTGCACTGGCAGCACTGGGCATGCAATCCAATGAGTCCAGAGAATGCACTGGCACTAATGGGGATGCAGTGCAGTGACTCGAAAGAGTGCACTGGCACCACTGCGGATGCACTGCAGTGAGTCCGGAGAGTGCCCTGGCACCAATGGTGATGCAGTGCAGTGAGCCCAGAGAGTGCACTGGCACCACTGTGGATGCACTGCAGTGAGTCCAGAGAGTGCACTGGCACCCACAGGGGATGCACTGCAGTGAGTCCAGAGAGTGCACTGGCACCACTGGGGATGCAGTGCAGTGAGTCCAGAGAGTGCACTGGCACCACTGGGGATGCAGTGCAGTGAGTCCAGAGAGTGCACTGGCACCACAGGGGATACACTGCAGTGAGTCCAGAGAGTGCACTGGCACCACTGGGGATGCACTGCAGTGACTCGAAAGAGTGCACTGGCACCACTGGGGATGCACTGCAGTGAGTCCGGAGAGTGCCCTGGCACCAATGGTGATGCAGTGCAGTGAGGCCAGAGAGTGCAGTGGCACCACTGGGGATGCAGTGCAGTGAGTCCAGAGAGTGCACTGGTACCACTGGGGATGCAATGCAGTGAGTCCAGAGAGTGCACTGGCACCACTGGGGATGCAGTGCAGTGAGTCCAGAGAGTGCACTGGCACCACTGGGGATGCACTGCAGTGAGTCCAGAGAGTGCACTGGCACCACTGGGGATGCACTGCAGTGAGTCCAGACAGTGCACTGGCAGCACTGGGGATGCAGTGCAGTGACTCCAGGGAGTGCAGAGGCACCACTGTTGATGCAGTGCTGCGTCTCCAGAGAGTGCACTGGCACCACTGGGGATGCAGTGCAGTGAGTCCAGAGAGTGCACTGGCACCACTGGGGATGCACTGCAGTGAGTCCAGAGAGTGCACTGGCACCCCTGGTGATGCAGTGCAGTGAGTGCAGAGAGTGCACTGGCACCACTGGGGATGCACTGCAGTGAGTCCAGAGAGTGCACTGGCACCACTGGGGATGCACTGCAGTGAGACCAGAGAGTGCACTGTCAGCACTGGGGATGCAGTGCAGTGAGTCCAGAGAGTGCACTGGCACCACTGGGGATGCAGTGCAGTGAGTCCAGAGAGTGCACTGGCACCAATGGGGATGCACCGCAGTGAGTCCAGAGAATGCACTGGCACCACTGGGGATGCAGTGCAGTGACTCGAAAGAGTGCACTGGCACCACTGGGGATGCACTGCAGTGAGTCCGGAGAGTGCCCTGGCACCAATGGTGATGCAGTGCAGTGATCCAGAGAGTGCACTGGAACCACTGGGGATGCAGTGCAGTGAGTCCAGAGAGTGCACTGGCACCAATGGGGATGCAGTGCAGTGAGTCCAGACAGTGCACTGGCACCACTGGGGATGCAGTGCAGTGAGTCCAGACAGTGCACTGGCACCACTGGGGATGCAGTGCAGTTAATCCATAGAGTGCACTGGCTCCACTGGGGATGCAGTGCAGTGACTCAAGAGAGTGCACAGGCACCACTGGGGATGCAGTGCGGTGAGTCCAGAGAGTGCAATGGCACCACAGGGGATGCACTGCAGTGATTCCAGAGAGTGCACTGTCACCACTGGGGATGCAGTGCAGTGAGTCCAGAGAGTACACTGGCACCTCAGGGGCTGCACTGCAGTGAGTCCAGAGAGTGCACTGGCACCACTGGGGATGCAGTGCGTTGACTCCAGAGAGTGCACTGGCACCACTGGGGATGCACCTCGGTGACTCCAGAGAGTGCTCTGGGAACAGCGGGGATGCAGTGCATTGAGTGCAGAGAGTGCACTGGCACCACTGGGGATGCAGTGCAGTGAGTGCAGAGAGTGCACTGGCACCACTTTGGATGCACTGCAGTGAGTCCAGAGAGTGCACTGGCACCATTAGGGATGCAGTGCAGTGAGTCCAGAGAGTGCACTGGCACCACTGGGGATGCAGTGCAGTGAGTCCAGAGAGTGCACTGGCACCACTGGGGATGCACTGCAATGAGTCCAGAGATTGCACTGGCACTAATGGGGATGCAGTGCAGTGACTCGAAAGAGTGCACTGGCACTACTGCGGATGCACTACAGTGAGTCCAGAGAGTGCACTGGCACCACTGGGGATGCAGTGCAGTGAGTCCAGAGAGTGCACTGGCACCAGTGGGGAAGCACTGCAGTGAGTCCAGAGAGTGCACTGGCACCACTGGGGATGCACTGCACTGAGTCCAGAGAGTGCACTGACACCACTGGGGATCCAATGCAGTGAGTCCAGAGAGTGCAATGGAACCACTGGGGATGCAGTGCAGTGAGTCCAGAGAGTGCACTGGCACCACTGGGGATGCAGTGCAGTGAGTGCAGAGAGTGCACTGGCACAACAGGGGATGCACTGCAGTGACTCCAGAAAGTGCACTGGCACCACTGGGGATGCACTGCAGTGAGTCCAGAGAGTGCACTGGCACCACTGGGGATGCAGTGCAGTGAGTGCAGAGAGTACACTGGCACCACTGGGGATGCACTGCAGTGAGTCCAGAGAGTGTACTGGCACCACAGGTGATGCAGTGCAGTGAGTCCAGAGAGTGCACTGGCACCACTGGGGATGCAGTGCAGTGAGTCCAGAGAGTGCCCTGGCACCACTGGGGATGCAGTGAGTCCAGACAGTGCACTGGCACCACTGGGGATGCACTGCAGTGAGACCAGAGAGTTCTCTGGCACCACTGGGGATGCAGTTTAGTGAGTCCAGAGAGTGCACCGGCTCCAATGGCGATATACTGCAGTGAGTCCAGACAGTGCACTGGCACCACTGGGGATGTAGTGCAGTGAGTCCAGAGAGTGCACTGGCACCACTGGGGATGCAGTGCAGTGAGTCCAGAGAGTGCTCTGGCACCACTGAGCTACACTGCAGTGAGTCCAGTAGTTGCACTGGCACCACTGGGAATGCACTGCTGTGAGTCCAGAGACTACACTGGCACCACTGGGGATGCAGTGCAGTGAGTCCAGAGAGTGCACTGGCACCACTGGGGATGCACTGCCGTGAGTCCAGAGAGTGCACTGGCACCACTGGGGATGCAGTGCAGTGAGTCCAGAGAGTGCACTGGCACCACTTTGGATGCACTGCAAAGAGCTCAGAGAGTGCACTGGCACAACTGGGGATGCAGTGCAGTGAGTCCAGAGAGTGCACTGGCACCACTGGGGATGCACTGCAGTGAGTCCAGAGAGTGCAGTGGCACCATTGGGGATGCAGTGCACTGAGTTCAGAGAGTGCACTGGCAAAACTGGGGATGCAGTGCACTGAGTCCAGAGAGTGCACTGGCACCACTGGGGATGCAGTGCAGTGAGTCCTGAGAGTGCAAAGGCACCACAACGGATGCACTGCAGTGAGTCCAGAGAGTGCACTGGCACCACTTTGGATGCAGTGCAGTGAGTCCAGAGAGTGCACTGGCACCACTGGGGATGCACTACAGTGAGTCCAGAGAGTGCACTGGCACCACTGGGGATGCAGTGCAGTGACTCCAGAGAGTGCAGAGGCACCACTGTTGATGCAGTGCAGTGAGTGCAGAGAGTCCACTGGCACCAGTGCGGAAGCACTGCAGTGAGTCCAGAGAGTGCACTGGCACCAATGGGTATGCACCCCGGTGAGTCCAGAGAGTGCACTGGCACAACTGGGGATGCAGTGCAGTGAGTCCAGAGAGTGCACTGGCACCACTGGGGTTTTAGTGCAGTGAGTCCAGAGAGTGCACTGGCACCACTGGGGATGCACTGCAGTGAGACCAGAGAGTTCTCTGGCACCACTGGGGATGCAGTTTAGTGAGTCCAGAGAGTGCACCGGCTCCAATGGCGATATACTGCAGTGAGTCCAGACAGTGCACTGGCACCACTGGGGATGCAGTGCAGTGAGTCCAGAGAGTGCACTGGCACCACTGGGGATGCAGTGCAGTGAGTCCAGCGAGTGCTCTGGCACCACTGAGCTACACTGCAGTGAGTCCAGTAGTTGCACTGGCACCACTGGGGATGCACTGCCGTGAGTCCAGAGAGTGCACTGGCACCACTGGGGATGCAGTGCAGTGAGTCCAGAGAGTGCACTGGCACCACTTGGGATGCACTGCAAAGAGCTCAGAGAGTGCACTGGCACCACTGGGGATGCACTGCAGTGTGTCCAGAGAGTGCAGTGGCACCATTGGGGATGCAGTGCACTGAGTTCAGAGAGTGCACTGGCACCACTGGGGATGCAGTGCACTGAGTCCAGAGAGTGCACTGGCACCACTGGGGATGCAGTGCAGTGTCCTGAGAGTGCAAAGGCACCACAAGGGATGCACATCAGTGAGTCCAGAGAGTGCACTGGCACCACTGGGGATGCAGTGCAGTGAGTCCAGAGAGTGCACTGGCACCAGTGCGGAAGCACTGTAGTGAGTCCAGAGAGTGCACTGGCACCACTGGGTATGCACCCCGGTGAGTCCAGAGAGTGCACTGGCACAACTGGGGATGCAGTGCAGTGAGTCCAGAGAGTGCACTGGCACCACTGGGGATGCAGTGCAGTGAGTCCAGAGAGTACACTGGCGCCACTGGGGATGCACTGCAGTGAGTCTAGAGAGTGCACTGGCACCACTGGGGATGCAGTGCAGTGAGTCCAGAGAGTGCACTGGCACCACTGGGGATGCAGTGCAGTGACTCCAGAGAGTGCACTGGCAACACTGGGGATGCACTGCAGTGAGTCCACAGAGTGCACTGGCACCACTGGGGATGCAGTGCAGTGAGTGCAGAGAGTGCACTGGCACCACTGGGGATGCACTGCAGTGATTTCAGAGACTGCACTGGCACCACTGGGGATGCACTGCAGTGACTCGAAAGAGTGCACTGGCACCACTGCGGATGCACTGCAGTGACTCCGGAGAGTGCCCTGGCACCAACGGTGATGCAGTGCAGTGAGTCCAGAGACTTCACAGGCACCACTGGGGATACAGTGCAGTGAGTCCAGAGAGTGCACTGGCACCACTGGGGATGCAATGCAGTGAGTCCAGAGAGTGCACTGGCACCACTGGGGATGAAGTGCAGTGAGTCCAGAGAGTGCACTGGCACCACTGGGGATGCAGTGCAGTGAGTCCAGAGAGTGCACTGGCACCACTGGGGATGCACTGCAGTGAGTCCAGAGAGTGCACTGGAGCACTGGGGATGCAGTGCAGTGACTCCAGAGAGTGCACTGGCACCACTGTTGATGCAGTGCAGTGAGTCCAGAGAGTGTACTGGCACCACTTGGGATGCACTGCAAAGAGCTCAGAGAGTGCACTGGCACCACTGGGGATGCACTGCAGTGTGTCCAGAGAGTGCAGTGGCACCATTGGGGATGCAGTGCACTGAGTTCAGAGAGTGCACTGGCACCACTGGGGATGCAGTGCACTGAGTCCAGAGAGTGCACTGGCACCACTGGGGATGCAGTGCAGTGAGTCCTGAGAGTGCACTGGCACCACTGGGGTTTTAGTGCAGTGAGTCCAGACAGTGCACTGGCACCAATCGGGATGCAGTGCTGTGAGTCCAGAGAGTGCCATTGCACCACTGGGGATAAACTGCAGTGAGTCCAGAGAGTGCACTGGCACCACTGGGGATGCAGTGCAGTGAGACCAGAGAGTGCACTGGCACCACTGGGGATGCAGTGCAGTGAGTCCAGAGAGTGCACTGGCACCACTGGGGATGCAGTGCGGTGACTCCAGAGAGTGCACTGGCACCACTGGGGATGCACCTCGGTGACTCCAGAGAGTGCTCTGGCAACAGCGGGGATGCAGTGCAGTGAGTGCAGAGAGTGCACTGGCACCACTGGGGATGCAGTGCAGTGAGTGCAGAGAGTGCACTGGCACCACTTTGGATGCACTGCAGTGAGTCCAGAGAGTGCACTGGCACCATTAGGGATGCAGTGCAGTGAGTCCAGAGAGTGCACTGGCACCACTGGGGATGCAGTGCAGTGAGTCCAGAGAGTGCACTGGCACCACTGGGGATGCACTGCAATGAGTCCAGAGATTGCACTGGCACTAATGGGGATGCAGTGCAGTGACTCGAAAGAGTGCACTGGCACTACTGGGGATGCACTGCAGTGAGTCCAGAGAGTGCACTGGCACCACTGGGGATGCAGTGCAGTGAGTCCAGAGAGTGCACTGGCACCAGTGGGGAAGCACTGCAGTGAGTCCAGAGAGTGCACTGGCACCACTGGGGATGCACTGCACTGAGTCCAGAGAGTGCACTGACACCACTGGGGATCCAATGCAGTGAGTCCAGAGAGTGCAATGGAACCACTGGGGATGCAGTGCAGTGAGTCCAGAGAGTGCACTGGCACCACTGGGGATGCAGTGCAGTGAGTGCAGAGAGTGCACTGGCACAACAGGGGATGCACTGCAGTGACTCCAGAAAGTGCACTGGCACCACTGGGGATGCACTGCAGTGAGTCCAGAGAGTGCACTGGCACCACTGGTGATGCAGTGCAGTGAGTGCAGAGAGTGCACTGGCTCCACTGGGGATGCACTGCAGTGAGTCCAGAGAGTGTACTGGCACCACAGGTGATGCAGTGCAGTGAGTCCAGAGAGTGCACTGGCACCACTGGGGATGCAGTGCAGTGAGTCCAGAGAATGCACTGGCACCACTGGGAATGCAGTGCAGTGACTCGAAAGAGTGCACTGGCACCACTGGGGATGCACTGCAGTGAGTCCGGAGAGTGCCCTGGCACCAATGGTGATGCAGTGCAGTGATCCAGAGAGTGCACTGGAACCACTGGGAATGCAGTGCAGTGAGTCCAGAGAGTGCACTGGCACCACTGGGGATGCAGCACAGTGAGTCCAGACAGTGCACTGGCACCACTGGGGATGCAGCGCAGTGACTACAGAGAGTGCACTGGCACCACTGGGGATGCACTGCAGTGAGTCCAGAGAGTGCACTGGCACCGCTGGGGATGCACTGCAGTGGGTCCAGAGAGTGCACTGGCATTTCCTGGGATTCAGTGCAGTGAGTGCAGAGAGTGCACTGGCACCACTGGGGATGCACTGCAGTGACTCCAGAAAGTGCACTGGCACCACTGGGGATGCAGTGCAGTGAGTCCAGAGAGTGCACTGGCACCACTGGGGATGCACTGCAGTGAGTCCAGAGAGTGCACTGGCACCACTGGGGATGCAGTGCAGTGAGTCCAGAGAGTGCACTGGCACCACTGGGGATGCACTGCAGTGAGTCCAGAGAGTGCACTGGCACCACTGGGGATGCACTGCAGTGAGTCCAGAGCCTGCACTGGCAGCAACTGGAGCTGCACTGCAGTGAGTCCTGAGATTGCACTGCCACCACTGGGGATGCACTGCAGTGAGTCCAGAGACTACACTGGCACCACTGTGGATGCAGTGCAGTGAGTCCAGAGAGTGCACTGGCACCACTGTTCATGCAGTGCAGTGAGTCCAAAGAGTGCACTGGCACCACTGGGGATGCAGTGCATGAGTGGAGAGATTGCACTGGCACCACTGGGGATGCAGTGCAGTGAGTCCAGAGAGTGGACTGGCACCAGTGGGGATGGAGTGCAGTGAGTCCAGAGAGTGCACTGGCACCACTGGGGATGCACTGCAGTGAGTCCAGAGAGTGCACTGGCACCACTGGGGATGCAGTGCAGTGAGTCCAGAGAGTGCACTGGCACCACTGGTGATGCAGTGCAGTGAGTCCAGAGTGTACACTGGCACCACTGGGGATGCACTGCAGTGAGTCCAGAGAGTGCACTGGCACTAATGGGGATGCAGTGCAGTGACTCGAAAGAGTGCACTGGCACCACTGCGGATGCACTGCAGTGAGTCCGGAGAGTGCCCTGGCACCAATGGTGATGCAGTGCAGTGAGTCCAGAGAGTGCACTGGCACCACTGGGGATGCACTGCAGTGAGTCCAGAGAGTGCACTGGCACCACTGGGGATGCACTGCAGTGAGTCCAGAGAGTGCACTGGCACCACTGGGGATGCACTGCAGTGAGTCCAGAGAGTGTAATGGCACCACAGGGCATGCACTGCAGTGAGTCCAGAGAGTGCACTGGCACCACTGGGGATGCACCCCGGTGAGTCCAGAGAGTGCACTGGCACAAAAGGGGATGCACTGCAGTGAGTCCAGAGAGTACACTGGCACCACTGGGGATGCAGTGCAGTGAGTCCAGAGAATGCACTGGCACCACTGGGGATGCAGTGCAGTGAGTCCAGAGAGTGCACTGGCACCACTGGGGATGCAGTGCAGTGAGTCCAGAGTACACTGGCACCACTGGGGATGCAGTGCAGTGAGTCCAGAGAGGGCACTGGCACCACTGGGGATGCAGTGCAGTGAGTCCAGAGAGTGCACTGGCACCACTGGGGATGCAGTGCAGTGACTCCAGAGAGTGCACTGGCACAAAAGGGGATGCAGTGCAGTGAGTCCAGAGAGTACACTGGCACCACTGGGGATGCAGTGCAGTGAGTCCAGAGAATGCACTGGCACCACTGGGGATGCAGTGCAGTGAGTCCAGAGAGTGCACTGTCAGCACTGGGGATGCAGTGCAGTGAGTACAGAGTACACTGGCACCACTGGGGATGCAGTGCAGTGAGTCCAGAGAGGGCACTGGCACCACAGGGGATGCAGTGCAGTGAGTCCAGAGAGTGCACTGGCACCACTGGGCATGCAATCCAATGAGTCCAGAGAATGCACTGGCACTAATGGGGATGCAGTGCAGTGACTCGAAATAGTGCACTGGCACCACTGCGGATGCACTGCAGTGAGTCCGGAGAGTGCCCTGGCACCAATGGTGATGCAGTGCAGTGAGGCCAGAGAGTGCAGTGGCACCACTGGGGATGCAGTGCAGTGAGTCCATAGAGTGCACTGGTACCACTGGGGATGCAATGCAGTGAGTCCAGAGAGTGCACTGGCACCACTGGGGATGCAGTGCAGTGAGTCCAGAGAGTGCACTGGCACCACTGGGGATGCACTGCAGTGAGTCCAGAGAGTGCACTGGCAGCACTGGGGATGCAGTGCAGTGACTCCAGGGAGTGCAGAGGCACCACTGTTGATGCAGTGCTGCGTCTCCAGAGAGTGCACTGGCACCACTGGGGATGCAGTGCAGTGAGTCCAGAGAGTGCACTGGCACCACTGGGGATGCACTGCAGTGAGTCCAGAGAGTGCACTGGCACCCCTGGTGATGCAGTGCAGTGAGTGCAGAGAGTGCACTGGCACCACTGGGGATGCAGTGCAGTGAGTCCAGAGAGTGCACTGGCACCACTGGGGATGCACTGCAGTGAGTCCAGAGAGTGCACTGTCAGCACTGGGGATGCAGTGCAGTGAGTCCAGAGAGTGCACTGGCACCACTGGGGATGCACTGCAGTGACTCCAGAGAGTGCACTGGCACCAATGGGGATGCACCGCAGTGAGTCCAGAGAATGCACTGGCACCACTGGGGATGCAGTGCAGTGACTCGAAAGAGTGCACTGGCACCACTGGGGATGCACTGCAGTGAGTCCGGAGAGTGCCCTGGCACCAATGGTGATGCAGTGCAGTGATCCAGAGAGTGCACTGGAACCACTGGGGATGCAGTGCAGTGAGTCCAGAGAGTGCACTGGCACCAATGGGGATGCAGTGCAGTGAGTCCAGACAGTGCACTGGCACCACTGGGGATGCAGTGCAGTGAGTCCAGACAGTGCACTGGCACCACTGGGGATGCAGTGCAGTTAATCCATAGAGTGCACTGGCTCCACTGGGGATGCAGTGCAGTGACTCAAGAGAGTGCACAGGCACCACTGGGGATGCAGTGCGGTGAGTCCAGAGAGTGCAATGGCACCACAGGGGATGCACTGCAGTGATTCCAGAGAGTGCACTGTCACCACTGGGGATGCAGTGCAGTGAGTCCAGAGAGTACACTGGCACCTCAGGGGCTGCACTGCAGTGAGTCCAGAGAGTGCACTGGCACCACTGGGGATGCAGTGCGGTGACTCCAGAGAGTGCACTGGCACCACTGGGGATGCACCTCGGTGACTCCAGAGAGTGCTCTGGGAACAGCGGGGATGCAGTGCAGTGAGTGCAGAGAGTGCACTGGCACCACTGGGGATGCAGTGCAGTGAGTGCAGAGAGTGCACTGGCACCACTTTGGATGCACTGCAGTGAGTCCAGAGAGTGCACTGGCACCATTAGGGATGCAGTGCAGTGAGTCCAGAGAGTGCACTGGCACCACTGGGGATGCAGTGCAGTGAGTCCAGAGAGTGCACTGGCACCACTGGGGATGCACTGCAATGAGTCCAGAGATTGCACTGGCACTAATGGGGATGCAGTGCAGTGACTCGAAAGAGTGCACTGGCACTACTGCGGATGCACTACAGTGAGTCCAGAGAGTGCACTGGCACCACTGGGGATGCAGTGCAGTGAGTCCAGAGAGTGCACTGGCACCAGTGGGGAAGCACTGCAGTGAGTCCAGAGAGTGCACTGGCACCACTGGGGATGCACTGCACTGAGTCCAGAGAGTGCACTGACACCACTGGGGATCCAATGCAGTGAGTCCAGAGAGTGCAATGGAACCACTGGGGATGCAGTGCAGTGAGTCCAGAGAGTGCACTGGCACCACTGGGGATGCAGTGCAGTGAGTGCAGAGAGTGCACTGGCACAACAGGGGATGCACTGCAGTGACTCCAGAAAGTGCACTGGCACCACTGGGGATGCACTGCAGTGAGTCCAGAGAGTGCACTGGCACCACTGGGGATGCAGTGCAGTGAGTGCAGAGAGTACACTGGCACCACTGGGGATGCACTGCAGTGAGTCCAGAGAGTGTACTGGCACCACAGGTGATGCAGTGCAGTGAGTGCAGAGAGTGCACTGGCACCACTGGGGATGCAGTGCAGTGAGTCCAGAGAGTGCCCTGGCACCACTGGGGATGCAGTGAGTCCAGACAGTGCACTGGCACCACTGGGGATGCACTGCAGTGAGACCAGAGAGTTCTCTGGCACCACTGATGATGCAGTTTAGTGAGTCCAGAGAGTGCACCGGCTCCAATGGCGATATACTGCAGTGAGTCCAGACAGTGCACTGGCACCACTGGGGATGTAGTGCAGTGAGTCCAGAGAGTGCACTGGCACCACTGGGGATGCAGTGCAGTGAGTCCAGAGAGTGCTCTGGCACCACTGAGCTACACTGCAGTGAGTCCAGTAGTTGCACTGGCACCACTGGGAATGCACTGCTGTGAGTCCAGAGACTACACTGGCACCACTGGGGATGCAGTGCAGTGAGTCCAGAGAGTGCACTGGCACCACTGGGGATGCACTGCCGTGAGTCCAGAGAGTGCACTGGCACCACTGGGGATGCAGTGCAGTGAGTCCAGAGAGTGCACTGGCACCACTTTGGATGCACTGCAAAGAGCTCAGAGAGTGCACTGGCACAACTGGGGATGCAGTGCAGTGAGTCCAGAGAGTGCACTGGCACCACTGGGGATGCACTGCAGTGAGTCCAGAGAGTGCAGTGGCACCATTGGGGATGCAGTGCACTGAGTTCAGAGAGTGCACTGGCAAAACTGGGGATGCAGTGCACTGAGTCCAGAGAGTGCACTGGCACCACTGGGGATGCAGTGCAGTGAGTCCTGAGAGTGCAAAGGCACCACAACGGATGCACTGCAGTGAGTCCAGAGAGTGCACAGGCACCACTGGGGATGCAGTGCAGTGAGTCCAGAGAGTGCACTGGCACCACTGGGGATGCACTACAGTGAGTCCAGAGAGTGCACTGGCACCACTGGGGATGCAGTGCAGTGACTCCAGAGAGTGCAGAGGCACCACTGTTGATGCAGTGCAGTGAGTGCAGAGAGTCCACTGGCACCAGTGCGGAACCACTGCAGTGAGTCCAGAGAGTGCACTGGCACCAATGGGTATGCACCCCGGTGAGTCCAGAGAGTGCACTGGCACAACTGGGGATGCAGTGCAGTGAGTCCAGAGAGTGCACTGGCACCACTGGGGTTTTAGTGCAGTGAGTCCAGAGAGTGCACTGGCACCACTGGGGATGCACTGCAGTGAGACCAGAGAGTTCTCTGGCACCACTGGGGATGCAGTTTAGTGAGTCCAGAGAGTGCACCGGCTCCAATGGCGATATACTGCAGTGAGTCCAGACAGTGCACTGGCACCACTGGGGATGCAGTGCAGTGAGTCCAGAGAGTGCACTGGCACCACTGGGGATGCAGTGCAGTGAGTCCAGCGAGTGCTCTGGCACCACTGAGCTACACTGCAGTGAGTCCAGTAGTTGCACTGGCACCACTGGGGATGCACTGCCGTGAGTCCAGAGAGTGCACTGGCACCACTGGGGATGCAGTGCAGTGAGTCCAGAGAGTGCACTGGCACCACTTGGGATGCACTGCAAAGAGCTCAGAGAGTGCACTGGCACCACTGGGGATGCACTGCAGTGTGTCCAGAGAGTGCAGTGGCACCATTGGGGATGCAGTGCACTGAGTTCAGAGAGTGCACTGGCACCACTGGGGATGCAGTGCACTGAGTCCAGAGAGTGCACTGGCACCACTGGGGATGCAGTGCAGTGAGTCCTGAGAGTGCAAAGGCACCACAAGGGATGCACATCAGTGAGTCCAGAGAGTGCACTGGCACCACTGGGGATGCAGTGCAGTGAGTCCAGAGAGTGCACTGGCACCAGTGCGGAAGCACTGCAGTGAGTCCAGAGAGTGCACTGGCACCACTGGGTATGCACCCCGGTGAGTCCAGAGAGTGCACTGGCACAACTGGGGATGCAGTGCAGTGAGTCCAGAGAGTGCACTGGCACCACTGGGGATGCAGTGCAGTGAGTCCAGAGAGTACACTGGCGCCACTGGGGATGCACTGCAGTGAGTCTATAGAGTGCACTGGCACCACTGGGGATGCAGTGCAGTGAGTCCAGAGAGTGCACTGGCACCACTGGGGATGCAGTGCAGTGACTCCAGAGAGTGCACTGGCAACACTGGGGATGCACTGCAGTGAGTCCACAGAGTGCACTGGCACCACTGGGGATGCAGTGCAGTGAGTGCAGAGAGTGCACTGGCACCACTGGGGATGCACTGCAGTGATTTCAGAGACTGCACTGGCACCACTGGGGATGCACTGCAGTGACTCGAAAGAGTGCACTGGCACCACTGCGGATGCAGTGCAGTGACTCCGGAGAGTGCCCTGGCACCAACGGTGATGCAGTGCAGTGAGTCCAGAGAGTGCAGTGGCACCACTGGGGATGCAGTGCAGTGAGTCCAGAGAGTGCACTGGCACCACTGGGGATGCAATGCAGTGAGTCCAGAGAGTGCACTGGCACCACTGGGGATGAAGTGCAGTGAGTCCAGAGAGTGCACTGGCACCACTGGGGATGCAGTGCAGTGAGTCCAGAGAGTGCACTGGCACCACTGGGGATGCACTGCAGTGAGTCCAGAGAGTGCACTGGAGCACTGGGGATGCAGTGCAGTGACTCCAGAGAGTGCACTGGCACCACTGTTGATGCAGTGCTGCGACTCCAGAGAGTGCACTGGCACCACTGGGGATGCAGTGCAGTGAGTCCACAGAGTGCACTGGCACCACAGGGGATACACTGCAGTGAGTCCAGAGAGTGCACTGGCACCACTGGGGACGCAGTGCAGTGACTACAGAGAGTGCACTGGCACCAGTGGGGTTGCACTGCAGTGGGTCCAGAGAGTGCACTGGCACCACTGGTGATGCACTGCAGTGAGTCCAGAGAGTGCACTGGCACCACTGGGAATGCAGTGCAGTGAGTCCAGAGAGTGCACTGGCACCATTGGGGATGCAGTGCACTGAGTACAGAGAGGGCACTGGCACCACTGGGGATGCACTGCAGTGAGTCCAGAGAGTGCACTGGCACCACCGGGGATGCAGTGCAGTGAGTCCAGAGAGTGCACTGGCACCACTTGGGATGCACTGCAAAGAGCTCAGAGAGTGCACTGGCACCACTGGGGATGCACTGCAGTGTGTCCGGAGAGTGCAGTGGCACCATTGGGGATGCAGTGCACTGAGTTCAGAGAGTGCACTGGCACCACTGGGGATGCAGTGCACTGAGTCCAGAGAGTGCACTGGCACCACTGGGGATGCAGTGCAGTGAGTCCTGAGAGTGCAAAGGCACCACAAGGGATGCACTGCAGTGAGTCCAGAGAGTGCACTGGCACCACTGGGGATGCAGTGCAGTGAGTCCAGAGAGTGCACTGGCACCAGTGCGGAAGCACTGCAGTGAGTCCAGAGAGTGCACTGGCACCACTGGGGTTTTAGTGCAGTGAGTCCAGACAGTGCACTGGCACCAATTGGGATGCAGTGCTGTGAGTCCAGAGAGTGCCATTGCACCACTGGGGATAAACTGCAGTGAGTCCAGAGAGTGCACTGGCACCACTGGAGATGCAGTGCAGTGAGTCCAGAGAGTGCACTGGCACCACTGGGGATGCACTGCAGTGAGTCCAGAGAGTGCACTGGCACCACTGGGGATGCAGTGCAGTGAGTCCAGAGAGTGCACTGGCACCACTGGGGATGCACTGCAGTGAGTCCAGAGAGTGCACTGGCACCACTGGGGATGCACTGCAGTGAGTCCAGAGCCTGCACTGGCAGCAACTGGAGCTGCACTGCAGTGAGTCCTGAGATTGCACTGCCACCACTGGGGATGCACTGCAGTGAGTCCAGAGACTACACTGGCACCACTGTGGATGCAGTGCAGTGAGTCCAGAGAGTGCACTGGCACCACTGTTCATGCAGTGCAGTGAGTCCAAAGAGTGCACTGGCACCACTGGGGATGCAGTGCATGAGTGGAGAGATTGCACTGGCACCACTGGGGATGCAGTGCAGTGAGTCCAGAGAGTGGACTGGCACCAGTGGGGATGGAGTGCAGTGAGTCCAGAGAGTGCACTGGCACCACTGGGGATGCACTGCAGTGAGTCCAGAGAGTGCACTGGCACCACTGGGGATGCAGTGCAGTGAGTCCAGAGAGTGCACTGGCACCACTGGTGATGCAGTGCAGTGAGTCCAGAGTGTACACTGGCACCACTGGGGATGCACTGCAGTGAGTCCAGAGAGTGCACTGGCACTAATGGGGATGCAGTGCAGTGACTCGAAAGAGTGCACTGGCACCACTGCGGATGCACTGCAGTGAGTCCGGAGAGTGCCCTGGCACCAATGGTGATGCAGTGCAGTTAGTCCAGAGAGTGCACTGGCACCACTGGGGATGCACTGCAGTGAGTCCAGAGAGTGCACTGGCACCACTGGGGATGCACTGCAGTGAGTCCAGAGAGTGCACTGGCACCACTGGGGATGCACTGCAGTGAGTCCAGAGAGTGTAATGGCACCACAGGGCATGCACTGCAGTGAGTCCAGAGAGTGCACTGGCACCACTGGGGATGCACCCCGGTGAGTCCAGAGAGTGCACTGGCACAAAAGGGGATGCACTGCAGTGAGTCCAGAGAGTACACTGGCACCACTGGGGATGCAGTGCAGTGAGTCCAGAGAATGCACTGGCACCACTGGGGATGCAGTGCAGTGAGTCCAGAGAGTGCACTGGCACCACTGGGGATGCAGTGCAGTGAGTCCAGAGTACACTGGCACCACTGGGGATGCAGTGCAGTGAGTCCAGAGAGGGCACTGGCACCACTGGGGATGCAGTGCAGTGAGTCCAGAGAGTGCACTGGCACCACTGGGGATGCAGTGCAGTGACTCCAGAGAGTGCACTGGCACAAAAGGGGATGCACTGCAGTGAGTCCAGAGAGTACACTGGCACCACTGGGGATGCAGTGCAGTGAGTCCAGAGAATGCACTGGCACCACTGGGGATGCAGTGCAGTGAGTCCAGAGAGTGCACTGTCAGCACTGGGGATGCAGTGCAGTGAGTACAGAGTACACTGGCACCACTGGGGATGCAGTGCAGTGAGTCCAGAGAGGGCACTGGCACCACAGGGGATGCAGTGCAGTGAGTCCAGAGAGTGCACTGGCACCACTGGGCATGCAATCCAATGAGTCCAGAGAATGCACTGGCACTAATGGGGATGCAGTGCAGTGACTCGAAAGAGTGCACTGGCACCACTGCGGATGCACTGCAGTGAGTCCGGAGAGTGCCCTGGCACCAATGGTGATGCAGTGCAGTGAGGCCAGAGAGTGCAGTGGCACCACTGGGGATGCAGTGCAGTGAGTCCATAGAGTGCACTGGTACCACTGGGGATGCAATGCAGTGAGTCCAGAGAGTGCACTGGCACCACTGGGGATGCAGTGCAGTGAGTCCAGAGAGTGCACTGGCACCACTGGGGATGCACTGCAGTGAGTCCAGAGAGTGCACTGGCAGCACTGGGGATGCAGTGCAGTGACTCCAGGGAGTGCAGAGGCACCACTGTTGATGCAGTGCTGCGTCTCCAGAGAGTGCACTGGCACCACTGGGGATGCAGTGCAGTGAGTCCAGAGAGTGCACTGGCACCACTGGGGATGCACTGCAGTGAGTCCAGAGAGTGCACTGGCACCCCTGGTGATGCAGTGCAGTGAGTGCAGAGAGTGCACTGGCACCACTGGGGATGCAGTGCAGTGAGTCCAGAGAGTGCACTGGCACCACTGGGGATGCACTGCAGTGAGTCCAGAGAGTGCACTGTCAGCACTGGGGATGCAGTGCAGTGACTCCAGAGAGTGCACTGGCACCACTGGGGATGCACTGCATTGACTCCAGAGAGTGCACTGGCACCAATGGGGATGCACCGCAGTGAGTCCAGAGAATGCACTGGCACCACTGGGGATGCAGTGCAGTGACTCGAAAGAGTGCACTGGCACCACTGGGGATGCACTGCAGTGAGTCCGGAGAGTGCCCTGGCACCAATGGTGATGCAGTGCAGTGATCCAGAGAGTGCACTGGAACCACTGGGGATGCAGTGCAGTGAGTCCAGAGAGTGCACTGGCACCAATGGGGATGCAGTGCAGTGAGTCCAGACAGTGCACTGGCACCACTGGGGATGCAGTGCAGTGAGTCCAGACAGTGCACTGGCACCACTGGGGATGCAGTGCAGTTAATCCATAGAGTGCACTGGCTCCACTGGGGATGCAGTGCAGTGACTCAAGAGAGTGCACAGGCACCACTGGGGATGCAGTGCGGTGAGTCCAGAGAGTGCAATGGCACCACAGGGGATGCACTGCAGTGATTCCAGAGAGTGCACTGTCACCACTGGGGATGCAGTGCAGTGAGTCCAGAGAGTACACTGGCACCTCAGGGGCTGCACTGCAGTGAGTCCAGAGAGTGCACTGGCACCACTGGGGATGCAGTGCGGTGACTCCAGAGAGTGCACTGGCACCACTGGGGATGCACCTCGGTGACTCCAGAGAGTGCTCTGGGAACAGCGGGGATGCAGTGCAGTGAGTGCAGAGAGTGCACTGGCACCACTGGGGATGCAGTGCAGTGAGTGCAGAGAGTGCACTGGCACCACTTTGGATGCACTGCAGTGAGTCCAGAGAGTGCACTGGCACCATTAGGGATGCAGTGCAGTGAGTTCAGAGAGTGCACTGGCACCACTGGGGATGCAGTGCAGTGAGTCCAGAGAGTGCACTGGCACCACTGGGGATGCACTGCAATGAGTCCAGAGATTGCACTGGCACTAATGGGGATGCAGTGCAGTGACTCGAAAGAGTGCACTGGCACTACTGCGGATGCACTACAGTGAGTCCAGAGAGTGCACTGGCACCACTGGGGATGCAGTGCAGTGAGTCCAGAGAGTGCACTGGCACCAGTGGGGAAGCACTGCAGTGAGTCCAGAGAGTGCACTGGCACCACTGGGGATGCACTGCACTGAGTCCAGAGAGTGCACTGACACCACTGGGGATCCAATGCAGTGAGTCCAGAGAGTGCAATGGAACCACTGGGGATGCAGTGCAGTGAGTCCAGAGAGTGCACTGGCACCACTGGGGATGCAGTGCAGTGAGTGCAGAGAGTGCACTGGCACAACAGGGGATGCACTGCAGTGACTCCAGAAAGTGCACTGGCACCACTGGGGATGCACTGCAGTGAGTCCAGAGAGTGCACTGGCACCACTGGGGATGCAGTGCAGTGAGTGCAGAGAGTACACTGGCACCACTGGGGATGCACTGCAGTGAGTCCAGAGAGTGTACTGGCACCACAGGTGATGCAGTGCAGTGAGTGCAGAGAGTGCACTGGCACCACTGGGGATGCAGTGCAGTGAGTCCAGAGAGTGCCCTGGCACCACTGGGGATGCAGTGAGTCCAGACAGTGCACTGGCACCAGTGGGGATGCACTGCAGTGAGACCAGAGAGTTCTCTGGCACCACTGATGATGCAGTTTAGTGAGTCCAGAGAGTGCACCGGCTCCAATGGCGATATACTGCAGTGAGTCCAGACAGTGCACTGGCACCACTGGGGATGTAGTGCAGTGAGTCCAGAGAGTGCACTGGCACCACTGGGGATGCAGTGCAGTGAGTCCAGAGAGTGCTCTGGCACCACTGAGCTACACTGCAGTGAGTCCAGTAGTTGCACTGGCACCACTGGGAATGCACTGCTGTGAGTCCAGAGACTACACTGGCACCACTGGGGATGCAGTGCAGTGAGTCCAGAGAGTGCACTGGCACCACTGGGGATGCACTGCCGTGAGTCCAGAGAGTGCACTGGCACCACTGGGGATGCAGTGCAGTGAGTCCAGAGAGTGCACTGGCACCACTTTGGATGCACTGCAAAGAGCTCAGAGAGTGCACTGGCACAACTGGGGATGCAGTGCAGTGAGTCCAGAGAGTGCACTGGCACCACTGGGGATGCACTGCAGTGAGTCCAGAGAGTGCAGTGGCACCATTGGGGATGCAGTGCACTGAGTTCAGAGAGTGCACTGGCAAAACTGGGGATGCAGTGCACTGAGTCCAGAGAGTGCACTGGCACCACTGGGGATGCAGTGCAGTGAGTCCTGAGAGTGCAAAGGCACCACAACGGATGCACTGCAGTGAGTCCAGAGAGTGCACAGGCACCACTGGGGATGCAGTGCAGTGAGTCCAGAGAGTGCACTGGCACCACTGGGGATGCACTACAGTGAGTCCAGAGAGTGCACTGGCACCACTGGGGATGCAGTGCAGTGACTCCAGAGAGTGCAGAGGCACCACTGTTGATGCAGTGCAGTGAGTGCAGAGAGTCCACTGGCACCAGTGCGGAACCACTGCAGTGAGTCCAGAGAGTGCACTGGCACCAATGGGTATGCACCCCGGTGAGTCCAGAGAGTGCACTGGCACAACTGGGGATGCAGTGCAGTGAGTCCAGAGAGTGCACTGGCACCACTGGGGTTTTAGTGCAGTGAGTCCAGAGAGTGCACTGGCACCACTGGGGATGCACTGCAGTGAGACCAGAGAGTTCTCTGGCACCACTGGGGATGCAGTTTAGTGAGTCCAGAGAGTGCACCGGCTCCAATGGCGATATACTGCAGTGAGTCCAGACAGTGCACTGGCACCACTGGGGATGCAGTGCAGTGAGTCCAGAGAGTGCACTGGCACCACTGGGGATGCAGTGCAGTGAGTCCAGCGAGTGCTCTGGCACCACTGAGCTACACTGCAGTGAGTCCAGTAGTTGCACTGGCACCACTGGGGATGCACTGCCGTGAGTCCAGAGAGTGCACTGGCACCACTGGGGATGCAGTGCAGTGAGTCCAGAGAGTGCACTGGCACCACTTGGGATGCACTGCAAAGAGCTCAGAGAGTGCACTGGCACCACTGGGGATGCACTGCAGTGTGTCCAGAGAGTGCAGTGGCACCATTGGGGATGCAGTGCACTGAGTTCAGAGAGTGCACTGGCACCACTGGGGATGCAGTGCACTGAGTCCAGAGAGTGCACTGGCACCACTGGGGATGCAGTGCAGTGAGTCCTGAGAGTGCAAAGGCACCACAAGGGATGCACATCAGTGAGTCCAGAGAGTGCACTGGCACCACTGGGGATGCAGTGCAGTGAGTCCAGAGAGTGCACTGGCACCAGTGCGGAAGCACTGCAGTGAGTCCAGAGAGTGCACTGGCACCACTGGGTATGCACCCCGGTGAGTCCAGAGAGTGCACTGGCACAACTGGGGATGCAGTGCAGTGAGTCCAGAGAGTGCACTGGCACCACTGGGGATGCAGTGCAGTGAGTCCAGAGAGTACACTGGCGCCACTGGGGATGCACTGCAGTGAGTCTATAGAGTGCACTGGCACCACTGGGGATGCAGTGCAGTGAGTCCAGAGAGTGCACTGGCACCACTGGGGATGCAGTGCAGTGACTCCAGAGAGTGCACTGGCAACACTGGGGATGCACTGCAGTGAGTCCACAGAGTGCACTGGCACCACTGGGGATGCAGTGCAGTGAGTGCAGAGAGTGCACTGGCACCACTGGGGATGCACTGCAGTGATTTCAGAGACTGCACTGGCACCACTGGGGATGCACTGCAGTGACTCGAAAGAGTGCACTGGCACCACTGCGGATGCACTGCAGTGACTCCGGAGAGTGCCCTGGCACCAACGGTGATGCAGTGCAGTGAGTCCAGAGAGTGCAGTGGCACCACTGGGGATGCAGTGCAGTGAGTCCAGAGAGTGCACTGGCACCACTGGGGATGCAATGCAGTGAGTCCAGAGAGTGCACTGGCACCACTGGGGATGAAGTGCAGTGAGTCCAGAGAGTGCACTGGCACCACTGGGGATGCAGTGCAGTGAGTCCAGAGAGTGCACTGGCACCACTGGGGATGCACTGCAGTGAGTCCAGAGAGTGCACTGGAGCACTGGGGATGCAGTGCAGTGACTCCAGAGAGTGCACTGGCACCACTGTTGATGCAGTGCTGCGACTCCAGAGAGTGCACTGGCACCACTGGGGATGCAGTGCAGTGAGTCCACAGAGTGCACTGGCACCACAGGGGATACACTGCAGTGAGTCCAGAGAGTGCACTGGCACCACTGGGGACGCAGTGCAGTGACTACAGAGAGTGCACTGGCACCAGTGGGGTTGCACTGCAGTGGGTCCAGAGAGTGCACTGGCACCACTGGTGATGCACTGCAGTGAGTCCAGAGAGTGCACTGGCACCACTGGGAATGCAGTGCAGTGAGTCCAGAGAGTGCACTGGCACCATTGGGGATGCAGTGCACTGAGTACAGAGAGGGCACTGGCACCACTGGGGATGCACTGCAGTGAGTCCAGAGAGTGCACTGGCACCACCGGGGATGCAGTGCAGTGAGTCCAGAGAGTGCACTGGCACCACTTGGGATGCACTGCAAAGAGCTCAGAGAGTGCACTGGCACCACTGGGGATGCACTGCAGTGTGTCCGGAGAGTGCAGTGGCACCATTGGGGATGCAGTGCACTGAGTTCAGAGAGTGCACTGGCACCACTGGGGATGCAGTGCACTGAGTCCAGAGAGTGCACTGGCACCACTGGGGATGCAGTGCAGTGAGTCCTGAGAGTGCAAAGGCACCACAAGGGATGCACTGCAGTGAGTCCAGAGAGTGCACTGGCACCACTGGGGATGCAGTGCAGTGAGTCCAGAGAGTGCACTGGCACCAGTGCGGAAGCACTGCAGTGAGTCCAGAGAGTGCACTGGCACCACTGGGGTTTTAGTGCAGTGAGTCCAGACAGTGCACTGGCACCAATCGGGATGCAGTGCTGTGAGTCCAGAGAGTGCCATTGCACCACTGGGGATAAACTGCAGTGAGTCCAGAGAGTGCACTGGCACCACTGGGGATGCAGTGCAGTGAGACCAGAGAGTGCACTGGCACCACTGGGGATGCAGTGCAGTGAGTCCAGAGAGTGCTCTGGCACCACTTAGCTGCACTGTAGTGAGTCCAGAGAGTGTACCCGCACTACAGGGGATGCAGTGCAGTGAGTCCAGAGAGTGCACTGGCACCACTGGGGATGCAGTGCAGTGAGTCCAGAGATTGCACTGGCACCACTGGGGTTTTAGTGCAGTGAGTCCAGAGAGTGCACTGGCACCAATGGAGATGCAGTGCAGTGAGTCCAGAGAGTGCACTGGCACCACTGGGGCTGCACTGCAGTGAGTCCAGAGAGTGCACTGGCACCACTGGGGATGCACTGCAGTGAGTCCAGAGAGTGCAGTGGCACCACTGGGATGCAGTTCAGTGAGTCCACAGAGTGCACTGGCACAACAGGGGATACACTGCAGTGAGTCCAGAGAGTGCACTGGCACCACTGGGTATGCAGCACAGTGAGTCCAGAGAGTGCACTGTCACCACTGGGGATGCAGCGCAGTGACTACAGAGAGTGCACTGGCACAACTGGGGATGCACTGCAGTGAGTCCAGAGAGTGCACTGGCACCACTGGGGATGCACTGCAGTGGGTCCAGAGAGTGCACTGGCACTTCTGGGGATGCAGTGCAGTGAGTGCATAGAGTGCACTGGCACAACAGGGGATGCACTGCAGTGACTCCAGAAAGTGCACTGGCACCACTGGGGATGAAGTGCAGTGAGTCCAGAGAGTGCACTGGCACCACTGGGGATGCAGTGCAGTGAGTCCAGAGAGTGCACTGGCACCACTGGGAATGCAGCGCAGTGACTACAGAGAGTGCACTGGCACCACTGGGGATGCAGTGCAGTGAGTCCAGAGACTGCACAGGCACCAGTAGCGATGCACTGCAGTGAGTCCAGAGAATGCACTGGCACTAATGGGGATGCAGTGCAGTGAGTCCAGAGAGTGCACTGGCACCACTGGGGATGCAGTGCAGTGAGTCCAGAGAGTGCACTGGCACCACTGGGGATGCAGTGCAGTGAGTCCAGAGAGTGTACTCGCACTACAGGGGATGCAGTGCAGTGAGTCCAGAGAGTGCACTGGCACAACTGGGGATGCACCCCGGTGAGTCCAGAGAGTGCACTGGCACCACTGGGGATGCAGTGCAGTGAGTCCAGAGACTGCACTGTCACCACTGGGGTTTTAGTGCAGTGAGTCCAGAGAGTGCACTGGCACCAATGGGGATGCAGTGCAGTGAGTCCAGAGAGTGCACTGGCACCACTGGGGCTGCACTGCAGTGAGTCCAGAGAGTGCAGTGGCACCACTGGGATGCAGTGCAGTGAGTCCACAGAGTGCACTGGCACAACAGGGGATACACTGCAGTGAGTCCAGAGAGTGCACTGGCACCACTGGGGATGCAGCACAGTGAGTCCAGAGAGTGCAATGTCACCACTGGGGATGCAGCGCAGTGACTACAGAGAGTGCACTGGCACCACTGGGGATGCACTGCAGTGAGTCCAGAGAGTGCACTGGCACCGCTGGGGATGCACTGCAGTGGGTCCAGAGAGTGCACTGGCACTTCTGGGGATGCAGTGCAGTGAGTGCAGAGAGTGCACTGGCACCACTGGGGATGCACTGCAGTGACTCCAGAAAGTGCACTGGCACCACTGGGGATGCAGTGCAGTGAGTCCAGAGAGTGCACTGGCACCACTGGGGATGCACTTCAGTGAGTCCAGAGAGTGCACTGGCACCACTGGGGATGCAGTGCAGTGAGTCCAGAGAGTGCACTGGCACCACTGGGGATGCACTGCAGTGAGTCCAGAGAGTGCACTGGCACCACTGGGGATGCACTGCAGTGAGTCCAGAGCCTGCACTGGCAGCAACTGGAGCTGCACTGCAGTGAGTCCTGAGATTGCACTGCCACCACTGGGGATGCACTGCAGTGAGTCCAGAGACTACACTGGCACCACTGTGGATGCAGTGCAGTGAGTCCAGAGAGTGCACTGGCACCACTGTTCATGCAGTGCAGTGAGTCCAAAGAGTGCACTGGCACCACTGGGGATGCAGTGCATGAGTGGAGAGATTGCACTGGCACCACTGGGGATGCAGTGCAGTGAGTCCAGAGAGTGGACTGGCACCAGTGGGGATGGAGTGCAGTGAGTCCAGAGAGTGCACTGGCACCACTGGGGATGCACTGCAGTGAGTCCAGAGAGTGCACTGGCACCACTGGGGATGCAGTGCAGTGAGTCCAGAGAGTGCACTGGCACCACTGGTGATGCAGTGCAGTGAGTCCAGAGTGTACACTGGCACCACTGGGGATGCACTGCAGTGAGTCCAGAGAGTGCACTGGCACTAATGGGGATGCAGTGCAGTGACTCGAAAGAGTGCACTGGCACCACTGCGGATGCACTGCAGTGAGTCCGGAGAGTGCCCTGGCACCAATGGTGATGCAGTGCAGTGAGTCCAGAGAGTGCACTGGCACCACTGGGGATGCACTGCAGTGAGTCCAGAGAGTGCACTGGCACCACTGGGGATGCACTGCAGTGAGTCCAGAGAGTGTAATGGCACCACAGGGCATGCACTGCAGTGAGTCCAGAGAGTGCACTGGCACCACTGGGGATGCACCCCGGTGAGTCCAGAGAGTGCACTGGCACCACTGGGGATGCAGTGCAGTGAGTCCAGAGACTGCACTGGCACCACTGGGGTTTTAGTGCAGTGAGTCCAGAGAGTGCACTGGCACCAATGGGGATGCACTGCAGTGAGTCCAGAGAGTGCCCTTGCACCACTCGGGATAAACTGCAGTGAGTCCAGACAGTGCACTGGCACCAGTGGGGATGCACTGCAGTGAGTGAGAGAGTTCTCTGGCACCACTGGGGATGCAGTTTAGTGAGTCCAGAGAGTGTACTGGCACCAATGGGGATGCAGTGCAGTGACTCCAGAGAGTGCACTGGAACCACTGGGGATGCAGTGCAGTGAGTCCAGAGAGTGCACTGGCACCACTGGGGATGCAGTGCTGTGAGTCCAGAGAGTGCCCTTGCACCACTGGGGATAAACTGCAGTGAGTCCAGACAGTGCACTGGCACCACTGGGGATGCACTGCAGTGAGTCCAGAGACTGCACTGGCACCACTGGGGATGCAGTTTAGTGAGTCCAGAGAGTGCACCGGATCCAATGGGGATACACTGCAGTGAGTCCAGAGAGTGCACTGTCACCACTGGGGATGCAGTGCAGTGAGTCCAGAGAGTGCACTGGCACCACTGGGTATGCAGTGCAGTGAGTCCAGAGATTGCACCGGCACCACTGGGGATGCACCCCGGTGAGTCCAGAGAGTGCACTGGCAGCACTGGGGATGCACTGCAGTGACTCCAGAGACTGCACTGGCACCACTGGGGTTTTAGTGTAGTGAGTCCAGAGAGTGCACTGGCACCAATGGGGATGCACTGCAGTGAGTCCAGAGAGTGCCCTTGCACCACTCGGGATAAACTGCAGTGAGTCCAGACAGTGCACTGGCACCACTGGGGATGCACTGCAGTGAGTGAGAGAGTTCTCTGGCACCACTGGGGATGCAGTTTAGTGAGTCCAGAGAGTGTACTGGCACCAATGGGGATGCAGTGCAGT
Organism: Anser anser; assembly: GCF_964211835.1. NCBI lineage: Eukaryota > Metazoa > Chordata > Aves > Anseriformes > Anatidae > Anser > Anser anser. The sequence continues at coordinate 7,288,881 of NC_139747.1, forward strand.
GACTCCAGAGAGTGCACTGGAACCACTGGGGATGCAGTGCAGTGAGTCCAGAGAGTGCACTGGCACCACTGGGGATGCAGTGCTGTGAGTCCAGAGAGTGCCCTTGCACCACTGGGGATAAACTGCAGTGAGTCCAGACAGTGCACTGGCACCACTGGGGATGCACTGCAGTGAGTCCAGAGACTGCACTGGCACCACTGGGGATGCAGTTTAGTGAGTCCAGAGAGTGCACCGGCTCCAATGGGGATACACTGCAGTGAGTCCAGAGAGTGCACTGTCACCACTGGGGATGCAGTGCAGTGAGTCCAGAGAGTGCACTGGCACCACTGGGGATGCAGTGCAGTGAGTCCAGAGAGTGCACTGGCACCACTGGGGATGCACTGCAGTGAGTCCAGAGAGTGCACTGGCACCACTGGGAATGCAGTGCAGTGGGTCCAGAGAGTGCACTGGCACCACTGGGGATGCAGTGCAGTGAGTCCAGAGAGTGCACTGGCACCAACTGGGGATGCACTGTAGTGAGTCCAGAGAGTGTACTCGCACTACAGGGGATGCACTGCAGTGAGTCCAGAGAGTGCACTGGCACCACTGGGGATGCACCCCGGTGAGTCCAGAGAGTGCACTGGCACCACTGGGGATGCAGTGCAGTGAGTCCAGAGACTGCACTGGCACCACTGGGGTTTTAGTGCAGTGAGTCCAGAGAGTGCACTGGCACCAATAGGGATGCAGTGCAGTGAGTACGGAGAGTGCACTGGCACCACTGGGGCTGCACTGCAGTGAGTCCAGAGAGTGCAATGGCACCACTGGGGATGCACTGCAGTGAGTCCAGAGAGTGCAGTGGCACCACTGGGATGCAGTGCAGTGAGTCCACAGAGTGCACTGGCACAACAGGGGATACACTGCAGTGAGTCCAGAGAGTGCACTGGCACCACTGGGGATGCAGCACGGTGAGTCCAGAGAGTGCACTGTCACCTCTGGGGATGCAGCGCAGTGACTACAGAGAGTGCACTGGCACCACTGGGGATGCACTGCAGTGAGTCCAGAGAGTGCACTGGCACTTCTGGGGATGCAGTGCAGTGAGTGCAGAGAGTGCACTGGCACCACTGGGGATGCACTGCAGTGACTCCAGAAAGTGCACTGGCACCAGTGGGGATGCACTGAAGTTTGTCCAGAGAGTGCACTGGCACCACTGGGGATGCAGTGCAGTGAGTCCAGAGAGTGCACTGGCACCACTGGGGATGCACTGCAGTGAGTCCAGAGAGTGCACTGGCACCACTGGGGATGCAGTGCATTGAGTCCACAGAGTGCACTGGCACCACTGGTGATGCACTGCAGTGAGTCCAGAGAGTTCACTGGCACCACTGGGGATGCAGTGCTGTGAGTCCAGAGAGTGCACAGGCACCAGTAGCGATGCACTGCAGTGAGTCCAGAGAATGCACTGGCTCTAATGGGGATGCAGTGCAGTGAGTCCAGAGAGTGCACTGGCACCACTGGGGATGCAGTGCAGTGAGTCCAGAGACTGCATTGGCACCACTGGGGTTTTAGTGCAGTGAGTCCAGAGAGTGCACTGGCCCCACTGGGGATGCACTGCAGTGAGTCCAGAGAGTGCACTGGCACCACTGGGGCTGCACTGCAGTGAGTCCAGAGAGTGCACTGGCACCACTGGGGATGCACTGCAGTGAGTCCAGAGAGTGCAGTGGCACCACTGGGATGCAGTGCAGTGAGTCCACAGAGTGCACTGGCACAACAGGGGATACACTGCAGTGAGTCCAGAGAGTGCACTGGCACCACTGGGGATGCAGCACAGTGAGTCCAGAGAGTGCACTGTCACCACTGGGGATGCAGCGCAGTGAGTCCAGAGAGTGCACTGGCACCACTGGTGATGCACTGCAGTGAGTCCAGAGAGTGCACTGGCACCGCTGGGGATGCACTGCAGTGGGTCCAGAGAGTGCACTGGCACTTCTGGGGATGTAGTGCAGTGAGTGCAGAGAGTGCACTGGCACAACAGGGGATGCACTGCAGTGACTCCAGAAAGTGCACTGGCACCAGTGGGGATGCACTGCAGTGAGTCCAGAGAGTTCACAGGCACCACTGGGGATGCAGTGCAGTGAGTCCAGAGATTGCACTGGCACCACTGGGGATGCAGTGCTGTGAGTCCAGAGAGTGCACAGGCACCAGTAGCGATGCACTGCAGTGAGTCCAGAGAATGCACTGGCTCTAATGGGGATGCAGTGCAGTGAGTCCAGAGAGTGCACTGGCACCACTGGGGATGCAGTGCAGTGAGTCCAGAGAGAGCACTGGCACCACTGGGGATGCAGTGCAGTGAGTCCAGAGAGTGTACTCGCACTACAGGGGATGCACCCCGGTGAGTCCAGAGAGTGCACTGGCACCACTGGGGATGCAGTGCAGTGAGTCCAGAGACTGCATTGGCACCACTGGGGTTTTAGTGCAGTGAGTCCAGAGAGTGCACTGGCCCCACTGGGGATGCACTGCAGTGAGTCCAGAGAGTGCACTGGCACCACTGGGGCTGCACTGCAGTGAGTCCAGAGAGTGCACTGGCACCACTGGGGATGCACTGCAGTGAGTCCAGAGAGTGCAGTGGCACCACTGGGATGCAGTGCAGTGAGTCCACAGAGTGCACTGGCACAACAGGGGATACACTGCAGTGAGTCCAGAGAGTGCACTGGCACCACTGGGGATGCAGCACAGTGAGTCCAGAGAGTGCACTGGCACCACTGGGGATGCAGCGCAGTGAGTCCAGAGAGTGCACTGGCACCACTGGTGATGCACTGCAGTGAGTCCAGAGAGTGCATTGGCACCGCTGGGGATGCACTGCAGTGGGTCCAGAGAGTGCACTGGCACCACTGGGGATGCAGTGCAGTGAGTCCAGAGAGTGCACTGGCACCACTGGTGAAGCAGTGCAGTGAGTCCACAGAGTGCACTGGCACCACTGGGGATGCAGTGCAGTGAGTCCAGAGAGTTCACAGGCACCACTGGGGATGCAGTGCAGTGAGTCCAGAGATTGCACTGGCACCACTGGGGATGCAGTGCAGTGAGTCCAGAGAGTGCACTGGCACCAATGGGGATGCACTGCAGTGAGTCCAGAGAGTGCACTGGCACCACTGGGGATGCACTGCAGTGAGTCCAGAGACTGCACTGGCACCAACTGGAGCTGCACTGCAGTGAGTCCTGAGATTGCACTGGCACCACTGGGGATGCAGTGCAGTGAGTCCAGAGACTACACTGGCACCACTGGGGATGCAGTGCAGTGAGTCCAGAGAGTGCACTGGCACCACTGTTCATGCAGTGCAGTGAGTCCAAAGAGTGCACTGGCACCACTGGGGATGCAGTGCATGAGTGGAGAGAGTGCACTGGCACCAATGGGGATGCAGTGCAGTGAGTCCAGAGACTGCACTGGCACCAGTGGGGATGGAGTGCAGTGAGTCCAGAGAGTGCACTGGCACCACTGGGGATGCACTGCAGTGAGTCCAGAGAGTGCACTGGCACCACTGGGGATGCAGTGCAGTGAGTCCAGAGAGTGCTCTGGCACCACTGGGGATGCACTGCAGTGAGTCCAGAGAGTGCACTGGCACCACTGGGGATGCAGTGCAGTGAGTCCACAGAGTGCCCTGGTACCATTGGGGATACACTGCAGTGAGTCCAGAGAGTGCACTGGCACCACTGGGGATGCAGTGCAGTGAGTCCAGAGAGTGCACTGGCACCACTGGGGATGCAGTGCAGTGAGTCCAGAGAGTGCACTGGCATCATTCGTGATGCAGTGCACTGAGTCCAGAGAGGGCACTGGCACCACTGGGGATGCACTGCAGTGAGTCCAGAGAGTGCAATGGCACCACTGGGGATGCACTGCAGTGAGTCCTGAGAGTGCAATGGCACCACTGGGGATGCAGTGCAGTGAGTCCAGAGAGTGCACTGGCTCCACTGGGGATGCAGTGCAGTGAGTCCAGAGAGTGCACTGGCACCAACTGGAGCTGCACTGCTGTGAGTCCTGAGATTGCACTGGCACCACTGGGGTTACAGTGCAGTGAGTCCAGAGACTACACTGGCACCACTGGGGTTGCACTGCAGTGAGTCCAGAGACTTCACAGGCGCCACTGGGGATGCAGTGCAGTGAGTCCAGAGAGTGCACTGGCACCACTGGGATGCAGTGCAGTGAGTCCACAGAGTGCACTGGCACCACAGGGGATACACTGCAGTGAGTCCAGAGAGTGCACTGGCACCACTGTGGATGCAGCACAGTGAGTCCAGAGAGTAAAGTGTCACCACTGGGGACGCAGCGCAGTGACTCCAGAGAGTGGACTGGTACCACTGGGGATGCACTGCAGTGAGTCCAGAGAGTGCACTGGCACCACTGGGGATGCAATGCAGTTAGTCCAGAGAGTGCACTGGCTCCACTGGGGATGCAGTGCAGTGATTCCAGAGAGTGCACTGGCACCACTGGAGATGCAGTGCAGTGAGTCCTGAGAGTGCAATGGCACCACTGGGGATGCACTGCAGTGAGTCCAGAGAGTACACTGGCACCACTGGGGATGCACTGCAGTGAGTCCTGAGAGTGCAATGGCACCACTGGGGTTGCTCTGCAGTGAGTCCAGAGAGTGCACTGGCACCACTGGGGATGCAGTGCAGTGAGCTCAGAGAGTGCACTGGCACAAACTGGGGATGCAGTGCAGTGAGTCCAGAGAGTGTACTGGCACCACAGGGGATGCACTGCAGTGAGTCCAGAGAGTGCACTGGCACCACTGGGGATGCACCCCGGTGAGTCCAGAGGGTGCACTGGCACCACTGGGGATGCAGTGTAGTGAGTCCAGAGACTGCACTGGCACCACTGGGGTTTTAGTGCAGTGAGTCCAGAGAGTGCCCTTGCACCACTGGGGATGCACTGCATGAGTGCAGAGAGTGCACTGGCACCACTGGGGATGCAGTGCAGTGAGCTCAGAGAGTGCACTGGCACCACTGGGGATGCACTGCAGTGAGTCCAGAGAGTGCACTGGCACCACTGGGATGCAGTGCAGTGAGTCCAGAGAGTGCACTGGCACCACAGGGGATACACTGCAGTGAGTCCAGAGTGTGCACTGGCACCACTGGGAATGCACTGCAGTGAGTCCAGAGAGTGCACTGTCACCACTGGGGATGCAGCGCAGTGACTACAGAGAGTGCACTGGCACCACTGGGGATGCACTGCAGTGAGTCCAGAGAGTGCACTGGCACCAGTGGGGATGCACTGCAGTGTTGCCAGAGAGTGCACTGGCAACACTGGGGATGCAGTGCAGTGAGTCCAGAGAGTGCACTGGCACCACTGGGGATGCACTGCAGTGAGTCCAGAGAGTGCACTGGCACTACTGGGGATGCAGTGCAGTGAGTCCAGAGAGTGCACTGGCACCACTGGGGATGCACCCCGGTGAGTCCAGAGAGTGCACTGGCACCACTGGGGATGCAGTGCAGTGAGTGCAGAGAGTGCACTGGCACCACTGGGGTTTTAGTGCAGTGAGTCCAGAGAGTGCACTGGCACCAATGGGGATGCAGTGCTGTGAGTTCAGAGAGTGCCCTTGCACCACTGGGGATACACTGCAGTGAGTCCAGAGAGTGCACTGGCACCACTGGGGCTGCACTGCAGTGAGTCCAGAGAGTGCACTGGCACCACTGGGGATGCACTGCAGTGAGTCCAGAGAGTGCACTGGCACCACTGGGATGCAGTGCAGTGAGTCCAGAGAGTGCACTGGCACAACAGGGGATACACTGCAGTGAGTCCAGAGAGTGCACTGTCACCACTGGGGATGCAGCACAGTGAGTCCAGAGAGTGCACTGTCACCACTGGGGATGCAGTGCAGTGAGTCCAGAGAGTGCACTGGCACCAATGGTGATGCAGTGCAGTGAGTCCAGAGAGTGCACTGGCACCAGTGGGGATGCACTGCAGTGGGTCCAGAGAGTGCACTGGCACCACTGGGGATGCAGTGCAGTGAGTCCAGAGAGTGCACTGGCACCACAAGGGATACACTGCACTGAGTCCAGAGAGTGCACTGGCACCACCGGGGATGCAGTGCAGTGAGTCCAGAGAGTGCACTGGCACTTCTGGGGATGCAGTTCAGTGAGTGCAGAGAGTGCACTAGCACAACAGGGGATGCACTGCAGTGAGTCCAGAGAGTGCACTGGCACCACTGGGGATGCACTGCAGTGAGTCCAGAGAGTGTACTGGCACCACTGGGGTTTTAGTGCAGTGAGTCCAGAGAGTGCACTGGCACCACTGGGGATGCACCCCGGTGTGTCCAGAGAGTGCACTGGCACCACTGGGGATGCAGTGCAGTGAGTCCAGAGACTGCACTGGCACCACTGGGGTTTTAGTGCAGTGAGTCCAGAGAGTGCACTGGCACCAACGGGGATGCAGTTCTGTTAGTCCATAGAGTGACCTTGCACCACTGGGGATTAACTGCAGTGAGTCCATACAGTGCACTGTCACCACTGGGGATGCACTGCAGTGAGTCCAGAGAGTGCACTGGCACCACTGAGCTGCACTGCAGTGAGTCCAGTAATTGCACTGGCACCACTGGGGATGCACTGCTGTGAGTCCAGAGACTACACTGGCACCACTGGGGATGCAGTGCAGTGAGTCCAGAGAGTGCACTGGCACCACTGGGGATGCACTGCTGTGAGTCCAGAGACTACACTGGCACCACTGGGGATGCAGTGCAGTGAGTCCAGAGAGTGCACTGGCACCACTGTTGATGCAGTGCAGTGAGTCCAGAGAGTGCACGGGCACCACTGGGGATGCACTGCAGTTTTTCCAGAGAGTGCACTGGCACCACTGCGGAAGCAGTGCAGTGAGCTCAGAGAGTGCACTGGCACCACTGGGGATGCAGTGCAGTGAGTCCAGAGAATGTACTGGCACCACAGGGGATGCAGTGCAGTGAGTCCAGAGGGTGCAGTGGCACCATTGGTGATGCAGTGCAGTGAGTCCAGAGAGTGCACTGGCACCACTGGGGATGCAGTGCAGTGAGTCCAGAGAGTGCACTGGCACCACTGGGGATACACTGCAGTGAGTCCAGAGAGTGTACTGGCACCACTGGGGATGCACCCCGGTGAGTTCAGAGAGTGCACTGGCACCACTGGGGATGCAGTGCAGCGAGTGCAGAGAGTGCACTGGCACCACTGGGGTTTTAGTGCAGTGAGTCCAGAGAGTGCACTGGCACCAATGGGGATGCAGTGCTGTGAGTTCAGAGAGTGCCCTTGCACCACTGGGGATAAACTGCAGTGAGTCCAGAGAGTGCACTGGCACCACTGGGGCTGCACTGCAGTGAGTCCAGAGAGTGCACTGGCACCACTGGGGATGCACTGCAGTGAGTCCAGAGAGTGCACTGGCACCACTGGGGATGCACTGCAGTGAGTCCAGAGACTACACTGGCACCACTGGGATGCAGTGCAGTGAGTCCAGAGATTGCACTGGCACAACAGGGGATACACTGCAGTGAGTCCAGAGAGTGCACTGGCACCACTGGGGATGCAGCACAGTGAGTCCAGAGAGTGCACTGACACCACTGGGGATGCAGCGCAGTGACTACAGAGAGTGCACTGGCACCACTGGGGATGCACTGCAGTGAGTCCAGAGAGTGCACTGGCACCAGTGGGGATGCACTGCAGTGGGTCCAGAGAGTGCACTGGCACTTCTGGGGATGCAGTTCAGTGAGTGCAGAGAGTGCACTAGCACAACAGGGGATGCACTGCAGTGAGTCCAGAGAGTGCACTGGCACCACTGGGGATGCACTGCAGTGAGTCCAGAGAGTGTACTGGCACCACTGGGGTTTTAGTGCAGTGAGTCCAGAGAGTGCACTGGCACCACTGGGGATGCACCCCGGTGTGTCCAGAGAGTGCAATGGCACCACTGGGGTTTTAGTGCAGTGAGTCCAGAGAGTGCACTGGCACCAACGGGGATGCAGTTCTGTTAGTCCATAGAGTGACCTTGCACCACTGGGGATTAACTGCAGTGAGTCCATACAGTGCACTGGCACCACTGGGGATGCACTGCAGTGAGTCCAGAGAGTGCACTGGCACCACTGAGCTGCACTGCAGTGAGTCCAGTAATTGCACTGGCACCACTGGGGATGCACTGCTGTGAGTCCAGAGACTACACTGGCACCACTGGGGATGCAGTGCAGTGAGTCCAGAGAGTGCACTGGCACCACTGGGGATGCACTGCTGTGAGTCCAGAGACTACACTGGCACCACTGGGGATGCAGTGCAGTGAGTCCAGAGAGTGCACTGGCACCACTGTTGATGCAGTGCAGTGAGTCCATAGAGTGCACGGGCACCACTGGGGATGCACTGCAGTTTTTCCAGAGAGTGCACTGGCACCACTGCGGAAGCAGTGCAGTGAGCTCAGAGAGTGCACTGGCACCACTGGGGATGCAGTGCAGTGAGTCCAGAGAATGTACTGGCACCACAGGGGATGCAGTGCAGTGAGTCCAGAGGGTGCAGTGGCACCATTGGTGATGCAGTGCACTGAGTCCAGAGAGTGCACTGGCACCACTGGGGATGCAGTGCAGTGAGTCCAGAGAGTGCACTGGCACCACTGGGGATACACTGCAGTGAGTCCAGAGAGTGTACTGGCACCACTGGGGATGCACCCCGGTGAGTTCAGAGAGTGCACTGGCACCACTGGGGATGCAGTGCAGCGAGTGCAGAGAGTGCACTGGCACCACTGGGGTTTTAGTGCAGTGAGTCCAGAGAGTGCACTGGCACCAATGGGGATGCAGTGCTGTGAGTTCAGAGAGTGCCCTTGCACCACTGGGGATAAACTGCAGTGAGTCCAGAGAGTGCACTGGCACCACTGGGGCTGCACTGCAGTGAGTCCAGAGAGTGCACTGGCACCACTGGGGATGCACTGCAGTGAGTCCAGAGAGTGCACTGGCACCACTGGGGATGCACTGCAGTGAGTCCAGAGACTACACTGGCACCACTGGGATGCAGTGCAGTGAGTCCAGAGATTGCACTGGCACAACAGGGGATACACTGCAGTGAGTCCAGAGAGTGCACTGGCACCACTGGGGATGCAGCACAGTGAGTCCAGAGAGTGCACTGACACCACTAGGGATGCAGCGCAGTGACTACAGAGAGTGCACTGGCACCACTGGGGATGCACTGCAGTGAGTCCAGAGAGTGCACTGGCACCAGTGGGGATGCACTGCAGTGGGTCCAGAGAGTGCACTGGCACCAGAGGGGATGCACTGCAGTGGGTCCAGAGAGTGCACTGGCACCACTGGGGATGCAGTGCAGTGAGTCCAGAGAGTGCACTGGCACCACAATGGATACACTGCAGTGAGTCCAGAGAGTGCACTGGCACCACCGGGGATGCACTGCAGTGAGTCCAGAGAGTGTACTGGCACCACAGTGGATGCACTGCAGTGAGTCCAGAGAGTGCACTGGCACCACTGGGGATGCACCCCGGTGAGTCCAGAGAGTGCACTGGCACCACTGGGGATGCAGTGCAGTGAGTCCAGAGACTGCACTGGCACCACTGGGGTTTTAGTGCAGTGAGTCCAGAGAGTGCACTGGCACCACTGGGGATGCAGTACAGTGAGTACAGTGAGTGCACTGGCACCACTGGGTATGCACTTCAGTGAGTCTAGAGAGTGCACTGGCACCACTGGGGATGCACTTCAGTGAGTCCAGAGAGTGCACTCTCTGGACTTGCCGGGGTGCATCCCCAGTGGTGCCAGTGCACTCTCTGGACTCACTGCACTGCATCCCCAGTGGTGCCAGTGCACTCTCTGGACTTGCCGGGGTGCATCCCCTGTGGTGCCAGTGCACTCTCTGGTCTCACAGCACTGCATCCCCAGTGGTGCCAGTGCACTGTCTGGACTCACTGCACTCCATCCCCAGTGGTGCCACTGCAATCTCTGGACTCACTGCACTGCATCCCCAGTGGTGCCAGTGCCCTCTGTGGACTCACTGCAGTGCATCCCCAGTGGGGCCAGTGCACTCTCTGGACTCACTGCACTGCATCCCCAGTGGTGACAGTGCACTCTCTGGACTTGCCGGGGTGCATCCCCAGTGGTGCCAGTGCACTCTCTGGACTCACCGGGGTGCATCCCCAGTGGTGCCAGTGCACTCTCTGGACTCACTGCACTGCATCCCCAGTGGTGCCAGTGCACTCTCTGGACTCACTGCACTGCATCCCCAGTGGTGCCAGTGCCCTCTGTGGACTCACTGCACTGCATCCCCAGTGGTGCCGGTGCACTCTCTGGACTCACTGCACTGCATCCCCAGTGGTGCCAGTGCACTCTCTGGACTCACTGCACTGCATCCCCAGTGGTGCCAGTGCACACTCTGGACTCACTGCAGTGCATCCCCAGTGGTGCCAGTGCACTCTCTGGACTCACTGCACTGCATTCCCAGTGCTGCCGGGGTACTCTCTGGACTCACTGCACTGCATCCCCAGTGGTGCCAAGGCACTCTCTGGACTCACTGCACTGCGTTGCCATTGGTGCCAGTGCACTCTCTGGACTCATTGCAGTGCATCCCCTTTGGTGGCAATGCACTCTCTGGACTCACGGCACTGCATCCCCAGTGGTGCCAGTGCACTCTCTGGACTCTCTGCACTGCATCCCCAGTGGTGCCAGTGCACTCTCTGGAGTCACTGCGCTGCATCCCCAGTGGTTCCAGTGCACTCTCTGGACTCACTGCACTGCATCCCCAGTGGTGCCAGTGCAGTCTCTGTGTTAGTGTTGGGGAGAATCGAATGGATGTTTTACTAATGTCTCTTAGGTAATGGGACCTACAGTATAATTAAGCATTGCCAAATGTACTTACATTATCAATTAATCTATGTATACTGGATACTTAGGGAGTACATTGAACAATCAAAAGAATCATTGAAGGGGAACCTTGGGAGGGAACAGGTACAACCTGACCTTGGATAAGGGCCTGGAAATGATGAAATGAGTTGAAGCAGAACCAAGAAGCGGAGGGAGCATGCGTCGAGTAAGAAAGGTGAAAAGTTTAGCGGAGAGGAAGACTCCTTACTTCATCTGGACGACCACCTGGACGACCACCAGAGTGCGCCACGCATGTGCAAAGGGGAGGGGAGCTAATTAGAATGAAAAGCGAGGCTGATGTTGCAACCTGTAATGAATATGTATACCTGACGCAATATTGTATGTATAAATAACGGCTGGGAAGTAACGGGACTTGAGGCCAGATTTGGGCACCTGCCCCGGCTTCCAGCGCTGAATAAAGCACCTTCATATAATCACTTGGTGGTTATGTGGTTGCTACGCTAACATTTTGGCGACCCGGGTGGGACAGCGTGGGCACTGCTGAGGCGGCTCGTGTCTCGGTTTCGCTCCAGCCGGCACCGAGGGATTCTCGGGGAGCAGTCGACCACGACCGACCTCCGCTGCTCACGACGTACCACTGGAGTGGTAAGCAAAGGTGCTTTCAACTTTGGGTATTCGGTACCGATTTGGTTGGGAAAGCCTGCCGGTCAGACGCGGCGAAAGCCACGCTCGGTTGGGCAGGGAGCTCCCGGGGTAAGCCTAGGCGCCGTCCGTTAGACAGAGCGAAAGCTCTGCTGGTTCGGCATTGGTGGTTTGGTATTGGTAATTGTATTGGTTTGTGCTGAAGGGTCAGCACTTGGTATTATTGGTATGTAGTAAGCACGCTGCTGCTCCGGCAGCTTCTGGGAAAGCGTGCTGCTGCTCCGGCAGCTTCTGGGAGAGCACGCTGCTGCTCCGGCAGCTTTTGGGAAAGCGTGCTGCTGCTCCGGCAGCTTTTGGGAGAGCATGCTGCTGCTCCGGCAGCTTTTGGGAGAGTGTACTGCTGCTCCGGCAGCTTTTGGGAGAGCATGCTGCTGCTCCGGCAGCTTCTGGGAAAGCGTGCTGCTGCTCCGGCAGCTTCTGGGAGAGCACGCTGCTGCTCCGGCAGCTTTTGGGAGAGCACGCTGCTGCTCCGGCAGCTTTTGGGAAAGCGTGCTGCTGCTCCGGCAGCTTTTGGGAGAGCACGCTGCTGCTCCGGCAGCTTTTGGGAAAGCGTGCTGCTGCTCCGGCAGCTTTTGGGAGAGCATGCTGCTGCTCCGGCAGCTTTTGGGAAAGCGTGCTGCTGCTCCGGCAGCTTCTGGGAGAGCACGCTGCTGCTCCGGCAGCTTTTGGGAGAGTGTACTGCTGCTCCGGCAGCTTCTGGGAAAGTGTGCTGCTGCTCTGGCAGCTTTTGGGTTTGTATCATAAGCTCAAAATGAAAAAGATCAAAGGAATTCTGGGAAAAGATGTACCTATCCCGCGGACATCCCCGCTGGGGTGTTTGCTAGCACACTGGAAAGAGGGAGGTTTTGGTCAAGAAATGCGGAAAGGAAAGCTGATTGATTATTGTAATATTTGGTGGCCACAGTATAAGCTAGAGGACCAAGAAACTTGGCCTGAGAATGGAACATTGCAATATAATACAATTTTACAATTGATGCTATTCTGTAAGCGGGAAGGAAAATATGATGAACTGTCGTATGTGGAATTATTCTTTTATTTGCGCCGAAAGCCTGAATGGCAGCATGCTTGTGGAATAATGGTGCTTGAGGTTTCAACTGAGGAACGTTGTTGTGCATGTACTAAGGAGGGACACTGTATACAGCATCAGGCAATAGAGAATAATAAGTATTATGGGGAAATGAATAATGGAAATATTGATTTGGAAGTTGCGCCGTCGGCTCCGCCGGAAGAGCCAGGACAGGGAGGGAAAAGAGAAAAGGAAGATAGCAGTAGTGATGGAGAATCCCCGACTTTAGTCTCCCCTGTGTCACATAGGACCCGGCAACAGCGAAGGGCAGGAGAAACTATAAATGAACAGGGAGGGAAAATAATCGCTCCCCTCAGGCAAGGAGTGGGGACAGAAGGACCGGTATATGTTAAGGTGCCTTTTTCAGCTGGGGATTTAATGATATGGAAACAAGCAGCCGGCACCTACAGGGAAAACCCAGATAAAGTAGCTAGGGTAATGAAAATGATAATTAAAACCCAAAATCCCGATTGGGATGATCTCCAGGTGATCCTGGATACTTTGATGGACTCGACAGAAAAAGACATGGTATTGCGGGCAGCCAGAGAGAGAGCCCGAGAAGATATACGTAATGGATTAGTGCTTGGAAATCTAGATCAAAACTTCCCCACCGAGGATCCCCAATGGGATTATAACACAGGGGATGGAATAAGGAGGCTGAAGAGATAGCAAGATTGGGTACAAGTCGGGGTACAGAATGCCATGCCCCGGACTTATCAAAGGACTTCCAGCTGTTTGTGCATGAGAGACAACGATTGGCATTAGGAGTACTGACCCAGCGACTTGGGAGCTGGAAAAGACCTGTGGGGTATTTTTCTAAACAATTGGATGCAGTAAGCGCTGGATGGCCCTCGTGTTTAAGGGCCGTGGCAGCCACAGTCCTTTTAATACAGGAAGCCAGGAAGCTCACATTAGGGAAGCAAATTGAGTGTTCGTGCCACATATGGTGACTACGGTATTGGAGCAAAAGGGGGGCCATTGGCTATCGCCCAGCCGAATGATGAAATATCAAGCTATACTAACTGAGCAAGATGATGTAATCTTAAGAACTACTAACTTATTGAACCCAGCAGTGTTTCTAGGAACAACTACGGAGGAAGGAGACCTCAGTCATGATTGCGTGGAGATCATCGAACATACCTATGCCAGCAGAACAGACTTAAAGGATCAGCCTCGGGGGAGACCGGATTGGGAACTTTTCACGGATGGAAGCAGCTTTGTGGAAAATGGGACTCGTTATGCAGGATACGCGGCAACTACATCAAAGGTAGTGATTGAGGCAAATTCCCTACCTCCGGGGACTTCAGCCCAACGAGCAGAAATAGTCGCCCTGACACGAGCCCTGGAACTAAGCGAGGGTAAGAACGTGAATATTTGGACAGATTCAAAATATGCATTCGGGGTAGTCCACATACATGGGGCATTATGGAAAGAAAGGGGAATGCTATCCTCACAAGGGACTAATATAAAATACCAGGAAGAACTATTGAAATTAATAACAGCTGTACAGAAACCCCAACAGGTGGCCATAATGCATTGTAAAGCTCATCAAGGAGGGGTGTCAGAGATTGCAGAAGGTAACAGACTGGCGGATTTGACGGCCCGGAAGGTTGCACGTGAAGTATGGAAAGTAATGGCTCTAATTCCATCGAAGGTAGGCCTCTCTTGTTTTAAATTACCTAAAGACCCAAAGTATTCAGCGGAAGATGAGAGACTTGCAAATTTGATGAAGGCCCAGAAGAATCCTGACGGGTGGTATGTGACTACGACAGGACAACTCATAGTACCTCCTATAATAATGCGAGAAATCTTACAAATAAAACATAATGAATGTCACTGGGGTGCAGAAGCAATGGTGACCTATTTGAAACGAGGTGTCATCTCGGTACACATGTTAACAATGGCAAAGTCAGTAATGTCAAAATGTGAGCTTTGCTTAAAGAATAATCCGGTAGCAAGGAAACATGCTGAGATGGGAAGAACTAGAGCTGGAATAGAGCCTGGAGATTACTGGCAAATAGACTTCGTGGAACTGCCTAAAGCAAGAGGTTATAAATACCGATTGGTAGGGGTTGATACTGTTATAAATGACTGAGTCCCAAATAGGATTACAATCAGAGTTTACAATTTATTAAACGAATAAAGGCAAGCAAACAGCGCTGGGTGCGCCGGGAGTCTCTGCTCTACCGGGACGCACACCCGTTACGTAAGGCATCTAATTTTTTATACGCCTAGGCTAATACATATTTATTACTACTTCTAAAAGAGGCAAGGTTATTATAATTGGTTTCCCGAATCCGACGTCCTTCCAGGTGCACCTGCTTATCAGTCTCTGTTACTTTCTCGGGGGCCGCTCGGACAGGGAGACAGGGAGGCTCATATTCTTCCTCCTTATCTAGTGGTCTCTTGGCCGGCTGTCAGAAGTTACTGCACATTCGTGCAAAGTCAGCAGTTTTTCTCCGAAGAAATCCCTTTGTTCTTTTCTCGCCTAAACCCAGGCCTCAATGTTAACCCTTCAAAACCCCTTAGTGGCACGAATTGCTGGACCATTTCTTACAATTCCTCCCTTTTTTTTTTTTTTTTAATCATCAATTCGTGTCTCTCCTTCAACCTTTGTCAGTAACAATTGGATTTCATCAGTCAGTTCTCGGGGTGTCCACTTCTTAAGCATCATTATCGACACGTCACCTTTTCTCTCCACTGAAGTCATCACAAATTGGGTGCTATTTATTACTCGCCGTATCAACAACGTAAAGCAAGGTATCATACAAGGTATAAACAATAATGTCACTATACCACATAAAAATAAAAACAGCATCCTTTTAACCCATGGTTCACCAGGCAACCATGAAAAGAAATCCCAATCCATACCCTTCCAAGTTTGTACTGGGACGTGGGCTAACTTTCTAATTTCCTTTGTTATCTGCTTGACCACTTTTCCATTATCATCAATCTGTAGACAACAGTTAGAATCGTTCAGTTTTCCACATACTCCCCCTTCTTCTGCTAGTAAATAGTCTAAGACCATTCTATGTTGGAATATAGCATTTCTCATTTGAGTGGATTGGTCAGCCAAAAGATCCAAGGCTGTCGCTGTTTGATTTGTTACAACCTCGAGGATAGCTTGCAACCTAATTATTCGGTTCAAATTATAAATAGGTTCTCGGGCTCCTGATATCAACTCATTCGGGTTCCAGGTGGCTGGCCCATAATGCTGTATGATTCTTTCAGGAGGCCATTCATCCTTTCCCCATTCTTGGGCACTACCCCCGGTTAAGGAAGTATCTATAGATCGTTTCACTCTGTTCAGGTCATCATATAATCTTATTCCTAAATGATCTCCTTGTGTTTGTGACAATAAAAAGAACAAGGGTCTTATGTACCCCACATAGCATATTCCCGACCAATTTTCAGGTAGCCTCTTGTAAGCATGTTTGCCACACACCCAATAATGTCCCTTTAGGGCCCACGTCCCGTTTGGAAAAGGACCATTCCATCCCTTTTTAGCCCTTGGGGCGTGATAATACAGAGTGTCCTTGTTACCGAGTGGTCCTGTTACAATGTCTGCCCCGTTCGTACTCGTACATGCGCACTTCCAAGCTCCCGCATCAGGTTTCCACTTACAGTCACAATTCAGTTCTCCTTGGTGGCCAGTTATATTATAAGCTGACCAGAAATGCTTAAAGAACACTCGCCTCCCATTCTCATTCTGCCATCTCCAGCGATAGACCCGCACCACATGCTGTTCCTTAGTTGTGTTATCATGTTGACAGTCTAAGATTCGACTATCGAATTGTCCCCCCGCTTGGGCTCTTGCCACAGTTTTACATCCGGATCCAAAAAATTCTCTGTATGAGCATTTCAGCCAAGTCCCATTTCTCAGCTGAACATGTGTGGTGTTCCATTTCCCACTACGTGCTGTACAGTTTATAGGACTACATCCAGGATCGGTACAATCATATCCAGGAGACAGAGTCCAATTGCAAATGCTTTTTCCCACCGCCACTGTTCCTGTTCTGTTCAAGCAGTATACACCCCGAGCTGACGAGTGTAACTGCCATGGGCCTCCTTCCTCTTTCCAAAATTGCGTCCCATTATGAACTTCGCTCAGATTACTGACCCACCACTTGGGTTCAACTGGGCCTGCTACCCAGGGCCAACTTTCAGTTCCCCCCGGTCCTCCACAAATCCAGCAGTTACTAAGGTTAAAGGCCCTAGCCACTTCCTCCCCCAAAGTGAAAAAGTTATTCCTCCATTCTTGCCCATGGCCCAATTGCCCCTGTAAAAACAATACCAGAAAGTATAGCATTTCTTATCCTTTTTCGTCGTCCAATCTTGAGAGTGTGGGAAACGCCTTCAATCATGAGGTTGGGCCCGCTTTCAGAGCTTGTGTTACCATTCAGCCCTTCGGGGTGATCCAGCTCCTGGAAAAACTAATCACAATTTCATTATGGGTTTAAGAGATTCTCATGTTACTTTTCTCAGGACAACCTGATCTTAGCGCGGGAGAAGTCCGGTCGAGGCCCTCTCACTCGGCAGTCAATACCCATAGGGGTTGCCTCCCTCGGTAGACCATACACACCGCAGTGGAGGGTCCTACCCCGGTCTTGCCTTCTCCCTTTCCTCCCTTCAGACTTGTCCTCTTTATCCAGTGCCCTTAATTCATGCAGAACCTTATTGCTGGGATATCAGTTCCTCTTTAATCTCAGTTTCAGTTCCCCAGGAGTGGACTCAACCCTCCAGGCTTCGGTAGTTATTGGTCCTTTTATTCTGGATGCGTGGGTCCAACCCCTTTCTGCCGTTCTCACAGCTGTTTCAGTAGTAAGTAAAACAAGGTACGGTCCCTCCCATCGGGGGTTCAATGATTCTTCTCTCCAGGTTTTTATTAAGACCTTGTCTCCTGGTTGTATCTTATGAATAGCAAATCCTAAAGGTGGTGTCTGAGTCATCATCCCAATTTCTCTTAGCTCCTGCAATCTCCTTCCAATGGTAATTATGTATTTCTGGATACTATGATCCTCAATTACATTGTTCCCTAGGGGCATCCCTTGAGAATAAGGCATACCATATAACATTTCATATGATGATAATCCAGTCTCACTGTGTGGTTTAGTTCTTATGTTTAAAAGTGCCAATGGTAAGCATTTCGTCCAGGGCAGCTGTGTCTCGATCATTAACTTAGTCAATTGTTGTTTTATTGTTTGATTCATCCTTTCTACTTTCCCTGAGCTCTGTGGGTGCCAGGGAGTGTGGTATTCCCACTGAATACCTAATGATTGACACAACAATTTTATTATTTTAGAAGTAAAGTGTGTGCCCTGATCAGAATCAATGTACTGGATTATCCCATACCTTGGTATTAAATGTTCCAATAAAATTTTTACCACTGTCTGTGCAGTAGCTCGTGCTACAGGATAAGCTTCTACCCATTGTGTTAAATGATCTACGATTACCAATAGATATTTCATTCTCCCTACCTTGGGCAATTCAGTGAAATCAACTTGTACTTTCTCGAAAGGCCTATAAGCTGTTTTTCTCCCTCCCATAGCTGCTTGTCGAAACATTTTCTTATTTATTTTCTGACAAGTTAAACAACCTTGTGTAATTTGTTTCGCTATTTCAAAAATTCCAATGCAACCAAATTGTTTAAGGAAATGATCGCTTAATGCCTTCATACCCCAATGTGTTTGTGCATGTAAACGTTCCAGTATTTGCCTCGCATAGGCTTTTGGCAATATCTCTCGCCCGTCAGGCAGTGTCCATTCTCCTTGTTCTAACTTAGCCCCTATTTTCTCCAATTTTGCTTGTTCTTCAGGGGTAAATTTCTTTTCTTCTCTTTCTCGCCTTTCTTCCTCTCGTATCACATTGATTTTAACAACCTGAGTCCTCAGGGCTGCTTCCTGGGCCTCCTTATCTGCTAGATTATTTCCTCTGATTCGATAATCCAATCCCTTTTGGTGTCCTCTTACATGTACCACTGCTATCTCCTTTGGTTCTCTTAATGCCCTTAAAATTTTTATTATTAACTCTTGATGTATAAGATTCCTCCCTTGAGTGTTAATTAGACCTCTTTCTTCCCAAATTTTTCCAAAAGTATGGACCACCCCATATGCATATTTAGAGTCTGTATATATCGTCCCACTTTTCCCTTTTAATAGTTCCAGGGCCCTACATAGGGCATACAGCTCACAAGCCTGAGCTGACCATGATGGGCTCAAAGGTCCGGATTCCACAGGTTCTAAGTTCTTATTAATTATTGCATATCCTGATTTTCTTTTTCCTTCCACTACTCGGGAGGAGCCATCTACAAACAGTGCCTCTCCTTTCTCCAACTCAGCATCCTTTAAATCCGGCCTCACTGTTGTCTGAGTCTCAATTACCTCTAAACAGTTATGTTGTACTCCCTCCTGTGGTTCTCCGAACAAAAATTGTGCTGGGCTCTGAGCAGAGGTTACCCTCAGTTCTAAGTCAGGTGAGTCAATTAGTATTGCTTCATACTTTAGGATCCGACTATCCGTTAACCATTTTTCTGCTTTTTGCTGTAAGACACTTCTAACATTGTGTGGAGTATACACCTTTAAAGGAGCACTAAAGGTAATCTTCCTAACTTCTTCTATTAGTAATGCTGTAGCGACCAGAGCTTGAAGACAAGCAGGCCACCCTCTACTTACTGGATCAAGCAACCTAGAGCAATACCCTACAGGTTTCTTAATCCCTGCCCAATCTTGAGTGAGAACTCCATATGCTGTTTGGTTCGATGTATTTACAAAGAGATAGAAAGGTTTTTCCAGATCCGGAAGGCTCAGTACAGGTGCCTGTATTAAAGCCCTTTTTATTTCCTCAAATTTCTGATCATCCTCTGTGAACCACTTAAGCTGGTTATTAGTTAATTTCTCATATAAGAATTTGACCTTTTCACTGTAGCCTTCAAGCCACGGTCTACAATATCCTAATAATCCCAATACTTGCCGAATTTCCTTTTTAGTTTGTGGGGGTCTTAAAGATAGAATCCCTAATACCCTGTCAGGATCTAATTTCTTTTTTCCCTTACTCAGCCAGTGCCCCAAGTATTTTACTTCCTGTTCCACAAACTGTAATTTCGATCGAGACACCTTTAATCTTCTTTCCCCTAAAAAGTTTAGCAATTTAATAGTAGCTTCTCGGGTTCCCTCTTCAGTTTCTCCTGCTATTAATAGATCATCCACATATTGCAATAATTTGACCCCCCTAGGTAACGTGAAATCTTGTAAAATTTTTTCTAAAGTTTGTCCAAATAGATTTGGTGACTCTGTAAACCCCTGTGGTAGCACAGTCCATCTTAATTGTTGTTTTCGTCCCGTTTCGGGGTCCTCCCACTCGAAGGCAAAATAATCTCTGGACCTCTCATCCAGAGGGCAGGCCCAAAATGCATCTTTCAGATCTATTACACTATACCAGGTATGTTTGGGAGATATGCGACTCAATAAAGTATAAGGATTTGCCACCACAGGGAATTTAGCGAGTGTTCGCTGATTTACAGCTCTCAGGTCTTGCACCATCCTGTATGACCCATCCGATTTTTTTACGGGGAGGATGGGTGTATTATGAGGCGACATGCACGGTTCTAAAGTTCCTTTTTCCAGAAGTCTGTCAACCACAGGTTTTAACCCCTTTCGACCCTCCATTGGTATAGGGTATTGTTTGACTCGGATTGGACGATGGGGATCCATTATTTGAATATTTATGGGGTCCATTTCTATCCTTCCGGTCTCCCCCTCCTTATACCATACTAAAGGGTTAATGACCTCTTCATCTTTTTGTGTCAAAGTGTATAATTTAATCTGCAATTCGTCCCCTTGACTCTGAATGCTCAAATTCAATCTTAAAATCAAATCTCTCCCCAGTAAATTGTACTCCGCTTCAGGGAGCAAAAGAAAATCATTAACATAAGTTTTCTTCCCAGTTTCTACTTTTACATTTTTCAAGACAGGCACTCTAAAAGGCTCTCCTTTTGCCCCTATTACTGACATATAATTGTTCCCTTCCTCTACTCCTTTTGGAAGTTTTTGAATAGTAGATTTTTCAGCTCCTGTGTCCACTAAAAACAAAACTTCCTCTTTATGGGGACCAATTAGTAGTTTTATCAAGGGCTCCGTTGATGTTGACGTCCCCAGAAGATATAGCCCCTGACACCCCTATTCTTCTTTGAATGTTTTCTCATCTTGTTCCCGCTTACGACAGTTCCTCTGAACGTGTCCCTTCTTGTTGCAATAGTAACAAGCGGGAATGGTGTATTTCTCTCGACAAGACTGCCCCCTAGGGGCTTTCTCTATTCCCTTCTCCCTCCTTTCTCCGGACAGAGTCTTATTTCTCTGACTTTCTCTTACTGCTGCTACAAAAATCTTAGCTTTTGCTTTTTGTTTTTCCTCATCTCTCCTAACATATACTTTCTGTGCTTCCCTAAGTAACTCTTCTAATCCCCTCTCTTGCCAATCTTCCAGCTTCTCTAATTTCCTCCTTATGTCCCCCCAGGATTTAGCTACAAATTGCGTTCTAAGGAGTGCAGTTCCAGCCACTGTATTCGGGTCAATTCCAGAATACATTTGTAAACTTCTCCTTAATCTCTCCAACCATTCTGTTGGAGATTCGTCTTTCCCTTGTTGCTCATGAAATGCTTTATTAATGTTTTGCCCTCGGGGAACAGCTTCCCTTATTCCCTGTATGATTAATGTTCTCAAATCCCTCATATTCTGCCTTCCTTGGGGTTGTTGATGATCCCAGTGGGGATCCACGTTTGGCCATTTTTGGTCTCCTGGGGGTCCTGCCTGATTCTGTCTCTCCCACATTCTCATTCCAGCTTGCCTAATCATTCCTTTTTCCTCGACAGTAAATAAGATCCCTAAAATGGACTGTATTTCTTCCCAGGTATAAGTATTGGGACCTAGGAATTGGTCCAGTCTTTCAGCTACTCCGAGGGGGTCATCTAATAAGGCCCCCATTTCTTTCTTGAAATTCCTTACATCTGTGGTATTTAAGGGGACTGCCACAAACCCAATGCCTCCCTGAGTGCCTCCCAGGGGTACCTCTCTTAAGGGATATAGAGAAGCTCCCTCAGATGTGGCAGTCCTACTTCTCGTACATGCAGCCGGGGGTCGGTCTGATTCCGGTGCTGTCGGCGGTGGAGATACCACAGCTGCCGGAGGTGGGGCCACTGCCAGAGGTGGATTGTTAGAATATAGAGGTGGTAAATTATCTAATGGCTCCCATTTATCCTCTTTTTCTTTTTCCCGTTTTTCTTCTCCTTCTTCAAACTCCTCCTCTGTTTTTAGTGTAAATACTGAGGCTGGAAAAGGACGTGAAGTCCTGATCCATAACCTTGCATAATCACTTTCCTCCTGACTAAAAGGTTCCTTTGAGTTAACATGTAGATTTAAAGCCTGGCAAACCCAGTCTTCAAAAGATCCGAAAATAGGCCAAAAGACATGTGGTCTTAAAGGCTCCTTTGGCCATTCTATCATACAATACTGAATCATTTTTACTTTGCTTTTTCCTTTTCTGGGGCCCCTATCGTTCCAATTTCTAATCATTATCCCTAATGGACTTTCTGGTGGTATGTCTGGTAATTTGCTCCCTTTTCTCTGGTCCCGGGTCTTCGATTTAATCTGACCCATCTAGGAATTTTACTGTGGCAATTCCTACAGCCCTTGGTTGCCTTAGTGAGAGTGTCTTGCAGGGGGTTTAGGACCTATCACCCACCCACGAATCCTATAGGAATCGCTTCGGTCCTTCACCGGCCAAGTCCCTCGCGGGAGATTGGAACCGCGGTTAGAAGACCTCCACAATCGCTTCGGAACTACGTTCCGTCTCAATCACACTCTCACACACACAGGCAACCGAATCCCACCCAACCGAACGGTATACACATTAAATACTTACGACTCCGTCGTCTTCGTTCGGATCTTCGCGCGCAGAATTACGGGCAAAATATAGTGCTGCAGCCGGCAAAAGGGAGCTCATAAAAATCTAAATCTTTGCTTGCCCTTATTCAGGTTCGAGATGGCATTAGTCCCGACCTGACTCGAACAGGAGCCACCAAATGGTGGGGGCGCCCCTCCTAGATCAAGTCAGAATTCAGGAACCAAGACCATCCCGGACGAGCCCCCAATTGTTATAAATGACTGAGTCCCAAATAGGATTACAATCAGAGTTTACAATTTATTAAACGAATAAAGGCAAGCAAACAGCGCTGGGTGCGCCGGGAGTCTCTGCTCCACCGGGACGCACACCCGTTACGTAAGGCATCTAATTTTTTATACTCCTAGGCTAATACATATTTATTACTACTTCTAAAAGAGGCAAGGTTATTATAATTGGTTTCCCGAATCCGACGTCCTTCCAGGTGCACCTGCTTATCAGTCTCTGTTACTTTCTCGGGGGCCGCTCGGACAGGGAGACAGGGAGGCTCATATTCTTCCTCCTTATCTAGTGGTCTCTTGGCCGGCTGTCAGAAGTTACTGCACATTCGTGCAAAGTCAGCAGTTTTTCTCCGAAGAAATCCCTTTGTTCTTTTCTCGCCTAAACCCAGGCCTCAATGTTAACCCTTCAAAACCCCTTAGTGGCACGAATTGCTGGACCATTTCTTACAATTCTTTTTCAGGATGGCCAGAGGCCCTTCCCTGTCACACCAACTAAGCAAAGGAAACGGTAAAATGGTTACTACGGGAAATAATCCCTAGATTTGGTGTACCGTTGGGTATTTCTTCAGACAGGGGACCACATTTCATTGCCAACGTGGTCAAGGAGGTTAGTAGGTTACTGGGAATCACCCAGAACACCCTATCCCACTTACTCCACCCCCATCCTATAGTACTAGCGTTCACAAGCAGGCATAGAGGAATCAATAAGATAGTAGACTAACGAAGATGCGTTAAGATTATACTTACTAATCTCTATATCAAGTTATACTCACTAACCTCTACTAACCTGATTCAACCTAACAGTAATGAAAATACTTGCTCTTGGTATGAGTGAAGTATTTTCAAAGGGGGGGGGAATGTTAGTGTTGGGGAGAATCGAATGGATGTTTTACTAATGTCTCTTAGGTAATGGGACCTACAGTATAATTAAGCATTGCCAAATGTACTTACATTATCAATTAATCTATGTATACTGGATACTTAGGGAGTACATTGAACAATCAAAAGAATCATTGAAGGGGAACCTTGGGAGGGAACAGGTACAACCTGACCTTGGATAAGGGCCTGGAAATGATGAAATGAGTTGAAGCAGAACCAAGAAGCGGAGGGAGCATGCGTCGAGTAAGAAAGGTGAAAAGTTTAGCGGAGAGGAAGACTCCTTACTTCATCTGGACGACCACCTGGACGACCACCAGAGTGCGCCACGCATGTGCAAAGGGGAGGGGAGCTAATTAGAATGAAAAGCGAGGCTGATGTTGCAACCTGTAATGAATATGTATACCTGACGCAATATTGTATGTATAAATAACGGCTGGGAAGTAACGGGACTTGAAGCCAGATTTGGGCACCTGCCCCGGCTTCCAGCGCTGAATAAAGCACCTTCATATAATCACTTGGTGATTATGTGGTTGCTACGCTAACATCTGGACTCACTGCATCCCCAGTGGTGCCAGTGCACTCTCTGGAGTCACTGCAGTGCATCCCCAGTGGTGCCAGTGCCCTCTGTGGACTCACTGCAGTGCATCCCCAGTGGTGCCAGTGCACTCTCTGGACTCACTGCACTGCATCCCCAGTGGTGACAGTGCACTCTCTGGACTCACCGGGGTGCATCCCCAGTGGTGCCAGTGCACTCTCTGGACTCACTGCACTGCATCCCCATTGGTGCCAGTGCCCTCTGTGGACTCACTGCACTGCATCCCCAGTGGGGCCAGTGCACTCTCTGGACTCACTGCACTGCATCCCCAGTGGTGACAGTGCACTCTCTGGACTTGCCGGGGTGCATCCCCAGTGGTGCCAGTGCACTCTCTGGACTCACCGGGGTGCATCCCCAGTGGTGCCAGTGCACTCTCTGGACTCACTGCACTGCATCCCCAGTGGTGCCAATGCACTCTCTGGACTCACTGCAGTGCATCCCCAGTGGTGCCAGTGCACTCTCTGGACTCACTGCAGTGCATCCCCAGTGGTGCCAGTGCACTCCCTGGACTCACTGCAGTGCATCCCCAGTGGTGCCAGTGCACTCTCTGGACTCACCGGGGTGCATCCCCAGTGGTGCCAGTGCACTCTCTGGACCCACTGCAGTGCATCCCCAGTGGTGCCAGTGCACTCTCTGCACTCACTGCGCTGCATCCCCAGTGGTGCCAGTGCACTCTCTGGAGTCACCGGGGTGCATCCCCAGTGGTGCCAGTGCACTCTCTGGACTCACTGCACTGCATCCCCAGTGGTGCCAGTGCAGTCTCTGGACTCACTGCACTGCATCCCCAGTGGGGCCAGTGCACTCTCTGGACTCACTGCACTGCATCCCCAGTGGTGCCAGTGTAGTCTCTGGACTCACTGCACTGCATCCCCAGTGGTGCCAGTGCACTCTCTGGACTCACTGCACTGCATCGCCAGTGGTGCCAGTGCACTCTCTGAGCTCACTGCACTGCATCCCCAGTGGTGCCAGTGCACTCTGTGGACTCACTGCACTGCATCCCCAGTGGGGCCAGTGCACTCTCTGGACTCACTGCAGTGCATCCCCAGTGGTGCCAGTGCACTCTCTGGACTCACTGAAGTGCATCCCCAGTGGTGCCAGTGCACTCTCTGGACTCACTGAAGTGCATCCCCAGTGGTGCCAGTGCACTCTCTGAGCTCACTGCACTGCATCCCCTCTGGTGCCAGTGCACTCTGTGGACTCACTGCACTGCATCCCCAGTGGTGCCAGTGCACTATTTGGACTCACTGCACTACATCCCCAGTGGTGCCAGTGCACTCTCTGGACTCACTGAAGTGCATCCCCAGTGGTGCTAGTACACTCTCTGGACTCACTGCACTGCATCCCTAGTGGTGCCAGTGCACT
The DNA here is from genome assembly GCF_964211835.1 of Anser anser. NCBI lineage: Eukaryota > Metazoa > Chordata > Aves > Anseriformes > Anatidae > Anser > Anser anser. Next base: position 7,314,441 of record NC_139747.1, read on the forward strand.
CTCTGGACTCACTGCAGTGTATCCCCAGTGGTGCCAGTGCATTCTCTGGAGTCACTGCAGTGCATCCCCAGTGGTGCCAGTGCACTCTCTGGACTCACTGTACTGCATCCCCAGTGGTGCCAGTTGACTCTCTGGACTCACTGCACTGCATCCCCAAGGTGCCTGTGCACTCTCTGGACTCACTGCACTGCTCCAGCAGCGGCATCCGCTCCACGCGCGTCAGCCGCCCCAGCCGCGGTAGCCCCTCCAGACGCTCCAGCCGCCGCAGCCGCTCCAACCGCGGCAGCCGCTAAAGCCGCTACCGAGTAGAGCGGCTGCCACGGCTGGAGCGGCTGCCGCAGTTGGAGCGGCTGCCGCGGCTGGAGCGGCTGGAGCGTCTGCCGCGTATGACGTGGATGGTGCGGCTGCCGCGGCTGGACCGGCTGCCGCGGCTGCCGCGGCTGGAGCGGCTGCCGCGGCTGGAGGGGCTACCGCGGCTGGAGCAGTGCAGTGATCCAGAGAGTGCACTGTCACCTTTGGGGATGCACTGCATTGTCTGTAGAGAGTGCCCTGGCAACACTGGGAATGCACTGCAGTGAGTCCTGAGAGTGCAATGGCACCACAGGGGATGCACTGCATTGAGTCCAGAGAGTGCACTGGCACCACTGGGAATGCAGTGCAGTGAGTCCAGAGAGTGCACTGGCACCACTGGGGATGTAGTGCAGTGAGTCCAGAGAGTGCACTGGCACCACTGGGAATGCACTACAGTGAGTACAGCTTGTGCACTGGCACCTAAGGGGCTGCACTGTAGTGAGTCCAGAGAGTGCACTGGCACCAATGGGACTGAACTGCAGTGAGTACAGAGAGTGTACTGGCACCACTGGGGATGCACTGCAGTGAGTCAAGAGAGTGCACTGGCACCACTGGGGATGCAGCACAGTGAGTCCAGAGAGTGCACTGTCACCACTGGGGATACAGCGCAGTGACTACAGAGAGTGCACTGGCACCAAAAGGGTTGCACTGCAGTGAGTCCAGAGAGTGCACTGGCACTAGTGGGGATGCACTGCAGTGGGTCCAGAGAGTGCATTGGCACCACTGGGGATGCACTGCAGTGAGTCCAGAGAGTGCCCTGGCACCAATGGTGATGCACTGCAGTGAGTCCAGAGAGTTCACTGGCACCATTGGGGATGCAGTGCAGTGAGTCCAGAGAGTGCTCTGGCACCACTGAGCTGCAGTGCAGTGAGTCCAGAGAGTGCACTGGAACCACTGCGGATGCACTGCAGAGAGTCCAGAGACTACACTGGCACCACTGGGGATGCAGTGCCGTGAGTCCAGAGAGTGCAATGGCACCATTGGAGATGCAGTGCATTGAGTCCAGAGAGCCACTGGCACCACTGGGGATGCAGTGCAGTGAGTCCAGAGAAGGCACTGGCACCACAGGGGATGTAGTGTAGTGAGTCCAGAGAGTGCATTGGCACCACTGGTGATGCAGTGCAGTGAGTCCAGAGAGCCACTGGCACCACTGGGGATGCAGTGCAGTGAGTCCAGAGACTGCACATGCACTTCTGGGGATGCAGTGCAGTGAGTCCAGAGACTGCACATGCACCACTGGGGATGCAGTGCAGTGAGTCCAGAGAGTGCACTGGCACCATTGGGGATGCAGTGCACTGAGTCCAGAGAGTGCACTCTCAGCAGTGGAGATGCCCTGCATTGAGTCCAAAGAGTGCACTGGCACAACAGGGGATGCAGTGCAGTGAGACCAGAGAGTGCACTGGCACCACTGGGGATCCAGTGCAGTGAGTGCAGAGAGTGCACTGGCTCCATCGGGGATGCAGTGCAGTGAGTCCAGAGAGTGCACTGGCACCACTGGGGATGCACTGCAGTGAGTCCACAGAGTGCACTGTCACCACTGGGGATGCAGTGCAGTGAGTCCAGAGAGTGCACTGGCACCACTGGGGATTCACTGCAGTGAGTCCAGAGAGTGCACTGACACCACTGGGAATGCACTGCATTGAGTACTGAGAGTGCACTGGCACCTCAGGGGCTGAACTGCAGTGAGTCCAGAGAGTGCACTGGCACCACTGGGGATGCAGCACAGTGAGTCCAGAGAGTGAAGTGTCACCACTGGGGACGCAGCGCAGTGACTACAGAGAGTGCACTGGCACCACTGGGTATGCACTGCAGTGAGTCCAGAGAGTGCACTGGCACCAGGGGGGATGCAGTGCAGTGGGTCCAGAGACTGCACTGGCACCACTGGGGATGCAGTGCAGTGAGTCCAGAGAGTGCACTGGCACCACTGGGGATGCACTGCAGTGAGTCCAGAGAGTGCACTGGCACCAACTGGGGATGCAGTGCAGTGAGTCCAGAGAGTGCACTGGCACCATTGGGGATGCACTGCAGTGAGTCCAGAGAGTACATTGGCACCACTGGGGATGCAGTGCAGTGAGTCCAGAGAGTGCACTGGCACCAATGGAGATGCACTGAAGTGAGTCCAGAGAGTGCACTCGCTCCACTGGGGATGCACTGCACTGAGTCCAGAGAGTGCACTGGCACCACTGGGGATGCAATGCAGTGAGTCCAGAGAGTGCAATGGAACCACTGGGGATGCAGTGCAGTGAGTCCAGAGAGTGCACTGGCACCTTGGGGATGCACTGCAGTGAGTCCAGAGAGTGCACTGGCACCACTGGGGATGCAGTGCAGTGAGTCCAGAGAGTGCACTGGCACCAATGGGGATGCAGTGCAGTGAGTCCAGAGAGTGCACTGGCACCACTGGGGATGCAGTGCAGTGAGTGCAGAGAGTGCACTGGCACCACTGGAGATGCACTGCAGTGAGTCCAGACAGTGCACTGGCTCCACTGGGGATGCACTGCACTGAGTCCAGAGAGTGCACTGGCACCACTGGGGATGCAATGCAGTGAGTCCAGAGAGTGCACTGGCACCACTGGGGATGCAGTTTAGTGAGTCCAGAGAGCGCACCGGCTCCAATGGGGATACACTGCAGACAGTCCAGAGAGTGCACTGGCACCACTGGGGATGCAGTGCAGTGAGTCCAGAGAGTGAAGTGTCACCACTGGGGACGCAGCGCAGTGACTACAGAGAGTGCAATGGAACCACTGGGGATGCAGTGCAGTGAGTCCAGAGAGTGCACTGGCACCAGTGAGGATGCAGTGCAGTGGGTCCAGAGAGTGCACTGGCACCACTGGGGATGCAGTGCAGTGAGTCCAGAGAGTGCACTGGCACCACTGTGGATGCACTGCAGTGAGTCCAGAGAGTGCACTGGCACCACTGGGGATGCAGTGCAGTGAGTCCAGAGAGTGCACTGGCACCACGGGGGATCCAGTGCAGTGAGTGCAGAGAGTGCACTGGCTCCACTGGGGATGCAGTGCAGTGAGTCCAGAGAGTGCACTGGCACCACTGGGGATGCACTGCAGTGAGTCCTGAGAGTGCAATGGCACCACTGGGGATGCACTGCAATGAGTCCAGAGAGTGCACTGGCACCACTGGGGATGCAGTGCAGTGAGTCCAGAGAGTGCCCTTGCACCACTGGGGATGCACTGCAGTGAGTCCAGACAGTGCACTGGCACCACTGGGGATGCAGTGCAGTCAGTCCAGAGAGTGCACCGGCTCCAATGGGGATACACTGCAGACAGTCCAGAGAGTGCACTGGCTCCACTGGGGATGCAGTGCAGTGAGTCCAGAGAGTGCACTGGCACCACTGGGGATGCACTGCAGTGAGTCCAGAGAGTGCTCTGGCACCACTGAGCTGCACTGCAGTGAGTCCAGAGATTGCACTGGCACCACTGGGGATGCACTGCAGTGAGTCCAGAGACTACACTGGCACCACTGGGGATGCAGTGCAGTGAGTGTAGAGAGTGCACTGGCACCAATGTTGATGCAGTGCAGTGACTCCAGAGAGTGCACTGGCACCACTGGGGTTACAGTGCAGTGAGTCCAGAGACTACACTGGCACCACTGGGGTTGCACTGCAGTGAGTCCAGAGACTTCACAGGCACCACTGGGGATGCAGTGCAGTGAGTCCAGAGACTACACATGCACCACTGGGGATGCAGTGCAGTGAGTCCAGAGAGTGCACTGGCACCACTGGGGATGCAGCACAGTGAGTCCAGAGAGTGCACTGTCACCACTGGGGATGCAATGCAGTGGGTCCAGAGAGTGCACTGACACCATTGGGGATGCAGTGTAGTGAGTCCAGAGACTGCACTGGCACCACTGGTGATGAACTGCAGTGAGTCCAGAGAGTTCACTGCCACCACTGGGGATGCATCCCGGTGAGTCCAGAGATTGCACTGGCACCATTGGGGATGCAGTGCAGTGAGTGCAGAGAGTGCACTGGCACCACTGGGGATGCAGTGCAGTGAGTCCAGAGAGTGCACTGGCACCACTGGGGATGCAGTGCAGTGAGTCCAGACAGTGCCCTTGCACCACTGGAGATGCAGTGCAGTGAGTCCAGACAGTGCACTGGCACCACTGGGGATGCAGTTTAGTGAGTCCAGAGAGTGCACCGGCTCCAATGGGGATACACTGCAGACAGTCCAGAGAGTAAACTGGCTCCACTGGGGATGCAGTGCAGTGAGTCCAGAGAGTGCACTGGCACCACTGGGGATGCACTGCAGTGAGTCCAGAGAGTACTCTGGCACCACGGAGCTGCACTGCAGTGAGTCCAGAGATTGCACTGGCACCACTGGGGATGCACTGCAGTGAGTCCAGAGACTACACTGGCACCAGTGGCGATGCAGTGCAGTGAGTCCAGAGAGTGCACTGGCACCACTGGGGATGCATCCCGGTGAGTCCAGAGAGTGCACTGGCACCACTGGTGATGCAGTGCAGTGAGTCCAGAGAGCCACTGGAAACACTGGAGATGCAGTGCAGTGAGTCCAGAGAGTGCACTGGCACCACTGGGGATGCAGCGCAGTGACTACAGAGAGTGCACTGGCACCACTGGGGATGCACTGCAGTGAGTCCTGAGAGTGCAATGGCACCACTGGGGATGCACTGCAGTGAGTCCAGAGAGTGCACTGGCACCACTGGGGATGCAGTGCAGTGACTCCAGAGAGTGCACTGGCACCAACTGGAGCTGCACTGCTGTGAGTCCTGAGATTGCACTGGCACCACTGGGGTTAGAGTGCAGTGAGTCCAGAGACTACACTGGCACCACTGGGGTTGCACTGCAGTGAGTCCAGAGACTTCACAGGCTCCACTGGGGATGCAGTGCAGTGAGTCCAGAGAGTGCACTGGCACCAGTGGGGATTCACTGCAGTGAGTCCAGAGAGTGCACTGGCACCACTGGGGATGCAGTGCAGTGAGTCCAGAGAGTGCACTGGCACCAGTGGGGATTCACTGCAGTGAGTCCAGAGAGTGCACTGACACCATTGGGAATGCACTGCAGTGAGTACTGAGAGTGCACTGGCACCTAAGGGGCTGCACTGCAGTGAGTCCAGAGAGTGCACTGGCACCACTGGGGATGCAGTGCAGTGAGTCCAGAGAGTGCACTGGCACCAATGGGATGCAGTGCAGTGAGTCCACAGAGTGCACTGGCACACACAGGGGATACACTGCAGTGAGTCCAGAGAGTGCACTGGCACCACTGGGGCTGCAGCACAGTGAGTCCAGAGAGTGAAGTGTCACCACTGGGGACGCAGCGCAATGACTACAGAGAGTGCAATGGAACCACTGGGGATGCAGTGCAGTGAGTCCAGAGAGTGCACTGGCACCAGTGAGGATGCAGTGCAGTGGGTCCAGAGAGTGCACTGGCACCACTGGGGATGCAGTGCAGTGAGTCCAGAGAGTGCACTGGCACCACTGTGGATGCACTGCAGTGAGTCCAGAGAGTGCACTGGCACCACTGGGGATGCAGTGCAGTGAGTCCAGAGAGTGCACTGGCACCACTGGGGATCCAGTGCAGTGAGTGCAGAGAGTGCACTGGCTCCACTGGGGATGCAGTGCAGTGAGTCCAGAGAGTGCACTGGCACCACTGGGGATGCACTGCAGTGAGTCCTGAGAGTGCAATGGCACCACTGGGGATGCACTGCAATGAGTCCAGAGAGTGCACTGGCACCACTGTTGATGCAGTGCAGTGAGTCCAGAGAGTGCCCTTGCACCACTGGGGATGCACTGCAGTGAGTCCAGACAGTGCACTGGCACCACTGGGGATGCACTTCAGTGAGTCCAGAGAGTGCACCGGCTCCAATGGGGATACACTGCAGACAGTCCAGAGAGTGCACTGGCTCCACTGGGGATGCAGTGCAGTGAGTCCAGAGAGTGCACTGGCACCACTGGGGATGCTCTGCAGTGAGTCCAGAGAGTGCACTGGCACCACTGGGGATGCAGCACAGTGAGTCCAGAGAGTGAATTGTCACCACTGGGGACGCAGCGCAGTGACTACAGAGAGTGCAATGGAACCACTGGGGATGCAGTGCAGTGAGTCCAGAGAGTGCACTGGCACCACTGTTGATGCAGTGCAGTGACTCCAGAGAGTGCACTGGCACCACTGGGATTACAGTGCAGTGAGTCCAGAGACTACACTGGCACCACTGGGGTTGCTCTGCAGTGAGTCCAGAGACTTCACAGGCACCACTGGGGATGCAGTGCAGTGAGTCCAGAGACTACACATGCACCACTGGGGATGCAGTGCAGTGAGTCCAGAGAGTGCACTGGCACCACTGGGGATGCACTGCAGTGAGTCCAGAGAGTGCACTGGCACCACTGGGGATGCAGTGCAGTTAGTCCAGAGAGTGCACTGGCACCACTGGGGATGCAGCACAGTGAGTCCAGAGAGTGCACTGTCACCACTGGGGATGCAGCGCAGTGACTACAGAGAGTGCACTGGCACCAAAAGGGATGCACTGCAGTGAGTCCAGAGAGTGCACTGGCACCAGTGGGGATGCAATGCAGTGGGTCCAGAGAGTGCACTGACACCATTGGGGATGCAGTGCAGTGAGTCCAGAGACTGCACTGGCACCACTGGTGATGCACTGCAGTGAGTCCAGAGAGTTCACTGGCACCACTGGGGATGCATCCCGGTGAGTCCAGAGATTGCACTGGCACCATTGGGGATGCAGTGCAGTGGGTCCAGAGAGTGCACTGGCACCACTGGGGATGCACTGCAGTGAGTCCAGAGAGTGCACTGGCTCCACTGGGGATGCAGTGCAGTGAGTCCAGAGAGTGCACTGGCACCACTGGGGATGCAGTGCAGTGAGTCCAGACAGTGCCCTTGCACCACTGGAGATGCAGTGCAGTGAGTCCAGACAGTGCACTGGCACCACTGGGGATGCAGTTTAGTGAGTCCAGAGAGTGCACCGGCTCCAATGGGGATACACTGCAGACAGTCCAGAGAGTAAACTGGCTCCACTGGGGATGCAGTGCAGTGAGTCCAGAGAGTGCACTGGCACCACTGGGGATGCACTGCAGTGAGTCCAGAGAGTACTCTGGCACCACTGAGCTGCACTGCAGTGAGTCCAGAGATTGCACTGGCACCACTGGGGATGCACTGCAGTGAGTCCAGAGACTACACTGGCACCAGTGGCGATGCAGTGCAGTGAGTCCAGAGAGTGCACTGGCACCACTGGGGATGCATCCCGGTGAGTCCAGAGAGTGCACTGGCACCACTGGTGATGCAGTGCAGTGAGTCCAGAGAGCCACTGGCACCACTGGAGATGCAGTGCAGTGAGTCCAGAGAGTGCACTGGCACCATTGGGGATGCAGTGCAGTGAGTCCAGAGAGTGCACTGGCACCACAGGGGATGCAGTGCACTGAGTCCAGAGAGTGCACTCTCAGCAGTGGGGATGCACTGCATTGAGTCCAAAGAGTGCACTGGCACCAGAGGGGATGCAGTGCAGTGAGACCAGAGAGTGCACTGGCACCACTGGGGATGCACTGCAGTGAGTCCTGAGAGTGCAATGGCACCACTGTTGATGCACTGCAGTGAGTCCAGAGAGTGCACTGGCACCACTGGGGTTGCAGTGCAGTGAGTCCAGAGAGTGCACTGGCACCAACTGGAGCTGCACTGCTGTGAGTCCTGAGATTGCACTGGCACCACTGGGGTTACAGTGCAGTGAGTCCAGAGACTACACTGGCACCACTGGGGTTGAAATGCAGTGAGTCCAGAGACTTCACAGGCTCCACTGGGGATGCAGTGCAGTGAGTCCAGAGAGTGCACTGGCACCAGTGGAGATTCACTGCAGTGAGTCCAGAGAGTGCACTGACACCACTGGGAATGCACTGCAGTGAGTACTGAGAGTGCACTGGCACCTAAGGGGCTGCACTGCAGTGAGTCCAGAGAGTGCACTGGCACCACTGGGGATGCAGTGCAGTGAGTCCAGAGAGTGCACTGGCACCACTGGGATGCAGTGCAGTGAGTCCACAGAGTGCACTGGCACACACAGGGGATACACTGCAGTGAGTCCAGAGAGTGCACTGGCACCACTGGGGATGCAGCACAGTGAGTCCAGAGAGTGAATTGTCACCACTGGGGACGCAGCGCAGTGACTACAGGGAGTGCAATGGACCCACTGGGGATGCAGTGCAGTGAGTCCAGAGAGTGCACTGGCACCAGTGGGGATGCACTGCAGTGAGTCCAGAGACTACACTGGCACCAGTGGCGATGCAGTGCAGTGAGTCCAGAGAGTGCACTGGCACCACTGGGGATGCATCCCGGTGAGTCCAGAGAGTGCACTGGCACCACTGGTGATGCAGTGCAGTGAGTCCAGAGAGCCACTGGCACCACTGGAGATGCAGTGCAGTGAGTCCAGAGAGTGCACTGGCACCATTGGGGATGCAGTGCAGTGAGTCCAGAGAGTGCACTGGCACCACTGGGGATGCAGTGCACTGAGTCCAGAGAGTGCACTCTCAGCAGTGGGGATGCACTGCATTGAGTCCAAAGAGTGCACTGGCACCAGAGGGGATGCAGTGCAGTGAGTCCACAGAGTGCACTGGCAACACTGGGGATGCAGTGCAGTGAGTCCAGAGAGTGCACTGGCACCACTGGGGATGCACTGCAGTGAGTCCTGAGAGTGCAATGGCACCACTGGGGATGCACTGCAGTGAGTCCAGAGAGTGCACTGGCACCACTGGGGATGCAGTGCAGTGAGTCCAGAGAGTGCACTGGCACCAACTGGAGCTGCACTGCTGTGAGTCCTGAGATTGCACTGGCACCACTGGGGTTACAGTGCAGTGAGTCCAGAGACTACACTGGCACCACTGGGGTTGCACTGCAGTGAGTCCAGAGACTTCACAGGCTCCACTGGGGATGCAGTGCAGTGAGTCCAGAGAGTGCACTGGCACCAGTGGGGATTCACTGCAGTGAGTCCAGAGAGTGCACTGACACCACTGGGAATGCACTGCAGTGAGTACTGAGAGTGCACTGGCACCTAAGGGGCTGCACTGCAGTGAGTCCAGAGAGTGCACTGGCACCACTGGGGATGCAGTGCAGTGAGTCCAGAGAGTGCACTGGCACCACTGGGGATGCATCCCGGTGAGTCCAGAGAGTGCACTGGCACCACTGGGGATGCAGTGCAGTGAGTACTGAGAGTGCACTGGCACCTCAGGGGCTGAACTGCAGTGAGTCCAGAGAGTGCACTGGCACCACTGGGGATGCACTGCAGTGAGTCCAGAGAGTGCACTGGCACACTGGGGATGCAGTGCACTGAGTCCAGAGAGTGCACTGGCACCAGTGGGGATGCAGTGCAGTGAGTCCAGAGAGTGCACTTGCACCACTGGGGATGCAGCACAGTGAGTCCAGAGAGTGAAGTGTCACCACTGGGGACGCAGCGCAGTGACTACAGAGAGTGCACTGGCACCACTGGGTATGCACTGCAGTGAGTCCAGAGAGTGCACTGGCACCAGGGGGGATGCACTGCAGTGGGTCCAGAGACTGCACTGGCACCACTGGGGATGCAGTGCAGTGAGTCCAGAGAGTGCACTGGCACCACTGGGGATGCACTGCAGTGAGTCCAGAGAGTGCACTGGCACCAACTGGGGATGCAGTGCAGTGAGTCCAGAGAGTGCACTGGCACCATTGGGGATGCACTGCAGTGAGTCCAGAGAGTACACTGGCACCACTGGGGATGCAGTGCAGTGAGTCCAGAGAGTGCACTGGCACCAATGGGGATGCACTGAAGTGAGTCCAGAGAGTGCACTCGCTCCACTGGGGATGCACTGCACTGAGTCCAGAGAGTGCACTGGCACCACTGGGGATGCAATGCAGTGAGTCCAGAGAGTGCAATGGAACCACTGGGGATGCAGTGCAGTGAGTCCAGAGAGTGCAATGGCACCTTGGGGATGCACTGCAGTGAGTCCAGAGACTACACATGCACCACTGGGGATGCAATGCAGTGAGTCCAGAGAGTGCACTGGCACCAATGGGGATGCAGTGCAGTGAGTCCAGAGAGTGCACTGGCACCTAAGGGGCTGCACTGCTGTGAGTCCAGAGAGTGCACAGGCACCACTGGGGATGCAGTGCAGTGAGTCCAGAGAGTGCACTGGCACCAATGGGATGCAGTGCAGTGAGTCCACAGAGTGCACTGGCACACACAGGGGATACACTGCAGTGAGTCCAGAGAGTGCACTGGCACCACTGGGGATGCAGCACAGTGAGTCCAGAGAGTGAAGTGTCACCACTGGGGACGCAGCGCAGTGACTACAGAGAGTGCAATGGAACCCCTGGGGATGCAGTGCAGTGAGTCCAGAGAGTGCACTGGCACCAGTGAGGATGCAGTGCAGTGGGTCCAGAGAGTGCACTGGCACCACTGGGGATGAAGTGCAGTGAGTCCAGAGAGTGCACTGGCACCACTGTGGATGCACTGCAGTGAGTCCAGAGAGTGCACTGGCACCACTGGGGATGCAGTGCAGTGAGTCCAGAGAGTGCACTGGCACCACTGGGGATCCAGTGCAGTGAGTGCAGAGAGTGTACTGGCTCCACTGGGGATGCAGTGCAGTGAGTCCAGAGAGTGCACTGGCTCCACTGGGGATGCACTGCAGTGAGTCCTGAGAGTGCAATGGCACCACTGGGGATGCACTGCAATGAGTCCAGAGAGTGCACTGGCACCACTGGGGATGCAGTGCAGTGAGTCCAGAGAGTGCACTGGCACCACTGGGGATGCACTGCAGTGAGTCCAGAGAGTGCTCTGGCACCACTGAGCTGCACTGCAGTGAGTCCAGAGATTGCACTGGCACCACTGGGGATGCACTGCAGTGAGTCCAGAGACTACACTGGCACCACTGGGGATGCAGTGCAGTGAGTCTAGAGAGTGCACTGGCACCAATGTTGATGCAGTGCAGTGACTCCAGAGAGTGCACTGGCACCACTGGGGTTACAGTGCAGTGAGTCCAGAGACTACACTGGCACCACTGGGGTTGCACTGCAGTGAGTCCAGAGACTTCACAGGCACCACTGGGGATGCAGTGCAGTGAGTCCAGAGACTACACATGCACCACTGGGGATGCAGTGCAGTGAGTCCAGAGAGTGCACTGGCACCACTGGGGATGCACTGCAATGAGTCCAGAGAGTGCACTGGCACCACTGGGGATGCAGTGCAGTGAGTCCAGAGAGTGCACTGGCACCACTGGGGATGCAGCACAGTGAGTCCAGAGAGTGCACTGTCACCACTGGGGATGCAATGCAGTGGGTCCAGAGAGTGCACTGACACCATTGGGGATGCAGTGCAGTGAGTCCAGAGACTGCACTGGCACCACTGGTGATGCACTGCAGTGAGTCCAGAGAGTTCACTGGCACCACTGGGGATGCATCCCGGTGAGTCCAGAGATTGCACTGGCACCATTGGGGATGCAGTGCAGTGGGTCCAGAGAGTGCACTGGCACCACTGGGGATGCAGTGCAGTGAGTCCAGACAGTGCCCTTGCACCACTGGAGATGCAGTGCAGTGAGTCCAGACAGTGCACTGGCACCACTGGGGATGCAGTTTAGTGAGTCCAGAGAGTGCACCGGCTCCAATGGGGATACACTGCAGACAGTCCAGAGAGTAAACTGGCTCCACTGGGGATGCAGTGCAGTGAGTCCAGAGAGTGCACTGGCACCACTGGGGATGCACTGCAGTGAGTCCAGAGAGTACTCTGGCACCACGGAGCTGCACTGCAGTGAGTCCAGAGAGTGCACTGGCACCACTGGGGATGCAGTGCAGTGAGTCCTGAGAGTGCAATGGCACCACTGGGGATGCACTGCAGTGAGTCCAGAGAGTGCACTGGCACCACTGGGGATGCAGTGCAGTGAGTCCAGAGAGTGCACTGGCACCAACTGGAGCTGCACTGCTGTGAGTCCTGAGATTGCACTGGCACCACTGGGGTTAGAGTGCAGTGAGTCCAGAGACTACACTGGCACCACTGGGGTTGCACTGCAGTGAGTCCAGAGACTTCACAGGCTCCACTGGGGATGCAGTGCAGTGAGTCCAGAGAGTGCACTGGCACCAGTGGGGATTCACTGCAGTGAGTCCAGAGAGTGAACTGGCACCACTGGGGATGCAGTGCAGTGAGTCCAGAGAGTGCACTGGCACCAGTGGGGATTCACTGCAGTGAGTCCAGAGAGTGCACTGACACCACTGGGAATGCACTGCAGTGAGTACTGAGAGTGCACTGGCACCTAAGGGGCTGCACTGCAGTGAGTCCAGAGAGTGCACTGGCACCACTGGGGATGCAGTGCAGTGAGTCCAGAGAGTGCACTGGCACCAATGGGATGCAGTGCAGTGAGTCCACAGAGTGCACTGGCACACACAGGGGATACACTGCAGTGAGTCCAGAGAGTGCACTGGCACCACTGGGGCTGCAGCACAGTGAGTCCAGAGAGTGAAGTGTCACCACTGGGGACGCAGCGCAATGACTACTGAGAGTGCAATGGAACCACTGGGGATGCAGTGCAGTGAGTCCAGAGAGTGCACTGGCACCAGTGAGGATGCAGTGCAGTGGGTCCAGAGAGTGCACTGGCACCACTGGGGATGCACTGCAGTGAGTCCAGAGAGTGCACTGGCACCACTGTGGATGCACTGCAGTGAGTCCAGAGAGTTCACTGGCACCACTGGGGATGCAGTGCAGTGAGTCCAGAGAGTGCACTGGCACCACTGGGGATCCAGTGCAGTGAGTGCAGAGAGTGCACTGGCTCCACTGGGGATGCAGTGCAGTGAGTCCAGAGAGTGCACTGGCACCACTGGGGATGCAGTGCAGTGAGTCCTGAGAGTGCACTGGCACCAATGGGATGCAGTGCAGTGAGTCCACAGAGTGCACTGGCACACACAGGGGATACACTGCAGTGAGTCCAGAGAGTGCACTGGCACCACTGGGGATGCAGCACAGTGAGTCCAGAGAGTGAATTGTCACCACTGGGGACGCAGCGCAGTGACTACAGAGAGTGCAATGGAACCACTGGGGATGCAGTGCAGTGAGTCCAGAGAGTGCACTGGCACCAGTGGGGATGCACTGCAGTGAGTCCAGAGACTACACTGGCACCAGTGGCGATGCAGTGCAGTGAGTCCAGAGAGTGCACTGGCACCACTGGGGATGCATCCCGGTGAGTCCAGAGAGGGCACTGGCACCACTGGTGATGCAGTGCAGTGAGTCCAGAGAGCCACTGGCACCACTGGAGATGCAGTGCAGTGAGTCCAGAGAGTGCACTGGCACCACTGGGGATGCAGTGCACTGAGTCCAGAGAGTGCACTCTCAGCAGTGGGGATGCACTGCATTGAGTCCAAAGAGTGCACTGGCACCAGAGGGGATGCAGTGAAGTGAGACCAGAGAGTGCAATGGCACCACTGGGGATGCACTGCAGTGAGTCCAGAGAGTGCACTGGCACCACTGGGGATGCAGTGCAGTGAGTCCAGAGAGTGCACTGGCACCAACTGGAGCTGCACTGCTGTGAGTCCTGAGATTGCACTGGCACCACTGGGGTTACAGTGCATTGAGTCCAGAGACTACACTGGCACAACTGGGGTTGCACTGCAGTGAGTCCAGAGACTTCACAGGCTCCACTGGGGATGCAGTGCAGTGAGTCCAGAGAGTGCACTGGCACCAGTGGGGATTCACTGCAGTGAGTCCAGAGAGTGCACTGACACCACTGGGAATGCACTGCAGTGAGTACTGAGAGTGCACTGGCACCTAAGGGGCTGCACTGCAGTGAGTCCAGAGAGTGCACTGGCACCACTGGGGATGCAGTGCAGTGAGTCCAGAGAGTGCACTGGCACCAATGGGATGCAGTGCAGTGAGTCCACAGAGTGCACTGGCACACACAGGGGATACACTGCAGTGAGTCCAGAGAGTGCACTGGCACCACTGGGGATGCAGCACAGTGAGTCCAGAGAGTGAATTGTCACCACTGGGGACGCAGCGCAGTGACTACAGAGAGTGCAATGGAACCACTGGGGATGCAGTGCAGTGAGTCCAGAGAGTGCACTGGCACCAGTGGGGATGCACTGCAGTGGGTCCAGAGAGTGCACTGGCACCACTGGGGATGCACTGCAGTGAGTCCAGAGAGTTCACTGGCACCACTGGGGATGCAGTGCAGTGAGTCCAGAGACTGCACTGGCACCACTGGTGATGCAGTGCAGTGAGTCCAGAGAGTGCACTGGCTCCACTGGGGATGCAGTGCACTGAGTCCAGAGAGTGCACTGGCACCACTGGAGATGCACTGCAGTGAGTCCAGAGAGTGCACTGGCACCATTGGGGATGCAGTGCACTGAGTCCAGAGAGTGCACTGGCACCACTGGATGCAGTGCACTGAGTCCAGAGAGTGCACTCTCAGCAGTGGGGATGCACTGCATTGAGTCCAAAGAGTGCACTGGCACAACAGGGGATGCAGTGCAGTGAGTCCAGAGAGTGCACTGGCACCACTGGGGATCCAGTGCAGTGAGTGCAGAGAGTGCACTGGCTCCACTGGGGATGCAGATTAGTGAGTCCAGAGAGTGCACCGGCTCCAATGGGGATACACTGCAGACAGTCCAGAGAGTGCACTGGCTCCACTGGGGATGCAGTGCAGTGAGTCCAGAGAGTGCACTGGCACCACTGGGGATGCACTGCAGTGAGTCCAGAGAGTGCTCTGGCACCACTGAGCTGCACTGCAGTGAGTCCAGAGATTGCACTGGCACCACTGGGGATGCACTGCAGTGAGTCCAGAGAATACACTGGCACCACTGGGGATGCAGTGCAGTGAGTCCAGAGAATGCACTGGCAACACTGTTGATGCAGTGCAGTGACTCCAGAGAGTGCACTGGCACCACTGGGGATGCAGTGCAGTGAGTCCAGAGAGTGCACTGGCACCACTGGGGATGCAGTGCAGTGAGTCCAGAGAGCCACTGGCACCACTGGGGATGCAGTGCAGTGAGTCCAGAGACTGCACATGCACCACTGGGGATGCAGTGCAGTGAGTCCAGAGAGTGCACCGGATCCAATGGGGATACACTGCAGACAGTCCAGAGAGTGCACTGGCTCCACTGGGGATGCAGTGCAGTGAGTCCAGAGAGTGCACTGGCACCACTGGGGATGCACTGCAGTGAGTCCAGAGAGTGCTCTGGCACCACTGAGCTGCACTGCAGTGAGTCCAGAGATTGCACTGGCACCACTGGGGATGCACTGCAGTGAGTCCAGAGACTACACTGGCACCACTGGGGATGCAGTGCAGTGAGTCCAGAGAGTGCACTGGCACCACTGCTGATGCAGTGCAGTGACTCCAGAGAGTGCACTGGCACCACTGGGGTTACAGTGCAGTGAGTCCAGAGACTACACTGGCACCACTGGGGTTGCTCTGCAGTGAGTCCAGAGACTTCACAGGCACCACTGGGGATGCAGTGCAGTGAGTCCAGAGACTACACATGCACCACTGGGGATGCAGTGCAGTGAGTCCAGAGAGTGCACTGGCACCACTGGGGATGCACTGCAGTGAGTCCAGAGAGTGCACTGGCACCACTGGGGATGCAGTGCAGTGAGTCCAGAGAGTGCACTGGCACCACTGGGGATGCAGCACAGTGAGTCCAGAGAGTGCACTGGCACCACTGGGGATGCAGCGCAGTGACTACAGACAGTGCACTGGCACCAAAAGGGATGCACTGCAGTGAGTCCAGAGAGTGCACTGGCACCAGTGGGGATGCAATGCAGTGGGTCCAGAGAGTGCACTGACACCATTGGGGATGCAGTGCAGTGAGTCCAGAGACTGCACTGGCACCACTGGTGATGCACTGCAGTGAGTCCAGAGAGTTCACTGGCACCACTGGGGATGCATCCCGGTGAGTCCAGAGATTGCACTGGCACCATTGGGGATGCAGTGCAGTGGGTCCAGAGAGTGCACTGGCACCACTGGGGATGCACTGCAGTGAGTCCAGAGAGTGCACTGGCTCCACTGGGGATGCAGTGCAGTGAGTCCAGAGAGTGCACTGGCACCACTGGGGATGCAGTGCAGTGAGTCCAGACAGTGCCCTTGTACCACTGGAGATGCAGTGCAGTGAGTCCAGACAGTGCACTGGCACCACTGGGGATGCAGTTTAGTGAGTCCAGAGAGTGCACCGTCTCCAATGGGGATACACTGCAGACAGTCCAGAGAGTAAACTGGCTCCACTGGGGATGCAGTGCAGTGAGTCCAGAGAGTGCACTGGCACCACTGGGGATGCACTGCAGTGAGTCCAGAGAGTACTCTGGCACCACTGAGCTGCACTGCAGTGAGTCCAGAGATTGCACTGGCACCACTGGGGATGCACTGCAGTGAGTCCAGAGACTACACTGGCACCAGTGGCGATGCAGTGCAGTGAGTCCAGAGAGTGCACTGGCACCACTGGGGATGCATCCCGGTGAGTCCAGAGAGTGCACTGGCACCACTGGTGATGCAGTGCAGTGAGTCCAGAGAGCCACTGGCACCACTGGAGATGCAGTGCAGTGAGTCCAGAGAGTGCACTGGCACCATTGGGGATGCAGTGCAGTGAGTCCAGAGAGTGCACTGGCTCCACTGGGGATGCAGTGCACTGAGTCCAGAGAGTGCACTCTCAGCAGTGGGGATGCACTGCATTGAGTCCAAAGAGTGCACTGGCACCAGAGGGGATGCAGTGCAGTGAGACCAGAGAGTGCACTGGCACCACTGGGGATGCAGTGCAGTGAGTCCAGAGACTACACTGGCACCACTGGGGTTGCACTGCAGTGAGTCCAGAGACTTCACAGGCTCCACTGGGGATGCAGTGCAGTGAGTCCAGAGAGTGCACTGGCACCAATGGGGATTCACTGCAGTGAGTCCAGAGAGTGCACTGACACCACTGGGAATGCACTGCAGTGAGTACTGAGAGTGCACTGGCACCTAAGGGGCTGCACTGCAGTGAGTCCAGAGAGTGCACTGGCACCACTGGGGATGCAGTGCAGTTAGTCCAGAGAGTGCACTGGCACCAATGGGATGCAGTGCAGTGAGTCCACAGAGTGCACTGGCACACACAGGGGATACACTGCAGTGAGTCCAGAGAGTGCACTGGCACCACTGGGGATGCAGCACAGTGAGTCCAGAGAGTGAATTGTCACCACTGGGGACGCAGCGCAGTGACTACAGAGAGTGCAATGGAACCACTGGGGATGCAGTGCAGTGAGTCCAGAGAGTGCACTGGCACCAGTGGGGATGCACTGCAGTGGGTCCAGAGAGTGCACTGGCACCACTGGGGATGCACTGCAGTGAGTCCAGAGAGTTCACTGGCACCACTGGGGATGCAGTGCAGTGAGTCCAGAGACTGCACTGGCACCACTGGTGATGCAGTGCAGTGAGTCCAGAGAGTGCACTGGCTCCACTGGGGATGCAGTGCACTGAGTCCAGAGAGTGCACTGGCACCAATGGAGATGCACTGCAGTGAGTCCAGAGAGTGCACTGGCACCATTGGGGATGCAGTGCACTGAGTCCAGAGAGTGCACTGGCACCACTGGATGCAGTGCACTGAGTCCAGAGAGTGCACTCTCAGCAGTGGGGATGCACTGCATTGAGTCCAAAGAGTGCACTGGCACAACAGGGATGCAGTGCAGTGAGTCCAGAGAGTGCACTGGCACCAATGGGATGCAGTGCAGTGAGTCCACAGAGTGCACTGTCACACACAGGGGATACACTGCAGTGAGTCCAGAGAGTGCACTGGCACCACTGGGGATGCAGCACAGTGAGTCCAGAGAGTGAATTGTCACCACTGGGGACGCAGCGCAGTGACTACAGAGAGTGCAATGGAACCACTGGGGATGCAGTGCAGTGAGTCCAGAGAGTGCACTGGCACCACTGGTGATGCACTGCAGTGAGTCCAGAAAGTTCACTGGCACCACTGGGGATGCATCCCGGTGAGTCCAGAGATTGCACTGGCACCATTGGGGATGCAGTGCAGTGGGTCCAGAGAGTGCACTGGCACCACTGGGGATGCACTGCAGTGAGTCCAGAGAGTGCACTGGCACCACTGGGGATGCAGTGCAGTGAGTCCAGAGAGTGCACTGGCACCACTGGGGATGCAGTGCAGTGAGTCCAGACAGTGCCCTTGTACCACTGGAGATGCAGTGCAGCGAGTCCAGACAGTGCACTGGCACCATTGGGGATGCAGTTTAGTGAGTCCAGAGAGTGCACCGTCTCCAATGGGGATACACTGCAGACAGTCCAGAGAGTAAACTGGCTCCACTGGGGATGCAGTGCAGTGAGTCCAGAGAGTGCACTGGCACCACTGGGGATGCACTGCAGTGAGTCCAGAGAGTACTCTGGCACCACTGAGCTGCACTGCAGTGAGTCCAGAGATTGCACTGGCACCACTGGGGATGCACTGCAGTGAGTCCAGAGACTACACTGGCACCAGTGGCGATGCAGTGCAGTGAGTCCAGAGAGTGCACTGGCACCACTGGGGATGCATCCCGGTGAGTCCAGAGAGTGCACTGGCACCACTGGTGATGCAGTGCAGTGAGTCCAGAGAGCCACTGGCACCACTGGGGATGCAGTGCAGTGAGTCCAGAGAGTGCACTGGCACCATTGGGGATGCAGTGCAGTGAGTCCAGAGAGTGCACTGGCTCCACTGGGGATGCAGTGCACTGAGTCCAGAGAGTGCACTCTCAGCAGTGGGGATGCACTGCATTGAGTCCAAAGAGTGCACTGGCACCAGAGGGGATGCAGTGCAGTGAGACCAGAGAGTGCACTGGCACCACTGGGGATGCAGTGCAGTGAGTCCAGAGACTACACTGGCACCACTGGGGTTGCACTGCAGTGAGTCCAGAGACTTCACAGGCTCCACTGGGGATGCAGTGCAGTGAGTCCAGAGAGTGCACTGGCACCAGTGGGGATTCACTGCAGTGAGTCCAGAGAGTGCACTGACACCACTGGGAATGCACTGCAGTGAGTACTGAGAGTGCACTGGCACCTAAGGGGCTGCACTGCAGTGAGTCCAGAGAGTGCACTGGCACCACTGGGGATGCAGTGCAGTGAGTCCAGAGAGTGCACTGGCACCAATGGGATGCAGTGCAGTGAGTCCACAGAGTGCACTGGCACACACAGGGGATACACTGCAGTGAGTCCAGAGAGTGCACTGGCACCACTGGGGATGCAGCACAGTGAGTCCAGAGAGTGAATTGTCACCACTGGGGACGCAGCGCAGTGACTACAGAGAGTGCAATGGAACCACTGGGGATGCAGTGCAGTGAGTCCAGAGAGTGCACTGGCACCAGTGGGGATGCACTGCAGTGGGTCCAGAGAGTGCACTGGCACCACTGGGGATGCAGTGCAGTGAGTCCAGAGACTGCACTGGCACCACTGGTGATGCAGTGCAGTGAGTACAGAGAGTGCAATGGCTCCACTGGGGATGCAGTGCACTGAGTCCAGAGAGTGCACTGGCACCAATGGAGATGCACTGCAGTGAGTCCAGAGAGTGCACTGGCACCATTGGGGATGCAGTGCACTGAGTCCAGAGAGTGCACTGGCACCACTGGATGCAGTGCACTGAGTCCAGAGAGTGCACTCTCAGCAGTGGGGATGCACTGCATTGAGTCCAAAGAGTGCACTGGCACAACAGGGGATGCAGTGCAGTGAGACGAGAGAGTGCACTGGCACCACTGGGGATCCAGTGCAGTGAGTGCAGAGAGTGCACTGGCTCCACTGGGGATGCAGATTAGTGAGTCCAGAGAGTGCACCGGCTCCAATGGGGATACACTGCAGAAAGTCCAGAGAGTGCACTGGCACCACTGGGGATGCACTGCAGTGAGTCCAGAGAGTGCTCTGGCACCACTGAGCTGCACTGCAGTGAGTCCAGAGATTGCACTGGCACCACTGGGGATGCACTGCAGTGAGTCCAGAGAATACACTGGCACCACTGGGGATGCAGTGCAGTGAGTCCAGAGAATGCACTGGCACCACTGTTGATGCAGTGCAGTGAGTCCAGAGAGTGCACTGGCACCACTGGGGATGCAGTGCAGTGAGTCCAGACAGTGCACTGGCACCACTGGTGATGCAGTGCAGTGAGTCCAGAGAGCCACTGGCACCACTGGGGATGCAGTGCAGTGAGTCCAGAGACTGCACATGCACCACTGGGGATGCAGTGCAGTGAGTCCAGAGAGTGCACTGGCACCATTGGGGATGCAGTGCACTGAGTCCAGAGAGTGCACTGGCACCACTGAATGCAGTGCACTAAGTCCAGAGAGTGCACTCTCAGCAGTGGGGATGCACTGCATTGAGTCCAAAGAGTGCACTGGCACAACAGGGGATGCACTGCAGTGAGACCAGAGAGTGCACTGGCACCACTGGTGATCCAGTGCAGTGAGTGCAGAGAGTGCACTGGCTCCACTGGGGATGCAGTGCAGTGAGTCCAGAGAGTGCACTGGCACCACTGGGGATGCACTGCAGTGAGTCCTGAGAGTGCAATGGCACCACTGGGGATGCACTGCAGTGAGTCCAGAGAGTGCACTGGCACCACTGGGGATGCAGTGCATTGAGTCCAGAGAGTGCACTGGCACCAACTGGAGCTGCACTGCTGTGAGTCCTGAGATTGCACTGGCACCACTGGGGTTACAGTGCAGTGAGTCCAGAGACTACACTGGCACCACTGGGGTTGCACTGCAGTGAGTCCAGAGACTTCACAGGCACCACTGGGGATGCAGTGCAGTGAGTCCAGAGAGTGCACTGGCACCACTGGGGATGAAGTTCAGTGAGTCCAGAGAGTGCACTGTCACCACTGGGGATGCAGTGCAGTGAGTCCAGGGAGTGCACTGGCACCACCGGGGATTCACTGCAGTGAGTCCAGAGAGTGCACTGGCACCACTGGGGATGCAATGCAGTGAGTCCAGAGAGTGCACTGGCACCACTGGGGATGCACTGCAGTGAGTCCAGAGAGTGCACTGGCACCACTGGGGATGCAGTGCAGTGAGTCCAGAGAGTGCACTGGCACCACTGGAGATGCACTGCAGTGAGTCCAGAGAGAGCACTGGCTCCACTGGGGATGCACTGCACTGAGTCCAGAGAGTGCACTGGCACCACTGGTGATGCAATGCAGTGAGTCCAGAGAGTGCAATGGAACCACTGGTGATGCAGTGCAGTGAGTCCAGAGAGCCACTGGCAGCACTTGGGATGCAGTGCAGTGAGTCCAGAGACTACACATGCACCACTGGGGATGCAGTGCAGTGAGTCCAGAGAGTGCACTGGCACCAGTGGTGATGCAGTGCCGTGAGTCCAGAGAGTACACTGGCACCACTGGGGTTGCAGTGCAGTGAGTCCAGAGAATGCACTGGCACTAATGGGGATGCAGTGCAGTGACTCGAAAGAGTGCACTGGCACCACTGCGGATGCACTGCAGTGAGTCCGGAGAGTGCCCTGGCACCAATGGTGATGCAGTGCAGTGAGTCCAGAGAGTGCACTGGCACCACTGGGGATGCAGTGCAGTGAGTCCAGAGAGTGCACTGGCACCACTGGAGATGCACTGCAGTGAGTCCAGACAGTGCACTGGCTCCACTGGGGATGCACTGCACTGAGTCCAGAGAGTGCACTGGCACCACTGGGGATGCAATGCAGTGAGTCCAGAGAGTGCACTGGCACCACTGGGGATGCAGTGCAGTGAGTCCAGAGATTGCACTGGCACCACTGGGGATGCAGTGCAGTGAGTCCAGAGAGTGCACTGGCACCACTGGGGATGCACTGCAGTTAGTCCAGAGAGTGCACTGGCTCCACTGGGGATGCAGTGCAGTGATTCCAGAGAGTGCACTGGCACCACTGGGGATGCAGTGCAGTGAGTCCTGAGAGTGCAGTGGCACCACAAGGCATGCACTGCAGTGAGTCCAGAGAGTGCACTGGCACCACTGGGGATGCAGTGCAGTGAGTCCAGAGAGTGCACTGGCACCAACTGGGGATGCAGTGCAGTGAGTCCAGAGAGTGCACTGGCACCACTGGGGATGCACTGCAGTGAGTCCAGAGAGTGCACTGGCACCACTGGGGATGCACCCCTGTGAGTCCAGAGAGTGCATTGGCACCACTGGGGATGCAGTGCAGTGAGTCCAGAGACTGCACTGGCACCACTGGGGTTTTAGTGCAGTGAGTCCAGAGAGTGCACTGGCACCAATGGGGATGCACTGCAGTGAGTCCAGAGAATGCCCTTGCACCACTGGGGATAAACTGCAGTGAGTCCAGACAGTGCACTGGCACCACTGGGGATGCAGTGCAGTGAGTCCTGAGAGTGCAATGGCACCACAAGGGATGCAGTGCAGTGAGTCCAGAGAGTGCACTGGCACCACTGGGGATGCACTGCCGTGAGTCCAGAGAGTGCACTGGCACCACTGGGGATGCAGTGCAGTGAGTCCAGAGAGTGCACTGGCACCAATGGAGATGCACTGCAGTGGGTCCAGAGAGTGCACTGGCACCACTGGGGATGCAGTGCAGTGAGTCCAGAGAGTGCACTGGCACCACTGGGGATGCACTGCAGTGAGTCCAGAGAGTGCACTGGCACCACTGGGGATGCAGTGCAGTGAGTCCAGAGACTGCACTGGCACCACTGGTGATGCACTGCAGTGAGTCCAGAGAGTGCACTGGCACCACTGGGGATGCAGTGCAGTGAGTCCAGAGAGTGCACTGGCACCACCAGAGATGCACTGTAGTGAGTCCAGAGAGTGCACTGGCTCCACTGGGGATGCACTGCACTGAGTCCAGAGAGTGCACTGGCACCACTGGGGATGCAATGCAGTGAGTCCAGAGAGTGCAATGGAACCACTGGGGATGCAGTGCATTGAGTCCAAAGAGTGCACTGGCACAACAGGGGATGCAGTGCCGTGAGACCAGAGAGTGCACTGGCACCACTGGTGATCCAGTGCAGTGAGTGCAGAGAGTGCACTGGCTCCACTGGGGATGCAGTGCAGTGAGTCCAGAGAGTGCACTGGCACCACTGGGGATGCACTGCAGTGAGTCCTGAGAGTGCAATGGCACCACTGGGGATGCACTGCAGTGAGTCCAGAGAGTGCACTGCCACCACTGGGGATGCAGTGCAGTGAGTCCAGAGAGTGCACTGGCACCACTGGAGATGCACTGCAGTGAGTCCAGACAGTGCACTGGCTCCACTGGGGATGCACTGCACTGAGTCCAGAGAGTGCACTGGCACCACTGGGGATGCAATGCAGTGAGTCCAGAGAGTGCACTGGCACCACTGGGGATGCAGTGCAGTGAGTCCAGAGATTGCACTGGCACCACTGGGGATGCAGTGCAGTGAGTCCAGAGAGTGCACTGGCACCACTGGGGATGCACTGCAGTTAGTCCAGAGAGTGCACTGGCTCCACTGGGGATGCAGTGCAGTGATTCCAGAGAGTGCACTGGCACCACTGGGGATGCAGTGCAGTGAGTCCTGAGAGTGCAATGGCACCACAAGGCATGCACTGCAGTGAGTCCAGAGAGTGCACTGGCACCACTGGGGATGCAGTGCAGTGAGTCCAGAGAGTGCACTGGCACCAACTGGGGATGCAGTGCAGTGAGTCCAGAGAGTGCACTGGCACCACTGGGGATGCACTGCAGTGAGTCCAGAGAGTGCACTGGCACCACTGGGGATGCACCCCGGTGAGTCCAGAGAGTGCATTGGCACCACTGGGGATGCAGTGCAGTGAGTCCAGAGACTGCACTGGCACCACTGGGGTTTTAGTGCAGTGAGTCCAGAGAGTGCACTGGCACCAATGGGGATGCACTGCAGTGAGTCCAGAGAATGCCCTTGCACCACTGGGGATAAACTGCAGTGAGTCCAGACAGTGCACTGGCACCACTGGGGATGCAGTGCAGTGAGTCCTGAGAGTGCAATGGCACCACAAGGGATGCAGTGCAGTGAGTCCAGAGAGTGCACTGGCACCACTGGGGATGCACTGCCGTGAGTCCAGAGAGTGCACTGGCACCACTGGGGATGCAGTGCAGTGAGTCCAGAGAGTGCACTGGCACCAATGGAGATGCACTGCAGTGGGTCCAGAGAGTGCACTGGCACCACTGGGGATGCAGTGCAGTGAGTCCAGAGAGTGCACTGGCACCACTGGGGATGCACTGCAGTGAGTCCAGAGAGTGCACTGGCACCACTGGGGATGCAGTGCAGTGAGTCCAGAGACTGCACTGGCACCACTGGTGATGCACTGCAGTGAGTCCAGAGAGTGCACTGGCACCACTGGGGATGCAGTGCAGTGAGTCCAGAGAGTGCACTGGCACCACCAGAGATGCACTGTAGTGAGTCCAGAGAGTGCACTGGCTCCACTGGGGATGCACTGCACTGAGTCCAGAGAGTGCACTGGCACCACTGGGGATGCAATGCAGTGAGTCCAGAGAGTGCAATGGAACCACTGGGGATGCAGTGCATTGAGTCCAAAGAGTGCACTGGCACAACAGGGGATGCAGTGCCGTGAGACCAGAGAGTGCACTGGCACCACTGGTGATCCAGTGCAGTGAGTGCAGAGAGTGCACTGGCTCCACTGGGGATGCAGTGCAGTGAGTCCAGAGAGTGCACTGGCACCACTGGGGATGCACTGCAGTGAGTCCTGAGAGTGCAATGGCACCACTGGGGATGCACTGCAGTGAGTCCAGAGAGTGCACTGCCACCACTGGGGATGCAGTGCAGTGAGTCCAGAGAGTGCACTGGCACCAACTGGAGCTGCACTGCTGTGAGTCCTGAGATTGCACTGGCACCACTGGGGTTACAGTGCAGTGAGTCCAGAGACTACACTGGCACCACTGGGGTTGCACTGCAGTGAGTCCAGAGACTTCACAGGCACCACTGGGGATGCAGTGCAGTGAGTCCAGAGAGTGCACTGGCACCACTGGGGATGCAGTGCAGTGAGTCCAGAGAGTGCACTGGCACCACTGGGGATGCACTGCAGTGAGTCCAGAGAGTGCACTGGCACCACTGGGGATGCAGTGCAGTGAGTCCAGAGAGTGCACTGGCACCACTGGGGATGCACTGCAGTGAGTCCAGAGAGTGTACTGGCACCACAGGGGATGCACTGCAGTGAGTCCAGAGAGTGCACTGGCACCACAGGGGATGCACCCCGGTGAGTCCAGAGTGTGCACTGGCACCACTGGGGATGCACTGCAGTGAGTCCAGAGAGTGCCCTTGCACCACTGGGGATAAACTGCAGTGAGTCCAGACAGTGCACTGGCACCACTGGAGATGCAGTGCAGTGAGTCCAGAGAGTTCTCTGGCACCACTGGGGATGCACTGCAGTGAGTCCAGAGAGTGCACCGGCTCCAATGGGGATACACTGCAGTGAGTCCAGAGAGTGCACTGGCTCCACTGGGGATGCAGTGCCGTGAGTCCAGAGAGTGCACTGGCACCACTGGGGATGCAATGTGGTGAGTGCAGAGACTGCAATGGAACCACTGAGGATGCAGTGCAGTGAGTCCAGAGAGTGCCCTGGCACCACTGGGGATGCACTGCACTGAGTCCAGAGACTACACATGCACCACTGGGGATGCAGTGCAGTGAGTCCAGAGAGTGCACTGGCACCACTGGGGATGCAGTGCAGTGAGTCCAGAGAGTGCACTGGCACCAACTGGGGATGCAGTGCAGTGAGTCCAGAGATTGTACTGGCACCACAGGTGATGCAGTGCAGTGAGTCCAGAGAGTGCACTGGCACCACTGGGGATGCAGTGCGGTGAGTCCAGAGAGTGCACTGGCACCACTGGGGATGCAGTGCAGTGAGTCCAGAGAGTGCACTGGCACCACTGTTGATGCAGTGCAGTGATTCCAGAGAGTGCACTGGCACCACTGGGGATGCAGTGCAGTGAGTCCAGAGAGTGCACTGGCACCACTGGTGATGCAGTGCAATGAGTCCAGAGAGCCACTGGCACCACTGGGGATGCAGTGCAGTGAGTCCAGAGACTGCACATGCACCACTGGGGATGCAGTGCAGTGAGTCCAGAGAGTGCACTGGCACCATTGGGGATGCAGTGCACTGAGTCCAGAGAGTGCACTGGCACCACTGAATGCAGTGCACTGAGTCCAGAGAGTGCACTCTCAGCAGTGGGGATGCACTGCATTGAGTCCAAAGAGTGCACTGGCACAACAGGGGATGCAGTGCAGTGAGTCCAGAGAGTGTACTGGCACCACAGGGGATGCACTGCAGTGACTCCAGAGAGTGCACTGGCACCACTGGGGATGCACTTCAGTGAGTCCAGAGAGTGCACTCTCTGGACTTGCCGGGGTGCATCCCCAGTGGTGCCAGTGCACTCTCTGGACTCACTGCACTGCATCCCCATTGGTGACAGTGCACTCTCTGGACTTGCCGGGGTGCATCCCCAGTGTTGCCAGTGCACTCTCTGGACTCACTGCAGTGCATCCCCAGTGGTGCCAGTGCACTCTCTGGACTCACTGCACTCCATCCCCAGTGGTGCCACTGCAATCTCTGGACTCACTGCACTGCATCCCCAGTGGTGCCAGTGCCCTCTGTGGACTCACTGCACTGCATCCCCAGTGGTGCCGGTGCACTCTCTGGACTCACAGCACTGCATCCCCAGTGGTGCCAGTGCACTCTCTGGACTCACTGCACTGCATCCCCAGTGGTGCCAGTGCACACTCTGGACTCACTGCAGTGCATCTCTGGTCGTGCCAGTGCACTCTCTGGACTCACTGCACTGCATCCCCAGTGGTGCCAGTGCACTCTCTGGACTCACTGCACTGCATCCCCAGTGCTGCCGGGGTACTCTCTGGACTCACTGCACTGCATCCCCAGTGGTGCCAGTGCAGTCTCTGGACTCACTGCACTGCGTTGCCATTGGTGCCAGTGCACTCTCTGGACTCATTGCACTGCATCCCCTTTGGTGGCAATGCACTCTCTGGACTCACGGCACTGCATCCCAGTGGTGCCAGTGCACTCTCTGGACTCTCTGCACTGCATCCCCAGTGGTGCCAGTGCACTCTCTGGAGTCACTGCGCTGCATCCCCAGTGGTTCCAGTGCACTCTCTGGACTCACTGCACTGCATCCCCAGTGGTGCCAGTGCAGTCTCTGTGTTAGTGTTGGGGAGAATCGAATGGATGTTTTACTAATGTCTCTTAGGTAATGGGACCTACAGTATAATTAAGCATTGCCAAATGTACTTACATTATCAATTAATCTATGTATACTGGATACTTAGGGAGTACATTGAACAATCAAAAGAATCATTGAAGGGGAACCTTGGGAGGGAACAGGTACAACCTGACCTTGGATAAGGGCCTGGAAATGATGAAATGAGTTGAAGCAGAACCAAGAAGCGGAGGGAGCATGCGTCGAGTAAGAAAGGTGAAAAGTTTAGCGGAGAGGAAGACTCCTTACTTCATCTGGACGACCACCTGGACGACCACCAGAGTGCGCCACGCATGTGCAAAGGGGAGGGGAGCTAATTAGAATGAAAAGCGAGGCTGATGTTGCAACCTGTAATGAATATGTATACCTGAC
This sequence comes from Anser anser, assembly GCF_964211835.1. NCBI lineage: Eukaryota > Metazoa > Chordata > Aves > Anseriformes > Anatidae > Anser > Anser anser. The sequence goes on from NC_139747.1 coordinate 7,342,275, forward strand.
GCAATATTGTATGTATAAATAACGGCTGGGAAGTAACGGGACTTGAGGCCAGATTTGGGCACCTGCCCCGGCTTCCAGCGCTGAATAAAGCACCTTCATATAATCACTTGGTGGTTATGTGGTTGCTACGCTAACATTTTGGCGACCCAGGTGGGACAGCGTGGGCACTGCTGAGGCGGCTCGTGTCTCGGTTTCGCTCCAGCCGGCACCGAGGGATTCTCGGGGAGCAGTCGACCACGACCGACCTCCGCTGCTCACGACGTACCACTGGAGTGGTAAGCAAAGGTGCTTTCAACTTTGGGTATTCGGTACCGATTTGGTTGGGAAAGCCTGCCGGTCAGACGCGGTGAAAGCCACGCTCGGTTGGGCAGGGAGCTCCCGGGGTAAGCCTAGGCGCCGTCCGTTAGACAGAGCGAAAGCTCTGCAGGTTCGGCATTGGTGGTTTGGTATTGGTAATTGTATTGGTTTGTGCTGAAGGGTCAGCACTTGGTATTATTGGTATGTAGTAAGCACGCTGCTGCTCCGGCAGCTTCTGGGAAAGCGTGCTGCTGCTCCGGCAGCTTCTGGGAGAGCACGCTGCTGCTCCGGCAGCTTTTGGGAGAGCACGCTGCTGCTCCGGCAGCTTTTGGGAAAGCGTGCTGCTGCTCCGGCAGCTTTTGGGAGAGCACGCTGCTGCTCCGGCAGCTTTTGGGAAAGCGTGCTGCTGCTCCGGCAGCTTTTGGGAGAGCATGCTGCTGCTCCGGCAGCTTTTGGGAAAGCGTGCTGCTGCTCCGGCAGCTTCTGGGAGAGCACGCTGCTGCTCCGGCAGCTTTTGGGAGAGTGTACTGCTGCTCCGGCAGCTTCTGGGAAAGTGTGCTGCTGCTCTGGCAGCTTTTGGGTTTGTATCATAAGCTCAAAATGAAAAAGATCAAAGGAATTCTGGGAAAAGATGTACCTATCCCGCGGACATCCCCGCTGGGGTGTTTGCTAGCACACTGGAAAGAGGGAGGTTTTGGTCAAGAAATGCGGAAAGGAAAGCTGATTGATTATTGTAATATTTGGTGGCCACAGTATAAGCTAGAGGACCAAGAAACTTGGCCTGAGAATGGAACATTGCAATATAATACAATTTTACAATTGATGCTATTCTTTAAGCGGGAAGGAAAATATGATGAACTGTCGTATGTGGAATTATTCTTTTATTTGCGCCGAAAGCCTGAATGGCAGCATGCTTGTGGAATAATGGTGCTTGAGGTTTCAACTGAGGAACGTTGTTGTGCATGTACTAAGGAGGGACACTGTATACAGCATCAGGCAATAGAGAATAATAAGTATTATGGGGAAATGAATAATGGAAATATTGATTTGGAAGTTGCGCCGTCGGCTCCGCCGGAAGAGCCAGGACAGGGAGGGAAAAGAGAAAAGGAAGATAGCAGTAGTGATGGAGAATCCCCGACTTTAGTCTCCCCTGTGTCACATAGGACCCGGCAACAGCGAAGGGCAGGAGAAACTATAAATGAACAGGGAGGGAAAATAATCGCTCCCCTCAGGCAAGGAGTGGGGACAGAAGGACCGGTATATGTTAAGGTGCCTTTTTCAGCTGGGGATTTAATGATATGGAAACAAGCAGCCGGCACCTACAGGGAAAACCCAGATAAAGTAGCTAGGGTAATGAAAATGATAATTAAAACCCAAAATCCCGATTGGGATGATCTCCAGGTGATCCTGGATACTTTGATGGACTCGACAGAAAAAGACATGGTATTGCGGGCAGCCAGAGAGAGAGCCCGAGAAGATATACGTAATGGATTAGTGCTTGGAAATCTAGATCAAAACTTCCCCACCGAGGATCCCCAATGGGATTATAACACAGGGGATGGAATAAGGAGGCTGAAGAGATAGCAAGATTGGGTACAAGTCGGGGTACAGAATGCCATGCCCCGGACTTATCAAAGGACTTCCAGCTGTTTGTGCATGAGAGACAACGATTGGCATTAGGAGTACTGACCCAGCGACTTGGGAGCTGGAAAAGACCTGTGGGGTATTTTTCTAAACAATTGGATGCAGTAAGCGCTGGATGGCCCTCGTGTTTAAGGGCCGTGGCAGCCACAGTCCTTTTAATACAGGAAGCCAGGAAGCTCACATTAGGGAAGCAAATTGAGTGTTCGTGCCACATATGGTGACTACGGTATTGGAGCAAAAGGGGGGCCATTGGCTATCGCCCAGCCGAATGATGAAATATCAAGCTATACTAACTGAGCAAGATGATGTAATCTTAAGAACTACTAACTTATTGAACCCAGCAGTGTTTCTAGGAACAACTACGGAGGAAGGAGACCTCAGTCATGATTGCGTGGAGATCATCGAACATACCTATGCCAGCAGAACAGACTTAAAGGATCAGCCTCGGGGGAGACCGGATTGGGAACTTTTCACGGATGGAAGCAGCTTTGTGGAAAATGGGACTCGTTATGCAGGATACGCGGCAACTACATCAAAGGTAGTGATTGAGGCAAATTCCCTACCTCTGGGGACTTCAGCCCAACGAGCAGAAATAGTCGCCCTGACACGAGCCCTGGAACTAAGCGAGGGTAAGAACGTGAATATTTGGACAGATTCAAAATATGCATTCGGGGTAGTCCACGTACATGGGGCATTATGGAAAGAAAGGGGAATGCTATCCTCACAAGGGACTAATATAAAATACCAGGAAGAACTATTGAAATTAATAACAGCTGTACAGAAACCCCAACAGGTGGCCATAATGCATTGTAAAGCTCATCAAGGAGGGGTGTCAGAGATTGCAGAAGGTAACAGACTGGCGGATTTGACGGCCCGGAAGGTTGCACGTGAAGTATGGAAAGTAATGGCTCTAATTCCATCGAAGGTAGGCCTCTCTTGTTTTAAATTACCTAAAGACCCAAAGTATTCAGCGGAAGATGAGAGACTTGCAAATTTGATGAAGGCCCAGAAGAATCCTGACGGGTGGTATGTGACTACGACAGGACAACTCATAGTACCTCCTATAATAATGCGAGAAATCTTACAAATAAAACATAATGAATGTCACTGGGGTGCAGAAGCAATGGTGACCTATTTGAAACGAGGTGTCATCTCGGTACACATGTTAACAATGGCAAAGTCAGTAATGTCAAAATGTGAGCTTTGCTTAAAGAATAATCCGGTAGCAAGGAAACATGCTGAGATGGGAAGAACTAGAGCTGGAATAGAGCCTGGAGATTACTGGCAAATAGACTTCGTGGAACTGCCTAAAGCAAGAGGTTATAAATACCGATTGGTAGGGGTTGATACTGTTATAAATGACTGAGTCCCAAATAGGATTACAATCAGAGTTTACAATTTATTAAACGAATAAAGGCAAGCAAACAGTGCTGGGTGTGCCGGGAGTCTCTGCTCTACCGGGACGCACACCCGTTACGTAAGGCATCTAATTTTTTATACGCCTAGGCTAATACATATTTATTACTACTTCTAAAAGAGGCAAGGTTATTATAATTGGTTTCCCGAATCCGACGTCCTTCCAGGTGCACCTGCTTATCAGTCTCTGTTACTTTCTCGGGGGCCGCTCGGACAGGGAGACAGGGAGGCTCATATTCTTCCTCCTTATCTAGTGGTCTCTTGGCCGGCTGTCAGAAGTTACTGCACATTCGTGCAAAGTCAGCAGTTTTTCTCCGAAGAAATCCCTTTGTTCTTTTCTCGCCTAAACCCAGGCCTCAATGTTAACCCTTCAAAACCCCTTAGTGGCACGAATTGCTGGACCATTTCTTACAATTCCTCCCTTTTTTTTTTTTTTTTAATCATCAATTCGTGTCTCTCCTTCAACCTTTGTCAGTAACAATTGGATTTCATCAGTCAGTTCTCGGGGTGTCCACTTCTTAAGCATCATTATCGACACGTCACCTTTTCTCTCCACTGAAGTCATCACAAATTGGGTGCTATTTATTACTCGCCGTATCAACAACGTAAAGCAAGGTATCATACAAGGTATAAACAATAATGTCACTATACCACATAAAAATAAAAACAGCATCCTTTTAACCCATGGTTCACCAGGCAACCATGAAAAGAAATCCCAATCCATACCCTTCCAAGTTTGTACTGGGACGTGGGCTAACTTTCTAATTTCCTTTGTTATCTGCTTGACCACTTTTCCATTATCATCAATCTGTAGACAACAGTTAGAATCGTTCAGTTTTCCACATACTCCCCCTTCTTCTGCTAGTAAATAGTCTAAGACCATTCTATGTTGGAATATAGCATTTCTCATTTGAGTGGATTGGTCAGCCAAAAGATCCAAGGCTGTCGCTGTTTGATTTGTTACAACCTCGAGGATAGCTTGCAACCTAATTATTCGGTTCAAATTATAAATAGGTTCTCGGGCTCCTGATATCAACTCATTCGGGTTCCAGGTGGCTGGCCCATAATGCTGTATGATTCTTTCAGGAGGCCATTCATCCTTTCCCCATTCTTGGGCACTACCCCCGGTTAAGGAAGTATCTATAGATCGTTTCACTCTGTTCAGGTCATCATATAATCTTATTCCTAAATGATCTCCTTGTGTTTGTGACAATAAAAAGAACAAGGGTCTTATGTACCCCACATAGCATATTCCCGACCAATTTTCAGGTAGCCTCTTGTAAGCATGTTTGCCACACACCCAATAATGTCCCTTTAGGGCCCACGTCCCGTTTGGAAAAGGACCATTCCATCCCTTTTTAGCCCTTGGGGCGTGATAATACAGAGTGTCCTTGTTACCGAGTGGTCCTGTTACAATGTCTGCCCCGTTCGTACTCGTATATGCGCACTTCCAAGCTCCCGCATCAGGTTTCCACTTACAGTCACAATTCAGTTCTCCTTGGTGGCCAGTTATATTATAAGCTGACCAGAAATGCTTAAAGAACACTCGCCTCCCATTCTCATTCTGCCATCTCCAGCGATAGACCCGCACCACATGCTGTTCCTTAGTTGTGTTATCATGTTGACAGTCTAAGATTCGACTATCGAATTGTCCCCCCGCTTGGGCTCTTGCCACAGTTTTACATCCGGATCCAAAAAATTCTCTGTATGAGCATTTCAGCCAAGTCCCATTTCTCAGCTGAACATGTGTGGTGTTCCATTTCCCACTACGTGCTGTACAGTTTATAGGACTACATCCAGGATCGGTACAATCATATCCAGGAGACAGAGTCCAATTGCAAATGCTTTTTCCCACCGCCACTGTTCCTGTTCTGTTCAAGCAGTATACACCCCGAGCTGACGAGTGTAACTGCCATGGGCCTCCTTCCTCTTTCCAAAATTGCGTCCCATTATGAACTTCGCTCAGATTACTGACCCACCACTTGGGTTCAACTGGGCCTGCTACCCAGGGCCAACTTTCAGTTCCCCCCGGTCCTCCACAAATCCAGCAGTTACTAAGGTTAAAGGCCCTAGCCACTTCCTCCCCCAAAGTGAAAAAGTTATTCCTCCATTCTTGCCCATGGCCCAATTGCCCCTGTAAAAACAATACCAGAAAGTATAGCATTTCTTATCCTTTTTCGTCGTCCAATCTTGAGAGTGTGGGAAACGCCTTCAATCATGAGGTTGGGCCCGCTTTCAGAGCTTGTGTTACCATTCAGCCCTTCGGGGTGATCCAGCTCCTGGAAAAACTAATCACAATTTCATTATGGGTTTAAGAGATTCTCATGTTACTTTTCTCAGGACAACCTGATCTTAGCGCGGGAGAAGTCCGGTCGAGGCCCTCTCACTCGGCAGTCAATACCCATAGGGGTTGCCTCCCTCGGTAGACCATACACACCGCAGTGGAGGGTCCTACCCCGGTCTTGCCTTCTCCCTTTCCTCCCTTCAGACTTGTCCTCTTTATCCAGTGCCCTTAATTCATGCAGAACCTTATTGCTGGGATATCAGTTCCTCTTTAATCTCAGTTTCAGTTCCCCAGGAGTGGACTCAACCCTCCAGGCTTCGGTAGTTATTGGTCCTTTTATTCTGGATGCGTGGGTCCAACCCCTTTCTGCCGTTCTCACAGCTGTTTCAGTAGTAAGTAAAACAAGGTACGGTCCCTCCCATCGGGGGTTCAATGATTCTTCTCTCCAGGTTTTTATTAAGACCTTGTCTCCTGGTTGTATCTTATGAATAGCAAATCCTAAAGGTGGTGTCTGAGTCATCATCCCAATTTCTCTTAGCTCCTGCAATCTCCTTCCAATGGTAATTATGTATTTCTGGATACTATGATCCTCAATTACATTGTTCCCTAGGGGCATCCCTTGAGAATAAGGCATACCATATAACATTTCATATGATGATAATCCAGTCTCACTGTGTGGTTTAGTTCTTATGTTTAAAAGTGCCAATGGTAAGCATTTCGTCCAGGGCAGCTGTGTCTCGATCATTAACTTAGTCAATTGTTGTTTTATTGTTTGATTCATCCTTTCTACTTTCCCTGAGCTCTGTGGGTGCCAGGGAGTGTGGTATTCCCACTGAATACCTAATGATTGACACAACAATTTTATTATTTTAGAAGTAAAGTGTGTGCCCTGATCAGAATCAATGTACTGGATTATCCCATACCTTGGTATTAAATGTTCCAATAAAATTTTTACCACTGTCTGTGCAGTAGCTCGTGCTACAGGATAAGCTTCTACCCATTGTGTTAAATGATCTACGATTACCAATAGATATTTCATTCTCCCTACCTTGGGCAATTCAGTGAAATCAACTTGTACTTTCTCGAAAGGCCTATAAGCTGTTTTTCTCCCTCCCATAGCTGCTTGTCGAAACACTTTCTTATTTATTTTCTGACAAGTTAAACAACCTTGTGTAATTTGTTTCGCTATTTCAAAAATTCCAATGCAACCAAATTGTTTAAGGAAATGATCGCTTAATGCCTTCATACCCCAATGTGTTTGTGCATGTAAACGTTCCAGTATTTGCCTCGCATAGGCTTTTGGCAATATCTCTCGCCCGTCAGGCAGTGTCCATTCTCCTTGTTCTAACTTAGCCCCTATTTTCTCCAATTTTGCTTGTTCTTCAGGGGTAAATTTCTTTTCTTCTCTTTCTCGCCTTTCTTCCTCTCGTATCACATTGATTTTAACAACCTGAGTCCTCAGGGCTGCTTCCTGGGCCTCCTTATCTGCTAGATTATTTCCTCTGATTCGATAATCCAATCCCTTTTGGTGTCCTCTTACATGTACCACTGCTATCTCCTTTGGTTCTCTTAATGCCCTTAAAATTTTTATTATTAACTCTTGATGTATAAGATTCCTCCCTTGAGTGTTAATTAGACCTCTTTCTTCCCAAATTTTTCCAAAAGTATGGACCACCCCATATGCATATTTAGAGTCTGTATATATCGTCCCACTTTTCCCTTTTAATAGTTCCAGGGCCCTACATAGGGCATACAGCTCACAAGCCTGAGCTGACCATGATGGGCTCAAAGGTCCGGATTCCACAGGTTCTAAGTTCTTATTAATTATTGCATATCCTGATTTTCTTTTTCCTTCCACTACTCGGGAGGAGCCATCTACAAACAGTGCCTCTCCTTTCTCCAACTCAGCATCCTTTAAATCCGGCCTCACTGTTGTCTGAGTCTCAATTACCTCTAAACAGTTATGTTGTACTCCCTCCTGTGGTTCTCCGAACAAAAATTGTGCTGGGCTCTGAGCAGAGGTTACCCTCAGTTCTAAGTCAGGTGAGTCAATTAGTATTGCTTCATACTTTAGGATCCGACTATCCGTTAACCATTTTTCTGCTTTTTGCTGTAAGACACTTCTAACATTGTGTGGAGTATACACCTTTAAAGGAGCACTAAAGGTAATCTTCCTAACTTCTTCTATTAGTAATGCTGTAGCGACCAGAGCTTGAAGACAAGCAGGCCACCCTCTACTTACTGGATCAAGCAACCTAGAGCAATACCCTACAGGTTTCTTAATCCCTGCCCAATCTTGAGTGAGAACTCCATATGCTGTTTGGTTCGATGTATTTACAAAGAGATAGAAAGGTTTTTCCAGATCCGGAAGGCTCAGTACAGGTGCCTGTATTAAAGCCCTTTTTATTTCCTCAAATTTCTGATCATCCTCTGTGAACCACTTAAGCTGGTTATTAGTTAATTTCTCATATAAGAATTTGACCTTTTCACTGTAGCCTTCAAGCCACGGTCTACAATATCCTAATAATCCCAATACTTGCCGAATTTCCTTTTTAGTTTGTGGGGGTCTTAAAGATAGAATCCCTAATACCCTGTCAGGATCTAATTTCTTTTTTCCCTTACTCAGCCAGTGCCCCAAGTATTTTACTTCCTGTTCCACAAACTGTAATTTCGATCGAGACACCTTTAATCTTCTTTCCCCTAAAAAGTTTAGCAATTTAATAGTAGCTTCTCGGGTTCCCTCTTCAGTTTCTCCTGCTATTAATAGATCATCCACATATTGCAATAATTTGACCCCCCTAGGTAACGTGAAATCTTGTAAAATTTTTTCTAAAGTTTGTCCAAATAGATTTGGTGACTCTGTAAACCCCTGTGGTAGCACAGTCCATCTTAATTGTTGTTTTCGTCCCGTTTCGGGGTCCTCCCACTCGAAGGCAAAATAATCTCTGGACCTCTCATCCAGAGGGCAGGCCCAAAATGCATCTTTCAGATCTATTACACTATACCAGGTATGTTTGGGAGATATGCGACTCAATAAAGTATAAGGATTTGCCACCACAGGGAATTTAGCGAGTGTTCGCTGATTTACAGCTCTCAGGTCTTGCACCATCCTGTATGACCCATCCGATTTTTTTACGGGGAGGATGGGTGTATTATGAGGCGACATGCACGGTTCTAAAGTTCCTTTTTCCAGAAGTCTGTCAACCACAGGTTTTAACCCCTTTCGACCCTCCATTGGTATAGGGTATTGTTTGACTCGGATTGGACGATGGGGATCCATTATTTGAATATTTATGGGGTCCATTTCTATCCTTCCGGTCTCCCCCTCCTTATACCATACTAAAGGGTTAATGACTTCTTCATCTTTTTGTGTCAAAGTGTATAATTTAATCTGCAATTCGTCCCCTTGACTCTGAATGCTCAAATTCAATCTTAAAATCAAATCTCTCCCCAGTAAATTGTACTCCGCTTCAGGGAGCAAAAGAAAATCATTAACATAAGTTTTCTTCCCAGTTTCTACTTTTACATTTTTCAAGACAGGCACTCTAAAAGGCTCTCCTTTTGCCCCTATTACTGACATATAATTGTTCCCTTCCTCTACTCCTTTTGGAAGTTTTTGAATAGTAGATTTTTCAGCTCCTGTGTCCACTAAAAACAAAACTTCCTCTTTATGGGGACCAATTAGTAGTTTTATCAAGGGCTCCGTTGATGTTGACGTCCCCAGAAGATATAGCCCCTGACACCCCTATTCTTCTTTGAATGTTTTCTCATCTTGTTCCCGCTTACGACAGTTCCTCTGAACGTGTCCCTTCTTGTTGCAATAGTAACAAGCGGGAATGGTGTATTTCTCTCGACAAGACTGCCCCCTAGGGGCTTTCTCTATTCCCTTCTCCCTCCTTTCTCCGGACAGAGTCTTATTTCTCTGACTTTCTCTTACTGCTGCTACAAAAATTTTAGCTTTTGCTTTTTGTTTTTCCTCATCTCTCCTAACATATACTTTCTGTGCTTCCCTAAGTAACTCTTCTAATCCCCTCTCTTGCCAATCTTCCAGCTTCTCTAATTTCCTCCTTATGTCCCCCCAGGATTTAGCTACAAATTGCGTTCTAAGGAGTGCAGTTCCAGCCACTGTATTCGGGTCAATTCCAGAATACATTTGTAAACTTCTCCTTAATCTCTCCAACCATTCTGTTGGAGATTCGTCTTTCCCTTGTTGCTCATGAAATGCTTTATTAATGTTTTGCCCTCGGGGAACAGCTTCCCTTATTCCCTGTATGATTAATGTTCTCAAATCCCTCATATTCTGCCTTCCTTGGGGTTGTTGATGATCCCAGTGGGGATCCACGTTTGGCCATTTTTGGTCTCCTGGGGGTCCTGCCTGATTCTGTCTCTCCCACATTCTCATTCCAGCTTGCCTAATCATTCCTTTTTCCTCGACAGTAAATAAGATCCCTAAAATGGACTGTATTTCTTCCCAGGTATAAGTATTGGGACCTAGGAATTGGTCCAGTCTTTCAGCTACTCCGAGGGGGTCATCTAATAAGGCCCCCATTTCTTTCTTGAAATTCCTTACATCTGTGGTATTTAAGGGGACTGCCACAAACCCAATGCCTCCCTGAGTGCCTCCCAGGGGTACCTCTCTTAAGGGATATAGAGAAGCTCCCTCAGATGTGGCAGTCCTACTTCTCGTACATGCAGCCGGGGGTCGGTCTGATTCCGGTGCTGTCGGCGGTGGAGATACCACAGCTGCCGGAGGTGGGGCCACTGCCAGAGGTGGATTGTTAGAATATAGAGGTGGTAAATTATCTAATGGCTCCCATTTATCCTCTTTTTCTTTTTCCCGTTTTTCTTCTCCTTCTTCAAACTCCTCCTCTGTTTTTAGTGTAAATACTGAGGCTGGAAAAGGACGTGAAGTCCTGATCCATAACCTTGCATAATCACTTTCCTCCTGACTAAAAGGTTCCTTTGAGTTAACATGTAGATTTAAAGCCTGGCAAACCCAGTCTTCAAAAGATCCGAAAATAGGCCAAAAGACATGTGGTCTTAAAGGCTCCTTTGGCCATTCTATCATACAATACTGAATCATTTTTACTTTGCTTTTTCCTTTTCTGGGGCCCCTATCGTTCCAATTTCTAATCATTATCCCTAATGGACTTTCTGGTGGTATGTCTGGTAATTTGCTCCCTTTTCTCTGGTCCCGGGTCTTCGATTTAATCTGACCCATCTAGGAATTTTACTGTGGCAATTCCTACAGCCCTTGGTTGCCTTAGTGAGAGTGTCTTGCAGGGGGTTTAGGACCTATCACCCACCCACGAATCCTATAGGAATCGCTTCGGTCCTTCACCGGCCAAGTCCCTCGCGGGAGATTGGAACCGCGGTTAGAAGACCTCCACAATCGCTTCGGAACTACGTTCCGTCTCAATCACACTCTCACACACACAGGCAACCGAATCCCACCCAACCGAACGGTATACACATTAAATACTTACGACTCCGTCGTCTTCGTTCGGATCTTCGCGCGCAGAATTACGGGCAAAATATAGTGCTGCAGCCGGCAAAAGGGAGCTCATAAAAATCTAAATCTTTGCTTGCCCTTATTCAGGTTCGAGATGGCATTAGTCCCGACCTGACTCGAACAGGAGCCACCAAATGGTGGGGGCGCCCCTCCTAGATCAAGTCAGAATTCAGGAACCAAGACCATCCCGGACGAGCCCCCAATTGTTATAAATGACTGAGTCCCAAATAGGATTACAATCAGAGTTTACAATTTATTAAACGAATAAAGGCAAGCAAACAGCGCTGGGTGCGCCGGGAGTCTCTGCTCCACCGGGACGCACACCCGTTACGTAAGGCATCTAATTTTTTATACTCCTAGGCTAATACATATTTATTACTACTTCTAAAAGAGGCAAGGTTATTATAATTGGTTTCCCGAATCCGACGTCCTTCCAGGTGCACCTGCTTATCAGTCTCTGTTACTTTCTCGGGGGCCGCTCGGACAGGGAGACAGGGAGGCTCATATTCTTCCTCCTTATCTAGTGGTCTCTTGGCCGGCTGTCAGAAGTTACTGCACATTCGTGCAAAGTCAGCAGTTTTTCTCCGAAGAAATCCCTTTGTTCTTTTCTCGCCTAAACCCAGGCCTCAATGTTAACCCTTCAAAACCCCTTAGTGGCACGAATTGCTGGACCATTTCTTACAATTCTTTTTCAGGATGGCCAGAGGCCCTTCCCTGTCACACCAACTAAGCAAAGGAAACGGTAAAATGGTTACTACGGGAAATAATCCCTAGATTTGGTGTACCGTTGGGTATTTCTTCAGACAGGGGACCACATTTCATTGCCAACGTGGTCAAGGAGGTTAGTAGGTTACTGGGAATCACCCAGAACACCCTATCCCACTTACTCCACCCCCATCCTATAGTACTAGCGTTCACAAGCAGGCATAGAGGAATCAATAAGATAGTAGACTAACGAAGATGCGTTAAGATTATACTTACTAATCTCTATATCAAGTTATACTCACTAACCTCTACTAACCTGATTCAACCTAACAGTAATGAAAATACTTGCTCTTGGTATGAGTGAAGTATTTTCAAAGGGGGGGGGAATGTTAGTGTTGGGGAGAATCGAATGGATGTTTTACTAATGTCTCTTAGGTAATGGGACCTACAGTATAATTAAGCATTGCCAAATGTACTTACATTATCAATTAATCTATGTATACTGGATACTTAGGGAGTACATTGAACAATCAAAAGAATCATTGAAGGGGAACCTTGGGAGGGAACAGGTACAACCTGACCTTGGATAAGGGCCTGGAAATGATGAAATGAGTTGAAGCAGAACCAAGAAGCGGAGGGAGCATGCGTCGAGTAAGAAAGGTGAAAAGTTTAGCGGAGAGGAAGACTCCTTACTTCATCTGGACGACCACCTGGACGACCACCAGAGTGCGCCACGCATGTGCAAAGGGGAGGGGAGCTAATTAGAATGAAAAGCGAGGCTGATGTTGCAACCTGTAATGAATATGTATACCTGACGCAATATTGTATGTATAAATAACGGCTGGGAAGTAACGGGACTTGAAGCCAGATTTGGGCACCTGCCCCGGCTTCCAGCGCTGAATAAAGCACCTTCATATAATCACTTGGTGATTATGTGGTTGCTACGCTAACATCTGGACTCACTGCATCCCCAGTGGTGCCAGTGCACTCTCTGGAGTCACTGCAGTGCATCCCCAGTGGTGCCAGTGCCCTCTGTGGACTCACTGCAGTGCATCCCCAGTGGTGCCAGTGCACTCTCTGGACTCACTGCACTGCATCCCCAGTGGTGACAGTGCACTCTCTGGACTCACCGGGGTGCATCCCCAGTGGTGCCAGTGCACTCTCTGGACTCACTGCACTGCATACCCAGTGGTGCCAGTGCCCTCTGTGGACTCACTGCACTGCATCCCCAGTGGGGCCAGTGCACTCTCTGGACTCACTGCACTGCATCCCCAGTGGTGACAGTGCACTCTCTGGACTTGCCGGGGTGCATCCCCAGTGGTGCCAGTGCACTCTCTGGACTCACCGGGGTGCATCCCCAGTGGTGCCAGTGCACTCTCTGGACTCACTGCACTGCATCCCCAGTGGTGCCAATGCACTCTCTGGACTCACTGCAGTGCATCCCCAGTGGTGCCAGTGCACTCTCTGGACTCACTGCAGTGCATCCCCAGTGGTGCCAGTGCACTCCCTGGACTCACTGCAGTGCATCCCCAGTGGTGCCAGTGCACTCTCTGGACTCACCGGGGTGCATCCCCAGTGGTGCCAGTGCACTCTCTGGACCCACTGCAGTGCATCCCCAGTGGTGCCAGTGCACTCTCTGCACTCACTGCGCTGCATCCCCAGTGGTGCCAGTGCACTCTCTGGAGTCACCGGGGTGCATCCCCAGTGGTGCCAGTGCACTCTCTGGACTCACTGCACTGCATCCCCAGTGGTGCCAGTGCAGTCTCTGGACTCACTGCACTGCATCCCCAGTGGGGCCAGTGCACTCTCTGGACTCACTGCACTGCATCCCCAGTGGTGCCAGTGTAGTCTCTGGACTCACTGCACTGCATCCCCAGTGGTGCCAGTGCACTCTCTGGACTCACTGCACTGCATCGCCAGTGGTGCCAGTGCACTCTCTGAGCTCACTGCACTGCATCCCCAGTGGTGCCAGTGCACTCTGTGGACTCACTGCACTGCATCCCCAGTGGGGCCAGTGCACTCTCTGGACTCACTGCAGTGCATCCCCAGTGGTGCCAGTGCACTCTCTGGACTCACTGAAGTGCATCCCCAGTGGTGCCAGTACACTCTCTGGACTCACTGCACTGCATCCCCAGTGGTGCCAGTGCACTCTCTGAGCTCACTGCACTGCATCCCCTCTGGTGCCAGTGCACTCTTTGGACTCAATGCACTGCATCCCCAGTGGTGCCAGTGCACTATTTGGACTCACTGCACTACATCCCCAGTGGTGCCAGTGCACTCTCTGGACTCACTGAAGTGCATCCCCAGTGGTGCTAGTACACTCTCTGGACTCACTGCACTGCATCCCTAGTGGTGCCAGTGCACTCTCTGGACTCACTGCAGTGTATCCCCAGTGGTGCCAGTGCATTCTCTGGAGTCACTGCAGTGCATCCCCAGTGGTGCCAGTGCACTCTCTGGACTCACTGTACTGCATCCCCAGTGGTGCCAGTTGACTCTCTGGACTCACTGCACTGCATCCCCAAGGTGCCTGTGCACTCTCTGGACTCACTGCACTGCTCCAGCAGCGGCATCCGCTCCAGGCGCGTCAGCCGCCCCAGCCGCGGTAGCCCCTCCAGACGCTCCAGCCGCCGCAGCCGCTCCAACCGCGGCAGCCGCTAAAGCCGCTACCGAGTAGAGCGGCTGCCACGGCTGGAGCGGCTGCCGCGGTTGGAGCGGCTGCCGCGGCTGGAGCGGCTGGAGCGTCTGCCGCGTATGACGTGGATGGTGCGGCTGCCGCGGCTGGACCGGCTGCCGCGGCTGCCGCGGCTGGAGCGGCTGCCGAGGCTGGAGGGGCTACCGCGGCTGGAGCGGCTGCCGTGTCTGGAGCAGTACAGTGAGTCCAGAGAGTGCACTGTCACCTTTGGGGATGCACTGCATTGTCTGTAGAGAGTGCCCTGGCAACACTGGGGATGCACTGCAGTGAGTCCTGAGAGTGCAATGGCACCACAGGGGATGCACTGCATTGAGTCCAGAGAGTGCACTGGCACCACTGGGAATGCAGTGCAGTGAGTCCAGATAGTGCACTGGCACCACTGGGGATGTAGTGCAGTGAGTCCAGAGAGTGCACTGGCACCAATGGGAATGCACTGCAGTGAGTACAGATTGTGCACTGGCACCTAAGGGGCTGCACTGTAGTGAGTCCAGAGAGTGCACTGGCACCAAAGGGACTGAACTGCAGTGAGTACAGAGAGTGCACTGGCACCACTGGGGATGCAGCACAGTGAGTCCAGAGAGTGCACTGTCACCACTGGGGATGCAGCGCAGTGACTACAGAGAGTGCACTGGCACCAAAAGGGATGCACTGCAGTGAGTCCAGAGAGTGCACTGGCACCACTGGGGATGCACTGCAGTGAGTGCAGAGAGTGCCCTGGCACCACTGGTTATGCACTGCAGTGAGTCCAGAGAGTTCACTGGCACCACTGGGGATGCAGTGCAGTGAGTCCAGAGATTGCACTGGTACCACTGGGGATGCAGTGCAGTGAGTCCAGAGAGTGCACTGGCACCACTGGGGATGCAGTGCTGTGAGTCCAGAGAGTGCACTGGCACCACAGGGGATACACTGCAGTGAGTCCAGAGAGTTCACTGGCACCACTGGGGATGCAGTGCAGTGAGTCCAGAGAGTACTCTGGCACCACTGAGCTGCACTGCAGTGAGTCCAGAAATTGCACTGGCACCACTGGGGATGCACTGCAGTGAGTCCAGAGACTACACATGCACCACTGGGGATGTAGTGCAGTGAGTCCAGAGAGTGCACTGGCACCACTGGGGATGCACCCCGGTGAGTCCAGAGAGTGCAATGGCACCACTGGGGATGCAGTGCAGTGAGTCCAGAGAGTGCACTGTCACCACTGGGGATGCAGTGCAGTGAGTCCAGAGAGCCACAGGCACCATTGGGGATGCAGTGCAGTGAGTCCAGAGAGTGCACTGGCACCACTGGGGATGCAGTGCAGTGAGTACAGAGAGTGCTCTGGCACCACTGAGCTGCAATGCAGTGAGTCCAGAGATTGCACTGGCACCACTGGGGATGCAGTGCAGTGAGTCCAGAGAGTGCACCGGCACCACTGGGGATGCAGTGCAGTGAGTCCACAGAGGGCACTGGCACCACTGGGGATGCAGTGCAGTGAGTCCAGAGAGTGCACTGGCACCACTGGGGATGCACCCCGGTGAGTCCAGAGAGTGCCCTGGCACCACTGGGGATGCACTGCAGTGAGTCCAGAGACTACACTGGCACCACTGGGGATGCAGTGCAGTGAGTCCAGAGAGTGCACTGGCACCATTGGGGATGCAGTGCACTGAGTCCAGAGAGTGCACTGGCACAACAGGGTATGCAGTGCACTGAGTCCAGAGAGTGCACACTCAGCAGTGGGGATCCAGTGCAGTGAGTGCAGAGAGTGCACTGTCTCCACTGGGGATGCAGTGCAGTGAGTCCAGAGAGTGCACTGGCACCACTGGGGATGCACTGCAGTGAGTCCTGAGAGTGCAATGGCACCACTGGGGATGCACTGCAGTGAGTCCACAGAGTGCAATGGCACCACTGGGGATGCAGTGCAGTGAGTCCAGACAGTGCAATGGCACCAACTGGAGCTGCACTGCTGTGAGTCCTGAGATAGCACTGGCACCACTGGGGTTGCAGTGCAGTGAGTCCAGAGACTACACTGGCACCACTGGGGTTGCACTGCAGTGAGTCCAGAGACTTTACAGGCACCACTGGGGATGCAGTGCAGTGAGTCCAGAGACTACACTGGCACCACTGGGGATGCAGTGCAGTGAGTCCAGAGAGTGCACTGGCACCACTGGGGATGCAGTGCAGTGAGTCCAGAGAGTGCACTGGCACCACCGGGGATTCACTGCATTGAGTCCAGAGAGTGCACTGACACCAATGGAAATGCACTGCAGTGAGTACTGAGAGTGCACTGGCACCTCAGGGGCTGAACTGCAGAGAGTCCAGGGAGTGCACTGGCACCACTGGGGATGCACTGCAGTGAGTCCAGAGAGTGCACTGGCACACTGGGGATGCAGTGCACTGAGTCCAGAGAGTGCACTGGCTCCACTGGGATACACTGCAGTGAGTCCAGAGAGTGCACTGGCACCACTGGGGATGCAGCACAGTGAGTCCAGAGAGTGAAGTGACACCACTGGGGACGCAGCGCAGTGACTACAGAGAGTGCACTGGCACCACTGGGGATGCACTGCAGTGAGTCCAGAGAGTGCACTGGCACCAGTGGGGATGCACTGCAGTGGGTCCAGAGAGTGCACTGGCACCACTGGAGATGCACTGCAGTGAGTCCAGAGAGTGCACTGGCTCCACAGGGGATGCACTGCACTGAGTCCAGAGAGTGCACTGGCACCACTGGGGATGCAATGCAGTGAGTCCAGAGAGTGCAATGGAACCACTGGGGATGCACTGCAGTGAGTCCAGAGACTACACATGCACCACTGGGGATGCACTGCAGTGAGTCCAGAGACTACACATGCACCACTGGGGATGCAGTGCAGTGAGTCCAGAGAGTGCACTGGCACCACTGGGGATGCAGTGCAGTGAGTCCAGAGAGTGCACTGGCACCACTGGGGATGCACTGCAGTTAGTCCAGAGAGTGCACTGGCTCCACTGGGGATGCACTGCACTGAGTCCAGAGAGTGCACTGGCACCACTGGGGATGCAATGCAGTGAGTCCAGAGAGTGCAATGGAACCACAGGTGATGCAGTGCACTGAGTCCAGAGAGCCACTGGCACCACTGGGGATGCACTGCAGTGAGTCCAGAGACTACACATGCACCACTGGGGATGCAGTGCAGTGAGTCCAGAGAGTGCACGGCACCACTGTTGATGCAGTGCAGTGAGTCCAGAGAGTGCACTGGCACCACTGGGGATGCAGTGCAGTGAGTCCAGAGAGTGCACTGGCACCACTCGGGATGCAGTGCAGTGAGCTCAGAGAGTGCACTGGCACCACTGGGGATGCAGTGCAGTGAGTCCAGAGAGTGCACTGGCACCACTGGGGATGCAGTGCAGTTAGTCCAGAGAGTGCACTGGCTCCAATGGGATGCAGTGCAGTGAGTCCACAGAGTGCACTGGCACACACAGGGGATACACTGCAGTGAGTCCAGAGACTACACTGGCACCACTGGGGATGCAGCACAGTGAGTCCAGAGAGTGAAGTGTCACCACTGGGGACGCAGCGCAGTGTCTACAGAGAGTGCAATGGAACCACTGGGGATGCAGTGCAGTGAGTCCAGAGAGTGCACTGGCACCAGTGGGGATGCACTGCAGTGGGTCCAGAGAGTGCACTGGCACCACTGGGGATGCAGTGCAGTGAGTGCAGAGAGTGCACTGGGACCACTGGGGATGCACTGCAGTGAGTCCGGAGAGTGCACTGGCACCAATGGGGATGCACTTCAGTGAGTCCAGAGAGTGCCCTTGCACCACTGGGGATAAACTGCAGTGAGTCCAGACAGTGCACTGGCACCACTGGGGATGCAGTGCAGTGAGTCCTGAGAGTGCAATGGCACCACAAGGGATGCAGTGCAGTGAGTCCAGAGAGTGCACTGGCACCACTGGGGCTGCACTGCAGTGAGTCCAGAGAGTGCACTGGCACCGCTGGGGATGCAGTGCAGTGAGTCCAGAGAGTGCACTGGCACCAATGGAGATGCCCTGCACTGAGTCCAGAGAGTGCACTGGCACCACTGGGGATGCAATGCAGTGAGTCCAGAGAGTGCACTGGCACCACTGGGGATGCACTGCAGTGAGTCCAGAGACTACACATGCACCACTGGGGATGCAGTGCAGTGAGTCCAGAGAGAGCACTGGCACCACTGGGGATGCAGTGCTGTGAGTCCAGAGAGTGCACTGGCACCACAGGGGATACACTGCATTGAGTCCAGAGAGTGCACTGGCAGCACTGGGGATGCAGCACAGTGAGTCCAGAGAGTGCACTGTCACCACTGGGGATGCAGCGCAGTGACTACAGAGAGTGCACTGGCACCACTGGGGATGCACTGCAGTGAGTCCAGAGACTACACATGCACCACTGGGGATGCAGTGCAGTGAGTCCAGAGAGAGCACTGGCACCACTGGGGATGCAGTGCTGTGAGTCCAGAGAGTGCACTGGCACCACAGGGGATACACTGCAGTGAGTCCAGAGAGTGCATTGGCACCACTGGGGATGCAGTGCAGTGAGTCCAGAGACTGCACTGGCACCACTGGGGTTTGAGTGCAGTGAGTCCAGACAGTGCACTGGCACCACTGGGGATGCAGTGCACTGAGTCCTGAGAGTGCAATGGCACCACAAGGGATGCAGTGCAGTGAGTCCAGAGAGTGCACTGGCACCACTGGGGCTGCACTGCAGTGAGTCCAGAGAGTGCACTGGCACCACTGGGGATGCAGTGCAGTGAGTCCAGAGAGTGCACTGGCACCAATGGAGATGCACTGCAGTGAGTCCAGAGAGTGCACTGACACCACTGGGGATGCCCTGCAGTGAGTCCAGAGAGTGCAGTGGCACCACTGGGGATGCAGTGCAGTGAGTCCAGAGAGTGCACTGGCACCACTGGGGATGCAGTGCAGTGAGTCCAGAGAGTGCACTGGCACCAATGGAGATGCACTGCAGTGAGTCCAGAGAGTGCACTGACACCACTGGGGATGCCCTGCAGTGAGTCCAGAGAGTGCACTGGCACCACTGGGGATGCACTGCAGTGAGTCCAGAGAGTGCACTGGCACCACTGGGGATGCAGTGCAGTGAGTCCAGAGAGTGCACTGGCACCACTGGGGATGCAGTGCAGTGAGTCCTGAGAGTGCAATGGCACCACAAGGGATGCACTGCAGTGAGTCCAGAGAGTGCACTGGCACCACTGGCGATGCAGTGCAGTGAGTCCAGAGAGTGCACTGGCACCAACTGGGGATGCAGTGCAGTGAGTCCAGAGAGTGCACTGGCCCCACAGGGGATGCAGTGCAGTGAGTCCAGAGAGTGCACTGGCTCCACTGGGGATGCACCCCGGTGAGTCCAGAGAGTGCATTGGCACCACTGGGGATAAACTGCAGTGAGTCCAGACAGTGCACTGGCACCGCTGGGGATGCAGTGCAGTGAGTCCTGAGAGTGCAATGGCACCACAAGGGATGCAGTGCAGTGAGTCCAGAGAGTGCACTGGCACCACTGGGGCTGCACTGCAGTGAGTCCAGAGAGTGCACTGGCTCCACTGGGGATGCACCCCTGTGAGTCCAGAGAGTGCATTGGCACCACTGGGGATGCAGTGCAGTGAGTCCAGAGACTGCACTGGCACCACTGGGGTTTGAGTGCAGTGAGTCCAGAGAGTGCACTGGCACCAATGGGGATGCACTGCAGTGAGTCCAGAGAGTGCCCTTGCACCACTGGGGATAAACTGCAGTGAGTCCAGACAGTGCACTGGCACCACTGGGGATGCAGTGCAGTGAGTCCTGAGAGTGCAATGGCACCACAAGGGATGCAGTGCAGTGAGTCCAGAGAGTGCACTGGCACCACTGGGGCTGCACTGCAGTTAGTCCAGAGAGTGCACTGGCACAAATGGGGATGCAGTGCAGTGAGTCCAGAGAGTGCACTGGCACCAATGGAGATGCACTGCAGTGAGTCCAGAGAGTGCACTGGCACCAATGGGATGCAGTGCAGTGAGTCCACAGAGTGCACTGGCACACACAGGGGATACACTGCAGTGAGTCCAGAGAGTGCACTGGCACCAGTGGGGATGCAGTGCACTGAGTCCAGAGAGTGCACTGGCACCACTGGAGATGCACTGCAGTGAGTCCAGAGAGTGCACTGGCACCATTGGGGATGCAGTGCACTGAGTCCAGAGAGTGCACTGGCACCACTGGGGATGCAGTGCAGTGAGTCCAGAGAGTGCACTGGCACCACTGGGGATGCAGTGCAGTGAGTCCAGAGAGTGCACTGGCACCACTGGGGATGCAGTGCACTGAGTCCAGAGAGTGCACTCTCAGCAGTGGGGATGCACTGCATTGAGTCCAGAGAGTGCACTGGCACCAGAGGGGATGCAGTGCAGTGAGACCAGAGAGTGCACTGGCACCACTGGGAATGCAGTGCAGTGAGTCCAGAGAGTGCACTGGCACCACTGGGGATGCACTGCAGTGAGTCCTGAGAGTGCAATGGCACCACTGGGGATGCACTGCAGTGAGTCCAGAGAGTGCAATGGCACCACTGGGGATGCAGTGCAGTGAGTCCAGACAGTGCCCTTGCACCACTGGAGATGCAGTGCAGTGAGTCCAGACAGTGCACTGGCACCACTGGGGATGCAGTTTAGTGAGTCCAGAGAGTGCACCGGCTCCAATGGGGATACACTGCAGACAGTCCAGAGAGTAAACTGGCTCCACTGGGGATGCAGTGCAGTGAGTCCAGAGAGTGCACTGGCACCAACTGGAGCTGCACTGCTGTGAGTCCTGAGATTGCACTGGCACCACTGGGGTTACAGTGCAGTGAGTCCAGAGACTACACAGGCACCACTGGGGTTGCACTGCAGTGAGTCCAGAGACTTCACAGGCTCCACTGGGGATGCAGTGCAGTGAGTCCAGAGAGTGCACTGGCACCAGTGGGGATTCACTGCAGTGAGTCCAGAGAGTGCACTGGCACCACTGGGGATGCAGTGCAGTGAGTCCAGAGAGTGCACTGGCACCTAAGGGGCTGCACTGCAGTGAGTCCAGAGAGTGCACTGGCACCACTGGGGATGCAGTGCAGTGAGTCCAGAGAGTGCACTGGCACCAATGGGATGCAGTGCAGTGAGTCCACAGAGTGCACTGGCACACACAGGGGATACACTGCAGTGAGTCCAGAGAGTGCACTGGCACCACTGGGGATGCAGCACAGTGAGTCCAGAGAGTGAAGTGTCACCACTGGGGATGCAGCGCAGTGACTACAGAGAGTGCAATGGAACCACTGGGGATGCAGTGCAGTGAGTCCAGAGAGTGCACTGGCACCAGTGAGGATGCAGTGCAGTGGGTCCAGAGAGTGCACTGGCACCACTGGGGATGCAGTGCAGTGAGTCCAGAGAGTGCACTGGCACCACTGTGGATGCACAGCAGTGAGTCCAGAGAGTGCACTGGCACCACTGGGGATGCAGTGCAGTGAGTCCAGAGAGTGCACTGGCACCACTGGGGATCCAGTGCAGTGAGTGCAGAGAGTGCACTGGCTCCACTGGGGATGCAGTGCAGTGAGTCCAGAGAGTGCACTGGCACCACTGGGGATGCACTGCAGTGAGTCCTGAGAGTGCAATGGCACCACTGGGGATGCACTGCAATGAGTCCAGAGAGTGCACTGGCACCACTGTTGATGCAGTGCAGTGAGTCCAGAGAGTGCCCTTGCACCACTGGGGATGCACTGCAGTGAGTCCAGACAGTGCACTGGCACCACTGGGGATGCAGTGCAGTGAGTCCAGAGAGTGCACCGGCTCCAATGGGGATACACTGCAGACAGTCCAGAGAGTGCACTGGCTCCACTGGGGATGCAGTGCAGTGAGTCCAGAGAGTGCACTGGCACCACTGGGGATGCACTGCAGTGAGTCCAGAGAGTGCTCTGGCACCACTGAGCTGCACTGCAGTGAGTCCAGAGATTGCACTGGCACCACTGGGGATGCACTGCAGTGAGTCCAGAGACTACACTGGCACCACTGGGGATGCAGTGCAGTGAGTCCAGAGAGTGCACTGGCACCACTGTTGATGCAGTGCAGTGACTCCAGAGAGTGCACTGGCACCACTGGGGTTACAGTGCAGTGAGTCCAGAGACTACACTGGCACCACTGGGGTTGCTCTGCAGTGAGTCCAGAGACTTCACAGGCACCACCGGGGATGCAGTGCAGTGAGTCCAGAGACTACACATGCACCACTGGGGATGCAGTGCAGTGAGTCCAGAGAGTGCACTGGCACCACTGGGGATGCACTGCAGTGAGTCCAGAGAGTGCACTGGCACCACTGGGGATGCAGTGCAGTGAGTCCAGAGAGTGCACTGGCACCACTGGGGATGCAGCACAGTGAGTCCAGAGAGTGCACTGTCACCACTGGGGATGCAGCGCAGTGACTACAGAGAGTGTACTGGCACCAAAAGGGATGCACTGCAGTGAGTCCAGAGAGTGCACTGGCACCAGTGGGGATGCAATGCAGTGGGTCCAGAGAGTGCACTGACACCATTGGGGATGCAGTGCAGTGAGTCCAGAGACTGCACTGGCACCACTGGTGATGCACTGCAGTGAGTCCAGAGAGTTCACTGGCACCACTGGGGATGCATCCCGGTGAGTCCAGAGATTGCACTGGCACCATTGGGGATGCAGTGCAGTGGGTCCAGAGAGTGCACTGGCACCACTGGGGATGCACTGCAGTGAGTCCAGAGAGTGCACTGGCTCCACTGGGGATGCAGTGCAGTGAGTCCAGAGAGTGCACTGGCACCACTGGGGATGCAGTGCAGTGAGTCCAGACAGTGCCCTTGCACCACTGGAGATGCAGTGCAGTGAGTCCAGACAGTGCACTGGCACCACTGGGGATGCAGTTTAGTGAGTCCAGAGAGTGCACCGGCTCCAATGGGGATACACTGCAGACAGTCCAGAGAGTAAACTGGCTCCACTGGGGATGCAGTGCAGTGAGTCCAGAGAGTGCACTGGCACCACTGGGGATGCACTGCAGTGAGTCCAGAGAGTACTCTGGCACCACTGAGCTGCACTGCAGTGAGTCCAGAGATTGCACTGGCACCACTGGGGATGCACTGCAGTGAGTCCAGAGACTACACTGGCACCAGTGGCGATGCAGTGCAGTGAGTCCAGAGAGTGCACTGGCACCACTGGGGATGCATTCCGGTGAGTCCAGAGAGTGCACTGGCACCACTGGTGATGCAGTGCAGTGAGTCCAGAGAGCCACTGGCACCACTGGAGATGCAGTGCAGTGAGTCCAGAGAGTGCACTGGCACCATTGGGGATGCAGTGCAGTGAGTCCAGAGAGTGCACTGGCACCACTGGGGATGCAGTGCACTGAGTCCAGAGAGTGCACTCTCAGCAGTGGGGATGCACTGCATTGAGTCCAAAGAGTGCACTGGCACCAGAGGGGATGCAGTGCAGTGAGACCAGAGAGTGCACTGGCACCACTGGGGATGCAGTGCAGTGAGTCCAGAGAGTGCACTGGCACCACTGGGGATGCACTGCAGTGAGTCCTGAGAGTGCAATGGCACCACTGGGGATGCACTGCAGGGAGACCAGAGAGTGCACTGGCACCACTGGGGATGCAGTGCAGTGAGTCCAGAGAGTGCACTGGCACCAACTGGAGCTGCACTGCTGTGAGTCCTGAGATTGCACTGGCACCACTGGGGTTACAGTGCAGTGAGTCCAGAGACTACACTGGCACCACTGGGGTTGCACTGCAGTGAGTCCAGAGACTTCACAGGCTCCACTGGGGATGCAGTGCAGTGAGTCCAGAGAGTGCACTGGCACCAGTGGGGATTCACTGCAGTGAGTCCAGAGAGTGCACTGACACCACTGGGAATGCACTGCAGTGAGTACTGAGAGTGCACTGGCACCTAAGGGGCTGCACTGCAGTGAGTCCTGAGATTGCACTGGCACCACTGGGGTTACAGTGCAGTGAGTCCAGAGACTACACTGGCACCACTGGGGTTGCACTGCAGTGAGTCCAGAGACTTCACAGGCTCCACTGGGGATGCAGTGCAGTGAGTCCAGAGAGTGCACTGGCACCAGTGGGGATTCACTGCAGTGAGTCCAGAGAGTGCACTGACACCACTGGGAATGCACTGCAGTGAGTACTGAGAGTGCACTGGCACCTAAGGGGCTGCACTGCAGTGAGTCCAGAGAGTGCACTGGCACCACTGGGGATGCAGTGCAGTGAGTCCAGAGAGTGCACTGGCACCAATGGGATGCAGTGCAGTGAGTCCACAGAGTGCACTGGCACACACAGGGGATACACTGCAGTGAGTCCAGAGAGTGCACTGGCACCACTGGGGATGCAGCACAGTGAGTCCAGAGAGTGAAGTGTCACCACTGGGGATGCAGCGCAGTGACTACAGAGAGTGCAATGGAACCACTGGGGATGCAGTGCAGTGAGTCCAGAGAGTGCACTGGCACCAGTGAGGATGCAGTGCAGTGGGTCCAGAGAGTGCACTGGCACCACTGGGGATGCAGTGCAGTGAGTCCAGAGAGTGCACTGGCACCACTGTGGATGCACTGCAGTGAGTCCAGAGAGTGCACTGGCACCACTGGGGATGCAGTGCAGTGAGTCCAGAGAGTGCACTGGCACCACTGGGGATCCAGTGCAGTGAGTGCAGAGAGTGCACTGGCTCCACTGGGGATGCAGTGCAGTGAGTCCAGAGAGTGCACTGGCACCACTGGGGATGCACTGCAGTGAGTCCTGAGAGTGCAATGGCACCACTGGGGATGCACTGCAATGAGTCCAGAGAGTGCACTGGCACCACTGTTGATGCAGTGCAGTGAGTCCAGAGAGTGCCCTTGCACCACTGGGGATGCACTGCAGTGAGTCCAGACAGTGCACTGGCACCACTGGGGATGCAGTGCAGTGAGTCCAGAGAGTGCACTGGCACCACTGGGGATGCACTGCAGTGAGTCCAGAGAGTGCTCTGTCACCACTGAGCTGCACTGCAGTGAGTCCAGAGATTGCACTGGCACCACTGGGGATGCACTGCAGTGAGTCCAGAGACTACACTGGCACCACTGGGGATGCAGTGCAGTGAGTCCAGAGAGTGCACTGGCACCACTAGGGATGCAGTGCAGTGAGTCCAGAGAGTGCACTGGCACCACTGGGGTTACAGTGCAGTGAGTCCAGAGACTACACTGGCACCACTGGGGTTGCTCTGCAGTGAGTCCAGAGACTTCACAGGCACCACTGGGGATGCAGTGCAGTGAGTCCAGAGACTACACATGCACCACTGGGGATGCACTGCAGTGAGTCCAGAGAGTGCACTGGCACCACTGGGGATGCACTGCAGTGAGTCCAGAGAGTGCACTGGCACCACTGGGGATGCAGTGCAGTGAGTCCAGAGAGTGCACTGGCACCACTGGGGATGCAGCACAGTGAGTCCAGAGAGTGCACTGTCACCACTGGGGATGCAGCGCAGTGACTACAGAGAGTGCACTGGCACCAAAAGGGATGCACTGCAGTGAGTCCAGAGAGTGCACTGGCACCAGTGGGGATGCAATGCAGTGGGTCCAGAGAGTGCACTGACACCATTGGGGATGCAGTGCAGTGAGTCCAGAGACTGCACTGGCACCACTGGTGATGCACTGCAGTGAGTCCAGAGAGTTCACTGGCACCACTGGGGATGCATCCCGGTGAGTCCAGAGATTGCACTGGCACCATTGGGGATGCAGTGCAGTGGGTCCAGAGAGTGCACTGGCACCACTGGGGATGCACTGCAGTGAGTCCAGAGAGTGCACTGGCTCCACTGGGGATGCAGTGCAGTGAGTCCAGAGAGTGCACTGGCACCACTGGGGATGCAGTGCAGTGAGTCCAGACAGTGCCCTTGCACCACTGGAGATGCAGTGCAGTGAGTCCAGACAGTGCACTGGCACCACTGGGGATGCAGTTTAGTGAGTCCAGAGAGTGCACCGGCTCCAATGGGGATACACTGCAGACAGTCCAGAGAGTAAACTGGCTCCACTGGGGATGCAGTGCAGTGAGTCCAGAGAGTGCACTGGCACCACTGGGGATGCACTGCAGTGAGTCCAGAGAGTACTCTGGCACCACTGAGCTGCACTGCAGTGAGTCCAGAGATTGCACTGGCACCACTGGGGATGCACTGCAGTGAGTCCAGAGACTACACTGGCACCAGTGGCGATGCAGTGCAGTGAGTCCAGAGAGTGCACTGGCACCAGTGGGGATGCATTCCGGTGAGTCCAGAGAGTGCACTGGCACCACTGGTGATGCAGTGCAGTGAGTCCAGAGAGCCACTGGCACCACTGGAGATGCAGTGCAGTGAGTCCAGAGAGTGCACTGGCACCATTGGGGATGCAGTGCAGTGAGTCCAGAGAGTGCACTGGCACCACTGGGGATGCAGTGCACTGAGTCCAGAGAGTGCACTCTCAGCAGTGGGGATGCACTGCATTGAGTCCAAAGAGTGCACTGGTACCAGAGGGGATGCAGTGCAGTGAGACCAGAGAGTGCACTGGCACCACTGGGGATGCAGTGCAGTGAGTCCAGAGAGTGCACTGGCACCACTGGGGATGCACTGCAGTGAGTCCTGAGAGTGCAATGGCACCACTGGGGATGCACTGCAGTGAGTCCAGAGAGTGCACTGGCACCACTGGGGATGCAGTGCAGTGAGTCCAGAGAGTGCACTGGCACCAACTGGAGCTGCACTGCTGTGAGTCCTGAGATTGCACTGGCACCACTGGGGTTACAGTGCAGTGAGTCCAGAGACTACACTGGCACCACTGGTGTTGCACTGCAGTGAGTCCAGAGACTTCACAGGCTCCACTGGGGATGCAGTGCAGTGAGTCCAGAGAGTGCACTGGCACCAGTGGGGATTCACTGCAGTGAGTCCAGAGAGTGCACTGACACCACTGGGAATGCAGTGCAGTGAGTACTGAGAGTGCACTGGCACCTAAGGGGCTGCACTGCAGTGAGTCCAGAGAGTGCACTGGCACCACTGGGGATGCAGTGCAGTGAGTCCAGAGAGTGCACTGGCACCAATGGGATGCAGTGCAGTGAGTCCACAGAGTGCACTGGCACACACAGGGGATACACTGCAGTGAGTCCAGTGAGTGCACTGGCACCACTGGGGATGCAGCACAGTGAGTCCAGAGAGTGAATTGTCACCACTGGGGACGCAGCGCAGTGACTACAGAGAGTGCAATGGAACCACTGGGGATGCAGTGCAGTGAGTCCAGAGAGTGCACTGGCACCAGTGGGGATGCACTGCAGTGGGTCCAGAGAGTGCACTGGCACCACTGGGGATGCACTGCAGTGAGTCCAGAGAGTTCACTGGCACCACTGGGGATGCAGTGCAGTGAGTCCAGAGACTGCACTGGCACCACTGGTGATGCAGTGCAGTGAGTCCACAGAGTGCACTGGCTCCACTGGGGATGCAGTGCACTGAGTCCAGAGAGTGCACTGGCACCACTGGAGATGCACTGCAGTGAGTCCAGAGAGTGCACTGGCACCATTGGGGATGCAGTGCACTGAGTCCAGAGAGTGCACTCTCAGCAGTGGGGATGCACTGCATTGAGTCCAAAGAGTGCACTGGCACAACAGGGGATGCAGTGCAGTGAGACGAGAGAGTGCACTGGCACCACTGGGGATCCAGTGCAGTGAGTGCAGAGAGTGCACTGGCTCCACTGGGGATGCAGATTAGTGAGTCCAGAGAGTGCACCGGCTCCAATGGGGATACACTGCAGACAGTCCAGAGAGTGCACTGGCTCCACTGGGGATGCAGTGCAGTGAGTCCAGAGAGTGCACCGGCTCCAATGGGGATGCAGTGCAGTGAGTCCAGAGAGTGCACTGGCACCACTGGGGATGCAGTGCAGTGAGTCCAGAGAGTGCACTGGCACCACTGTTGATGCAGTGCAGTGACTCCAGAGAGTGCACTGGCACCACTGGGGTTACAGTGCAGTGAGTCCAGAGACTACACTGGCACCACTGGGGTTGCTCTGCAGTGAGTCCAGAGACTTCACAGGCACCACTGGGGATGCAGTGCAGTGAGTCCAGAGACTACACATGCACCACTGGGGATGCAGTGCAGTGAGTCCAGAGAGTGCACTGGCACCACTGGGGATGCACTGCAGTGAGTCCAGAGAGTGCACTGGCACCACTGGGGATGCAGTGCAGTGAGTCCAGAGAGTGCACTGGCACCACTGGGGATGCAGCACAGTGAGTCCAGAGAGTGCACTGTCACCACTGGGGATGCAGCGCAGTGACTACAGAGAGTGCACTGGCACCAAAAGGGATGCACTGCAGTGAGTCCAGAGAGTGCACTGGCACCAGTGGGGATGCAATGCAGTGGGTCCAGAGAGTGCACTGACACCATTGGGGATGCAGTGCAGTGAGTCCAGAGACTGCACTGGCACCACTGGTGATGCACTGCAGTGAGTCCAGAGAGTTCACTGGCACCGCTGGGGATGCATCCCGGTGAGTCCAGAGATTGCACTGGCACCATTGGGGATGCAGTGCAGTGGGTCCAGAGAGTGCACTGGCACCACTGGGGATGCACTGCAGTGAGTCCAGAGAGTGCACTGGCTCCACTGGGGATGCAGTGCAGTGAGTCCAGAGAGTGCACTGGCACCACTGGGGATGCAGTGCAGTGAGTCCAGACAGTGCCCTTGCACCACTGGAGATGCAGTGCAGTGAGTCCAGACAGTGCACTGGCACCACTGGGGATGCAGTTTAGTGAGTCCAGAGAGTGCACCGGCTCCAATGGGGATACACTGCAGACAGTCCAGAGAGTAAACTGGCTCCACTGGGGATGCAGTGCAGTGAGTCCAGAGAGTGCACTGGCACCACTGGGGATGCACTGCAGTGAGTCCAGAGAGTACTCTGGCACCACTGAGCTGCACTGCAGTGAGTCCAGAGATTGCACTGGCACCACTGGGGATGCACTGCAGTGAGTCCAGAGACTACACTGGCACCAGTGGCGATGCAGTGCAGTGAGTCCAGAGAGTGCACTGACACCACTGGGGATGCAGTGCACTGAGTCCAGAGAGTGCACTCTCAGCAGTGGGGATGCACTGCATTGAGTCCAAAGAGTGCACTGGCACCAGAGGGGATGCAGTGCAGTGAGACCAGAGAGTGCACTGGGACCACTGGGGATTCAGTGCAAGGAGTCCAGAGAGTGCACTGGCACCACTGGGGATGCACTGCAGTGAGTCCTGAGAGTGCAATGGCACCACTGGGGATGCACTGCAGTGAGTCCAGAGAGTGCACTGGCACCACTGGGGATGCAGTGCAGTGAGTCCAGAGAGTGCACTGGCACCAACTGGAGCTGCACTGCTGTGAGTCCTGAGATTGCACTGGCACCACTGGGGTTACAGTGCAGTGAGTCCAGAGACTACACTGGCACCACTGGGGTTGCACTGCAGTGAGTCCAGAGACTTCACAGGCTCCACTGGGGATGCAGTGCAGTGAGTCCAGAGAGTGCACTGGCACCAGTGGGGATTCACTGCAGTGAGTCCAGAGAGTGCACTGACACCACTGGGAATGCACTGCAGTGAGTACTGAGAGTGCACAGGCACCTAAGGGGCTGCACTGCAGTGAGTCCAGAGAGTGCACTGGCACCACTGGGGATGCAGTGCAGTGAGTCCAGAGAGTGCACTGGCACCACTGGGGATGCAGCACAGTGAGTCCAGAGAGTGAAGTGTCACCACTGGGGATGCAGCGCAGTGACTACAGAGAGTGCAATGGAACCACTGGGGATGTAGTGCAGTGAGTCCAGAGAGTGCACTGGCACCAGTGAGGATGCAGTGCAGTGGGTCCAGAGAGTGCACTGGCACCACTGGGGATGCAGTGCAGTGAGTCCAGAGAGTGCACTGGCACCACTGTGGATGCACTGCAGTGAGTCCAGAGAGTGCACTGGCACCACTGGGGATGCAGTGCAGTGAGTCCAGAGAGTGCACTGGCACCACTGGGGATCCAGTGCAGTGAGTGCAGAGAGTGCACTGGCTCCACTGGGGATGCAGTGCAGTGAGTCCAGAGAGTGCACTGGCACCACTGGGGATGCACTGCAGTGAGTCCTGAGAGTGCAATGGCACCACTGGGGATGCAGTGCACTGAGTCCAGAGAGTGCACTCTCAGAAGTGGGGATGCACTGCATTGAGTCCAGAGAGTGCACTGGCACCAGAGGGGATGCAGTGCAGTGAGACCAGAGAGTGCACTGGCACCACTGGGAATGCAGTGCAGTGAGTCCTGAGAGTGCAATGGCACCACTGGGGATGCACTGCAGTGAGTCCAGAGAGTGCACTGGCACCACTCTGGATGCAGTGCAGTGAGTCCAGAGAGTGCACTGGCACCAACTGGAGCTGCACTGCTGTGAGTCCTGAGATTGCACTGGCACCACTGGTGTTACAGTGCAGTGAGTCCAGAGACTACACTGGCACCACTGGGGTTGCACTGCAGTGAGTCCAGAGACTTCACAGGCTCCACTGGGGATGCAGTGCAGTGAGTCCAGAGAGTGCACTGGCACCAGTGGGGATTCACTGCAGTGAGTCCAGAGAGTGCACTGGCACCACTGGGGATGCAGTGCAGTGAGTCCAGAGAGTGCACTGGCACCAGTGGGGATTCACTGCAGTGAGTCCAGAGAGTGCACTGACACCACTGGGAATGCACTGCAGTGAGTACTGAGAGTGCACTGGCACCTAAGGGGCTGCACTGCAGTGAGTCCAGAGAGTGCACTGGCACCACTGGGGATGCAGTGCAGTGAGTCCAGAGAGTGCACTGGCACCAATGGGATGCAGTGCAGTGAGTCCACAGAGTGCACTGGCACACACAGGGGATACACTGCAGTGAGTCCAGAGAGTGCACTGGCACCACTGGGGATGCAGCACAGTGAGTCCAGAGAGTGAAGTGTCACCACTGGGGATGCAGCGCAGTGACTACAGAGAGTGCAATGGAACCACTGGGGATGCAGTGCAGTGAGTCCAGAGAGTGCACTGGCACCAGTGAGGATGCAGTGCAGGGGGTCCAGAGAGTGCACTGGCACCACTGGGCATGCAGTGCAGTGAGTCCAGAGAGTGCACTGGCACCACTGTGGATGCACTGCAGTGAGTCCAGAGAGTGCACTGGCACCACTGGGGATGCAGTGCAGTGAGTCCAGAGAGTGCACTGGCACCACTGGGGATCCAGTGCAGTGAGTGCAGAGAGTGCACTGGCTCCACTGGGGATGCAGTGCAGTGAGTCCAGAGAGTGCACTGGCACCACTGGGGATGCACTGCAGTGAGTCCTGAGAGTGCAATGGCACCACTGGGGATGCACTGCAATGAGTCCAGAGAGTGCACTGGCACCACTGTTGATGCAGTGCAGTGAGTCCAGAGAGTGCCCTTGCACCACTGGGGATGCACTGCAGTGAGTCCAGACAGTGCACTGGCACCACAGGGGATGCAGTGCAGTGAGTCCAGAGAGTGCACCGGCTCCAATGGGGATACACTGCAGACAGTCCAGAGAGTGCACTGGCTCCACTGGGGATGCAGTGCAGTGAGTCCAGAGAGTGCACTGGCACCACTGGGGATGCACTGCAGTGAGTCCAGAGAGTGCTCTGGCACCACTGAGCTGCACTGCAGTGAGTCCAGAGATTGCACTGGCACCACTGGGGATGCACTGCAGTGAGTCCAGAGACTACACTGGCACCACTGGGGATGCAGTGCAGTGAGTCCAGAGAGTGCACTGGCACCACTGTTGATGCAGTGCAGTGACTCCAGAGAGTGCACTGGCACCACTGGGGTTACAGTGCAGTGAGTCCAGAGACTACACTGGCACCACTGGGGTTGCTCTGCTGTGAGTCCAGAGACTTCATAGGCACCACTGGGGATGCAGTGCAGTGAGTCCAGAGACTACACATGCACCACTGGGGATGCAGTGCAGTGAGTCCAGAGAGTGCACTGGCACCACTGGGGATGCACTGCAGTGAGTCCAGAGAGTGCACTGGCACCACTGGGGATGCACTGCAGTGAGTCCAGAGAGTGCACTGGCACCACTGGGGATGCAGCACAGTGAGTCCAGAGAGTGCACTGTCACCACTGGGGATGCAGCGCAGTGACTACAGAGAGTGCACTGGCACCAAAATGGATGCACTGCAGTGAGTCCAGAGAGTGCACTGGCACCAGTGGGGATGCAATGCAGTGGGTCCAGAGAGTGCACTGACACCATTGGGGATGCAGTGCAGTGAGTCCAGAGACTGCACTGGCACCACTGGTGGTGCACTGCACTGAGTCCAGAGAGTGCACTCTCAGCAGTGGGGATGCACTGCATTGAGTCCAGAGAGTGCACTGGCACCAGAGGGGATGCAGTGCAGTGAGACCAGAGAGTGCACTGGCACCACTGGGAATGCAGTGCAGTGAGTCCTGAGAGTGCAATGGCACCACTGGGGATGCACTGCAGTGAGTCCAGAGAGTGCACTGGCACCACTCTGGATGCAGTGCAGTGACTCCAGAGAGTGCACTGGCACCAACTGGAGCTGCACTGCTGTGAGTCCTGAGATTGCACTGGCACCACTGGTGTTACAGTGCAGTGAGTCCAGAGACTACACTGGCACCACTGGGGTTGCACTGCAGTGAGTCCAGAGACTTCACAGGCTCCACTGGGGATGCAGTGCAGTGAGTCCAGAGAGTGCACTGGCACCAGTGGGGATTCACTGCAGTGAGTCCAGAGAGTGCACTGGCACCACTGGGGATGCAGTGCAGTGAGTCCAGAGAGTGCACTGGCACCAGTGGGGATTCACTGCAGTGAGTCCAGAGAGTGCACTGACACCACTGGGAATGCACTGCAGTGAGTACTGAGAGTGCACTAGCACCTAAGGGGCTGCACTGCAGTGAGTCCAGAGAGTGCACTGGCACCACTGGGGATGCAGTGCAGTGAGTCCAGAGAGTGCACTGGCACCAATGGGATGCAGTGCAGTGAGTCCACAGAGTGCACTGGCACACACAGGGGATACACTGCAGTGAGTCCAGAGAGTGCACTGGCACCACTGGGGATGCAGCACAGTGAGTCCAGAGAGTGAAGTGTCACCACTGGGGATGCAGCGCAGTGACTACAGAGAGTGCAATGGAACCACTGGGGATGCAGTGCAGTGAGTCCAGAGAGTGCACTGGCACCAGTGAGGATGCAGTGCAGGGGGTCCAGAGAGTGCACTGGCACCACTGGGGATGCAGTGCAGTGAGTCCAGAGAGTGCACTGGCACCACTGTGGATGCACTGCAGTGAGTCCAGAGAGTGCACTGGCACCACTGGGGATGCAGTGCAGTGAGTCCAGAGAGTGCACTGGCACCACTGGGGATCCAGTGCAGTGAGTGCAGAGAGTGCACTGGCTCCACTGGGGATGCAGTGCAGTGAGTCCAGAGAGTGCACTGGCACCACTGGGGATGCACTGCAGTGAGTCCTGAGAGTGCAATGGCACCACTGGGGATGCACTGCAATGAGTCCAGAGAGTGCACTGGCACCACTGTTGATGCAGTGCAGTGAGTCCAGAGAGTGCCCTTGCACCACTGGGGATGCAGTGCAGTGAGTGCAGAGAGTGCACTGGCACCACAGGGGATGCAGTGCAGTGAGTCCAGAGAGTGCACCGGCTCCAATGGGGATACACTGCAGACAGTCCAGAGAGTGCACTGGCTCCACTGGGGATGCAGTGCAGTGAGTCCAGAGAGTGCACTGGCACCACTGGGGATGCACTGCAGTGAGTCCAGAGAGTGCTCTGGCACCACTGAGCTGCACTGCAGTGAGTCCAGAGATTGCACTGGCACCACTGGGGATGCACTGCAGTGAGTCCAGAGACTACACTGGCACCACTGGGGATGCAGTGCAGTGAGTCCAGAGAGTGCACTGGCACCACTGTTGATGCAGTGCAGTGACTCCAGAGAGTGCACTGGCACCACTGGGGTTACAGTGCAGTGAGTCCAGAGACTACACTGGCACCACTGGGGTTGCTCTGCTGTGAGTCCAGAGACTTCATAGACCACTGGGGATGCAGTGCAGTGAGTCCAGAGACTACACATGCACCACTGGGGATGCAGTGCAGTGAGTCCAGAGAGTGCACTGGCACCACTGGGGATGCACTGCAGTGAGTCCAGAGAGTGCACTGGCACCACTGGGGATGCACTGCAGTGAGTCCAGAGAGTGCACTGGCACCACTGGGGATGCAGCACAGTGAGTCCAGAGAGTGCACTGTCACCACTGGGGATGCAGCGCAGTGACTACAGAGAGTGCACTGGCACCAAAAGGGATGCACTGCAGTGAGTCCAGAGAGTGCACTGGCACCAGTGGGGATGCAATGCAGTGGGTCCAGAGAGTGCACTGACACCATTGGGGATGCAGTGCAGTGAGTCCAGAGACTGCACTGGCACCACTGGTGGTGCACTGCACTGAGTCCAGAGAGTGCACTCTCAGCAGTGGGGATGCACTGCATTGAGTCCAGAGAGTGCACTGGCACCAGAGGGGATGCAGTGCAGTGAGACCAGAGAGTGCACTGGCACCACTGGGAATGCAGTGCAGTGAGTCCTGAGAGTGCAATGGCACCACTGGGGATGCACTGCAGTGAGTCCAGAGAGTGCACTGGCACCACTCTGGATGCAGTGCAGTGAGTCCAGAGAGTGCACTGGCACCAACTGGAGCTGCACTGCTGTGAGTCCTGAGATTGCACTGGCACCACTGGTGTTACAGTGCAGTGAGTCCAGAGACTACACTGGCACCACTGGGGTTGCACTGCAGTGAGTCCAGAGACTTCACAGGCTCCACTGGGGATGCAGTGCAGTGAGTCCAGAGAGTGCACTGGCACCAGTGGGGATTCACTGCAGTGAGTCCAGAGAGTGCACTGGCACCACTGGGGATGCAGTGCAGTGAGTCCAGAGAGTGCACTGGCACCAGTGGGGATTCACTGCAGTGAGTCCAGAGAGTGCACTGACACCACTGGGAATGCACTGCAGTGAGTACTGAGAGTGCACTGGCACCTAAGGGGCTGCACTGCAGTGAGTCCAGAGAGTGCACTGGCACCACTGGGGATGCAGTGCAGTGAGTCCAGAGAGTGCACTGGCACCAATGGGATGCAGTGCAGTGAGTCCACAGAGTGCACTGGCACACACAGGGGATACACTGCAGTGAGTCCAGAGAGTGCACTGGCACCACTGGGGATGCAGCACAGTGAGTCCAGAGAGTGAAGTGTCACCACTGGGGATGCAGCGCAGTGACTACAGAGAGTGCAATGGAACCACTGGGGATGCAGTGCAGTGAGTCCAGAGAGTGCACTGGCACCAGTGAGGATGCAGTGCAGGGGGTCCAGAGAGTGCACTGGCACCACTGGGGATGCAGTGCAGTGAGTCCAGAGAGTACTCTGGCACCACTGAGCTGCACTGCAGTGAGTCCAGAGATTGCACTGGCACCACTGGGGATGCACTGCAGTGAGTCCAGAGACTACACTGGCACCAGTGGCGATGCAGTGCAGTGAGTCCAGAGAGTGCACTGGCACCACTGGGGATGCATTCCGGTGAGTCCAGAGAGTGCACTGGCACCACTGGTGATGCAGTGCAGTGAGTCCAGAGAGCCACTGGCACCACTGGAGATGCAGTGCAGTGAGTCCAGAGAGTGCACTGGCACCACTGGGGATGCAGTGCAGTGAGTCCAGAGAGTGCACTGGCACCACTGGGGATGCAGTGCACTGAGTCCAGAGAGTGCACTCTCAGCAGTGGGGATGCAGTGCAGTGAGTCCAAAGAGTGCACTGGCACCACTGGGGATGCACTGCAGTGAGTCCTGAGAGTGCAATGGCACCACTGGGGATGCACTGCAGTGAGTCCAGAGAGTGCACTGGCACCACTGGGGATGCAGTGCAGTGAGTCCAGAGAGTGCACTGGCACCAACTGGAGCTGCACTGCTGTGAGTCCTGAGATTGCACTGGCACCACTGGGGTTACAGTGCAGTGAGTCCAGAGACTACACTGGCACCACTGGGGTTGCACTGCAGTGAGTCCAGAGACTTCACAGGCTCCACTGGGGAAGCAGTGCAGTGAGTCCAGAGAGTGCACTGGCACCAGTGGGGATTCACTGCAGTGAGTCCAGAGAGTGCACTGACACCACTGGGAATGCACTGCAGTGAGTACTGAGAGTGCACTGGCACCTAAGGGGCTGCACTGCAGTGAGTCCAGAGAGTGCACTGGCACCACTGGGGATGCAGTGCAGTGAGTCCAGAGAGTGCACTGGCACCAATGGGATGCAGTGCAGTGAGTCCACAGAGTGCACTGGCACACACAGGGGATACACTGCAGTGAGTCCAGTGAGTGCACTGGCACCACTGGGGATGCAGCACAGTGAGTCCAGAGAGTGAATTGTCACCACTGGGGACGCAGCGCAGTGACTACAGAGAGTGCAATGGAACCACTGGGGATGCAGTGCAGTGAGTCCAGAGAGTGCACTGGCACCAGTGGGGATGCACTGCAGTGGGTCCAGAGAGTGCACTGGCACCACTGGGGATGCACTGCAGTGAGTCCAGAGAGTTCACTGGCACCACTGGGGATGCAGTGCAGTGAGTCCAGAGACTGCACTGGCACCACTGGTGATGTAGTGCAGTGAGTCCACAGAGTGCACTGGCTCCACTGGGGATGCAGTGCACTGAGTCCAGAGAGTGCACTGGCACCACTGGAGATGCACTGCAGTGAGTCCAGAGAGTGCACTGGCACCATTGGGGATGCAGTGCACTGAGTCCAGAGAGTGCACTCTCAGCAGTGGGGATGCACTGCATTGAGTCCAAAGAGTGCACTGGCACAACAGGGGATGCAGTGCAGTGAGACGAGAGAGTGCACTGGCACCACTGGGGATCCAGTGCAGTGAGTGCAGAGAGTGCACTGGCTCCACTGGGGATGCAGATTAGTGAGTCCAGAGAGTGCACCGGCTCCAATGGGGATACACTGCAGACAGTCCAGAGAGTGCACTGGCTCCACTGGGGATGCAGTGCAGTGAGTCCAGAGATTGCACCGGCTCCAATGGGGATGCAGTGCAGTGAGTCCAGAGAGTGCACTGGCACCACTGGGGATGCAGTGCAGTGAGTCCAGAGAGTGCACTGGCACCACTGTTGATGCAGTGCAGTGACTCCAGAGAGTGCACTGGCACCACTGGGGTTACAGTGCAGTGAGTCCAGAGACTACACTGGCACCACTGGGGTTGCTCTGCAGTGAGTCCAGAGACTTCACAGGCACCACTGGGGATGCAGTGCAGTGAGTCCAGAGACTACACATGCACCACTGGGGATGCAGTGCAGTGAGTCCAGAGAGTGCACTGGCACCACTGGGGATGCACTGCAGTGAGTCCAGAGAGTGCACTGGCACCACTGGGGATGCAGTGCAGTGAGTCCAGAGAGTGCACTGGCACCACTGGGGATGCAGCACAGTGAGTCCAGAGAGTGCACTGTCACCACTGGGGATGCAGCGCAGTGACTACAGAGAGTGCACTGGCACCAAAAGGGATGCACTGCAGTGAGTCCAGAGAGTGCACTGGCACCAGTGGGGATGCAATGCAGTGGGTCCAGAGAGTGCACTGACACCATTGGGGATGCAGTGCAGTGAGTCCAGAGACTGCACTGGCACCACTGGTGATGCACTGCAGTGAGTCCAGAGAGTTCACTGGCACCGCTGGGGATGCATCCCGGTGAGTCCAGAGATTGCACTGGCACCATTGGGGATGCAGTGCAGTGGGTCCAGAGAGTGCACTGGCACCACTGGGGATGCACTGCAGTGAGTCCAGAGAGTGCACTGGCTCCACTGGGGATGCAGTGCAGTGAGTCCAGAGAGTGCACTGGCACCACTGGGGATGCAGTGCAGTGAGTCCAGACAGTGCCCTTGCACCACTGGAGATGCAGTGCAGTGAGTCCAGACAGTGCACTGGCACCACTGGGGATGCAGTTTAGTGAGTCCAGAGAGTGCACCGGCTCCAATGGGGATACACTGCAGACAGTCCAGAGAGTAAACTGGCTCCACTGGGGATGCAGTGCAGTGAGTCCAGAGAGTGCACTGGCACCACTGGGGATGCACTGCAGTGAGTCCAGAGAGTACTCTGGCACCACTGAGCTGCACTGCAGTGAGTCCAGAGATTGCACTGGCACCACTGGGGATGCACTGCAGTGAGTCCAGAGACTACACTGGCACCAGTGGCGATGCAGTGCAGTGAGTCCAGAGAGTGCACTGACACCTTTGGGGATGCAGTGCACTGAGTCCAGAGAGTGCACTCTCAGCAGTGGGGATGCACTGCATTGAGTCCAAAGAGTGCACTGGCACCAGAGGGGATGCAGTGCAGTGAGACCAGAGAGTGCACTGGCACCACTGGGGATGCAGTGCAGTGAGTCCAGAGAGTGCACTGGCACCACTGGGGATGCACTGCAGTGAGTCCTGAGAGTGCAATGGCACCACTGGGGATGCACTGCAGTGAGTCCAGAGAGTGCACTGGCACCACTGGGGATGCAGTGCAGTGAGTCCAGAGAGTGCACTGGCACCAACTGGAGCTGCACTGCTGTGAGTCCTGAGATTGCACTGGCACCACTGGGGTTACAGTGCAGTGAGTCCAGAGACTACACTGGCACCACTGGGGTTGCACTGCAGTGAGTCCAGAGACTTCACAGGCTCCACTGGGGATGCAGTGCAGTGAGTCCAGAGAGTGCACTGGCACCAGTGGGGATTCACTGCAGTGAGTCCAGAGAGTGCACTGACACCACTGGGAATGCACTGCAGTGAGTACTGAGAGTGCACTGGCACCTAAGGGGCTGCACTGCAGTGAGTCCAGAGAGTGCACTGGCACCACTGGGGATGCAGTGCAGTGAGTCCAGAGAGTGCACTGGCACCAATGGGATGCAGTGCAGTGAGTCCACAGAGTGCACTGGCACACACAGGGGATACACTGCAGTGAGTCCAGTGAGTGCACTGGCACCACTGGGGATGCAGCACAGTGAGTCCAGAGAGTGAATTGTCACCACTGGGGACGCAGCGCAGTGACTGCAGAGAGTGCAATGGAACCACTGGGGATGCAGTGCAGTGAGTCCAGAGAGTGCACTGGCACCACTGGGGATGCACTGCAGTGAGTCCAGAGAGTTCACTGGCACCACTGGGGATGCAGTGCAGTGAGTCCAGAGACTGCACTGGCACCACTGGTGATGCAGTGCAGTGAGTCCACAGAGCGCACTGGCTCCACTGGGGATGCAGTGCACTGAGTCCAGAGAGTGCACTGGCACCACTGGAGATGCACTGCAGTGAGTCCAGAGAGTGCACTGGCACCATTGGGGATGCAGTGCACTGAGTCCAGAGAGTGCACTCTCAGCAGTGGGGATGCACTGCATTGAGTCCAAAGAGTGCACTGGCACAACAGGGGATGCAGTGCAGTGAGACGAGAGAGTGCACTGGCACCACTGGGGATCCAGTGCAGTGAGTGCAGAGAGTGCACTGGCTCCACTGGGGATGCAGATTAGTGAGTCCAGAGAGTGCACCGGCTCCAATGGGGATACACTGCAGACAGTCCAGAGAGTGCACTGGCTCCACTGGGGATGCAGTGCAGTGAGTCCAGAGAGTGCACTGGCACCACTGGGGATGCACTGCAGTGAGTCCAGAGAGTGCTCTGGCACCACTGAGCTGCACTGCAGTGAGTCCAGAGATTGCACTGGCACCACTGGGGATGCACTGCAGTGAGTCCAGAGAATACACTGGCACCACTGGGGATGCAGTGCAGTGAGTCCAGAGAATGCACTGGCACCACTGTTGATGCAGTGCAGTGACTCCAGAGAGTGCACTGGCACCACTGGGGATGCAGTGCAGTGAGTCCAGAGAGTGCACTGGCACCACTGGTGATGCAGTGCAGTGAGTCCAGAGAGCCACTGGCACCACTGGGGATGCAGTGCAGTGAGTCCAGAGACTGCACATGCACCACTGGGGATGCAGTGCAGTGAGTCCAGAGAGTGCACCGGCTCCAATGGGGATACACTGCAGACAGTCCAGAGAGTGCACTGGCTCCACTGGGGATGCAGTGCAGTGAGTCCAGAGAGTGCACTGGCACCACTGGGGATGCACTGCAGTGAGTCCAGAGAGTGCTCTGGCACCACTGAGCTGCACTGCAGTGAGTCCTGAGAGTGCACTGGCACCACTGGGGATGCACTGCAGTGAGTCCAGAGACTACACTGGCACCACTGGGGATGCAGTGCAGTGAGTCCAGAGAGTGCACTGGCACCACTGTTGATGCAGTGCAGTGACTCCAGAGAGTGCACTGGCACCACTGGGGTTACAGTGCAGTGAGTCCAGAGACTACACTGGCACCACTGGGGTTGCTCTGCAGTGAGTCCAGAGACTTCACAGGCACCACTGGGGATGCAGTGCAGTGAGTCCAGAGACTACACATGCACCACTGGGGATGCAGTGCAGTGAGTCCAGAGAGTGCACTGGCACCACTGGGGATGCACTGCAGTGAGTCCAGAGAGTGCACTGGCACCACTGGGGATGCAGTGCAGTGAGTCCAGAGAGTGCACTGGCACCACTGGGAATGCAGCACAGTGAGTCCAGAGAGTGCACTGTCACCACTGGGGATGCAGCGCAGTGACTACAGAGAGTGCACTGGCACCAAAAGGGATGCACTGCAGTGAGTCCAGAGAGTGCACTGGCACCAGTGGGGATGCAATGCAGTGGGTCCAGAGAGTGCACTGACACCACAGGGGATGCAGTGCAGTGAGTCCAGAGACTGCACTGGCACCACTGGTGATGCACTGCAGTGAGTCCAGAGAGTTCACTGACACCACTGGGGATGCATCCCGGTGAGTCCAGAGATTGCACTGGCACCATTGGGGATGCAGTGCAGTGGGTCCAGAGAGTGCACTGGCACCACTGGGGATGCACTGCAGTGAGTCCAGAGAGTGCACTGGCTCCACTGGGGATGCAGTGCAGTGAGTCCAGAGAGTGCACTGGCACCACTGGGGATGCAGTGCAGTGAGTCCAGACAGTGCCCTTGCACCACTGGAGATGCAGTGCAGTGAGTCCAGACAGTGCACTGGCACCACTGGGGATGCAGTTTAGTGAGTCCAGAGAGTGCACCGGCTCCAATGGGGATACACTGCAGACAGTCCAGAGAGTAAACTGGCTCCACTGGGGATGCAGTGCAGTGAGTCCAGAGAGTACTCTGGCACCACTGAGCTGCACTGCAGTGAGTCCAGAGATTGCACTGGCACCACTGGGGATGCACTGCAGTGAGTCCAGAGACTACACTGGCACCAGAGGCGATGCAGTGCAGTGAGTCCAGAGAGTGCACTGACACCACTGGGGATGCATCCCGGTGAGTCCAGAGAGTGCACTGGCACCACTGGGGATGCAGTGCACTGAGTCCAGAGAGTGCACTCTCAGCAGTGGGGATGCACTGCATTGAGTCCAAAGAGTGCACTGGCACCAGAGGGGATGCAGTGCAGTGAGACCAGAGAGTGCACTGGCACCACTGGGGATGCAGTGCAGTGAGTCCAGAGAGTGCACTGGCACCACTGGGGATGCACTGCAGTGAGTCCTGAGAGTGCAATGGCACCACTGGGGATGCACTGCAGTGAGTCCAGAGAGTGCACTGGCACCACTGGGGATGCAGTGCAGTGAGTCCAGAGAGTGCACTGGCACCAACTGGAGCTGCACTGCTGTGAGTCCTGAGATTGCACTGGCACCACTGGGGTTACAGTGCAGTGAGTCCAGAGACTACACTGGCACCACTGGGGTTGCACTGCAGTGAGTCCAGAGACTTCACAGGCTCCACTGGGGATGCAGTGCAGGTAGTCCAGAGAGTGCACTGGCACCAGTGGGGATTCACTGCAGTGAGTCCAGAGAGTGCACTGACACCACTGGGAATGCACTGCAGTGAGTACTGAGAGTGCACTGGCACCTAAGGGGCTGCACTGCAGTGAGTTCAGAGAGTGCACTGGCACCACTGGGGATGCAGTGCAGTGAGTCCAGAGAGTGCACTGGCACCAATGGGATGCAGTGCAGTGAGTCCACAGAGTGCACTGGCACACACAGGGGATACACTGCAGTGAGTCCAGAGAGTGCACTGGCACCACTGGGGATGCAGCACAGTGAGTCCAGAGAGTGAATTGTCACCACTGGGGACGCAGCGCAGTGACTACAGAGAGTGCAATGGAACCACTGGGGATGCAGTTCAGTGAGTCCAGAGAGTGCACTGGCACCAGTGGGGATGCACTGCAGTGGGTCCAGAGAGTGCACTGGCACCACTGGGGATGCACTGCAGTGAGTCCAGAGAGTTCACTGGCACCACTGGGGATGCAGTGCAGTGAGTCCAGAGACTGCACTGGCACCACTGGTGATGCAGTGCAGTGAGTCCAGAGAGTGCACTGGCTCCACTGGGGATGCAGTGCACTGAGTCCAGAGAGTGCACTGGCACCACTGGAGATGCACTGCAGTGAGTCCAGAGAGTGCACTGGCACCATTGGGGATGCAGTGCACTGAGTCCAGAGAGTGCACTGGCACCACTGGATGCAGTGCACTGAGTCCAGAGAGTACACTCTCAGCAGTGGGGATGCACTGCATTGAGTCCAAAGAGTGCACTGGCACAACAGGGGATGCAGTGCAGTGAGACGAGAGAGTGCACTGGCACCACTGGGGATCCAGTGCAGTGAGTGCAGAGAGTGCACTGGCTCCACTGGGGATGCAGATTAGTGAGTCCAGAGAGTGCACCGGCTCCAATGGGGATACACTGCAGACAGTCCAGAGAGTGCACTGGCTCCACTGGGGATGCAGTGCAGTGAGTC
Source organism: Anser anser (assembly GCF_964211835.1). Classification (NCBI taxonomy): domain Eukaryota; kingdom Metazoa; phylum Chordata; class Aves; order Anseriformes; family Anatidae; genus Anser; species Anser anser. The sequence continues at coordinate 7,385,592 of NC_139747.1, forward strand.
CAGAGAGTGCACTGGAAACACTGGGGATGCACTGCAGTGAGTCCACAGAGTGCTCTGGCACCACTGAGCTGCACTGCAGTGAGTCCAGAGATTGCACTGGCACCACTGGGGATGCACTGCAGTGAGTCCAGAGAATACACTGGCACCACTGGGGATGCAGTGCAGTGAGTCCAGAGAATGCACTGGCACCACTGTTGATGCAGTGCAGTGAGTCCAGAGAGTGCACTGGCACCACTGGGGATGCAGTGCAGTGAGTCCAGAGAGTGCACTGGCACCACTGGTGATGCAGTGCAGTGAGTCCAGAGAGCCACTGGCACCACTGGGGATGCAGTGCAGTGAGTCCAGAGACTGCACATGCACCACTGGGGATGCAGTGCAGTGAGTCCAGAGAGTGCACTGGCACCATTGGGGATGCAGTGCACTGAGTCCAGAGAGTGCACTGGCACCACTGAATGCAGTGCACTGAGTCCAGAGAGTGCACTCTCAGCAGTGGGGATGCACTGCATTGAGTCCAAAGAGTGCACTGGCACAACAGGGGATGCAGTGCAGTGAGACCAGAGAGTGCACTGGCACCACTGGTGATCCAGTGCAGTGAGTGCAGAGAGTGCACTGGCTCCACTGGGGATGCAGTGCAGTGAGTCCAGAGAGTGCACTGGCACCACTGGGGATGCACTGCAGTGAGTCCTGAGAGTGCAATGGCACCACTGGGGATGCACTGCAGTGTTCCAGAGAGTGCACTGGCACCACTGGGGATGCAGTGCAGTGAGTCCAGAGAGTGCACTGGCACCACCGGGGATTCACTGCAGTGAGTCCAGAGAGTGCACTGGCACCACTGGGGATGCAATGCAGTGAGTCCAGAGAGTGCACTGGCACCACTGGGGATGCACTGCAGTGAGTCCAGAGAGTGCACTGGCACCACTGGGGATGCAGTGCAGTGAGTCCAGAGAGTGCACTGGCACCACTGGAGATGCACTGCAGTGAGTCCAGAGAGTGCACTGGCTCCACTGGGGATGCACTGCAGTGAGTCCAGAGAGTGCACTGGCACCACTGGGGATGCAATGCAGTGAGTCCAGAGAGTGCAATGGAACCACTGGTGATGCAGTGCAGTGAGTCCAGAGAGCCACCGGCACCACTGGGGATGCAGTGCAGTGAGTCCAGAGACTACACATGCACCACTGGGGATGCAGTGCAGTGAGTCCAGAGAGTGCACTGGCACCAGTGGTGATGCAGTGCCGTGAGTCCAGAGAGTACACTGGCACCACTGGGGTTGCAGTGCAGTGAGTCCAGAGAATGCACTGGCACTAATGGGGATGCAGTGCAGTGACTCGAAAGAGTGCACTGGCACCACTGCGGATGCACTGCAGTGAGTCCGGAGAGTGCCCTGGCACCAATGGTGATGCAGTGCAGTGAGTCCAGAGAGTGCACTGGCACCACTGGGGATGCAGTTTAGTGAGTCCATAGAGTGCACCGGCTCCAATGGGGATACACTGCAGTGAGTCCAGAGAGTGCACTGGCACAACTGGGGATGCAGTGCAGTGAGTCCAGAGATTGCACTGGCACCACTGGGGATGCAGTGCAGTGAGTCCAGAGAGTGCACTGGCACCACTGGGGATGCACTGCAGTTAGTCCAGAGAGTGCACTGGCTCCACTGGGGATGCAGTGCAGTGATTCCAGAGAGTGCACTGGCACCACTGGGGATGCAGTGCAGTGAGTCCTGAGAGTGCAATGGCACCACTGGGGATGCAGTGCAGTGAGTCCAGAGAGTGCACTGGCACCACTGGGGATGCAGTGCAGTGAGTCCAGAGAGTGCACTGGCACCAACTGGGGATGCAGTGCAGTGAGTCCAGAGAGTGCACTGGCACCACTGGGGATGCACTGCAGTGAGTCCAGAGAGTGCACTGGCACCACTGGGGATGCACCCCGGTGAGTCCAGAGAGTGCATTGGCACCACTGGGGATGCAGTGCAGTGAGTCCAGAGACTGCACTGGCACCACTGGGGTTTTAGTGCAGTGAGTCCAGAGAGTGCACTGGCACCAATGGGGATGCACTGCAGTGAGTCCAGAGAGTGCCCTTGCACCACTGGGGATAAACTGCAGTGAGTCCAGACAGTGCACTGGCACCACTGGGGATGCAGTGCAGTGAGTCCTGAGAGTGCAATGGCACCACAAGGGATGCAGCGCAGTGAGTCCAGAGAGTGCACTGGCACCAATGGAGATGCACTGCAGTGGGTCCAGAGAGTGCACTGGCACCACTGGGGATGCAGTGCAGTGAGTCCAGAGAGTGCACTGCCACCACTGGAGATGCACTGCAGTGAGTCCAGAGAGTGCACTGGCACCACTGGGGATGCAGTGCAGTGAGTCCAGAGACTGCACTGGCACCACTGGTGATGCACTGCAGTGAGTCCAGAGAGTGCACTGGCACCACTGGGGATGCAGTGCAGTGAGTCCAGAGAGTGCACTGGCACCACCAGAGATGCACTGCAGTGAGTCCAGAGAGTGCACTGGCTCCACTGGGGTTGCACTGCACTGAGTCCAGAGAGTGCACTGGCACCACTGGGGATGCAATGCAGTGAGTCCAGAGAGTGCAATGGAACCACTGGGGATGCAGTGCAGTGAGTCCAGAGAGTGCACTAGCACAACAGGGGATGCACTGCAGTGAGTCCAGAGAGTGCACTGGCACCACTGGGGATGCACTGCAGTGAGTCCAGAGACTGCACTGGCACCACTGGGGATGCACTGCAGTGAGTCCAGAGAGTGCACTGGCACCACTGGGGATGCAGTGCAGTGAGTCCAGAGAGTACACTGGCACCACTGGGGATGCACTGCAGTGAGTCCAGAGAATGCACTGGCACTAATGGGGATGCAGTGCAGTGACTCGAAAGAGTGCACTGGCAAAACTGCGGATGCACTGCAGTGAGTCCGGAGAGTGCCCTGGCAACAATGGTGATGCAGTGCAGTGATCCAGAGAGTGCACTGGCACCACTGGGGATGCACTGCAGTGAGTCCAGAGAGTGCACTGGCACCACTGGGGATGCAGTGCAGTGAGTCCAGAGAGTGCACTGGCACCACTGGGGATGCACTGCAGTGAGTCCAGAGAGTGCACTGGCACCACTGGGGATGCACTGCAGTGAGTCCAGAGAGTGTACTGGCACCACAGGGGATGCACTGCAGTGAGTCCAGAGAGTGCACTGGCACCACAGGGGATGCACCCCGGTGAGTCCAGAGTGTGCACTGGCACCACTGGGGATGCACTGCAGTGAGTCCAGAGAGTGCCCTTGCACCACTGGGGATAAACTGCAGTGAGTCCAGAGAGTGCACTGGCACCACTGGGGATGCAGTGCAGTGAGTCCAGAGAGTTCTCTGGCACCACTGGGGATGCACTGCAGTGAGTCCAGAGAGTGCACCGGCTCCAATGGGGATACACTGCAGTGAGTCCAGAGAGTGCACTGGCTCCACTGGGGATGCAGTGCCGTGAGTCCAGAGAGTGCACTGGCACCACTGGGGATGCAATGCAGTGAGTGCAGAGACTGCAATGGAACCACTGGGGATGCAGTGCAGTGAGTCCAGAGAGTGCCCTGGCACCACTGGGGATGCACTGCAGTGAGTCCAGAGACTACACATGCACCACTGGGGATGCAGTGCAGTGAGTCCAGAGACTGCACTGGCACCACTGGGGATGCAGTGCAGTGAGTCCAGAGAGTGCACTGGCACCACTGGGGATGCAGTGCAGTGAGTCCAGAGAGTGCACTGGCACCAACTGGGGATGCAGTGCAGTGAGTCCAGAGAGTGTACTGGCACCACAGGGGATGCAGTGCAGTGAGTCCAGAGAGTGCACTGGCACCACTGGGGATGCACCCCGGTGAGTCCAGAGAGTGCACTGGCACCACTGGGGATGCAGTGCAGTGAGTGCAGAGAGTGCACTGGCACCACTGGGGTTTTAGTGCAGTGAGTCCAGAGAGTGCACTGGCACCAATGGGGATGCAGTGCTGTGAGTTCAGAGAGTGCCCTTGCACCACTGGGGATGCAGTGCAGTGAGTCCAGAGAGTGCACTGGCACCATTGGGGCTGCACTGCAGTGAGTCCAGAGAGTGCACTGGCACCACTGGGGATGCACTGCAGTGAGTCCAGAGAGTGCACTGGCACCAGTGGGGATGCAGTGCAGTGAGTCCAGAGAGTGCACTGGCACAACAGGGGATACACTGCAGTGAGTCCAGAGAGTGCACTGGCACCACTGGGGATGCAGCACAGTGAGTCCAGAGAGTGCACTGGCACCACTGGGGATGCAGCGCCGTGACTACAGAGAGTGCACTGGCACCACCAGAGATGCACTGCAGTGAGTCCAGAGAGTGCACTGGCACCAGTGGGGATGCACTGCAGTGGGTCCAGAGAGTGCACTGGCACCACTGGGGATGCAGTGCAGTGAGTCCAGAGAGTGCACTGGCACCACAATGGATACACTGCAGTGAGTCCAGAGAGTGCACTGGCACCACCGGGGATGCACTGCAGTGAGTCCAGAGAGTGTACTGGCACCACAGGGGATGCACTGCAGTGAGTCCAGAGAGTGCACTGGCACCACTGGGGATGCACCCCGGTGAGTCCAGAGTGCACTGGCACCACTGGGGATGCAGTGCAGTGAGTCCAGAGACTGCACTGGCACCATGGGGTTTTAGTGCAGTGAGTCCAGAGAGTGCACTGGCACCACTGGGCATGCAGTACAGTGAGTACAGTGAGTGCACTGGCACCACTGGGGATGCACTGCAGTGAGTCCAGAGAGTGCACTGGCAACACTGGGATGCAGTGCAGTGAGTCCAGAGAGTGCACTGGCACAACAGGGGATACACTGCAGTGAGTCCAGAGAGTGCACTGGCACCACTGGGGATGCAGCACAGTGAGTCCAGAGAGTGCACTGGCACCACTGGGGATGCAGCTCAGTGACTACAGAGAGTGCACTGGCACCACTGGGGATGCACTGCAGTGAGTCCAGAGAGTGCACTGGCACCACAATGGATACACTGCAGTGAGTCCAGAGAGTGTACTGGCACCACAGGGGATGCACTGCAGTGAGTCCAGAGAGTGCACTGGCACCACTGGGGATGCACCCCGGTGAGTCCAGAGAGTGCACTGGCACCACTGGGGATGCAGTGCAGTGAGTCCAGAGACTGCACTGGCACCACTGGGGTTTTAGTGCAGTGAGTCCAGAGAGTGCACTGGCACCACTGGGGATGCAGTACAGTGAGTACAGTGAGTGCACTGGCACCACTGGGGATGCACTTCAGAGAGTCCAGAGAGTGCACTGGCACCACTGGGGATGCACTTCAGAGAGTCCAGAGAGTGCACTGGCACCACTGGGGATGCACTTCAGTGAGTCCAGAGAGTGCACTCTCTGGACTTGCCGGGGTGCATCCCCAGTGGTGCCAGTGCACTCTCTGGACTCACTGCACTCCATCCCCAGTGGTGACAGTGCACTCTCTGGACTTGCCGGGGTGCATCCCCAGTGGTGCCAGTGCACTCTCTGGACTCACTGCACTCCATCCCCAGTGGTGCCACTGCAATCTCTGGACTCACTGCACTGCATCCCCAGTGGTGGCAGTGCCCTCTGTGGACTCACTGCACTGCATCCCCAGTGGTGCCGGTGCACTCTCTGGACTCACAGCACTGCATCCCCAGTGGTGCCAGTGCACTCTCTGGACTCACTGCACTGCATCCCCAGTGGTGCCAGTGCACACTCTGGACTCACTGCAGTGCATCTCTGGTCGTGCCAGTGCACTCTCTGGACTCACTGCACTGCATCCCCAGTGGTGCCAGTGCACTCTCTGGACTCACTGCACTGCATCCCCAGTGCTGCCGGGGTACTCTCTGGACTCACTGCACTGCATCCCCAGTGGTGCCAGTGCAGTCTCTGGACTCACTGCACTGCGTTGCCATTGGTGCCAGTGCACTCTCTGGACTCATTGCAGTGCATCCCCTTTGGTGGCAATGCACTCTCTGGACTCACGGCACTGCATCCCCAGTGGTGCCAGTGCACTCTCTGGACTCTCTGCACTGCATCCCCAGTGGTGCCAGTGCACTCTCTGGAGTCACTGCGCTGCATCCCCAGTGGTTCCAGTGCACTCTCTGGACTCACTGCACTGCATCCCCAGTGGTGCCAGTGCAGTCTCTGTGTTAGTGTTGGGGAGAATCGAATGGATGTTTTACTAATGTCTCTTAGGTAATGGGACCTACAGTATAATTAAGCATTGCCAAATGTACTTACATTATCAATTAATCTATGTATACTGGATACTTAGGGAGTACATTGAACAATCAAAAGAATCATTGAAGGGGAACCTTGGGAGGGAACAGGTACAACCTGACCTTGGATAAGGGCCTGGAAATGATGAAATGAGTTGAAGCAGAACCAAGAAGCGGAGGGAGCATGCGTCGAGTAAGAAAGGTGAAAAGTTTAGCGGAGAGGAAGACTCCTTACTTCATCTGGACGACCACCTGGACGACCACCAGAGTGCGCCACGCATGTGCAAAGGGGAGGGGAGCTAATTAGAATGAAAAGCGAGGCTGATGTTGCAACCTGTAATGAATATATATACCTGACGCAATATTGTATGTATAAATAACGGCTGGGAAGTAACGGGACTTGAGGCCAGATTTGGGCACCTGCCCCGGCTTCCAGCGCTGAATAAAGCACCTTCATATAATCACTTGGTGGTTATGTGGTTGCTACGCTAACATTTTGGCGACCCAGGTGGGACAGCGTGGGCACTGCTGAGGCGGCTCGTGTCTCGGTTTCGCTCCAGCCGGCACCGAGGGATTCTCGGGGAGCAGTCGACCACGACCGACCTCCGCTGCTCACGACGTACCACTGGAGTGGTAAGCAAAGGTGCTTTCAACTTTGGGTATTCGGTACCGATTTGGTTGGGAAAGCCTGCCGGTCAGACGCGGCGAAAGCCACGCTCGGTTGGGCAGGGAGCTCCCGGGGTAAGCCTAGGCGCCGTCCGTTAGACAGAGCGAAAGCTCTGCTGGTTCGGCATTGGTGGTTTGGTATTGGTAATTGTATTGGTTTGTGCTGAAGGGTCAGCACTTGGTATTATTGGTATGTAGTAAGCACGCTGCTGCTCCGGCAGCTTCTGGGAAAGCGTGCTGCTGCTCCGGCAGCTTCTGGGAGAGCACGCTGCTGCTCCGGCAGCTTTTGGGAAAGCGTGCTGCTGCTCCGGCAGCTTTTGGGAGAGCATGCTGCTGCTCCGGCAGCTTTTGGGAGAGTGTACTGCTGCTCCGGCAGCTTTTGGGAGAGCATGCTGCTGCTCCGGCAGCTTCTGGGAAAGCGTGCTGCTGCTCCGGCAGCTTCTGGGAGAGCACGCTGCTGCTCCGGCAGCTTTTGGGAGAGCACGCTGCTGCTCCGGCAGCTTTTGGGAAAGCGTGCTGCTGCTCCGGCAGCTTTTGGGAGAGCACGCTGCTGCTCCGGCAGCTTTTGGGAAAGCGTGCTGCTGCTCCGGCAGCTTTTGGGAGAGCATGCTGCTGCTCCGGCAGCTTTTGGGAAAGCGTGCTGCTGCTCCGGCAGCTTCTGGGAGAGCACGCTGCTGCTCCGGCAGCTTTTGGGAGAGTGTACTGCTGCTCCGGCAGCTTCTGGGAAAGTGTGCTGCTGCTCTGGCAGCTTTTGGGTTTGTATCATAAGCTCAAAATGAAAAAGATCAAAGGAATTCTGGGAAAAGATGTACCTATCCCGCGGACATCCCCGCTGGGGTGTTTGCTAGCACACTGGAAAGAGGGAGGTTTTGGTCAAGAAATGCGGAAAGGAAAGCTGATTGATTATTGTAATATTTGGTGGCCACAGTATAAGCTAGAGGACCAAGAAACTTGGCCTGAGAATGGAACATTGCAATATAATACAATTTTACAATTGATGCTATTCTGTAAGCGGGAAGGAAAATATGATGAACTGTCGTATGTGGAATTATTCTTTTATTTGCGCCGAAAGCCTGAATGGCAGCATGCTTGTGGAATAATGGTGCTTGAGGTTTCAACTGAGGAACGTTGTTGTGCATGTACTAAGGAGGGACACTGTATACAGCATCAGGCAATAGAGAATAATAAGTATTATGGGGAAATGAATAATGGAAATATTGATTTGGAAGTTGCGCCGTCGGCTCCGCCGGAAGAGCCAGGACAGGGAGGGAAAAGAGAAAAGGAAGATAGCAGTAGTGATGGAGAATCCCCGACTTTAGTCTCCCCTGTGTCACATAGGACCCGGCAACAGCGAAGGGCAGGAGAAACTATAAATGAACAGGGAGGGAAAATAATCGCTCCCCTCAGGCAAGGAGTGGGGACAGAAGGACCGGTATATGTTAAGGTGCCTTTTTCAGCTGGGGATTTAATGATATGGAAACAAGCAGCCGGCACCTACAGGGAAAACCCAGATAAAGTAGCTAGGGTAATAAAAATGATAATTAAAACCCAAAATCCCGATTGGGATGATCTCCAGGTGATCCTGGATACTTTGATGGACTCGACAGAAAAAGACATGGTATTGCGGGCAGCCAGAGAGAGAGCCCGAGAAGATATACGTAATGGATTAGTGCTTGGAAATCTAGATCAAAACTTCCCCACCGAGGATCCCCAATGGGATTATAACACAGGGGATGGAATAAGGAGGCTGAAGAGATAGCAAGATTGGGTACAAGTCGGGGTACAGAATGCCATGCCCCGGACTTATCAAAGGACTTCCAGCTGTTTGTGCATGAGAGACAACGATTGGCATTAGGAGTACTGACCCAGCGACTTGGGAGCTGGAAAAGACCTGTGGGGTATTTTTCTAAACAATTGGATGCAGTAAGCGCTGGATGGCCCTCGTGTTTAAGGGCCGTGGCAGCCACAGTCCTTTTAATACAGGAAGCCAGGAAGCTCACATTAGGGAAGCAAATTGAGTGTTCGTGCCACATATGGTGACTACGGTATTGGAGCAAAAGGGGGGCCATTGGCTATCGCCCAGCCGAATGATGAAATATCAAGCTATACTAACTGAGCAAGATGATGTAATCTTAAGAACTACTAACTTATTGAACCCAGCAGTGTTTCTAGGAACAACTACGGAGGAAGGAGACCTCAGTCATGATTGCGTGGAGATCATCGAACATACCTATGCCAGCAGAACAGACTTAAAGGATCAGCCTCGGGGGAGACCGGATTGGGAACTTTTCACGGATGGAAGCAGCTTTGTGGAAAATGGGACTCGTTATGCAGGATACGCGGCAACTACATCAAAGGTAGTGATTGAGGCAAATTCCCTACCTCCGGGGACTTCAGCCCAACGAGCAGAAATAGTCGCCCTGACACGAGCCCTGGAACTAAGCGAGGGTAAGAACGTGAATATTTGGACAGATTCAAAATATGCATTCGGGGTAGTCCACATACATGGGGCATTATGGAAAGAAAGGGGAATGCTATCCTCACAAGGGACTAATATAAAATACCAGGAAGAACTATTGAAATTAATAACAGCTGTACAGAAACCCCAACAGGTGGCCATAATGCATTGTAAAGCTCATCAAGGAGGGGTGTCAGAGATTGCAGAAGGTAACAGACTGGCGGATTTGACGGCCCGGAAGGTTGCACGTGAAGTATGGAAAGTAATGGCTCTAATTCCATCGAAGGTAGGCCTCTCTTGTTTTAAATTACCTAAAGACCCAAAGTATTCAGCGGAAGATGAGAGACTTGCAAATTTGATGAAGGCCCAGAAGAATCCTGACGGGTGGTATGTGACTACGACAGGACAACTCATAGTACCTCCTATAATAATGCGAGAAATCTTACAAATAAAACATAATGAATGTCACTGGGGTGCAGAAGCAATGGTGACCTATTTGAAACGAGGTGTCATCTCGGTACACATGTTAACAATGGCAAAGTCAGTAATGTCAAAATGTGAGCTTTGCTTAAAGAATAATCCGGTAGCAAGGAAACATGCTGAGATGGGAAGAACTAGAGCTGGAATAGAGCCTGGAGATTACTGGCAAATAGACTTCGTGGAACTGCCTAAAGCAAGAGGTTATAAATACCGATTGGTAGGGGTTGATACTGTTATAAATGACTGAGTCCCAAATAGGATTACAATCAGAGTTTACAATTTATTAAACGAATAAAGGCAAGCAAACAGCGCTGGGTGCGCCGGGAGTCTCTGCTCTACCGGGACGCACACCCGTTACGTAAGGCATCTAATTTTTTATACGCCTAGGCTAATACATATTTATTACTACTTCTAAAAGAGGCAAGGTTATTATAATTGGTTTCCCGAATCCGACGTCCTTCCAGGTGCACCTGCTTATCAGTCTCTGTTACTTTCTCGGGGGCCGCTCGGACAGGGAGACAGGGAGGCTCATATTCTTCCTCCTTATCTAGTGGTCTCTTGGCCGGCTGTCAGAAGTTACTGCACATTCGTGCAAAGTCAGCAGTTTTTCTCCGAAGAAATCCCTTTGTTCTTTTCTCGCCTAAACCCAGGCCTCAATGTTAACCCTTCAAAACCCCTTAGTGGCACGAATTGCTGGACCATTTCTTACAATTCCTCCCTTTTTTTTTTTTTTTTAATCATCAATTCGTGTCTCTCCTTCAACCTTTGTCAGTAACAATTGGATTTCATCAGTCAGTTCTCGGGGTGTCCACTTCTTAAGCATCATTATCGACACGTCACCTTTTCTCTCCACTGAAGTCATCACAAATTGGGTGCTATTTATTACTCGCCGTATCAACAACGTAAAGCAAGGTATCATACAAGGTATAAACAATAATGTCACTATACCACATAAAAATAAAAACAGCATCCTTTTAACCCATGGTTCACCAGGCAACCATGAAAAGAAATCCCAATCCATACCCTTCCAAGTTTGTACTGGGACGTGGGCTAACTTTCTAATTTCCTTTGTTATCTGCTTGACCACTTTTCCATTATCATCAATCTGTAGACAACAGTTAGAATCGTTCAGTTTTCCACATACTCCCCCTTCTTCTGCTAGTAAATAGTCTAAGACCATTCTATGTTGGAATATAGCATTTCTCATTTGAGTGGATTGGTCAGCCAAAAGATCCAAGGCTGTCGCTGTTTGATTTGTTACAACCTCGAGGATAGCTTGCAACCTAATTATTCGGTTCAAATTATAAATAGGTTCTCGGGCTCCTGATATCAACTCATTCGGGTTCCAGGTGGCTGGCCCATAATGCTGTATGATTCTTTCAGGAGGCCATTCATCCTTTCCCCATTCTTGGGCACTACCCCCGGTTAAGGAAGTATCTATAGATCGTTTCACTCTGTTCAGGTCATCATATAATCTTATTCCTAAATGATCTCCTTGTGTTTGTGACAATAAAAAGAACAAGGGTCTTATGTACCCCACATAGCATATTCCCGACCAATTTTCAGGTAGCCTCTTGTAAGCATGTTTGCCACACACCCAATAATGTCCCTTTAGGGCCCACGTCCCGTTTGGAAAAGGACCATTCCATCCCTTTTTAGCCCTTGGGGCGTGATAATACAGAGTGTCCTTGTTACCGAGTGGTCCTGTTACAATGTCTGCCCCGTTCGTACTCGTACATGCGCACTTCCAAGCTCCCGCATCAGGTTTCCACTTACAGTCACAATTCAGTTCTCCTTGGTGGCCAGTTATATTATAAGCTGACCAGAAATGCTTAAAGAACACTCGCCTCCCATTCTCATTCTGCCATCTCCAGCGATAGACCCGCACCACATGCTGTTCCTTAGTTGTGTTATCATGTTGACAGTCTAAGATTCGACTATCGAATTGTCCCCCCGCTTGGGCTCTTGCCACAGTTTTACATCCGGATCCAAAAAATTCTCTGTATGAGCATTTCAGCCAAGTCCCATTTCTCAGCTGAACATGTGTGGTGTTCCATTTCCCACTACGTGCTGTACAGTTTATAGGACTACATCCAGGATCGGTACAATCATATCCAGGAGACAGAGTCCAATTGCAAATGCTTTTTCCCACCGCCACTGTTCCTGTTCTGTTCAAGCAGTATACACCCCGAGCTGACGAGTGTAACTGCCATGGGCCTCCTTCCTCTTTCCAAAATTGCGTCCCATTATGAACTTCGCTCAGATTACTGACCCACCACTTGGGTTCAACTGGGCCTGCTACCCAGGGCCAACTTTCAGTTCCCCCCGGTCCTCCACAAATCCAGCAGTTACTAAGGTTAAAGGCCCTAGCCACTTCCTCCCCCAAAGTGAAAAAGTTATTCCTCCATTCTTGCCCATGGCCCAATTGCCCCTGTAAAAACAATACCAGAAAGTATAGCATTTCTTATCCTTTTTCGTCGTCCAATCTTGAGAGTGTGGGAAACGCCTTCAATCATGAGGTTGGGCCCGCTTTCAGAGCTTGTGTTACCATTCAGCCCTTCGGGGTGATCCAGCTCCTGGAAAAACTAATCACAATTTCATTATGGGTTTAAGAGATTCTCATGTTACTTTTCTCAGGACAACCTGATCTTAGCGCGGGAGAAGTCCGGTCGAGGCCCTCTCACTCGGCAGTCAATACCCATAGGGGTTGCCTCCCTCGGTAGACCATACACACCGCAGTGGAGGGTCCTACCCCGGTCTTGCCTTCTCCCTTTCCTCCCTTCAGACTTGTCCTCTTTATCCAGTGCCCTTAATTCATGCAGAACCTTATTGCTGGGATATCAGTTCCTCTTTAATCTCAGTTTCAGTTCCCCAGGAGTGGACTCAACCCTCCAGGCTTCGGTAGTTATTGGTCCTTTTATTCTGGATGCGTGGGTCCAACCCCTTTCTGCCGTTCTCACAGCTGTTTCAGTAGTAAGTAAAACAAGGTACGGTCCCTCCCATCGGGGGTTCAATGATTCTTCTCTCCAGGTTTTTATTAAGACCTTGTCTCCTGGTTGTATCTTATGAATAGCAAATCCTAAAGGTGGTGTCTGAGTCATCATCCCAATTTCTCTTAGCTCCTGCAATCTCCTTCCAATGGTAATTATGTATTTCTGGATACTATGATCCTCAATTACATTGTTCCCTAGGGGCATCCCTTGAGAATAAGGCATACCATATAACATTTCATATGATGATAATCCAGTCTCACTGTGTGGTTTAGTTCTTATGTTTAAAAGTGCCAATGGTAAGCATTTCGTCCAGGGCAGCTGTGTCTCGATCATTAACTTAGTCAATTGTTGTTTTATTGTTTGATTCATCCTTTCTACTTTCCCTGAGCTCTGTGGGTGCCAGGGAGTGTGGTATTCCCACTGAATACCTAATGATTGACACAACAATTTTATTATTTTAGAAGTAAAGTGTGTGCCCTGATCAGAATCAATGTACTGGATTATCCCATACCTTGGTATTAAATGTTCCAATAAAATTTTTACCACTGTCTGTGCAGTAGCTCGTGCTACAGGATAAGCTTCTACCCATTGTGTTAAATGATCTACGATTACCAATAGATATTTCATTCTCCCTACCTTGGGCAATTCAGTGAAATCAACTTGTACTTTCTCGAAAGGCCTATAAGCTGTTTTTCTCCCTCCCATAGCTGCTTGTCGAAACATTTTCTTATTTATTTTCTGACAAGTTAAACAACCTTGTGTAATTTGTTTCGCTATTTCAAAAATTCCAATGCAACCAAATTGTTTAAGGAAATGATCGCTTAATGCCTTCATACCCCAATGTGTTTGTGCATGTAAACGTTCCAGTATTTGCCTCGCATAGGCTTTTGGCAATATCTCTCGCCCGTCAGGCAGTGTCCATTCTCCTTGTTCTAACTTAGCCCCTATTTTCTCCAATTTTGCTTGTTCTTCAGGGGTAAATTTCTTTTCTTCTCTTTCTCGCCTTTCTTCCTCTCGTATCACATTGATTTTAACAACCTGAGTCCTCAGGGCTGCTTCCTGGGCCTCCTTATCTGCTAGATTATTTCCTCTGATTCGATAATCCAATCCCTTTTGGTGTCCTCTTACATGTACCACTGCTATCTCCTTTGGTTCTCTTAATGCCCTTAAAATTTTTATTATTAACTCTTGATGTATAAGATTCCTCCCTTGAGTGTTAATTAGACCTCTTTCTTCCCAAATTTTTCCAAAAGTATGGACCACCCCATATGCATATTTAGAGTCTGTATATATCGTCCCACTTTTCCCTTTTAATAGTTCCAGGGCCCTACATAGGGCATACAGCTCACAAGCCTGAGCTGACCATGATGGGCTCAAAGGTCCGGATTCCACAGGTTCTAAGTTCTTATTAATTATTGCATATCCTGATTTTCTTTTTCCTTCCACTACTCGGGAGGAGCCATCTACAAACAGTGCCTCTCCTTTCTCCAACTCAGCATCCTTTAAATCCGGCCTCACTGTTGTCTGAGTCTCAATTACCTCTAAACAGTTATGTTGTACTCCCTCCTGTGGTTCTCCGAACAAAAATTGTGCTGGGCTCTGAGCAGAGGTTACCCTCAGTTCTAAGTCAGGTGAGTCAATTAGTATTGCTTCATACTTTAGGATCCGACTATCCGTTAACCATTTTTCTGCTTTTTGCTGTAAGACACTTCTAACATTGTGTGGAGTATACACCTTTAAAGGAGCACTAAAGGTAATCTTCCTAACTTCTTCTATTAGTAATGCTGTAGCGACCAGAGCTTGAAGACAAGCAGGCCACCCTCTACTTACTGGATCAAGCAACCTAGAGCAATACCCTACAGGTTTCTTAATCCCTGCCCAATCTTGAGTGAGAACTCCATATGCTGTTTGGTTCGATGTATTTACAAAGAGATAGAAAGGTTTTTCCAGATCCGGAAGGCTCAGTACAGGTGCCTGTATTAAAGCCCTTTTTATTTCCTCAAATTTCTGATCATCCTCTGTGAACCACTTAAGCTGGTTATTAGTTAATTTCTCATATAAGAATTTGACCTTTTCACTGTAGCCTTCAAGCCACGGTCTACAATATCCTAATAATCCCAATACTTGCCGAATTTCCTTTTTAGTTTGTGGGGGTCTTAAAGATAGAATCCCTAATACCCTGTCAGGATCTAATTTCTTTTTTCCCTTACTCAGCCAGTGCCCCAAGTATTTTACTTCCTGTTCCACAAACTGTAATTTCGATCGAGACACCTTTAATCTTCTTTCCCCTAAAAAGTTTAGCAATTTAATAGTAGCTTCTCGGGTTCCCTCTTCAGTTTCTCCTGCTATTAATAGATCATCCACATATTGCAATAATTTGACCCCCCTAGGTAACGTGAAATCTTGTAAAATTTTTTCTAAAGTTTGTCCAAATAGATTTGGTGACTCTGTAAACCCCTGTGGTAGCACAGTCCATCTTAATTGTTGTTTTCGTCCCGTTTCGGGGTCCTCCCACTCGAAGGCAAAATAATCTCTGGACCTCTCATCCAGAGGGCAGGCCCAAAATGCATCTTTCAGATCTATTACACTATACCAGGTATGTTTGGGAGATATGCGACTCAATAAAGTATAAGGATTTGCCACCACAGGGAATTTAGCGAGTGTTCGCTGATTTACAGCTCTCAGGTCTTGCACCATCCTGTATGACCCATCCGATTTTTTTACGGGGAGGATGGGTGTATTATGAGGCGACATGCACGGTTCTAAAGTTCCTTTTTCCAGAAGTCTGTCAACCACAGGTTTTAACCCCTTTCGACCCTCCATTGGTATAGGGTATTGTTTGACTCGGATTGGACGATGGGGATCCATTATTTGAATATTTATGGGGTCCATTTCTATCCTTCCGGTCTCCCCCTCCTTATACCATACTAAAGGGTTAATGACTTCTTCATCTTTTTGTGTCAAAGTGTATAATTTAATCTGCAATTCGTCCCCTTGACTCTGAATGCTCAAATTCAATCTTAAAATCAAATCTCTCCCCAGTAAATTGTACTCCGCTTCAGGGAGCAAAAGAAAATCATTAACATAAGTTTTCTTCCCAGTTTCTACTTTTACATTTTTCAAGACAGGCACTCTAAAAGGCTCTCCTTTTGCCCCTATTACTGACATATAATTGTTCCCTTCCTCTACTCCTTTTGGAAGTTTTTGAATAGTAGATTTTTCAGCTCCTGTGTCCACTAAAAACAAAACTTCCTCTTTATGGGGACCAATTAGTAGTTTTATCAAGGGCTCCGTTGATGTTGACGTCCCCAGAAGATATAGCCCCTGACACCCCTATTCTTCTTTGAATGTTTTCTCATCTTGTTCCCGCTTACGACAGTTCCTCTGAACGTGTCCCTTCTTGTTGCAATAGTAACAAGCGGGAATGGTGTATTTCTCTCGACAAGACTGCCCCCTAGGGGCTTTCTCTATTCCCTTCTCCCTCCTTTCTCCGGACAGAGTCTTATTTCTCTGACTTTCTCTTACTGCTGCTACAAAAATCTTAGCTTTTGCTTTTTGTTTTTCCTCATCTCTCCTAACATATACTTTCTGTGCTTCCCTAAGTAACTCTTCTAATCCCCTCTCTTGCCAATCTTCCAGCTTCTCTAATTTCCTCCTTATGTCCCCCCAGGATTTAGCTACAAATTGCGTTCTAAGGAGTGCAGTTCCAGCCACTGTATTCGGGTCAATTCCAGAATACATTTGTAAACTTCTCCTTAATCTCTCCAACCATTCTGTTGGAGATTCGTCTTTCCCTTGTTGCTCATGAAATGCTTTATTAATGTTTTGCCCTCGGGGAACAGCTTCCCTTATTCCCTGTATGATTAATGTTCTCAAATCCCTCATATTCTGCCTTCCTTGGGGTTGTTGATGATCCCAGTGGGGATCCACGTTTGGCCATTTTTGGTCTCCTGGGGGTCCTGCCTGATTCTGTCTCTCCCACATTCTCATTCCAGCTTGCCTAATCATTCCTTTTTCCTCGACAGTAAATAAGATCCCTAAAATGGACTGTATTTCTTCCCAGGTATAAGTATTGGGACCTAGGAATTGGTCCAGTCTTTCAGCTACTCCGAGGGGGTCATCTAATAAGGCCCCCATTTCTTTCTTGAAATTCCTTACATCTGTGGTATTTAAGGGGACTGCCACAAACCCAATGCCTCCCTGATTGCCTCCCAGGGGTACCTCTCTTAAGGGATATAGAGAAGCTCCCTCAGATGTGGCAGTCCTACTTCTCGTACATGCAGCCAGGGGTCGGTCTGATTCCGGTGCTGTCGGCGGTGGAGATACCACAGCTGCCGGAGGTGGGGCCACTGCCAGAGGTGGATTGTTAGAATATAGAGGTGGTAAATTATCTAATGGCTCCCATTTATCCTCTTTTTCTTTTTCCCGTTTTTCTTCTCCTTCTTCAAACTCCTCCTCTGTTTTTAGTGTAAATACTGAGGCTGGAAAAGGACGTGAAGTCCTGATCCATAACCTTGCATAATCACTTTCCTCCTGACTAAAAGGTTCCTTTGAGTTAACATGTAGATTTAAAGCCTGGCAAACCCAGTCTTCAAAAGATCCGAAAATAGGCCAAAAGACATGTGGTCTTAAAGGCTCCTTTGGCCATTCTATCATACAATACTGAATCATTTTTACTTTGCTTTTTCCTTTTCTGGGGCCCCTATCGTTCCAATTTCTAATCATTATCCCTAATGGACTTTCTGGTGGTATGTCTGGTAATTTGCTCCCTTTTCTCTGGTCCCGGGTCTTCGATTTAATCTGACCCATCTAGGAATTTTACTGTGGCAATTCCTACAGCCCTTGGTTGCCTTAGTGAGAGTGTCTTGCAGGGGGTTTAGGACCTATCACCCACCCACGAATCCTATAGGAATCGCTTCGGTCCTTCACCGGCCAAGTCCCTCGCGGGAGATTGGAACCGCGGTTAGAAGACCTCCACAATCGCTTCGGAACTACGTTCCGTCTCAATCACACTCTCACACACACAGGCAACCGAATCCCACCCAACCGAACGGTATACACATTAAATACTTACGACTCCGTCGTCTTCGTTCGGATCTTCGCGCGCAGAATTACGGGCAAAATATAGTGCTGCAGCCGGCAAAAGGGAGCTCATAAAAATCTAAATCTTTGCTTGCCCTTATTCAGGTTCGAGATGGCATTAGTCCCGACCTGACTCGAACAGGAGCCACCAAATGGTGGGGGCGCCCCTCCTAGATCAAGTCAGAATTCAGGAACCAAGACCATCCCGGACGAGCCCCCAATTGTTATAAATGACTGAGTCCCAAATAGGATTACAATCAGAGTTTACAATTTATTAAACGAATAAAGGCAAGCAAACAGCGCTGGGTGCGCCGGGAGTCTCTGCTCCACCGGGACGCACACCCGTTACGTAAGGCATCTAATTTTTTATACTCCTAGGCTAATACATATTTATTACTACTTCTAAAAGAGGCAAGGTTATTATAATTGGTTTCCCGAATCCGACGTCCTTCCAGGTGCACCTGCTTATCAGTCTCTGTTACTTTCTCGGGGGCCGCTCGGACAGGGAGACAGGGAGGCTCATATTCTTCCTCCTTATCTAGTGGTCTCTTGGCCGGCTGTCAGAAGTTACTGCACATTCGTGCAAAGTCAGCAGTTTTTCTCCGAAGAAATCCCTTTGTTCTTTTCTCGCCTAAACCCAGGCCTCAATGTTAACCCTTCAAAACCCCTTAGTGGCACGAATTGCTGGACCATTTCTTACAATTCTTTTTCAGGATGGCCAGAGGCCCTTCCCTGTCACACCAACTAAGCAAAGGAAACGGTAAAATGGTTACTACGGGAAATAATCCCTAGATTTGGTGTACCGTTGGGTATTTCTTCAGACAGGGGACCACATTTCATTGCCAACGTGGTCAAGGAGGTTAGTAGGTTACTGGGAATCACCCAGAACACCCTATCCCACTTACTCCACCCCCATCCTATAGTACTAGCGTTAACAAGCAGGCATAGAGGAATCAATAAGATAGTAGACTAACGAAGATGCGTTAAGATTATACTTACTAATCTCTATATCAAGTTATACTCACTAACCTCTACTAACCTGATTCAACCTAACAGTAATGAAAATACTTGCTCTTGGTATGAGTGAAGTATTTTCAAAGGGGGGGGGAATGTTAGTGTTGGGGAGAATCGAATGGATGTTTTACTAATGTCTCTTAGGTAATGGGACCTACAGTATAATTAAGCATTGCCAAATGTACTTACATTATCAATTAATCTATGTATACTGGAAACTTAGGGAGTACAATGAACAATCAAAAGAATCATTGAAGGGGAACCCTGGGAGGGAACAGGTACAACCTGACCTTGGATAAGGGCCTGGAAATGATGAAATGAGTTGAAGCAGAACCAAGAAGCGGAGGGAGCATGCGTCGAGTAAGAAAGGTGAAAAGTTTAGCGGAGAGGAAGACTCCTTACTTCATCTGGACGACCACCTGGACGACCACCAGAGTGCGCCACGCATGTGCAAAGGGGAGGGGAGCTAATTAGAATGAAAAGCGAGGCTGATGTTGCAACCTGTAATGAATATGTATACCTGACGCAATATTGTATGTATAAATAACGGCTGGGAAGTAACGGGACTTGAAGCCAGATTTGGGCACCTGCCCCGGCTTCCAGCGCTGAATAAAGCACCTTCATATAATCACTTGGTGATTATCTGGTTGCTACGCTAACATCTGGACTCACTGCACCCCCAGTGGTGCCAGTGCACTCTCTGGAGTCACTGCAGTGCATCCCCAGTGGTGCCAGTGCACTCTCTGGACTCACTGCACTGCATCCCCAGTGGTGCCAGTG
This sequence comes from Anser anser, assembly GCF_964211835.1. Taxonomy (NCBI): domain Eukaryota; kingdom Metazoa; phylum Chordata; class Aves; order Anseriformes; family Anatidae; genus Anser; species Anser anser. Next base: position 7,405,294 of record NC_139747.1, read on the forward strand.
CACTCTCTGGACTCACCGGGGTGCATCCCCAGTGGTGCCAGTGCACTCTCTGGACTCACTGCAGTGCATCCCCAGTGGTGCCAGTGCACTCTCTGGACTCACTGCGCTGCATCCCCAGTGGTGCCAGTGCACTCTCTGGACTCACTGCAGTGCATCCCCAGTGGTGCCAGTGCACTCTCTGGACTCACTGCACTGCATCCCCAGTGGTGCCAGTGCACTCTCTGGACTCACTGCAGTGCATCCCCACTGGTGCCAGTGCACTCTCTGGACTCACTGCACTGCATCCCCAGTGGTGCCAGTGCCCTCTGTGGACTCACTGCACTGCATCCCCAGTTGTGCCAGTGCACTCTCTGGACTCACTGCACTGCATCCCCAGTGGTGACAGTGCACTCTCTGGACTTGCCGGGGTGCATCCCCAGTGGTGCCAGTGCACTCTCTGGACTCACCGGGGTGCATCTCCAGTGGTGGCAGTGCACTCTCTGGACTCACTGCAGTGCATCCCCAGTGGTGCCAGTGCACTCTCTGCACTCACTGCACTGCATCCCCAGTGGTGCCAGTGCACTCCCTGGACTTACTGCAGTGCATCCCCAGTGGTGCCAGTGCGCTCTCTGGACTCACCGGGGTGCATCCCCAGTGGTGCCAGTGCACTCTCTGGACCCACTGCAGTGCATCCCCAGTGGTGCCAGTGCACTCTCTGGAGTCACCGGGGTGCATCCCCAGTGGTGCCAGTGTACTCTCTGGACTCACTGCAGTGCATCCCCAGTGGTGCCAGTGCACTCTCTGGACTCACTGCACTGCATCCCCAGTGGTACCAGTGCACTCTCTGGACTCACTGCACTGCATCCCCAGTGTGCCAGTGCACTCTCTGGACTCACTGCACTGCATCCCCAGTGGTGCCAGTGCACTCTCTGGACTCACTGCACTGCATCCCCAGTGGTGTCAGTACACTCTCTGGACTCACTGCACTGCATCCCCAGTGGTGCCAGTGCACTCTCTGAGCTCACTGCACTGCATCCCCAGTGGTGCCAGTGCACTCTGTGGACTCACTGCAGTGCATCCCCAGTGGTGCCAGTGCACTCTCTGGACTCACTGCAGTGCATCCCCAGTGGTGCCAGTGCACTATTTGGACTCACTGCACTACATCCCCAGTGGTGCCAGAGCACTCTCTGGACTCACTGCAGTGCAGCCCCATTGGTGCCAGTACACTCTCTGGACTCACTGCACTGCATCCCCAGTGGTGCCACTGCACTCTCTGGACTCACTGCAGTGCATCCCCAGTGGTGCCAGTGCACTCTCTGGACTCACTGTACTGCATCCCCAGTGGTGCCAGTTGACTGTCTGGACTCACTGCACTGCATCCCCAAGGTGCCAGTGCACTCTCTGGACTCACTGCACTGCTCCAGCAGCGGCATCCGCTGCAGGCGCGTCAGCCGCCCCAGCCGCGGTAGCCCCTCCAGACGCGACAGACGCCCTAGACGCTCCAGCCGCCGCAGCCGCTCCAGCCGCGGCAGCCGCTCCAGCCGCTAAAGCCGCTCCAGCCGGTCTAGCCGCGGCAGCCGCTCCAGCCGCTACCGAGTGGAGCGGCTGCCACGGCTGGAGCGGCTGCCGCGGTTGGAGCGGCTGCCGCGGCTGGAGCGGCTGCCGCGGTTTGAGCGGCTTTCGCGGCTGGAGCGTCTGCCGCGTATGCCGCGGATGGAGCGGCTGGAGCGGCTGCCGAGGCTGGAGGGGCTACCGCGGCTGGAGCGGTTGCCGCGGCTGGAGCAGTACAGTAAGTCCAGAGAGTGCACAGTCACCTTTGGGGATGCACTGCATTGTCTGCAGAGAGTGCCCTGGCACCACTGGGGATGCACTGCAGTGAGTCCAGAGAGTGCACTGGGACCAGTGGGGATGCAGTTCAGTGAGTCCAGAGAGTGCACTGGCACCACTGGGGATGCAGTGTAGTGACGCAAGAGAGTGCACTGGAACCACTGGGGATGCACTGCAGTGAGTCCAGAGAGTGCACTGGCACTGCTGCGGATGCAACCCGGTGTTTCCAGAGAGTGCAGTGGCACCACTGGGGATGCAGTGCAGTGAGTCCAGAGAGTGCACTGGCACCACTGGGGATGCAGTGCAGTGAGTCCAGAGAGTGCACTGGCACCTTGGGGATGCAGTGCACTGAGTCCAGAGAGTGCACTGGCACCACTGGGGATGCACTGCAGTGAGTCCAGAGAGTGCACTGGCACCACTGGGATGCAGTGCAGTGAGTCCACGGAGTGCATTGGCACCACTGGGGATACTCTGCAGTGAGTCCAGAGAGTGCTCTGGCACCACTGGGGACGCAGCACAGTGAGTCCAGAGAGTGCACTGGCACCACTGGGGATGCAGCGCAGTGACTACAGAGAGTGCACTGGCACCACTGGGGATGCACTGCAGTGAATCCAGAGAGTGCACTGGCACCACTGGGGATCTCACTGCAGTGAGAATGTATCTGAATCCCCGGTGGTGCCAGTGCACTCTCTGGAGTAACTGCAGTGCATCCCCTGTGGTGCCAGTACACTCTCTGGACTCACTGTACTGCATCCCCAGTGGTGACAGTTGACTCTCTGGACTCACTGCACTGCATCCCCAAGGTGCCAGTGCACTCTCTGGATCACTGCACTGCTCCAGCCGCGGTAGCCCCTCCAGCCGCGGCAAACGCTCCTGACACTCCAGCCGCCTCAGCCGCTCCAGCCGCGGCAGCCGCTCCAGCCGCGGCAGCCGCGGCAGCCGCTCCAGCCGCGGCAGCCGCTAAAGCCGCTACCGAGTAGAGCGGCTGCCACGGCTGGAGCGGCTGGAGCGGCTGGAGCGGCTGGAGCGGCTGGAGCGGCTGCCGCGGCTGGAGCGGCTGCCGCGGTTGGAGCGGCTGCCGCGGCTGGAGCGTCTGACGCGTATGCCGTGGATGGAGGGGCTACCGCGGCTGGAGCAGTGCAGTGAGTCCAGAGAGTGCACTGGCACCACTGGGGATGCAGTGCAGTGAGTCCAGAGAGTCAACTGGCACCACTGGGGATGCAGTACAGTGAGTCCAGAGAGTGTACTGGCACCACAGGGGATGCACTGCGGTGAGTCTAGAGAGTGCACTGGCACTAGTGGGGATGCACTGCACTGAGTCCAGAGAGTGCCCTGGCACCACTGGTGATGCACTGCAGTGAGGAGTTCACTGGCACCACTGGGGATGCAGTGCAGTGAGTCCAGAGAGTGCACTGGCGCCACTGGGGATGCACTGCAGTGAGTCCAGAGAGTGCACTGGCACCACTGGGGATGCAGTGCTGTGAGTCCAGAGAGTGCACTGGCACCACAGGGGATACACTGCAGTGAGTCCAGAGAGTGCACTGGCACCACTGGGGATGCAGCACAGTGAGTCCAGAGAGTGCACTGTCACCACTGGGGATGCAGCACAGTGACTACAGAGAGTGCACTAGCACCAAAAGGGAAGCACTGCAGTGAGTCCAGAGAGTGCACTGGCACCAATGGGGATGCACTGCACTGAGTCCAGAGAGTGCACTGGAACCACTGGGGAGGCAGTGCAGTGAGTCCAGAGAGTGCCCTTGAACCACTGGAGATGCACTGCAGTGAGTCCAGACAGTGCACTGGCACCACTGGGGATGCACTTCAGTGAGTCCAGAGAGTGCACCGGCTCCAATGGGGACACACTGCAGACAGTCCAGAGAGTGCACTGGCTCCACTGGGGATGCAGTGCAGTGAGTCCAGAGAGTGCACTGGCACAACTGGGGATGCACTGCAGTGAGTCCAGAGATTGCACTGGCACCACTGGAGATGCACTGCGGTGAGTCCAGAGACTACATATGCACCACTGGGGATGCAGTGCAGTGAGTCCAGAGAGTTCACTGGCACCACTGGGGATGCACCCCGGTGAGTCCAGAGAGTGCACTGGCACCACTGGGGATGCAGTGCAGTGAGTCCAGAGAGTGCACTGTCACCACTGGTGATGCAGTGCAGTGAGTCCAGAGAGCCACTGGCACCACTGGTGATGCAGTGCAGTGAGTCCACAGAGTGCACTGGCACCATTGTGGATGCAGTGGACTGAGTCCAGAGAGTGCACTGGCACCATTGGGGATGCAGTGCAGTGAGTCCAGAGAGTGCACTGGCACCACTGGGGATGCAGTGCAGTGAGTCCAGAGAGTGCTCTGGCACCAATGAGCTGCAGTGCAGTGAGTCCAGAGAGTGCACAGGCACCACTGAGGATGCACTGCAGTGAGTCCAGAGACTACACTGGCACCACTGGGGATGCAGTGCAGTGAGTCCAGAGAGTGCACTGGCACCACTGGGGATGCACTGCAGTGAGTCCAGAGAGTGCAGTGACACCACAGGGAATACACTGTAGTGAGTACTGAGAGTGCACTGGCACCTAAGGGGCTGCACTGCAGTGAGTCAAGAGAGTTCACTGGCACCACTGGGGATGCAGCACAGTGAGTCCAGAGATTGCACTGGCACCATTGGGGATGCAGTGCAGTGGGTCCAGAGAGTGCACTGGCTCCACTGGGGATGCACTGCACTGAGTCCAGAGAGTGCACTGGCACCACTGGGGATGCAGTGCAGTGAGTCCAGAGAGTGCACTGGCACCACTGGGGATGCAGCACAGTGAGTCCAGAGAGTGAAGTGTCACCACTGGGGACGCAGCGCAGTGACTACAGAGAGTGCACTGGCACCACTGGGGATGCAGTGCAGTGAGTCCAGAGAGTGCACTGGCACCACTGGGGATGCACTGCAGTGGGTCCAGAGAGTGCACTGGCACCACTGGGGATGCAGTGCAGTGAGTCCAGAGAGTGCACAGGCACCATTGGGCATGCACTGCAGTGAGTCCAGAGAGTGCACTGGCACCATTGGGGATGCAGTGCACTGAGTCCAGAGAGTGCACTGGCACCACTGGATGCAGTGCACTGAGTCCAGAGAGTGCACTCTCAGCAGTGGGGATGCACTGCATTGAGTCCAGAGAGTGCACTAACACCACTGTGGATGCACTGCAGTGGGTCCAGAGAGTGCACTGGCACCACTGGGGATGCAGTGCAGTGAGTCCAGAGAGTGCACAGGCACCACTGGGGATGCAGTGCAGTGAGTCCACAGAGTGCACTGGCACACACAGGGGATACACTGCAGTGAGTCCAGAGAGTGCACTGGCACCACTGGGGATGCAGCACAGTGAGTCCAGAGAGTGAAGTGTCACCACTGGGGACGCAGCGCAGTGACTACAGAGAGTGCACTGGCTCCACTGGGGATGCAGTGCAGTGAGTGCAAAGAGTGCACTGGCTCCACTGGGGATGCAGTGCAGTGAGTCCAGAGAGTGCACTGGCACCACTGGGGATGCACTGCAGTGAGTCCTGAGAGTGCAATGGCACCACTGGGGATGCAGCACAGTGAGTCCAGAGAGTGAAGTGTCACCACTGGGGACGCAGCGCAGTGAGTCCAGAGAGTGAAGTGTCACCACTGGGGATGCAGTGCAGTGAGTCCAGAGAGTGCACTGGCACCAGTGGGGATGCAGCACAGTGAGTCCAGAGAGTGAAGTGTCACCACTGGGGACGCAGCGCAGTGACTACAGAGAGTGCACTGTCACCACTGGGGATGCACTGCAGTGAGTCCAGAGAGTGCACTGGCACCACTGGGGATCCAGTGCAGTGAGTGCAGAGAGTGCACTGGCTCCACTGGGGATGCAGTGCAGTGAGTGCAGAGAGTGCACTGGCTCCACTGGGGATGCAGTGCAGTGAGTCCAGAGAGTGCACTGGCACCACAGGTGATGCACTGCAGTGAGTCCTGAGAGTGCAATGGCACCACTGGGGATGCACTGCAATGAGTCCAGAGAGTGCACTGGCACCACTGTTGATGCAGTGCAGTGAGTCCAGAGAGTGCCCTTGCACCACTGGGGATGCACTGCAGTGAGTCCAGACAGTGCACTGGCACCACTGGGGATGCAGTTTAGTGAGTCCAGAGAGTGCACCGGCTCCAATGGGGATACACTGCAGACAGTCCAGAGAGCGCACTGGCTCCACTGGGGATGCAGTGCAGTGAGTCCAGAGAGTGCACTGGCACCACTGGGGATGCAGTGCAGTGAGTCCAGAGAGTGCACTGGCACCATTGGGAATGCAGTGCACTGAGTCCAGAGAGTGCACTGGCACCACTGAATGCAGTGCACTGAGTCCAGAGAGTGCACTCTCAGCAGTGGGGATGCACTGCATTGAGTCCAAAGAGTGCACTGGCACAACAGGGGATGCAGTGCAGTGAGACCAGAGAGTGCACTGGCACCACTGGTGATCCAGTGCAGTGAGTCCTGAGAGTGCAATGGCACCACTGGGGATGCACTGCAGTGAGTCCAGAGAGTGCACTGGCACCACTGGGGATGCAGTTTAGTGAGTCCAGAGAGTGCACCGGCTCCAATGGGGATACACTGCAGACAGTCCAGAGAGTGCACTGGCTCCACTGGGGATGCAGTGCAGTGAGTCCAGAGAGTGCACTGGCACCACTGGGGATGCACTGCAGTGAGTCCAGAGAGTGCTCTGGCACCACTGAGCTGCACTGCAGTGAGTCCAGAGATTGCACTGGCACCACTGGGGATGCACTGCTGTGAGACCTGAGACTACACTGGCACCACTGGGGATGCAGTGCAGTGAGTCCAGAGAGTGCACTGGCACCACTGTTGATGCAGTGCAGTGACTCCAGAGAGTGCACTGGCACCACTGGGGATGCAGTGCAGTGAGTCCAGAGAGTGCACTGGCACCACTGGTGATGCAGTGCAGTGAGTCCAGAGAGCCACTGGCACCACTGGGGATGCAGTGCAGTGAGTCCAGAGACTGCACATGCACCACTGGGGATGCAGTGCAGTGAGTCCAGAGAGTGCACTGGCACCATTGGGGATGCAGTGCACTGAGTCCAGAGAGTGCACTGGCACCACGGAATGCAGTGCACTGAGTCCAGAGAGTGCACTCTCAGCAGTGGGGATGCACTGCATTGAGTCCAAAGAGTGCACTGGCACAACAGGGGATGCAGTGCAGTGAGACCAGAGAGTGCACTGGCACCATTGGGAATGCAGTGCACTGAGTCCAGAGAGTGCACTGGCACCACTGAATGCAGTGCACTGAGTCCAGAGAGTGCACTCTCAGCAGTGGGGATGCACTGCATTGAGTCCAAAGAGTGCACTGGCAGAACAGGGGATGCAGTGCAGTGAGACCAGAGAGTGCACTGGCACCACTGGTGATCCAGTGCAGTGAGTCCTGAGAGTGCAATGGCACCACTGGGGATGCACTGCAGTGAGTCCAGAGAGTGCACTGGCACCACTGGGGATGCAGTTTAGTGAGTCCAGAGAGTGCACCGGCTCCAATGGGGATACACTGCAGACAGTCCAGAGAGTGCACTGGCTCCACTGGGGATGCAGTGCAGTGAGTCCAGAGAGTGCACTGGCACCACTGGGGATGCACTGCAGTGAGTCCAGAGAGTGCTCTGGCACCCCTGAGCTGCACTGCAGTGAGTCCAGAGATTGCACTGGCACCACTGGGGATGCACTGCAGTGAGTCCAGAGACTACACTGGCACCACAGAGGGATGCAGTGCAGTGAGTCCAGAGAGTGCACTGGCACCACTGTTGATGCAGTGCAGTGACTCCAGAGAGTGCACTGGCACCACTGGGGATGCAGTGCAGTGAGTCCAGAGAGCCACTGGCACCACTGGGGATGCAGTGCAGTGAGTCCAGAGACTGCACATGCACCACTGGGGATGCAGTGCAGTGAGTCCAGAGAGTGCACTGGCACCATTGGGGATGCAGTGCACTGAGTCCAGAGAGTGCACTGGCACCACGGAATGCAGTGCACTGAGTCCAGAGAGTGCACTCTCAGCAGTGGGGATGCACTGCATTGAGTCCAAAGAGTGCACTGGCACAACAGGGGATGCAGTGCAGTGAGACCAGAGAGTGCACTGGCACCACTGGTGATCCAGTGCAGTGAGTGCAGAGAGTGCACTGGCTCCACTGGGGATGCAGTGCAGTGAGTCCAGAGAGTGCACTGGCACCACTGGGGATGCACTGCAGTGAGTCCTGAGAGTGGAATGGCACCACTGGGGATGCACTGCAGTGAGTCCAGAGAGTGCACTGGCACCACTGGGGATGCAGTGCAGTGAGTCCAGAGAGTGCACTGGCACCAACTGGAGCTGCACTGCTGTGAGTCCTGAGATTGCACTGGCACCACTGGGGTTGCACTGCAGTGAGTCCAGAGACTTCACAGGCACCACTTGGGATGCAGTGCAGTGAGTCCAGAGAGTGCACTGGCACCACTGGGGATGCAGTTCAGTGAGTCCAAAGAGTGCACTGTCACCAGTGGGGATGCAGTGCAGTGAGTCCAGAGAGTGCACTGGCACCACAGGGGATTCACTGCAGTGAGTCCAGAGAGTGCACTGGCACCACTGGGGATGCAATGCAGTGAGTCCAGAGAGTGCACTGGCACCACTGGGGATGCACTGCAGTGAGTCCACAGAGTGCACTTGCACCACTGGGGTTGCAGTGCAGTGAGTCCAGAGAGTGCACTGGCACCACTGGAGATGCACTGCAGTGAGTCCAGAGAGAGCACTGGCTCCACTGGGGATGCACTGCACTGAGTCCAGAGAGTGCACTGGCACCACTGGGGATGCAATGCAGTGAGTCCAGAGAGTGCAATGGAACCACTGGTGATGCAGTGCAGTGAGTCCAGAGAGCCACTGGCACCCCTGGGATGCAGTGCAGTGAGTCCAGAGACTACACATGCACCACTGGGGATGCAGTGCAGTGAGTCCAGAGAGTGCACTGGCACCAGTGGTGATGCAGTGCCGTGAGTCCAGAGAGTACACTGGCACCAATGGGGTTGCAGTGCAGTGAGTCCAGAGAATGCACTGGCACTAATGGGTATGCAGTGCAGTGACTCGAAAGAGTGCACTGGCACCACTGTGGATGCACTGCAGTGAGTCCGGAGAGTGCCCTGGCACCAATGGTGATGCAGTGCATGAGTGGAGAGAGTGCACTGGCACCACTGGGGATGCAGTTTAGTGAGTCCAGAGAGTGCACCGGCTCCAATGGGGATACACTGCAGTGAGTCCAGAGAGTGCACTGGCACCACTGGGGATGCAGTGCAGTGAGTCCAGAGATTGCACTGGCACCACTGGGGATGCAGTGCAGTGAGTCCAGAGAGTGCACTGGCACCACTGGGGATGCACTGCAGTTAGTCCAGAGAGTGCACTGGCTCCACTGGGGATGCAGTGCAGTGATTCCAAAGAGTGCACTGGCACCACTGGGGATGCAGTGCAGTGAGTCCTGAGAGTGCAATGGCACCACAAGGCATGCACTGCAGTGAGTCCAGAGAGTGCACTGGCACCACTGGGGATGCAGTGCAGTGAGTCCAGAGAGTGCACTGGCACCAACTGGGGATGCAGTGCAGTGAGTCCAGAGAGTGCACTGGCACCACTGGGGATGCACCCCGGTGAGTCCAGAGAGTGCATTGGCACCACTGGGGATGCAGTGCAGTGAGTCCTGAGACTGCACTGGCACCACTGGGGTTTTAGTGCAGTGAGTCCAGAGAGTGCACTGGCACCAATGGGGATGCACTGCAGTGAGTCCAGTGAGTGCCCTTGCACCACTGGGGATAAACTGCAGTGAGTCCAGACAGTGCACTGGCACCACTGGGGATGCAGTGCAGTGAGTCCTGAGAGTGCAATGGCACCACAAGGGATGCAGAGCAGTGAGTCCAGAGAGTGCACTGGCACCACTGGGGATGCACTGCCGTGAGTCCAGAGAGTGCACTGGCACCACTGGGGATGCAGTGCAGTGAGTCCAGAGAGTGCACTGGCACCAGTGGGGATGCACTGCAGTGGGTCCAGAGAGTGCACTGGCACCACTGGGGATGCAGTGCAGTGAGTCCAGAGAGTGCACAGGCACCATTGGGGATGCACTGCAGTGAGTCCAGAGAGTGCACTGGCACCATTGGGGATGCAGTGCACTGAGTCCAGAGAGTGCACTGGCACCACTGGATGCAGTGCACTGAGTCCAGAGAGTGCACTCTCAGCAGTGGGGATGCACTGCATTGAGTCCACAGAGTGCACTGGCACCACTGGGGATGCACTGCAGTGGGTCCAGAGAGTGCACTGGCACCACTGGGGATGCAGTGCAGTGAGTCCAGAGAGTGCACAGGCACCACTGGGGATGCAGTGCAGTGAGTCCACAGAGTGCACTGGCACACACAGGGGATAAACTGCAGTGAGTCCAGAGAGTGCACTGGCACCACTGGGGATGCAGCACAGTGAGTCCAGAGAGTGAAGTGTCACCACTGGGGACGCAGCGCAGTGACTACAGAGAGTGCACTGGCTCCACTGGGGATGCAGTGCAGTGAGTCCAGAGAGTGCACTGGCTCCACTGGGGATGCAGTGCAGTGAGTCCAGAGAGTGCACTGGCACCACTGGGGATGCACTGCAGTGAGTCCTGAGAGTGCAATGGCACCACTGGGGATGCAGCACAGTGAGTCCAGAGAGTGAAGTGTCACCACTGGGGACGCAGCGCAGTGAGTCCAGAGAGTGAAGTGTCACCACTGGGGATGCAGTGCAGTGAGTCCAGAGAGTGCACTGGCACCAGTGGGGATGCAGCACAGTGAGTCCAGAGAGTGAAGTGTCACCACTGGGGACGCAGCGCAGTGACTACAGAGAGTGCACTGGCACCACTGGGCATGCAGTGCAGTGAGTCCAGAGAGTGCACTGGCACCACTGGGGATCCAGTGCAGTGAGTGCAGAGAGTGCACTGGCTCCACTGGGGATGCAGTGCAGTGAGTGCAGAGAGTACACTGGCTCCACTGGGGATGCAGTGCAGTGAGTCCAGAGAGTGCACTGGCACCACTGGGGATGCACTGCAGTGAGTCCTGAGAGTGCAATGGCACCACTGGGGATGCACTGCAATGAGTCCAGAGAGTGCACTGGCACCACTGTTGATGCAGTGCAGTGAGTCCAGAGAGTGCCCTTGCACCACTGGGGATGCACTGCAGTGAGTCCAGACAGTGCACTGGCACCACTGGGGATGCAGTTTAGTGAGTCCAGAGAGTGCACCGGCTCCAATGGGGATACACTGCAGACAGTCCAGAGAGCGCACTGGCTCCACTGGGGATGCAGTGCAGTGAGTCCAGAGAGTGCACTGGCACCACTGGGGATGCACTGCAGTGAGTCCAGAGAGTGCTCTGGCACCAATGAGCTGCAATGCAGTGAGTCCAGAGATTCCACTGGCACCACTGGGGATGCACTGCAGTGAGTCCAGAGACTACACTGGCACCACTAGGGATGCAGTGCAGTGAGTCCAGAGAGTGCACTGGCACCAATGGTGATGCAGTGCAGTGACTCCAGAGAGTGCACTGGCACCACTGGGGATGCAGTGCAGTGAGTCCAGAGAGTGCACTGGCACCACTGGTGATGCAGTGCAGTGAGTCCGGAGAGCCATTGGCACCACTGGGGATGCAGTGCAGTGAGTCCAGAGACTGCACATGCACCACTGGGGATGCAGTGCAGTGAGTCCAGAGAGTGCACTGGCACCATTGGGAATGCAGTGCACTGAGTCCAGAGAGTGCACTGGCACCACTGAATGCAGTGCACTGAGTCCAGAGAGTGCACTCTCAGCAGTGGGGATGCACTGCATTGAGTCCAAAGAGTGCACTGGCACAACAGGGGATGCAGTGCAGTGAGACCAGAGAGTGCACTGGCACCACTGGTGATCCAGTGCAGTGAGTCCTGAGAGTGCAATGGCACCACTGGGGATGCACTGCAGTGAGTCCAGAGAGTGCACTGGCACCACTGGGGATGCAGTTTAGTGAGTCCAGAGAGTGCACCGGCTCCAATGGGGATACACTGCAGAGAGTCCAGAGAGTGCACTGGCTCCACTGGGGATGCAGTGCAGTGAGTCCAGAGAGTGCACTGGCACCACTGGGGATGCACTGCAGTGAGTCCAGAGAGTGCTCTGGCACCACTGAGCTGCACTGCAGTGAGTCCAGAGATTGCACTGGCACCACTGGGGATGCACTGCAGTGAGTCCAGAGACTACACTGGCACCACTGGGGATGCAGTGCAGTGAGTCCAGAGAGTGCACTGGCACCACTGTTGATGCAGTGCAGTGACTCCAGAGAGTGCACTGGCACCACTGGGGATGCAGTGCAGTGAGTCCAGAGAGTGCACTGGCACCACTGGTGATGCAGTGCAGTGAGTCCAGAGAGCCACTGGCACCACTGGGGATGCAGTGCAGTGAGTCCAGAGACTGCACATGCACCACTGGGGATGCAGTGCAGTGAGTCCAGAGAGTGCACTGGCACCATTGGGGATGCAGTGCACTGAGTCCAGAGAGTGCACTGGCACCACGGAATGCAGTGCACTGAGTCCAGAGAGTGCACTCTCAGCAGTGGGGATGCACTGCATTGAGTCCAAAGAGTGCACTGGCACAACAGGGGATGCAGTGCAGTGAGACCAGAGAGTGCACTGGCACCACTGGTGATCCAGTGCAGTGAGTGCAGAGAGTGCACTGGCTCCACTGGGGATGCAGTGCAGTGAGTCCAGAGAGTGCACTGGCACCACTGGGGATGCACTGCAGTGCGTCCTGAGAGTGGAATGGCACCACTGGGGATGCACTGCAGTGAGTCCAGAGAGTGCACTGGCACCACTGGGGATGCAGTGCAGTGAGTCCAGAGAGTGCACTGGCACCAACTGGAGCTGCACTGCTGTGAGTCCTGAGATTGCACTGGCACCACTGGGGTTACAGTGCAGTGAGTCCAGAGACTACACTGGCACCACTGGGGTTGCACTGCAGTGAGTCCAGAGACTTCACAGGCACCACTTGGGATGCAGTGCAGTGAGTCCAGAGAGTGCACTGGCACCACTGGGGATGCAGTTCAGTGAGTCCAGAGAGTGCACTGTCACCACTGGGGATGCAGTGCAGTGAGTCCAGAGAGTGCACTGGCACCACAGGGGATTCACTGCAGTGAGTCCAGAGAGTGCACTGGCACCACTGGGGATGCAATGCAGTGAGTCCAGAGAGTGCACTGGCACCACTGGGGATGCACTGCAGTGAGTCCACAGAGTGCACTTGCACCACTGGGGTTGCAGTGCAGTGAGTCCAGAGAGTGCACTGGCACCACTGGAGATGCACTGCAGTGAGTCCGGAGAGAGCACTGGCTCCACTGGGGATGCACTGCACTGAGTCCAGAGAGTGCACTGGCACCACTGGGGATGCAATGCAGTGAGTCCAGAGAGTGCAATGGAACCACTGGTGATGCAGTGCAGTGAGTCCAGAGAGCCACTGGCACCCCTGGGATGCAGTGCAGTGAGTCCAGAGACTACACATGCACCACTGGGGATGCAGTGCAGTGAGTCCAGAGAGTGCACTGGCACCAGTGGTGATGCAGTGCCGTGAGTCCAGAGAGTACACTGGCACCAATGGGGTTGCAGTGCAGTGAGTCCAGAGAATGCACTGGCAATAATGGGTATGCAGTGCAGTGACTCGAAAGAGTGCACTGGCACCACTGTGGATGCACTGCAGTGAGTCCGGAGAGTGCCCTGGCACCAATGGTGATGCAGTGCATGAGTGGAGAGAGTGCACTGGCACCACTGGGGATGCAGTTTAGTGAGTCCAGAGATTGCACTGGCACCACTGGGGATGCAGTGCAGTGAGTCCAGTGAGTGCCCTTGCACCACTGGGGATAAACTGCAGTGAGTCCAGACAGTGCACTGGCACCACTGGGGATGCAGTGCAGTGAGTCCTGAGAGTGCAATGGCACCACAAGGGATGCAGAGCAGTGAGTCCAGAGAGTGCACAGGCACCACTGGGGATGCACTGCCGTGAGTCCAGAGAGTGCACTGGCACCACTGGGGATGCAGTGCAGTGAGTCCAGAGAGTGCACTGGCACCAATGGAGATGCACTGCAGTGGGTCCAGAGAGTGCACTGGCACCACTGGGGATGCAGTGCAGTGAGTCCAGAGAGTGCACTGGAACCACTGGGGATGCACTGCAGTGAGTCCAGAGAGTGCACTGGCACCACTGGGGATGCAGTGCAGTGAGTCCAGAGACTGCACTGGCACCACTGGTGATGCACTGCAGTGAGTCCAGAGAGTGCACTGGCACCACTGGGGATGCACTGCAGTGAGTCCAGAGAGTGCACTGGCACCACCAGAGATGCACTGCAGTGAGTCCAGAGAGTACACTGGCTCCACTGGGGATGCACTGCACTGAGTCCAGAGAGTGCAGTGGCAGCACTGGGGATGCAATGCAGTGAGTCCAGAGAGTGCAATGGAACCACTGGGGATGCAGTGCAGTGCCACCAGAGAGTGCACTAGCACAACAGGGGATGCACTGCAGTGAGTCCAGAGAGTGCACTGGCACCACTGGTGATGCAGTGCAGTGAGTCCAGAGAGTACACTGGCACCACTGGGGATGCACTGCAGTGAGTCCAGAGAATGCACTGGCACTAATGGGGATGCAGTGCAGTGACTCGAAAGAGTGCACTGGCAAAACTGCGGATGCAGTGCAGTGAGTCCGGAGAGTGCCCTGGCAACAATGGTGATGCAGTGCAGTGAGTCCAGAGAGTGCACTGGCACCACTGGGGATGCACTGCAGTGAGTCCAGAGAGTGCACTGGCACCACTGGGGATGCAGTGCAGTGAGTCCAGAGAGTGCACTGGCACCACTGGGGATGCACTGCAGTGAGTCCAGAGAGTGCACTGGCACCACTGGTGATGCACCCCGGTGAGTCCAGAGTGTGCACTGGCACCACTGGGGATGCACTGCAGTGAGTCCAGAGAGTGCCCTTGCACCACTGGGGATAAACTGCAGTGAGTCCAGACAGTGCACTGGCACCACTGGGGATGCAGTGCAGTGAGTCCAGAGAGTTCTCTGGCACCACTGGGGATGCACTGCAGTGAGTCCAGAGAGTGCACCGGCTCCAATGGGGATACACTGCAGTGAGTCCAGAGAGTGCACTGGCTCCACTGGGGATGCAGTGCCGTGAGTCCAGAGAGTGCACTGGCACCACTGGGGATGCAATGCAGTGAGTGCAGAGACTGCAATGGAAGCACTGGGGATGCAGTGCAGTGAGTCCAGAGAGTGCCCTGGCACCACTGGGGATGCACTGCAGTGAGTCCAGAGACTACACATGCACTACTGGGGATGCAGTGCAGTGAGTCCAGAGAGTGCACTGGCACCACTGGGGATGCAGTGCAGTGAGTCCAGAGAGTGCACTGGCACCACTGGGGATGCAGTGCAGTGAGTCCAGAGAGTGCACTGGCACCAACTGGGGATGCAGTGCAGTGAGTCCAGAGAGTGTACTGGCACCACAGGGGATGCAGTGCAGTGAGTCCAGAGAGTGCACTGGCACCACTGGGGATGCACCCCGGTGAGTCCAGAGAGTGCACTGGCACCACTGGGGATGCAGCGCAGTGACTACAGAGAGTGCACTGGCACCACTGGGGATGCACTGCAGTGAGTCCAGAGAGTGCACTGGCAGCAGTGGGGATGCACTGCAGTGGGTCCAGAGAGTGCACTGGCACCACTGGGGATGCAGTGCAGTGAGTCCAGAGAGTGCACTGGCACCACCGGGGATGCAGTGCTGTGAGTCCAGAGAGTGTACTGGCACCACTGGGGATGCACTGAAGTGAGTCCAGAGAGTGCACTGGCACCACTGGGGATGCACTGCAGTGAGTCCAGAGAGTGCACTGGAACCACTGGGGATGCAGCGCAGTGACTCCAGAGAGTGCACTGGCACCACTGGGGATGCAGTGCAGAGAGTCCAGAGATTGCACTGGCACCATTGGGGATTCAGTGCAGTGGGTCCAGAGAGTGCACTGGCACCACTGGGGATGCACTGCAGTGAGTCCAGAGAGTGCACTGGCTCCACTGGGGATGCACTGCACTGAGTCCAGAGAGTGCACTGGCACCACTTGGGCTGCACTGCAGTGAGTCCAGAGAGTGCCCTTGCACCACTGGAGATGCACTGCAGTGAGTCCAGAGAGTGCACTGGCACCACTGGGATGCAGTGCAGTGAGTCCAGAGAGTGCACTGGCACAACAGGGGATACACTGCAGTGAGTCCAGAGAGTGCACTGGCACCACTGGGGATGCAGCACAGTGAGTCCAGAGAGTGCACTGGCACCACTGGGGATGCAGCGCAGTGACTACAGAGAGTGCACTGGCACCACTGGGGATGCACTGCAGTGAGTCCAGAGAGTGCACTGGCAGCAGTGGGGATGCATTGCAGTGGGTCCAGAGAGTGCACTGGCACCACTGGGGATGCAGTGCAGTGAGTCCAGAGAGTGCACTGGCACCACCGGGGATGCAGTGCTGTGAGTCCAGAGAGTGTACTGGCACCACAGGGGATGCACTGCAGTGACTCCAGAGAGTGCACTGGCACCACTGGGGATGCACTTCAGTGAGTCCAGAGAGTGCACTCTCTGGACTTGCCGGGGTGCATCCCCAGTGGTGCCAGTGCACTCTCTGGACTCACTGCACTGCATCCCCATTGGTGACAGTGCACTCTCTGGACTTGCCGGGGTGCATCCCCAGTGGTGCCAGTGCACTCTCTGGACTCACTGCAGTGCATCCCCAGTGGTGCCAGTGCACTCTCTGGACTCACTGCACTCCATCCCCAGTGGTGCCACTGCAATCTCTGGACTCACTGCACTGCATCCCCAGTGGTGCCAGTGCCCTCTGTGGACTCACTGCACTGCATCCCCAGAGGTGCCGGTGCACTCTCTGGACTCACAGCACTGCATCCCCATTAGTGCCAGTGCACTCTCTGGACTCACTGCACTGCATCCCCAGTGGTGCCAGTGCACACTCTGGACTCACTGCAGTGCATCCCCAGTGGTGCTAGTGCACTCTCTGGACCAACGGCACTGCATCCCCAGTGGTGCCAGTGCACTCTCTGGACTCACTGCACTGCATCCCCAGTGCTGCCGGGGTACTCTCTGGACTCACTGCACTGCATCCCCAGTGGTGCCAGTGCAGTCTCTGGACTCACTGCACTGCGTTGCCATTGGTGCCAGTGCACTCTCTGGACTCATTGCAGTGCATCCCCTTTGGTGGCAATGCACTCTCTGGACTCACGGCACTGCATCCCAGTGGTGCCAGTGCACTCTCTGGACTCTCTGCACTGCATCCCCAGTGGTGCCAGTGCACTCTCTGGAGTCACTGCGCTGCATCCCCAGTGGTTCCAGTGCACTCTCTGGACTCACTGCACTGCATCCCCAGTGGTGCCAGTGCAGTCTCTGTGTTAGTGTTGGGGAGAATCGAATGGATGTTTTACTAATGTCTCTTAGGTAATGGGACCTACAGTATAATTAAGCATTGCCAAATGTACTTACATTATCAATTAATCTATGTATACTGGATACTTAGGGAGTACATTGAACAATCAAAAGAATCATTGAAGGGGAACCTTGGGAGGGAACAGGTACAACCTGACCTTGGATAAGGGCCTGGAAATGATGAAATGAGTTGAAGCAGAACCAAGAAGCGGAGGGAGCATGCGTCGAGTAAGAAAGGTGAAAAGTTTAGCGGAGAGTAAGACTCCTTACTTCATCTGGACGACCACCTGGACGACCACCAGAGTGCGCCACGCATGTGCAAAGGGGAGGGGAGCTAATTAGAATGAAAAGCGAGGCTGATGTTGCAACCTGTAATGAATATGTATACCTGACGCAATATTGTATGTATAAATAACGGCTGGGAAGTAACGGGACTTGAGGCCAGATTTGGGCACCTGCCCCGGCTTCCAGCGCTGAATAAAGCACCTTCATATAATCACTTGGTGGTTATGTGGTTGCTACGCTAACATTTTGGCGACCCAGGTGGGACAGCGTGGGCACTGCTGAGGCGGCTCGTGTCTCGGTTTCGCTCCAGCCGGCACCGAGGGATTCTCGGGGAGCAGTCGACCACGACCGACCTCCGCTGCTCACGACGTACCACTGGAGTGGTAAGCAAAGGTGCTTTCAACTTTGGGTATTCGGTACCGATTTGGTTGGGAAAGCCTGCCGGTCAGACGCGGCGAAAGCCACGCTCGGTTGGGCAGGGAGCTCCCGGGGTAAGCCTAGGCGCCGTCCGTTAGACAGAGCGAAAGCTCTGCAGGTTCGGCATTGGTGGTTTGGTATTGGTAATTGTATTGGTTTGTGCTGAAGGGTCAGCACTTGGTATTATTGGTATGTAGTAAGCACGCTGCTGCTCCGGCAGCTTCTGGGAAAGCGTGCTGCTGCTCCGGCAGCTTCTGGGAGAGCACGCTGCTGCTCCGGCAGCTTTTGGGAGAGCACGCTGCTGCTCCGGCAGCTTTTGGGAAAGCGTGCTGCTGCTCCGGCAGCTTTTGGGAGAGCACGCTGCTGCTCCGGCAGCTTTTGGGAAAGCGTGCTGCTGCTCCGGCAGCTTTTGGGAGAGCATGCTGCTGCTCCGGCAGCTTTTGGGAAAGCGTGCTGCTGCTCCGGCAGCTTCTGGGAGAGCACGCTGCTGCTCCGGCAGCTTTTGGGAGAGTGTACTGCTGCTCCGGCAGCTTCTGGGAAAGTGTGCTGCTGCTCTGGCAGCTTTTGGGTTTGTATCATAAGCTCAAAATGAAAAAGATCAAAGGAATTCTGGGAAAAGATGTACCTATCCCGCGGACATCCCCGCTGGGGTGTTTGCTAGCACACTGGAAAGAGGGAGGTTTTGGTCAAGAAATGCGGAAAGGAAAGCTGATTGATTATTGTAATATTTGGTGGCCACAGTATAAGCTAGAGGACCAAGAAACTTGGCCTGAGAATGGAACATTGCAATATAATACAATTTTACAATTGATGCTATTCTGTAAGCGGGAAGGAAAATATGATGAACTGTCGTATGTGGAATTATTCTTTTATTTGCGCCGAAAGCCTGAATGGCAGCATGCTTGTGGAATAATGGTGCTTGAGGTTTCAACTGAGGAACGTTGTTGTGCATGTACTAAGGAGGGACACTGTATACAGCATCAGGCAATAGAGAATAATAAGTATTATGGGGAAATGAATAATGGAAATATTGATTTGGAAGTTGCGCCGTCGGCTCCGCCGGAAGAGCCAGGACAGGGAGGGAAAAGAGAAAAGGAAGATAGCAGTAGTGATGGAGAATCCCCGACTTTAGTCTCCCCTGTGTCACATAGGACCCGGCAACAGCGAAGGGCAGGAGAAACTATAAATGAACAGGGAGGGAAAATAATCGCTCCCCTCAGGCAAGGAGTGGGGACAGAAGGACCGGTATATGTTAAGGTGCCTTTTTCAGCTGGGGATTTAATGATATGGAAACAAGCAGCCGGCACCTACAGGGAAAACCCAGATAAAGTAGCTAGGGTAATGAAAATGATAATTAAAACCCAAAATCCCGATTGGGATGATCTCCAGGTGATCCTGGATACTTTGATGGACTCGACAGAAAAAGACATGGTATTGCGGGCAGCCAGAGAGAGAGCCCGAGAAGATATACGTAATGGATTAGTGCTTGGAAATCTAGATCAAAACTTCCCCACCGAGGATCCCCAATGGGATTATAACACAGGGGATGGAATAAGGAGGCTGAAGAGATAGCAAGATTGGGTACAAGTCGGGGTACAGAATGCCATGCCCCGGACTTATCAAAGGACTTCCAGCTGTTTGTGCATGAGAGACAACGATTGGCATTAGGAGTACTGACCCAGCGACTTGGGAGCTGGAAAAGACCTGTGGGGTATTTTTCTAAACAATTGGATGCAGTAAGCGCTGGATGGCCCTCGTGTTTAAGGGCCGTGGCAGCCACAGTCCTTTTAATACAGGAAGCCAGGAAGCTCACATTAGGGAAGCAAATTGAGTGTTCGTGCCACATATGGTGACTACGGTATTGGAGCAAAAGGGGGGCCATTGGCTATCGCCCAGCCGAATGATGAAATATCAAGCTATACTAACTGAGCAAGATGATGTAATCTTAAGAACTACTAACTTATTGAACCCAGCAGTGTTTCTAGGAACAACTACGGAGGAAGGAGACCTCAGTCATGATTGCGTGGAGATCATCGAACATACCTATGCCAGCAGAACAGACTTAAAGGATCAGCCTCGGGGGAGACCGGATTGGGAACTTTTCACGGATGGAAGCAGCTTTGTGGAAAATGGGACTCGTTATGCAGGATACGCGGCAACTACATCAAAGGTAGTGATTGAGGCAAATTCCCTACCTCCGGGGACTTCAGCCCAACGAGCAGAAATAGTCGCCCTGACACGAGCCCTGGAACTAAGCGAGGGTAAGAACGTGAATATTTGGACAGATTCAAAATATGCATTCGGGGTAGTCCACATACATGGGGCATTATGGAAAGAAAGGGGAATGCTATCCTCACAAGGGACTAATATAAAATACCAGGAAGAACTATTGAAATTAATAACAGCTGTACAGAAACCCCAACAGGTGGCCATAATGCATTGTAAAGCTCATCAAGGAGGGGTGTCAGAGATTGCAGAAGGTAACAGACTGGCGGATTTGACGGCCCGGAAGGTTGCACGTGAAGTATGGAAAGTAATGGCTCTAATTCCATCGAAGGTAGGCCTCTCTTGTTTTAAATTACCTAAAGACCCAAAGTATTCAGCGGAAGATGAGAGACTTGCAAATTTGATGAAGGCCCAGAAGAATCCTGACGGGTGGTATGTGACTACGACAGGACAACTCATAGTACCTCCTATAATAATGCGAGAAATCTTACAAATAAAACATAATGAATGTCACTGGGGTGCAGAAGCAATGGTGACCTATTTGAAACGAGGTGTCATCTCGGTACACATGTTAACAATGGCAAAGTCAGTAATGTCAAAATGTGAGCTTTGCTTAAAGAATAATCCGGTAGCAAGGAAACATGCTGAGATGGGAAGAACTAGAGCTGGAATAGAGCCTGGAGATTACTGGCAAATAGACTTCGTGGAACTGCCTAAAGCAAGAGGTTATAAATACCGATTGGTAGGGGTTGATACTGTTATAAATGACTGAGTCCCAAATAGGATTACAATCAGAGTTTACAATTTATTAAACGAATAAAGGCAAGCAAACAGCGCTGGGTGCGCCGGGAGTCTCTGCTCTACCGGGACGCACACCCGTTACGTAAGGCATCTAATTTTTTATACGCCTAGGCTAATACATATTTATTACTACTTCTAAAAGAGGCAAGGTTATTATAATTGGTTTCCCGAATCCGACGTCCTTCCAGGTGCACCTGCTTATCAGTCTCTGTTACTTTCTCGGGGGCCGCTCGGACAGGGAGACAGGGAGGCTCATATTCTTCCTCCTTATCTAGTGGTCTCTTGGCCGGCTGTCAGAAGTTACTGCACATTCGTGCAAAGTCAGCAGTTTTTCTCCGAAGAAATCCCTTTGTTCTTTTCTCGCCTAAACCCAGGCCTCAATGTTAACCCTTCAAAACCCCTTAGTGGCACGAATTGCTGGACCATTTCTTACAATTCCTCCCTTTTTTTTTTTTTTTTAATCATCAATTCGTGTCTCTCCTTCAACCTTTGTCAGTAACAATTGGATTTCATCAGTCAGTTCTCGGGGTGTCCACTTCTTAAGCATCATTATCGACACGTCACCTTTTCTCTCCACTGAAGTCATCACAAATTGGGTGCTATTTATTACTCGCCGTATCAACAACGTAAAGCAAGGTATCATACAAGGTATAAACAATAATGTCACTATACCACATAAAAATAAAAACAGCATCCTTTTAACCCATGGTTCACCAGGCAACCATGAAAAGAAATCCCAATCCATACCCTTCCAAGTTTGTACTGGGACGTGGGCTAACTTTCTAATTTCCTTTGTTATCTGCTTGACCACTTTTCCATTATCATCAATCTGTAGACAACAGTTAGAATCGTTCAGTTTTCCACATACTCCCCCTTCTTCTGCTAGTAAATAGTCTAAGACCATTCTATGTTGGAATATAGCATTTCTCATTTGAGTGGATTGGTCAGCCAAAAGATCCAAGGCTGTCGCTGTTTGATTTGTTACAACCTCGAGGATAGCTTGCAACCTAATTATTCGGTTCAAATTATAAATAGGTTCTCGGGCTCCTGATATCAACTCATTCGGGTTCCAGGTGGCTGGCCCATAATGCTGTATGATTCTTTCAGGAGGCCATTCATCCTTTCCCCATTCTTGGGCACTACCCCCGGTTAAGGAAGTATCTATAGATCGTTTCACTCTGTTCAGGTCATCATATAATCTTATTCCTAAATGATCTCCTTGTGTTTGTGACAATAAAAAGAACAAGGGTCTTATGTACCCCACATAGCATATTCCCGACCAATTTTCAGGTAGCCTCTTGTAAGCATGTTTGCCACACACCCAATAATGTCCCTTTAGGGCCCACGTCCCGTTTGGAAAAGGACCATTCCATCCCTTTTTAGCCCTTGGGGCGTGATAATACAGAGTGTCCTTGTTACCGAGTGGTCCTGTTACAATGTCTGCCCTGTTCGTACTCGTACATGCGCACTTCCAAGCTCCCGCATCAGGTTTCCACTTACAGTCACAATTCAGTTCTCCTTGGTGGCCAGTTATATTATAAGCTGACCAGAAATGCTTAAAGAACACTCGCCTCCCATTCTCATTCTGCCATCTCCAGCGATAGACCCGCACCACATGCTGTTCCTTAGTTGTGTTATCATGTTGACAGTCTAAGATTCGACTATCGAATTGTCCCCCCGCTTGGGCTCTTGCCACAGTTTTACATCCGGATCCAAAAAATTCTCTGTATGAGCATTTCAGCCAAGTCCCATTTCTCAGCTGAACATGTGTGGTGTTCCATTTCCCACTACGTGCTGTACAGTTTATAGGACTACATCCAGGATCGGTACAATCATATCCAGGAGACAGAGTCCAATTGCAAATGCTTTTTCCCACCGCCACTGTTCCTGTTCTGTTCAAGCAGTATACACCCCGAGCTGACGAGTGTAACTGCCATGGGCCTCCTTCCTCTTTCCAAAATTGCGTCCCATTATGAACTTCGCTCAGATTACTGACCCACCACTTGGGTTCAACTGGGCCTGCTACCCAGGGCCAACTTTCAGTTCCCCCCGGTCCTCCACAAATCCAGCAGTTACTAAGGTTAAAGGCCCTAGCCACTTCCTCCCCCAAAGTGAAAAAGTTATTCCTCCATTCTTGCCCATGGCCCAATTGCCCCTGTAAAAACAATACCAGAAAGTATAGCATTTCTTATCCTTTTTCGTCGTCCAATCTTGAGAGTGTGGGAAACGCCTTCAATCATGAGGTTGGGCCCGCTTTCAGAGCTTGTGTTACCATTCAGCCCTTCGGGGTGATCCAGCTCCTGGAAAAACTAATCACAATTTCATTATGGGTTTAAGAGATTCTCATGTTACTT
Source organism: Anser anser (assembly GCF_964211835.1). Taxonomy (NCBI): domain Eukaryota; kingdom Metazoa; phylum Chordata; class Aves; order Anseriformes; family Anatidae; genus Anser; species Anser anser. The sequence continues at coordinate 7,428,672 of NC_139747.1, forward strand.
TTCTCAGGACAACCTGATCTTAGCGCGGGAGAAGTCCGGTCGAGGCCCTCTCACTCGGCAGTCAATACCCATAGGGGTTGCCTCCCTCGGTAGACCATACACACCGCAGTGGAGGGTCCTACCCCGGTCTTGCCTTCTCCCTTTCCTCCCTTCAGACTTGTCCTCTTTATCCAGTGCCCTTAATTCATGCAGAACCTTATTGCTGGGATATCAGTTCCTCTTTAATCTCAGTTTCAGTTCCCCAGGAGTGGACTCAACCCTCCAGGCTTCGGTAGTTATTGGTCCTTTTATTCTGGATGCGTGGGTCCAACCCCTTTCTGCCGTTCTCACAGCTGTTTCAGTAGTAAGTAAAACAAGGTACGGTCCCTCCCATCGGGGGTTCAATGATTCTTCTCTCCAGGTTTTTATTAAGACCTTGTCTCCTGGTTGTATCTTATGAATAGCAAATCCTAAAGGTGGTGTCTGAGTCATCATCCCAATTTCTCTTAGCTCCTGCAATCTCCTTCCAATGGTAATTATGTATTTCTGGATACTATGATCCTCAATTACATTGTTCCCTAGGGGCATCCCTTGAGAATAAGGCATACCATATAACATTTCATATGATGATAATCCAGTCTCACTGTGTGGTTTAGTTCTTATGTTTAAAAGTGCCAATGGTAAGCATTTCGTCCAGGGCAGCTGTGTCTCGATCATTAACTTAGTCAATTGTTGTTTTATTGTTTGATTCATCCTTTCTACTTTCCCTGAGCTCTGTGGGTGCCAGGGAGTGTGGTATTCCCACTGAATACCTAATGATTGACACAACAATTTTATTATTTTAGAAGTAAAGTGTGTGCCCTGATCAGAATCAATGTACTGGATTATCCCATACCTTGGTATTAAATGTTCCAATAAAATTTTTACCACTGTCTGTGCAGTAGCTCGTGCTACAGGATAAGCTTCTACCCATTGTGTTAAATGATCTACGATTACCAATAGATATTTCATTCTCCCTACCTTGGGCAATTCAGTGAAATCAACTTGTACTTTCTCGAAAGGCCTATAAGCTGTTTTTCTCCCTCCCATAGCTGCTTGTCGAAACACTTTCTTATTTATTTTCTGACAAGTTAAACAACCTTGTGTAATTTGTTTCGCTATTTCAAAAATTCCAATGCAACCAAATTGTTTAAGGAAATGATCGCTTAATGCCTTCATACCCCAATGTGTTTGTGCATGTAAACGTTCCAGTATTTGCCTCGCATAGGCTTTTGGCAATATCTCTCGCCCGTCAGGCAGTGTCCATTCTCCTTGTTCTAACTTAGCCCCTATTTTCTCCAATTTTGCTTGTTCTTCAGGGGTAAATTTCTTTTCTTCTCTTTCTCGCCTTTCTTCCTCTCGTATCACATTGATTTTAACAACCTGAGTCCTCAGGGCTGCTTCCTGGGCCTCCTTATCTGCTAGATTATTTCCTCTGATTCGATAATCCAATCCCTTTTGGTGTCCTCTTACATGTACCACTGCTATCTCCTTTGGTTCTCTTAATGCCCTTAAAATTTTTATTATTAACTCTTGATGTATAAGATTCCTCCCTTGAGTGTTAATTAGACCTCTTTCTTCCCAAATTTTTCCAAAAGTATGGACCACCCCATATGCATATTTAGAGTCTGTATATATCGTCCCACTTTTCCCTTTTAATAGTTCCAGGGCCCTACATAGGGCATACAGCTCACAAGCCTGAGCTGACCATGATGGGCTCAAAGGTCCGGATTCCACAGGTTCTAAGTTCTTATTAATTATTGCATATCCTGATTTTCTTTTTCCTTCCACTACTCGGGAGGAGCCATCTACAAACAGTGCCTCTCCTTTCTCCAACTCAGCATCCTTTAAATCCGGCCTCACTGTTGTCTGAGTCTCAATTACCTCTAAACAGTTATGTTGTACTCCCTCCTGTGGTTCTCCGAACAAAAATTGTGCTGGGCTCTGAGCAGAGGTTACCCTCAGTTCTAAGTCAGGTGAGTCAATTAGTATTGCTTCATACTTTAGGATCCGACTATCCGTTAACCATTTTTCTGCTTTTTGCTGTAAGACACTTCTAACATTGTGTGGAGTATACACCTTTAAAGGAGCACTAAAGGTAATCTTCCTAACTTCTTCTATTAGTAATGCTGTAGCGACCAGAGCTTGAAGACAAGCAGGCCACCCTCTACTTACTGGATCAAGCAACCTAGAGCAATACCCTACAGGTTTCTTAATCCCTGCCCAATCTTGAGTGAGAACTCCATATGCTGTTTGGTTCGATGTATTTACAAAGAGATAGAAAGGTTTTTCCAGATCCGGAAGGCTCAGTACAGGTGCCTGTATTAAAGCCCTTTTTATTTCCTCAAATTTCTGATCATCCTCTGTGAACCACTTAAGCTGGTTATTAGTTAATTTCTCATATAAGAATTTGACCTTTTCACTGTAGCCTTCAAGCCACGGTCTACAATATCCTAATAATCCCAATACTTGCCGAATTTCCTTTTTAGTTTGTGGGGGTCTTAAAGATAGAATCCCTAATACCCTGTCAGGATCTAATTTCTTTTTTCCCTTACTCAGCCAGTGCCCCAAGTATTTTACTTCCTGTTCCACAAACTGTAATTTCGATCGAGACACCTTTAATCTTCTTTCCCCTAAAAAGTTTAGCAATTTAATAGTAGCTTCTCGGGTTCCCTCTTCAGTTTCTCCTGCTATTAATAGATCATCCACATATTGCAATAATTTGACCCCCCTAGGTAACGTGAAATCTTGTAAAATTTTTTCTAAAGTTTGTCCAAATAGATTTGGTGACTCTGTAAACCCCTGTGGTAGCACAGTCCATCTTAATTGTTGTTTTCGTCCCGTTTCGGGGTCCTCCCACTCGAAGGCAAAATAATCTCTGGACCTCTCATCCAGAGGGCAGGCCCAAAATGCATCTTTCAGATCTATTACACTATACCAGGTATGTTTGGGAGATATGCGACTCAATAAAGTATAAGGATTTGCCACCACAGGGAATTTAGCGAGTGTTCGCTGATTTACAGCTCTCAGGTCTTGCACCATCCTGTATGACCCATCCGATTTTTTTACGGGGAGGATGGGTGTATTATGAGGCGACATGCACGGTTCTAAAGTTCCTTTTTCCAGAAGTCTGTCAACCACAGGTTTTAACCCCTTTCGACCCTCCATTGGTATAGGGTATTGTTTGACTCGGATTGGACGATGGGGATCCATTATTTGAATATTTATGGGGTCCATTTCTATCCTTCCGGTCTCCCCCTCCTTATACCATACTAAAGGGTTAATGACTTCTTCATCTTTTTGTGTCAAAGTGTATAATTTAATCTGCAATTCGTCCCCTTGACTCTGAATGCTCAAATTCAATCTTAAAATCAAATCTCTCCCCAGTAAATTGTACTCCGCTTCAGGGAGCAAAAGAAAATCATTAACATAAGTTTTCTTCCCAGTTTCTACTTTTACATTTTTCAAGACAGGCACTCTAAAAGGCTCTCCTTTTGCCCCTATTACTGACATATAATTGTTCCCTTCCTCTACTCCTTTTGGAAGTTTTTGAATAGTAGATTTTTCAGCTCCTGTGTCCACTAAAAACAAAACTTCCTCTTTATGGGGACCAATTAGTAGTTTTATCAAGGGCTCCGTTGATGTTGACGTCCCCAGAAGATATAGCCCCTGACACCCCTATTCTTCTTTGAATGTTTTCTCATCTTGTTCCCGCTTACGACAGTTCCTCTGAACGTGTCCCTTCTTGTTGCAATAGTAACAAGCGGGAATGGTGTATTTCTCTCGACAAGACTGCCCCCTAGGGGCTTTCTCTATTCCCTTCTCCCTCCTTTCTCCGGACAGAGTCTTATTTCTCTGACTTTCTCTTACTGCTGCTACAAAAATCTTAGCTTTTGCTTTTTGTTTTTCCTCATCTCTCCTAACATATACTTTCTGTGCTTCCCTAAGTAACTCTTCTAATCCCCTCTCTTGCCAATCTTCCAGCTTCTCTAATTTCCTCCTTATGTCCCCCCAGGATTTAGCTACAAATTGCGTTCTAAGGAGTGCAGTTCCAGCCACTGTATTCGGGTCAATTCCAGAATACATTTGTAAACTTCTCCTTAATCTCTCCAACCATTCTGTTGGAGATTCGTCTTTCCCTTGTTGCTCATGAAATGCTTTATTAATGTTTTGCCCTCGGGGAACAGCTTCCCTTATTCCCTGTATGATTAATGTTCTCAAATCCCTCATATTCTGCCTTCCTTGGGGTTGTTGATGATCCCAGTGGGGATCCACGTTTGGCCATTTTTGGTCTCCTGGGGGTCCTGCCTGATTCTGTCTCTCCCACATTCTCATTCCAGCTTGCCTAATCATTCCTTTTTCCTCGACAGTAAATAAGATCCCTAAAATGGACTGTATTTCTTCCCAGGTATAAGTATTGGGACCTAGGAATTGGTCCAGTCTTTCAGCTACTCCGAGGGGGTCATCTAATAAGGCCCCCATTTCTTTCTTGAAATTCCTTACATCTGTGGTATTTAAGGGGACTGCCACAAACCCAATGCCTCCCTGAGTGCCTCCCAGGGGTACCTCTCTTAAGGGATATAGAGAAGCTCCCTCAGATGTGGCAGTCCTACTTCTCGTACATGCAGCCGGGGGTCGGTCTGATTCCGGTGCTGTCGGCGGTGGAGATACCACAGCTGCCGGAGGTGGGGCCACTGCCAGAGGTGGATTGTTAGAATATAGAGGTGGTAAATTATCTAATGGCTCCCATTTATCCTCTTTTTCTTTTTCCCGTTTTTCTTCTCCTTCTTCAAACTCCTCCTCTGTTTTTAGTGTAAATACTGAGGCTGGAAAAGGACGTGAAGTCCTGATCCATAACCTTGCATAATCACTTTCCTCCTGACTAAAAGGTTCCTTTGAGTTAACATGTAGATTTAAAGCCTGGCAAACCCAGTCTTCAAAAGATCCGAAAATAGGCCAAAAGACATGTGGTCTTAAAGGCTCCTTTGGCCATTCTATCATACAATACTGAATCATTTTTACTTTGCTTTTTCCTTTTCTGGGGCCCCTATCGTTCCAATTTCTAATCATTATCCCTAATGGACTTTCTGGTGGTATGTCTGGTAATTTGCTCCCTTTTCTCTGGTCCCGGGTCTTCGATTTAATCTGACCCATCTAGGAATTTTACTGTGGCAATTCCTACAGCCCTTGGTTGCCTTAGTGAGAGTGTCTTGCAGGGGGTTTAGGACCTATCACCCACCCACGAATCCTATAGGAATCGCTTCGGTCCTTCACCGGCCAAGTCCCTCGCGGGAGATTGGAACCGCGGTTAGAAGACCTCCACAATCGCTTCGGAACTACGTTCCGTCTCAATCACACTCTCACACACACAGGCAACCGAATCCCACCCAACCGAACGGTATACACATTAAATACTTACGACTCCGTCGTCTTCGTTCGGATCTTCGCGCGCAGAATTACGGGCAAAATATAGTGCTGCAGCCGGCAAAAGGGAGCTCATAAAAATCTAAATCTTTGCTTGCCCTTATTCAGGTTCGAGATGGCATTAGTCCCGACCTGACTCGAACAGGAGCCACCAAATGGTGGGGGCGCCCCTCCTAGATCAAGTCAGAATTCAGGAACCAAGACCATCCCGGACGAGCCCCCAATTGTTATAAATGACTGAGTCCCAAATAGGATTACAATCAGAGTTTACAATTTATTAAACGAATAAAGGCAAGCAAACAGCGCTGGGTGCGCCGGGAGTCTCTGCTCTACCGGGACGCACACCCGTTACGTAAGGCATCTAATTTTTTATACGCCTAGGCTAATACATATTTATTACTACTTCTAAAAGAGGCAAGGTTATTATAATTGGTTTCCCGAATCCGACGTCCTTCCAGGTGCACCTGCTTATCAGTCTCTGTTACTTTCTCGGGGGCCGCTCGGACAGGGAGACAGGGAGGCTCATATTCTTCCTCCTTATCTAGTGGTCTCTTGGCCGGCTGTCAGAAGTTACTGCACATTCGTGCAAAGTCAGCAGTTTTTCTCCGAAGAAATCCCTTTGTTCTTTTCTCGCCTAAACCCAGGCCTCAATGTTAACCCTTCAAAACCCCTTAGTGGCACGAATTGCTGGACCATTTCTTACAATTCTTTTTCAGGATGGCCAGAGGCCCTTCCCTGTCACACCAACTAAGCAAAGGAAACGGTAAAATGGTTACTACGGGAAATAATCCCTAGATTTGGTGTACCGTTGGGTATTTCTTCAGACAGGGGACCACATTTCATTGCCAACGTGGTCAAGGAGGTTAGTAGGTTACTGGGAATCACCCAGAACACCCTATCCCACTTACTCCACCCCCATCCTATAGTACTAGCGTTAACAAGCAGGCATAGAGGAATCAATAAGATAGTAGACTAACGAAGATGCGTTAAGATTATACTTACTAATCTCTATATCAAGTTATACTCACTAACCTCTACTAACCTGATTCAACCTAACAGTAATGAAAATACTTGCTCTTGGTATGAGTGAAGTATTTTCAAAGGGGGGGGGATGTTAGTGTTGGGGAGAATCGAATGGATGTTTTACTAATGTCTCTTAGGTAATGGGACCTACAGTATAATTAAGCATTGCCAAATGTACTTACATTATCAATTAATCTATGTATACTGGAAACTTAGGGAGTACATTGAACAATCAAAAGAATCATTGAAGGGGAACCTTGGGAGGGAACAGGTACAACCTGACCTTGGATAAGGGCCTGGAAATGATGAAATGAGTTGAAGCAGAACCAAGAAGCGGAGGGAGCATGCGTCGAGTAAGAAAGGTGAAAAGTTTAGCGGAGAGGAAGACTCCTTACTTCATCTGGACGACCACCTGGACGACCACCAGAGTGAGCCACGCATGTGCAAAGGGGAGGGGAGCTAATTAGAATGAAAAGCGAGGCTGATGTTGCAACCTGTAATGAATATGTATACCTGACGCAATATTGTATGTATAAATAACGGCTGGGAAGTAACGGGACTTGAGGCCAGATTTGGGCACCTGCCCCGGCTTCCAGCGCTGAATAAAGCACCTTCATATAATCACTTGGTGGTTATGTGGTTGCTACGCTAACATCTGGACTCACTGCACCTCCAGTGGTGCCAGTGCACTCTCTGGACTCACTGCAGTGCATCCCCAGTGGTGCCAGTGCACTCTCTGGACTCACTGCACTGCATCCCCAGTGGTGCCAGTGCACTCTCTGGACTCACCGGGGTGCATCCCCAGTGGTGCCAGTGCACTCTCTGGACTCGCCGGGGTGCATCCCCAGTGGTGCCAGTGCACTCTCTGGACTCACCGGGGTGCATCCCCAGTGGAGCCAGTGCACTCTCTGGACTCACTGCAGTGCATCCCCAGTGGTGCCAGTGCCCTCTGTGGACTCACTGCACTGCATCCCCAGTGGGGCCAGTGCACTCTCTGGACTCACTGCACTGCATCCCCAGTGGTGCCAGTGCACTCTCTGGACTTGCCGGGGTGCATCCCCAATGGTGCCAGTGCACTCTCTGGACTCACCGGGGTGCATCCCCAGTGGTGCCAGTGCACTCTCTGGACTCACTGCAGTGCATCCCCAGTGGTGCCAGTGCACTCTCTGGACTCACTGCACTGCATCCCCAGTGGTGCCAATGCACTCTCTGGACTCACTGCAGTGCATCCCCAGTGGTGCCAGTGCACTCTCTGAGCTCACTGCACTGCATCCCCAGTGCTGCCGGGGTACTCTCTGGACCCACTGCAGTGCATCCCCAGTGGTGCCAGTGCACTCTCTGGACTCACTGCGCTGCATCCCCAGTGGTGCCAGTGCACTCTCTGGAGTCACCGGGTTGCATCCCCAGTGGTGCCAGTGTACTCTCTGGACTCACTGCACTGCATCCCCAGTGGTGCCAGTGCACTCTCTGGACTCACTGCACTGCATCCCCAGTGGTGCCAGTGCACTCTCTGGACTCACTGCACTGAATCCCCAATGGTGCCAGTGCACTCTCTGGACTCACTGCACTGCATCCCCAGTGGTGCCAGTGCACTCTCTGGACTCACTGCGCTGCATCCCCAGTGGTGCCAGTGCACTCTCTGGACTCACTGCACTGCATCCCCAAGGTGCCAGTGCACTCTCTGTACTCACTGGACTGCATCCCCAGTGGTGCCAGTGCACTCTCTGGAGTCACCGGGGTGCATCCCCAGTGGTGCCAGTGCACTCTCTGGACTCACTGCACTGCATCCCCAGTGGTGCCAGTGCACTCTCTGGACTCACTGCACTGCATCCCCAGTGGTGCCAGTGCACTATTTGGACTCACTGCACTACATCCCCAGTGGTGCCAGTGCACTCTCTGGACTCACTGCACGGCATCCCCAGTGGTGCCAGTGCACTCTCTGGACTCACTGCACTGCATCCCCAGTGGTGCCAGTGCACTCTCTGGACTCACTGCAGTGCATCCCCAGTGGTGCCAGTGCACTCTCTGGACTCAATGCAGTGCATCCCCAGTGGTGCCAGTGCACTCTCTGGACTCACTGTACTGCATCCCCAGTGGTGCCAGTGCACTCTCTGGACTCAATGCAGTGCATCCCCAGTGGTGCCAGTGCAATCTCTGGACTCACTGCACTGCATCCCCAGTGGTGCCAGTCCACTCTCTGGACTCACTGCACTGAATCCCCAATGGTGCCAGTGCACTCTCTGGACTCACTGCACTGCATCCCCAGTGGTGCCAGTGCACTCTCTGGAGTAACTGCAGTGCATCCCCTGTGGTGCCAGTACACTCTCTGGACTCACTGTACTGCATCCCCAGTGGTGCCAGTTGACTCTCTGGACTCACTGCACTGCATCCCCAAGGTGTCAGTGCACTCTCTGGATCACTGCACTGCTCCAGCCGCGGTAGCCCCTCCAGCAGCTGCAAACGCTCCTGACACACCAGCCGCCTCAGCCGCTCCAGCCGCGGCAGCCGCTCCAGCCGCGGCAGCCGCGGCAGCCGCTCCAGTCGCGGCAGCCGATAAAGCCGCTACCGAGTAGAGCGGCTGCCACGGCTGGAGCGGCTGCCGCGGTTGGAGCGGCTGAGGCGGCTGGAGTGTCAGGAGCGTTTGCAGCTGCTGGAGGGGCTACCGTGGCTGGAGCAGTGCAGTGATCCAGAGAGTGCACTGACACCTTGGGGATGCAGTGCAGTGAGTCCAGAGAGTCAACTGGCACCACCGGGGATGCATCCCGGTGAGTCCAGAGAGTGCACTGGCACCACTGGTGATGCAGTGCAGTGAGTCCAGAGAGTGCTCTGGCACCACTGAGCTACACTGCAGTGAGTCCAGAGAGCCACTGGCACCACTGGGGATGCAGTGCAGTGAGTCCAGAGAGTGCACTGGCACCATTGGGGATGCAGTGCAGTGAGTCCAGAGAGTGCACTGGCACCACTGGGGATGCAGTGCACTGAGTCCAGAGAGTGCACTCTCAGCAGTGGGGATGCACTGCATTGAGTCCACAGAGTGCACTGGCACCAGAGGGGATGCAGTGCAGTGAGACCAGAGAGTGCACTGGCACCACTGGTGATGCAGTGCAGTGAGTCCAGAGAGTGCACTGGCACCACTGGGGATGCACTGCAGTGAGTCCTGAGAGTGCAATGGCACCACTGGGGATGCACTGCAGTGAGTCCAGAGAGTGCACTGGCACCACTGGGGATGCAGTGCAGTGAGTCCAGAGAGTGCACTGGCACCACTGGGGATTCACTGCAGTGAGTCCAGAGAGTGCACTGACACCACTGGGAATGCACTGCAGTGAGTCCAGAGAGTGCACTGGCACCAATGGGGATGCACTGCAGTGAGTCCTGAGAGTGCAATGGCACCACTGGGGATGCAGTGCAGTGAGTCCAGAGAGTGCACTGGCACCAACTGGAGCTGCACTGCTGTGAGTCCTGAGATTGCACTGGCACCACTGGGGTTACAGTGCAGTGAGTCCAGAGACTACACTGGCACCACTGGGGATGCAGTGCAGTGAGTCCAGAGACTTCACAGGCACCACTGGGGATGCAGTGCAGTGAGTCCAGAGAGTGCACTGACACCATGGGGTATGCAGTGCACTGAGTCCAGAGAGTGCACTCTCAGCAGTGGGGATGCACTGCATTGAGTCCAGAGAGTGCACTGGCACAACAGGGGATGCAGTGCAGTGAGACCAGAGAGTGCACTGGCACCACTGGGGATGCACTGCACTGAGTCCAGAGAGTGCACTGGCACCACTGGGGATGCAATGCAGTGAGTCCAGAGAGTGCACTGGCACCGCTGGTGATGCACTGCAGTGAGTCCAGAGACTACACATGCACCACTGGGGATGCAGTGCAGTGAGTCCAGAGAGTGCACTGGCACCAGTGGGGATGCAGTGCAGTGAGTCCAGAGAGTGCACTGACACCACTGGGAATGCACTGCAGTGAGTCCAGAGAGTGCACTGGCACCACTGGGGATGCAGTGCACTGAGTCCAGAGAGTGCACTGGCACCACTGGGGATGCAGTGCTGTGAGTCCAGAGAGTGCACTGGCACCACTGGGGATGCAGCACAGTGAGTCCAGAGAGTGAAGTGTCACCACTGGGGACGCAGCGCAGTGCCTACAGAGAGTGCACTGGCACCACTGGGGATGCACTGCAGTGAGTCCAGAGAGTGCACTGGCACCACTGGGATGCACTGCAGTGGGTCCAGAGACTGCACTGGCACCACTGGGGATGCAGTGCAGTGAGTCCAGAGAGTGCCCTGGCACCACTGGGGATGCAGTGCAGTGAGTCCAGAGAGTGCACTGGCACCACTGGGGATGCAGTGCAGTGAGTCCAGAGAGTGCACTGGCACCATTGGGGATGCAGTGCAGTGAGTCCAGAGAGTACACTGGCACCACTGGGGATGCAGTGCAGTGAGTCCAGAGAGTGCACTGGCACCACTGGGGATGCAGTGCAGTGAGTCCAGAGAGTGCACTGGCTCCAGTGGGGATGCACTGCACTGAGTCCAGAGAGTGCACTGGCACCACTGGGGTAGCAATGCAGTGAGTCCAGAGAGTGCAATGGAACCACTGTTGATGCAGTGCAGTGAGTCCAGAGAGTGCACTGGCACCACTGGGGATGCACTGCAGTGAGTCCAGAGACTACACATGCACCACTGGGGATGCACTGCAGTGAGTCCAGAGAGTGCACTGGCACCACTGGGGATGCAGTGCAGTGAGTCCAGAGAGTGCACTGGCACCACTGGGGATGCAGTGCAGTGAGTCCAGAGAGTGCACTGGCACCACTGGAGATGCACTGCAGTGAGTCCAGAGAGTGCACTGGCTCCACTGGGGATGCAGTGCACTGAGTCCAGAGAGTGCACTGGCACCACTGGGGATGCAATGCAGTGAGTCCAGAGAGTGCAATGGATCCACAGGTGATGCAGTGCAGTGAGTCCAGAGAGCCACTGGCACCACTGGGGATGCAGTGCAGTGAGTCCAGAGACTACACATGCACCACTGGGGATGCAGTGCAGTAAGTCCAGAGAGTGCACTGGCACCACTGGGGATGCAGTGCAGTGAGTCCAGAGAGTGCACTGGCACCACTGGGGATGCAGTGCCGTGAGTCCAGAGAGTGCAGTGGCACCACTGGGGATGCAGTGCAGTGAGTCCAGAGAGTGCACTGGCACCACTGGTGATGCAGTGCAGTGAGTCCAGAGAGTACACTGGCACCAATGGGGATGCACTGCAGTGAGTCCAGAGAGTGCCCTTGCACCACTGGGGATGCAGTGCAGTGACTCGAAAGAGTGCACTGGCACCACTGCGGATGCACTGCAGTGAGTCCGGAGAGTGCCCTGGCACCAATGGTGATGCAGTGCAGTGAGTCCAGAGAGTGCACTGGCACCACTGGGGATGCACTGCTGTGAGTCCAGAGACTACACTGGCACCACTGGGGATGCAGTGCAGTGAGTCCAGAGAGTGCACTGGCACCACTGGGGATGCAGTGCAGTGATTCCAGAGAGTGCACTGGCACCACTGGGGATGCAGTGCAGTGAGTCCAGAGAGTGCACTGGCACCACTGGGGATGCAGTGCAGTGAGATCAGAGAGTGCACTGGCACCACTGGGGATGCAGTGCAGTGAGTCCAGAGATTGCACTGGCACCACTGGGGATGCAGTGCAGTGAGTCCAGAGAGTGCACTGGCACCACTGGGGATGCACTGCAGTTAGTCCAGAGAGTGCACTGGCTCCACTGGGGATGCAGTGCAGTGATTCCAGAGAGTGTACTGGCACCACTGGGGATGCAGTGCAGTGAGTCCTGAGAGTGCAATGGCACCACAAGGGATGCAGTGCAGTGAGTCCAGAGAGTGCACTGGCACCACTGGGGATGCAGTGCAGTGAGTCCAGAGAGTGCACTGGCACCAACTGGGGATGCAGTGCAGTGAGTCCAGAGAGTGCACTGGCACCACTGGGGATGCAGTGCAGTGAGTCCAGAGAGTGCACTGGCACCACTGGGGATGCACCCCGGTGAGTCCAGAGAGTGCATTGGCACCACTGGGGATGCAGTGCAGTGAGTCCAGAGACTGCACTGGCACCACTGGGGTTTGAGTGCAGTGAGTCCAGAGAGTGCACTGGCACCAATGGGGATGCACTGCAGTGAGTCCAGAGAGTGCCCTTGCACCACTGGGAATAAACTGCAGTGAGTCCAGACAGTGCACTGGCACCACTGGGGATGCAGTGCAGTGAGTCCTGAGAGTGCAATGGCACCACAAGGGATGCAGTGCAGTGAGTCCAGAGAGTGCACTGGCACCACTGGGGATGCACTGCAGTGAGTCCAGAGAGTGCACTGGCACCACTGGGGATGCAGTGCAGTGAGTCCAGAGAGTGCACTGGCACCAATGGAGATGCACTGCAGTGAGTCCAGAGAGTGCACTGGCTCCACTGGGGATGCCCTGCACTGAGTCCAGAGAGTGCACTGGCACCACTGGGGATGCAGTGCAGTGAGTCCAGAGAGTGCAATGGCACCAACTGGAGCTGCACTGCTGTGAGTCCTGAGATTGCACTGGCACCACTGGGGTTACAGTGCAGTGAGTCCAAAGACTACACTGGCACCACTGGGGTTGCACTGCAGTGAGTCCAGAGACTTCACAGGCACCACTGGGGATGCAGTGCAGTGAGTCCAGAGAGTGCACTGGCACCAGTGGGGATTCACTGCAGTGAGTCCAGAGAGTGCACTGGCACCACTGGATGCAGTGCACTGAGTGCAGAGAGTGCACTGGCACCACTGGGGATGCAATGCAGTGGGTCCAGAGAGTGCACTGGCACCACTGGGGATGCAGTGCAGTGAGTCCAGAGACTGCACTGGCACCACTGGGGATGCACTGCAGTGAGTCCAGAGAGTTCACTGGCACCACTGGGGTGCAGTGCAGTGAGTCCAGAGATTGCACTGGCACCATTGGGGATGCAGTGCAGTGGGTCCAGAGAGTGCAGTGGCACCACTGGGGATGCACTGCAGTGAGTCCAGAGAGTGCACTGGCTCCACTGGGGATGCACTGCACTGAGTCCAGAGAGTGCACTGGCACCACTGGGGATGCAGTGCAGTGAGTCCAGGGAGTGCTCTTGCACCACTGGAGATGCAGTGCAGTGAGTCCAGACAGTGCACTGGCACCACTGGGGATGCAGTTTAGTGAGTCCAGAGAGTGCACCGGCTCCAATGGGGATACACTGCAGACAGTCCAGAGAGTAAACTGGCTCCACTGGGGATGCAGTGCTGTGAGTCCAGAGAGTGCACTGTCACCACTGGGGATGCAGCGCAGTGACTACAGAGAGTGCACTGGCACCAAAAGGGATGCAATGCAGTGACTCCAGAGAGTGCACTGGCACCAGTGGGGATGCAATGCAGTGGGTCCAGAGAGTGCACTGGCACCACTGGGGATGCAGTGCACTGAGTCCAGAGAGTGCACTGGCACCACTGGAGATGCACTGCAGTGAGTCCAGAGAGTGCACTGGCACCATTGGGGATGCAGTGCACTGAGTCCAGAGAGTGCACTCTCAGCAGTGGGGATGCACTGCATTGAGTCCAAAGAGTGCACTGGCACAACAGGGGATGCAGTGCAGTGAGACCAGAGAGTGCACTGTCACCACTGGGGATGCAGTGCAGTGAGTCCAGAGAGTGCACTGGCACCACCGGGGATGCACTGCAGTGAGTCCAGAGAGTGCACTTACACCACTGGGAATGCACTGCAGTGACTACTGAGAGTGCACTGGCACCTAAGGGGCTGCACTGCAGTGAGTCCAGAGAGTGCACTGGCACGACTGGGGATGCAGCACAGTGAGTCCAGAGAGTGCACTGGCACCACTGGGGATGCAATGCAGGGAGTCCAGAGAGTGCACTGGCACCACTGGGATGCAGTGCAGTGAGTCCACAGAGTGCACTGGCTCCACTGGGGATGCACTGCACTGAGTCCAGAGAGTGCCCTTGCACCACTGGGGATGCACTGCAGTGAGTCCAGACAGTGCACTGGAACCACTGGAGATGCAGTTTAGTGAGTCCAGAGAGTGCACCGGCTCCAATGGGGATACACTGCAGACAGTCCAGAGAGTGCACTGTCACCACTGGGGATGCAGTGCAGTGAGTCCAGAGAGTGCACTGGCACCACTGGGGATGCACTGCAGTGAGTCCAGAGAGTGCACTGGCACCACTGAGCTGCACTGCAGTGAGTCCAGAGATTGCACTGGCACCACTGGTGATGCACTGCAGTGAGTCCAGAGACTACACTGGCACCACTGGGGATGCAGTGCAGTGAGTCCAGAGAGTGCACTGGCACCACTGTTGATGCAGTGCAGTGACTCCAGAGAGTGCACTGGCACCACTGGGGATGCAGTGCAGTGAGTCCAGAGAGTGCACTGGCACCACTGGTGATGCAGTGCAGTGAGTCCAGAGAGCCACTGGCACCACTGGGGATGCAGTAGAGTGAGTCCAGAGACTGCACATGCACCACTGGGGATGCAGTGCAGTGAGTCCAGAGAGTGCACTGGCACCATTGGGGATGCAGTGCACTGAGTCCAGAGAGTGCACTGGCACCACTGGATGCAGTGCACTGAGTCCAGAGAGTGCACTCTCAGCAGTGGGGTTGCACTGCATTGAGTCCAAAGAGTGCACTGTCACCACTGGGGATGCAGTGCAGTGAGTCCAGAGAGTGCACTGGCACCAATGGAGATGCACTGCAGTGAGTCCAGAGAGTGCTCTGGCACCAACTGGAGCTGCGCTGCTGTGAGTCCCGAGATTGCACTGGCACCACTGGGGTTACAGTGCAGTGAGTCCAGAGACTACACTGGCACCACTGGGGTTGCACTGCAGTGAGTCCAGGGACTTCACAGGCACCACTGGGGATGCAGTGCAGTGAGTCCAGAGAGTGCACTGGCACCACTGGGGATGCAGTTCAGTGAGTCCAGAGAGTGCACTGTCACCACTGGGATGCAGTGCAGTGAGTCCAGAGAGTGCACTGGCACCACCGGGGATTCACTGCAGTGAGTCCTGAGAGTGCACTGACACCACTGGGAATGCACTGCAGTGAGTACTGAGAGTGCACTGGCACCTAAGGGGCTGCACTGCAGTGGGTCCAGAGAGTGCACTGGCACCACTGGGGATGCACTGCAGTGAGTCCAGAGAGTGCACTGGCACCACTGGGGATGCAGTGCAGTGAGTCCAGAGAGTGCCCTTGCACCACTGGGGATGCACTGCAGTGAGTCCAGACAGTGCACTGGCACCACTGGGGATGCAGTTTAGTGAGTCCAGAGAGTGCACCGGCTCCAATGGGGATACACTGCAGACAGTCCAGAGAGTGCTCTGGCTCCACTGGGGATGCAGTGCAGTGAGTCCAGAAAGTGCACTGGCACCAGTGGGGATGCACTGCAGTGAGTCCAGAGAGTGCTCTGGCACCACTGAGCTGCACTGCAGTGAGTCCAGAGATTGCACTGGCACCACTGGTGATGCACTGCAGTGAGTCCAGAGACTACACTGGCATCACTGGGGATGCAGTGCAGTGAGTCCAGAGAGTGCACTGGCACCACTGGGGATGCATCCCGGTGAGTCTTGAGAGTGCACTGGCACCACTGGGGATGCAGTGCAGTGAGTCCAGAGAGTGCACTGTCACCACTGGTGATGCAGTGCAGTGAGTCCAGAGAGCCACTGGCACCACTGGGGATGCAGTGCAGTGAGTCCAGAGAGTGCACTGGCACCATTGGGGATGCAGTGCAGTGAGTCCAGAGAGTGCACTGGCACCACTGGGGATGCAGTGCACTGAGTCCAGAGAGTGCACTCTAAGCAGTGGTGATGCACTGCATTGAGTCCAAAGAGTGCACTGGCACCAGAGGGGATGCAGTGCACTGAGACCAGAGAGTGCACTGGCCCCACTGGGGATGCACTGCAGTGAGTCCTGAGAGTGCACTGGCACCACTGGGGATGCACTGCAGTGAGTCCAGAGACTACACATGCACCACTGGGGATGCAGTGCAGTGAGTCCAGAGAGTGCACTGGCACCAACTGGAGCTGCACTGCTGTGAGTCCTGAGATTGCACTGGCACCACTGGGGTTACAGTGCAGTGAGTCCAGAGACTACACTGGCACCACTGGTGTTGCACTGCAGTGAGTCCAGAGACTTCACAGGCACCACTGGGGATGCAGTGCAGTGAGTCCAGAGAGTGCACTGGCACCAGTGGGGATTCACTGCAGTGAGTCCAGAGAGTGCACTGACACCACTGGGAATGCACTGCAGTGAGTACTGAGAGTGCACTGGCACCTAAGGGGCTGCACTGCAGTGAGTCCAGAGAGTGCACTGGCACCACTGGGGATGCAGTGCAGTGAGTCCAGAGAGTGCACTGGCACCAATGGGATGCAGTGCAGTGAGTCCACAGAGTGCACTGGCACACACAGGGGATACACTGCAGTGAGTCCAGAGAGTGCACTGGCACCACTGGGGATGCAGCACAGTGAGTCCAGAGAGTGAAGTGTCACCACTGGGGACGCAGCGCAGTGACTACAGAGAGTGCAATGGAACGACTGGGGATGCAGTGCAGTGAGTCCAGAGAGTGCACTGGCTCCAGTGGGGATGCACTGCAGTGGGTCCAGAGATTGCACTGGCACCACTGGGGATGCAGTGCAGTGAGTCCAGAGAGTGCACTGGCACCACTGGGGATGCAGTACAGTGAGTCCAGAGAGTGCACTGGAACCACTGGGGATACAGTGCAGTGAGTCCAGAGACTGCACTGGCACCACTGGGGATGCACTGCAGTGAGTCCAGAGAGTGCACTGGCTCCACTGGGGATGCAGTGCACTGAGTCCAGAGAGTGCACTGGCACCACTGGAGATGCACTGCAGTGAGTCCAGAGAGTGCACTGGCACCATTGGGGATGCAGTGCACTGGGTCCAGAGAGTGCACTCTCAGCAGTGGGGATGCACTGCATTGAGTCCAAAGAGTGCACTGGCACAACAGGGGATGCAGTGCAGTGAGACCAGAGAGTGCACTGGCACCACCGGGGATGCACTGCAGTGAGTCCAGAGAGTGCACTTACACCACTGGGAATGCACTGCAGTGACTACTGAGAGTGCACTGGCACCTAAGGGGCTGCACTGCAGTGAGTCCAGAGAGTGCACTGGCACCACTGGGGATGCACTGCAGTGAGTCCAGAGAGTGCACTGGCACCACTGGGGATGCAATGCAGGGAGTCCAGAGAGTGCACTGGCACCACTGGGATGCAGTGCAGTGAGTCCACAGAGTGCACTGGCACACACAGGGGATACACTGCAGTGAGTCCAGAGAGTGCACTGGCTCCACTGGGGATGCACTGCACTGAGTCCAGAGAGTGCACTGGCACCACTGGGGATGCAGTGCAGTGAGTCCAGAGAGTGCCCTTGCACCACTGGGGATGCACTGCAGTGAGTCCAGACAGTGCACTGGCACCACTGGGGATGCAGTTTAGTGAGTCCAGACAGTGCACCGGCTCCAATGGGGATACACTGCAGACAGTCCAGAGAGTGCACTGGCTCCACTGGGGATGCAGTGCAGTGAGTCCAGAGAGTGCACTGGCACCACTGGGGATGCACTGCAGTGAGTCCAGAGAGTGCTCTGGCACCACTGAGCTGCACTGCAGTGAGTCCAGAGATTGCACTGGCACCACTGGTGATGCACTGCAGTGAGTCCAGAGACTACACTGGCACCACTGGGGATGCAGTGCAGTGAGTCCAGAGAGTGCACTGGCACCACTGTTGATGCAGTGCAGTGACTCCAGAGAGTGCACTGGCACCAGTGGGGATTCACTGCAGTGAGTCCAGAGAGTGCACTGGCACCACTGGTGATGCAGTGCAGTGAGTCCAGAGAGCCACTGGCACCACTGGGGATGCAGTAGAGTGAGTCCAGAGACTGCACATGCACCACTGGGGATGCAGTGCAGTGAGTCCAGAGAGTGCACTGGCAGCATTGGGGATGCAGTGCAGTGAGTCCAGAGAGTGCACTGGCACCACTGGATGCAGTGCACTGAGTCCAGAGAGTGCACTCTCAGCAGTGGGGATGCACTGCATTGAGTCCAAAGAGTGCACTGGCACAACAGGGGATGCAGTGCAGTGAGACCAGAGAGTGCACTGGCACCACTGGTGATCCAGTGCAGTGAGTGCAGAGAGTGCACTAGCTCCACTGGGGATGCAGTGCAGTGAGTCCAGAGAGTGCACTGGCACCACTGGGGATGCACTGCAGTGAGTCCAGAGAGTGCAATGGCACCACTGGGAATGCACTGCAGTGAGTCCACAGAGTGCACTGGCACCACTGGGGATGCAGTGCAGTGAGTCCAGAGAGTGCACTGGCACCAACTGGAGCTGCGCTGCTGTGAGTCCTGAGATTGCACTGGCACCACTGGGGTTACAGTGCAGTGAGTCCAGAGACTACACTGGCACCACTGGGGTTGCACTGCAGTGAGTCCAGAGACTTCACAGGCACCACTGGGGATGCAGTGCAGTGAGTCCAGAGAGTGCACTGGCACCACTGGGGATGCAGTTCAGTGAGTCCAGAGAGTGCACTGTCACCACTGGGGATGCAGTGCAGTGAGTCCAGAGAGTGCACTGGCACCACCGGGGATTCACTGCAGTGAGTCCTGAGAGTGCACTGACACCACTGGGAATGCACTGCAGTGAGTACTGAGAGTGCACTGGCACCTAAGGGGCTGCACTGCAGTGAGTCCAGAGAGTGCACTGGCACCACTGGGGATGCACTGCAGTGAGTCCAGAGAGTGCACTGGCACCACTGGGGATGCAATGCAGTGAGTCCAGAGAGTGCACTGGCACCACTGGGATGCAGTGCAGTGAGTCCACAGAGTGCACTGGCAAACACAGGGGATACACTGCAGTGAGTCCAGAGAGTGCACTGGTTCCACTGGGGATGCACTGCACTGCGTCCAGAGAGTGCACTGGCACCACTGGGGATGCAATGCAGTGAGTCCAGGGAGTGCAATGGAGCCACTGGGGATGCAGTGCAGTGAGTCCAGAGAGTGCACTGGCACCACTGGGGATGCACTGCAGTGAGTCCAGAGACTACACATGCACCACTGGGGATGCAGTGCAGTGAGTCCAGAGAGTGCACTGGCACCAGTGGGGATGCACTGCAGAGAGCTCAGAGAGTGCACTGGCACCACTGGGGATGCAGTGCAGTGAGTCCAGAGAGTGCACTGGCACCACTGGAGATGCACTGCAGTGAGTCCAGAGAGTGCACTGGCTCCACTGGGGATGCACTGCACTGAGTCCAGAGAGTGCACTGGCACCACTGGGGATGCAATGCAGTGAGTCCAGAGAGTGCAATGGAACCACTGGTGATGCACTGCAGTGGGTCCAGAGAGTGCACTGGCACCACTGGGGATGCACTGCAGTGAGTCCAGAGAGTGCACTGGCACCACTGGGGATGCAGTGCAGTGAGTCCAGAGAGTGCACTGGCACCACTGGTGATGCAGTGCCGTGAGTCCAGAGAGTGCACTGGCATCACTGGGGTTGCAGTGCAGTGAGTCCAGAGAATGCACTGGCACTAATGGGGATGCAGTGCAGTGACTCGAAAGAGTGCACTGGCACCACTGCGGATGCACTGCAGTGAGTCCGGAGAGTGCCCTGGCACCAATGGTGATGCAGTGCAGTGAGTCCAGAGAGTGCACTGGCACCACTGGGGATGCAGTTTAGTGAGTCCAGAGAGTGCACCGGCTACCATGGGGATACACTGCAGTGAGTCCAGAGAGTGCACTGGCACCACTGGGGATGCAGTGCAGTGAGTACAGAGATTGCAGTGGCACCACTGGGTATGCAGTGCAGTGAGTCCAGAGAGTGCACTGGCACCACTGGGGATGCACTGCAGTTAGTCCAGAGAGTGCACTGGCTCCACTGGGGATGCAGTGCAGTGATTCCAGAGAGTGCACTGGCACCACTGGGGATGCAGTGCAGTGAGTCCTGAGAGTGCAATGGCACCACAAGGGATGCACTGCAGTGAGTCCAGAGAGTGCACTGGCACCACTGGGGATGCAGTGCAGTGAGTCCTGAGAGTGCAATGGCACCACAAGGGATGCACTGCAGTGAGTCCAGAGAGTGCACTGGCACCACTGGAGATGCAGTGCAGTGAGTCCAGAGAGTGCACTGGCACCAACTGGGGATGCAGTGCAGTGAGTCCAGAGAGTGCACTGGCACCACTGGGGATGCAGTGCAGTGAGTCCAGAGACTGCACTGGCACCACTGGGGTTTTAGTGCAGTGAGTCCAGAGAGTGCACTGGCACCAATGGGGATGCACTGCAGTGAGTCCAGAGAGTGCCCTTAC
Organism: Anser anser; assembly: GCF_964211835.1. Classification (NCBI taxonomy): domain Eukaryota; kingdom Metazoa; phylum Chordata; class Aves; order Anseriformes; family Anatidae; genus Anser; species Anser anser. Next base: position 7,449,480 of record NC_139747.1, read on the forward strand.
ACCACTGGGGATGCAGTGCAGTGAGTCCAGAGATTGCACTGTCACCACTGGTGATGCAGTGCAGTGAGTCCTGAGAGTGCAATGGCACCACAAGTGATGCAGTGCAGTGAGTCCAGAGAGTGCACTGGCACCACTGGGGATGCACTGCAGTGAGTCCAGAGAGTGCACTGGCTCCACTGGGGATGCCCTGCACTGAGTCCAGAGAGTGCACTGGCACCACTGGGGATGCAATGCAGTGAGTCCAGAGAGTGCAATGGAACCACTGGGGATGCACTGCAGTGAGTCCAGAGAGTGCACTGGCACCACTGGGGATGCACTGCAGTGAGTCCAGAGACTACACATGCAACACTGGGGATGCAGTGCAGTGAGTCCATAGAGTGCACTGGCACCCCTGGGGATGCAGTGCTGTGAGTCCAGAGAGTGCACTGGCACCACAGGGGATACACTGCAGTGACTACAGAGAGTGCACTGGCACCACTGGGGATGCAGCACAGTGAGTCCAGAGAGTGCACTGTCACCACTGGGGATGCAGCGCAGTGACTACAGAGAGTGCACTGGCACCAAAAGGGATGCACTGCAGTGAGTCCAGAGAGTGCACTGGCACCAGTGGGGATGCAATGCAGTGGGTCCAGAGAGTGCACTGGCACCACTGGGGATGCAGTGCAGTGAGTCCAGAGACTGCACTGGCACCACTGGTGATGCACTGCAGTGAGTCCAGAGAGTGCACTGGCACCACTGGGGATGCAGTGCAGTGAGTCCAGAGAGTGCACTGGCACCACTGGAGATGCACTGCAGTGAGTCCAGAGAGTGCACTGGCTCCACTGGGGATGCACTGCACTGAGTCCAGAGAGTGCACTGGCACCACTGGGGATGCAATGCAGTGAGTCCAGAGAGTGCAATGGAACCACTGGGGATGCAGTGCAGTGAGTCCAGAGAGTGCACTGGCACCACTGGGGATGCACTGCAGTGAGTCCAGAGACTGCAGTGGCACCACTGGGGATGCAGTGCAGTGAGTCCAGAGAGTGCACTGGCACCACTGGTGATGCAGTGCAGTGAGTCCAGAGAGTACACTGGCACCACTGGGGATGCACTGCAGTGAGTCCAGAGAATGCACTGGCACTAATGGGGATGCAGTGCATTGACTCGAAAGAGTGCACTGGCAAAACTGCGGATGCACTGCAGTGAGTCCGGAGAGTGCCCTGGCAACAATGGTGATGCAGTGCAGTGAGTCCAGAGAGTGCACTGGCACCACTGGGGATGCACTGCAGTGAGTCCAGAGAGTGCACTGGCACCACTGGGGATGCACTGCAGTGAGTCCAGAGAGTGTACTGGCACCACAGGGGATGCACTGCAGTGAGTCCAGAGAGTGCACTGGCACCACTGGGGATGCAGTGCAGTGAGTCCAGAGAGTGCACTGGCACCACTGGGGATGCAGTGCAGTGAGTGCAGAGAGTGCACTGGCACCACTGGGGTTTTAGTGCAGTGACTCCAGAGAGTGCACTGGCACCAATGGGGATGCAGTGCTGTGAGTTCAGAGAGTGCCCTTGCACCACTGGGGATAAACTGCAGTGAGTCCAGAGAGTGCACTGGCACCACTGGGGCTGCACTGCAGTGAGTCCAGAGAGTGCACTGGCACCACTGGGATGCAGTGCAGTGAGTCCAGAGAGTGCACTGGCACAACAGGGGATACATTGCAGTGAGTCCAGAGAGTGCACTGGCACGACTGGGGATGCAGCACAGTGAGTCCAGAGAGTGCACTGGCACCACTGGGGATGCAGCGCAGTGACTACAGAGAGTGCAGTAGCACCACTGGGGATGCACTGCAGTGAGTCCAGAGAGTGCAATGGCACCACAAGGGATGCACTGCAGTGGGTCCAGAGAGTGCACTGGCACCACTGGGGATGCAGTGCAGTGAGTCCAGAGAGTGCACTGGCACCACAATGGATACACTGCAGTGAGTCCAGAGAGTGCACTGGCACCACCGGGGATGCACTGCAGTGAGTCCAGAGAGTGTACTGGCACCACAGGGGATGCACTGCAGTGAGTCCAGAGAGTGCTCTGGCACCACTGGGGATGCAGTGCAGTGAGTCCAGAGAGTGCACTGGCACCACTGGGGATGCAGTGCAGTGAGTCCAGAGACTGCACTGGCACCACTGGGGTTTTAGTGCAGTGAGTCCAGAGAGTGCACTGGCACCTCTGGGGATGCAGTACAGTGAACACAGTGAGTGCACTGGCACCACTGGGTATGCACTTCAGTTAGTCCAGTGAGTGCACTGGCACCACTGGGGATGCACTTCAGTGCGTCCAGAGAGTGCACTCTCTGGACTTGCCGGGGTGCATCCCCAGTGGTGCCAGTGCACTCTCTGGACTCACTGCACTGCATCCCCAGTGGTGCCAGTGCACTCTCTGGACTTGCCGGGGTGCATCCCCAGTGGTGCCAGTGCACTCTCTGGACTCACTGCACTGCATCCCCAGTGGTGACAGTGCACTCTCTGGACTTGCCGGGGTGCATCCCCAGTGGTGCCAGTGCACTCTCTGGACTCACCGGGGTGCATCCCCAGTGGTGCCAGTGGCCTCTCTCGACTCACTGCACTGCATCCCCAGTGGTGCCAGTGCCCTCTGTGGACTCACTGCACTGCATCCCCAGTGGTGCCGGTGCACTCTCTGGACTCACTGCACTGCATCCCCAGTGGTGCCAGTGCACTCTCTGGACTCACTGCACTGCATCCCCAGTGGTGCCAGTGCACACTCTGGACTCACTGCAGTGCATCCCCAGTGGTGCTAGTGCACTCTCTGGACCAACGGCACTGCATCCCCAGTGGTGCCAGTGCACTCTCTGGACTCACTGCACTGCATCCCCAGTGCTGCCTGGGTACTGTCTGGACTCACTGCACTGCATCCCCAGTGGTGCCAAGGCACTCTCTGGACTCACTGCACTGCATCCCCAGTGGTGCCAGTGCACTCTCTGGACTCACTGCGCTGCATCCCCAGTGGTTCCAGTGCACTCTCTGGACTCACTGCACTGCATCCCCAGTGGTGCCAGTGCAGTCTCTGTGTTAGTGTTGGGGAGAATCGAATGGATGTTTTACTAATGTCTCTTAGGTAATGGGACCTACAGTATAATTAAGCATTGCCAAATGTACTTACATCATCAATTAATCTATGTATACTGGATACTTAGGGAGTACATTGAACAATCAAAAGAATCATTGAAGGGGAACCTTGGGAGGGAACAGGTACAACCTGACCTTGGATAAGGGCCTGGAAATGATGAAATGAGTTGAAGCAGAACCAAGAAGCGGAGGGAGCATGCGTCGAGTAAGAAAGGTGAAAAGTTTAGCGGAGAGGAAGACTCCTTACTTCATCTGGACGACCACCTGGACGACCACCAGAGTGCGCCACGCATGTGCAAAGGGGAGGGGAGCTAATTAGAATGAAAAGCGAGGCTGATGTTGCAACCTGTAATGAATATGTATACCTGACGCAATATTGTATGTATAAATAACGGCTGGGAAGTAACGGGACTTGAGGCCAGATTTGGGCACCTGCCCCGGCTTCCAGCGCTGAATAAAGCACCTTCATATAATCACTTGGTGGTTATGTGGTTGCTACGCTAACATTTTGGCGACCCAGGTGGGACAGCGTGGGCACTGCTGAGGCGGCTCGTGTCTCGGTTTCGCTCCAGCCGGCACCGAGGGATTCTCGGGGAGCAGTCGACCACGACCGACCTCCGCTGCTCACGACGTGCCACTGGAGTGGTAAGCAAAGGTGCTTTCAACTTTGGGTATTCGGTACCGATTTGGTTGGGAAAGCCTGCCGGTCAGACGCGGCGAAAGCCACGCTCGGTTGGGCAGGGAGCTCCCGGGGTAAGCCTAGGCGCCGTCCGTTAGACAGAGCGAAAGCTCTGCAGGTTCGGCATTGGTGGTTTGGTATTGGTAATTGTATTGGTTTGTGCTGAAGGGTCAGCACTTGGTATTATTGGTATGTAGTAAGCACGCTGCTGCTCCGGCAGCTTCTGGGAAAGCGTGCTGCTGCTCCGGCAGCTTCTGGGAGAGCACGCTGCTGCTCCGGCAGCTTTTGGGAAAGCGTGCTGCTGCTCCGGCAGCTTTTGGGAGAGCATGCTGCTGCTCCGGCAGCTTTTGGGAGAGTGTACTGCTGCTCCGGCAGCTTTTGGGAGAGCATGCTGCTGCTCCGGCAGCTTCTGGGAAAGCGTGCTGCTGCTCCGGCAGCTTCTGGGAGAGCACGCTGCTGCTCCGGCAGCTTTTGGGAGAGCACGCTGCTGCTCCGGCAGCTTTTGGGAAAGCGTGCTGCTGCTCCGGCAGCTTTTGGGAGAGCACGCTGCTGCTCCGGCAGCTTTTGGGAAAGCGTGCTGCTGCTCCGGCAGCTTTTGGGAGAGCATGCTGCTGCTCCGGCAGCTTTTGGGAAAGCGTGCTGCTGCTCCGGCAGCTTCTGGGAGAGCACGCTGCTGCTCCGGCAGCTTTTGGGAGAGTGTACTGCTGCTCCGGCAGCTTCTGGGAAAGTGTGCTGCTGCTCTGGCAGCTTTTGGGTTTGTATCATAAGCTCAAAATGAAAAAGATCAAAGGAATTCTGGGAAAAGATGTACCTATCCCGCGGACATCCCCGCTGGGGTGTTTGCTAGCACACTGGAAAGAGGGAGGTTTTGGTCAAGAAATGCGGAAAGGAAAGCTGATTGATTATTGTAATATTTGGTGGCCACAGTATAAGCTAGAGGACCAAGAAACTTGGCCTGAGAATGGAACATTGCAATATAATACAATTTTACAATTGATGCTATTCTGTAAGCGGGAAGGAAAATATGATGAACTGCCGTATGTGGAATTATTCTTTTATTTGCGCCGAAAGCCTGAATGGCAGCATGCTTGTGGAATAATGGTGCTTGAGGTTTCAACTGAGGAACGTTGTTGTGCATGTACTAAGGAGGGACACTGTATACAGCATCAGGCAATAGAGAATAATAAGTATTATGGGGAAATGAATAATGGAAATATTGATTTGGAAGTTGCGCCGTCGGCTCCGCCGGAAGAGCCAGGACAGGGAGGGAAAAGAGAAAAGGAAGATAGCAGTAGTGATGGAGAATCCCCGACTTTAGTCTCCCCTGTGTCACATAGGACCCGGCAACAGCGAAGGGCAGGAGAAACTATAAATGAACAGGGAGGGAAAATAATCGCTCCCCTCAGGCAAGGAGTGGGGACAGAAGGACCGGTATATGTTAAGGTGCCTTTTTCAGCTGGGGATTTAATGATATGGAAACAAGCAGCCGGCACCTACAGGGAAAACCCAGATAAAGTAGCTAGGGTAATGAAAATGATAATTAAAACCCAAAATCCCGATTGGGATGATCTCCAGGTGATCCTGGATACTTTGATGGACTCGACAGAAAAAGACATGGTATTGCGGGCAGCCAGAGAGAGAGCCCGAGAAGATATACGTAATGGATTAGTGCTTGGAAATCTAGATCAAAACTTCCCCACCGAGGATCCCCAATGGGATTATAACACAGGGGATGGAATAAGGAGGCTGAAGAGATAGCAAGATTGGGTACAAGTCGGGGTACAGAATGCCATGCCCCGGACTTATCAAAGGACTTCCAGCTGTTTGTGCATGAGAGACAACGATTGGCATTAGGAGTACTGACCCAGCGACTTGGGAGCTGGAAAAGACCTGTGGGGTATTTTTCTAAACAATTGGATGCAGTAAGCGCTGGATGGCCCTCGTGTTTAAGGGCCGTGGCAGCCACAGTCCTTTTAATACAGGAAGCCAGGAAGCTCACATTAGGGAAGCAAATTGAGTGTTCGTGCCACATATGGTGACTACGGTATTGGAGCAAAAGGGGGGCCATTGGCTATCGCCCAGCCGAATGATGAAATATCAAGCTATACTAACTGAGCAAGATGATGTAATCTTAAGAACTACTAACTTATTGAACCCAGCAGTGTTTCTAGGAACAACTACGGAGGAAGGAGACCTCAGTCATGATTGCGTGGAGATCATCGAACATACCTATGCCAGCAGAACAGACTTAAAGGATCAGCCTCGGGGGAGACCGGATTGGGAACTTTTCACGGATGGAAGCAGCTTTGTGGAAAATGGGACTCGTTATGCAGGATACGCGGCAACTACATCAAAGGTAGTGATTGAGGCAAATTCCCTACCTCCGGGGACTTCAGCCCAACGAGCAGAAATAGTCGCCCTGACACGAGCCCTGGAACTAAGCGAGGGTAAGAACGTGAATATTTGGACAGATTCAAAATATGCATTCGGGGTAGTCCACGTACATGGGGCATTATGGAAAGAAAGGGGAATGCTATCCTCACAAGGGACTAATATAAAATACCAGGAAGAACTATTGAAATTAATAACAGCTGTACAGAAACCCCAACAGGTGGCCATAATGCATTGTAAAGCTCATCAAGGAGGGGTGTCAGAGATTGCAGAAGGTAACAGACTGGCGGATTTGACGGCCCGGAAGGTTGCACGTGAAGTATGGAAAGTAATGGCTCTAATTCCATCGAAGGTAGGCCTCTCTTGTTTTAAATTACCTAAAGACCCAAAGTATTCAGCGGAAGATGAGAGACTTGCAAATCTGATGAAGGCCCAGAAGAATCCTGACGGGTGGTATGTGACTACGACAGGACAACTCATAGTACCTCCTATAATAATGCGAGAAATCTTACAAATAAAACATAATGAATGTCACTGGGGTGCAGAAGCAATGGTGACCTATTTGAAACGAGGTGTCATCTCGGTACACATGTTAACAATGGCAAAGTCAGTAATGTCAAAATGTGAGCTTTGCTTAAAGAATAATCCGGTAGCAAGGAAACATGCTGAGATGGGAAGAACTAGAGCTGGAATAGAGCCTGGAGATTACTGGCAAATAGACTTCGTGGAACTGCCTAAAGCAAGAGGTTATAAATACCGATTGGTAGGGGTTGATACTGTTATAAATGACTGAGTCCCAAATAGGATTACAATCAGAGTTTACAATTTATTAAACGAATAAAGGCAAGCAAACAGCGCTGGGTGCGCCGGGAGTCTCTGCTCTACCGGGACGCACACCCGTTACGTAAGGCATCTAATTTTTTATACGCCTAGGCTAATACATATTTATTACTACTTCTAAAAGAGGCAAGGTTATTATAATTGGTTTCCCGAATCCGACGTCCTTCCAGGTGCACCTGCTTATCAGTCTCTGTTACTTTCTCGGGGGCCGCTCGGACAGGGAGACAGGGAGGCTCATATTCTTCCTCCTTATCTAGTGGTCTCTTGGCCGGCTGTCAGAAGTTACTGCACATTCGTGCAAAGTCAGCAGTTTTTCTCCGAAGAAATCCCTTTGTTCTTTTCTCGCCTAAACCCAGGCCTCAATGTTAACCCTTCAAAACCCCTTAGTGGCACGAATTGCTGGACCATTTCTTACAATTCCTCCCTTTTTTTTTTTTTTTAATCATCAATTCGTGTCTCTCCTTCAACCTTTGTCAGTAACAATTGGATTTCATCAGTCAGTTCTCGGGGTGTCCACTTCTTAAGCATCATTATCGACACGTCACCTTTTCTCTCCACTGAAGTCATCACAAATTGGGTGCTATTTATTACTCGCCGTATCAACAACGTAAAGCAAGGTATCATACAAGGTATAAACAATAATGTCACTATACCACATAAAAATAAAAACAGCATCCTTTTAACCCATGGTTCACCAGGCAACCATGAAAAGAAATCCCAATCCATACCCTTCCAAGTTTGTACTGGGATGTGGGCTAACTTTCTAATTTCCTTTGTTATCTGCTTGACCACTTTTCCATTATCATCAATCTGTAGACAACAGTTAGAATCGTTCAGTTTTCCACATACTCCCCCTTCTTCTGCTAGTAAATAGTCTAAGACCATTCTATGTTGGAATATAGCATTTCTCATTTGAGTGGATTGGTCAGCCAAAAGATCCAAGGCTGTCGCTGTTTGATTTGTTACAACCTCGAGGATAGCTTGCAACCTAATTATTCGGTTCAAATTATAAATAGGTTCTCGGGCTCCTGATATCAACTCATTCGGGTTCCAGGTGGCTGGCCCATAATGCTGTATGATTCTTTCAGGAGGCCATTCATCCTTTCCCCATTCTTGGGCACTACCCCCGGTTAAGGAAGTATCTATAGATCGTTTCACTCTGTTCAGGTCATCATATAATCTTATTCCTAAATGATCTCCTTGTGTTTGTGACAATAAAAAGAACAAGGGTCTTATGTACCCCACATAGCATATTCCCGACCAATTTTCAGGTAGCCTCTTGTAAGCATGTTTGCCACACACCCAATAATGTCCCTTTAGGGCCCACGTCCCGTTTGGAAAAGGACCATTCCATCCCTTTTTAGCCCTTGGGGCGTGATAATACAGAGTGTCCTTGTTACCGAGTGGTCCTGTTACAATGTCTGCCCCGTTCGTACTCGTATATGCGCACTTCCAAGCTCCCGCATCAGGTTTCCACTTACAGTCACAATTCAGTTCTCCTTGGTGGCCAGTTATATTATAAGCTGACCAGAAATGCTTAAAGAACACTCGCCTCCCATTCTCATTCTGCCATCTCCAGCGATAGACCCGCACCACATGCTGTTCCTTAGTTGTGTTATCATGTTGACAGTCTAAGATTCGACTATCGAATTGTCCCCCCGCTTGGGCTCTTGCCACAGTTTTACATCCGGATCCAAAAAATTCTCTGTATGAGCATTTCAGCCAAGTCCCATTTCTCAGCTGAACATGTGTGGTGTTCCATTTCCCACTACGTGCTGTACAGTTTATAGGACTACATCCAGGATCGGTACAATCATATCCAGGAGACAGAGTCCAATTGCAAATGCTTTTTCCCACCGCCACTGTTCCTGTTCTGTTCAAGCAGTATACACCCCGAGCTGACGAGTGTAACTGCCATGGGCCTCCTTCCTCTTTCCAAAATTGCGTCCCATTATGAACTTCGCTCAGATTACTGACCCACCACTTGGGTTCAACTGGGCCTGCTACCCAGGGCCAACTTTCAGTTCCCCCCGGTCCTCCACAAATCCAGCAGTTACTAAGGTTAAAGGCCCTAGCCACTTCCTCCCCCAAAGTGAAAAAGTTATTCCTCCATTCTTGCCCATGGCCCAATTGCCCCTGTAAAAACAATACCAGAAAGTATAGCATTTCTTATCCTTTTTCGTCGTCCAATCTTGAGAGTGTGGGAAACGCCTTCAATCATGAGGTTGGGCCCGCTTTCAGAGCTTGTGTTACCATTCAGCCCTTCGGGGTGATCCAGCTCCTGGAAAAACTAATCACAATTTCATTATGGGTTTAAGAGATTCTCATGTTACTTTTCTCAGGACAACCTGATCTTAGCGCGGGAGAAGTCCGGTCGAGGCCCTCTCACTCGGCAGTCAATACCCATAGGGGTTGCCTCCCTCGGTAGACCATACACACCGCAGTGGAGGGTCCTACCCCGGTCTTGCCTTCTCCCTTTCCTCCCTTCAGACTTGTCCTCTTTATCCAGTGCCCTTAATTCATGCAGAACCTTATTGCTGGGATATCAGTTCCTCTTTAATCTCAGTTTCAGTTCCCCAGGAGTGGACTCAACCCTCCAGGCTTCGGTAGTTATTGGTCCTTTTATTCTGGATGCGTGGGTCCAACCCCTTTCTGCCGTTCTCACAGCTGTTTCAGTAGTAAGTAAAACAAGGTACGGTCCCTCCCATCGGGGGTTCAATGATTCTTCTCTCCAGGTTTTTATTAAGACCTTGTCTCCTGGTTGTATCTTATGAATAGCAAATCCTAAAGGTGGTGTCTGAGTCATCATCCCAATTTCTCTTAGCTCCTGCAATCTCCTTCCAATGGTAATTATGTATTTCTGGATACTATGATCCTCAATTACATTGTTCCCTAGGGGCATCCCTTGAGAATAAGGCATACCATATAACATTTCATATGATGATAATCCAGTCTCACTGTGTGGTTTAGTTCTTATGTTTAAAAGTGCCAATGGTAAGCATTTCGTCCAGGGCAGCTGTGTCTCGATCATTAACTTAGTCAATTGTTGTTTTATTGTTTGATTCATCCTTTCTACTTTCCCTGAGCTCTGTGGGTGCCAGGGAGTGTGGTATTCCCACTGAATACCTAATGATTGACACAACAATTTTATTATTTTAGAAGTAAAGTGTGTGCCCTGATCAGAATCAATGTACTGGATTATCCCATACCTTGGTATTAAATGTTCCAATAAAATTTTTACCACTGTCTGTGCAGTAGCTCGTGCTACAGGATAAGCTTCTACCCATTGTGTTAAATGATCTACGATTACCAATAGATATTTCATTCTCCCTACCTTGGGCAATTCAGTGAAATCAACTTGTACTTTCTCGAAAGGCCTATAAGCTGTTTTTCTCCCTCCCATAGCTGCTTGTCGAAACACTTTCTTATTTATTTTCTGACAAGTTAAACAACCTTGTGTAATTTGTTTCGCTATTTCAAAAATTCCAATGCAACCAAATTGTTTAAGGAAATGATCGCTTAATGCCTTCATACCCCAATGTGTTTGTGCATGTAAACGTTCCAGTATTTGCCTCGCATAGGCTTTTGGCAATATCTCTCGCCCGTCAGGCAGTGTCCATTCTCCTTGTTCTAACTTAGCCCCTATTTTCTCCAATTTTGCTTGTTCTTCAGGGGTAAATTTCTTTTCTTCTCTTTCTCGCCTTTCTTCCTCTCGTATCACATTGATTTTAACAACCTGAGTCCTCAGGGCTGCTTCCTGGGCCTCCTTATCTGCTAGATTATTTCCTCTGATTCGATAATCCAATCCCTTTTGGTGTCCTCTTACATGTACCACTGCTATCTCCTTTGGTTCTCTTAATGCCCTTAAAATTTTTATTATTAACTCTTGATGTATAAGATTCCTCCCTTGAGTATTAATTAGACCTCTTTCTTCCCAAATTTTTCCAAAAGTATGGACCACCCCATATGCATATTTAGAGTCTGTATATATCGTCCCACTTTTCCCTTTTAATAGTTCCAGGGCCCTACATAGGGCATACAGCTCACAAGCCTGAGCTGACCATGATGGGCTCAAAGGTCCGGATTCCACAGGTTCTAAGTTCTTATTAATTATTGCATATCCTGATTTTCTTTTTCCTTCCACTACTCGGGAGGAGCCATCTACAAACAGTGCCTCTCCTTTCTCCAACTCAGCATCCTTTAAATCCGGCCTCACTGTTGTCTGAGTCTCAATTACCTCTAAACAGTTATGTTGTACTCCCTCCTGTGGTTCTCCGAACAAAAATTGTGCTGGGCTCTGAGCAGAGGTTACCCTCAGTTCTAAGTCAGGTGAGTCAATTAGTATTGCTTCATACTTTAGGATCCGACTATCCGTTAACCATTTTTCTGCTTTTTGCTGTAAGACACTTCTAACATTGTGTGGAGTATACACCTTTAAAGGAGCACTAAAGGTAATCTTCCTAACTTCTTCTATTAGTAATGCTGTAGCGACCAGAGCTTGAAGACAAGCAGGCCACCCTCTACTTACTGGATCAAGCAACCTAGAGCAATACCCTACAGGTTTCTTAATCCCTGCCCAATCTTGAGTGAGAACTCCATATGCTGTTTGGTTCGATGTATTTACAAAGAGATAGAAAGGTTTTTCCAGATCCGGAAGGCTCAGTACAGGTGCCTGTATTAAAGCCCTTTTTATTTCCTCAAATTTCTGATCATCCTCTGTGAACCACTTAAGCTGGTTATTAGTTAATTTCTCATATAAGAATTTGACCTTTTCACTGTAGCCTTCAAGCCACGGTCTACAATATCCTAATAATCCCAATACTTGCCGAATTTCCTTTTTAGTTTGTGGGGGTCTTAAAGATAGAATCCCTAATACCCTGTCAGGATCTAATTTCTTTTTTCCCTTACTCAGCCAGTGCCCCAAGTATTTTACTTCCTGTTCCACAAACTGTAATTTCGATCGAGACACCTTTAATCTTCTTTCCCCTAAAAAGTTTAGCAATTTAATAGTAGCTTCTCGGGTTCCCTCTTCAGTTTCTCCTGCTATTAATAGATCATCCACATATTGCAATAATTTGACCCCCCTAGGTAACGTGAAATCTTGTAAAATTTTTTCTAAAGTTTGTCCAAATAGATTTGGTGACTCTGTAAACCCCTGTGGTAGCACAGTCCATCTTAATTGTTGTTTTCGTCCCGTTTCGGGGTCCTCCCACTCGAAGGCAAAATAATCTCTGGACCTCTCATCCAGAGGGCAGGCCCAAAATGCATCTTTCAGATCTATTACACTATACCAGGTATGTTTGGGAGATATGCGACTCAATAAAGTATAAGGATTTGCCACCACAGGGAATTTAGCGAGTGTTCGCTGATTTACAGCTCTCAGGTCTTGCACCATCCTGTATGACCCATCCGATTTTTTTACGGGGAGGATGGGTGTATTATGAGGCGACATGCACGGTTCTAAAGTTCCTTTTTCCAGAAGTCTGTCAACCACAGGTTTTAACCCCTTTCGACCCTCCATTGGTATAGGGTATTGTTTGACTCGGATTGGACGATGGGGATCCATTATTTGAATATTTATGGGGTCCATTTCTATCCTTCCGGTCTCCCCCTCCTTATACCATACTAAAGGGTTAATGACTTCTTCATCTTTTTGTGTCAAAGTGTATAATTTAATCTGCAATTCGTCCCCTTGACTCTGAATGCTCAAATTCAATCTTAAAATCAAATCTCTCCCCAGTAAATTGTACTCCGCTTCAGGGAGCAAAAGAAAATCATTAACATAAGTTTTCTTCCCAGTTTCTACTTTTACATTTTTCAAGACAGGCACTCTAAAAGGCTCTCCTTTTGCCCCTATTACTGACATATAATTGTTCCCTTCCTCTACTCCTTTTGGAAGTTTTTGAATAGTAGATTTTTCAGCTCCTGTGTCCACTAAAAACAAAACTTCCTCTTTATGGGGACCAATTAGTAGTTTTATCAAGGGCTCCGTTGATGTTGACGTCCCCAGAAGATATAGCCCCTGACACCCCTATTCTTCTTTGAATGTTTTCTCATCTTGTTCCCGCTTACGACAGTTCCTCTGAACGTGTCCCTTCTTGTTGCAATAGTAACAAGCGGGAATGGTGTATTTCTCTCGACAAGACTGCCCCCTAGGGGCTTTCTCTATTCCCTTCTCCCTCCTTTCTCCGGACAGAGTCTTATTTCTCTGACTTTCTCTTACTGCTGCTACAAAAATCTTAGCTTTTGCTTTTTGTTTTTCCTCATCTCTCCTAACATATACTTTCTGTGCTTCCCTAAGTAACTCTTCTAATCCCCTCTCTTGCCAATCTTCCAGCTTCTCTAATTTCCTCCTTATGTCCCCCCAGGATTTAGCTACAAATTGCGTTCTAAGGAGTGCAGTTCCAGCCACTGTATTCGGGTCAATTCCAGAATACATTTGTAAACTTCTCCTTAATCTCTCCAACCATTCTGTTGGAGATTCGTCTTTCCCTTGTTGCTCATGAAATGCTTTATTAATGTTTTGCCCTCGGGGAACAGCTTCCCTTATTCCCTGTATGATTAATGTTCTCAAATCCCTCATATTCTGCCTTCCTTGGGGTTGTTGATGATCCCAGTGGGGATCCACGTTTGGCCATTTTTGGTCTCCTGGGGGTCCTGCCTGATTCTGTCTCTCCCACATTCTCATTCCAGCTTGCCTAATCATTCCTTTTTCCTCGACAGTAAATAAGATCCCTAAAATGGACTGTATTTCTTCCCAGGTATAAGTATTGGGACCTAGGAATTGGTCCAGTCTTTCAGCTACTCCGAGGGGGTCATCTAATAAGGCCCCCATTTCTTTCTTGAAATTCCTTACATCTGTGGTATTTAAGGGGACTGCCACAAACCCAATGCCTCCCTGATTGCCTCCCAGGGGTACCTCTCTTAAGGGATATAGAGAAGCTCCCTCAGATGTGGCAGTCCTACTTCTCGTACATGCAGCCGGGGGTCGGTCTGATTCCGGTGCTGTCGGCGGTGGAGATACCACAGCTGCCGGAGGTGGGGCCACTGCCAGAGGTGGATTGTTAGAATATAGAGGTGGTAAATTATCTAATGGCTCCCATTTATCCTCTTTTTCTTTTTCCCGTTTTTCTTCTCCTTCTTCAAACTCCTCCTCTGTTTTTAGTGTAAATACTGAGGCTGGAAAAGGACGTGAAGTCCTGATCCATAACCTTGCATAATCACTTTCCTCCTGACTAAAAGGTTCCTTTGAGTTAACATGTAGATTTAAAGCCTGGCAAACCCAGTCTTCAAAAGATCCGAAAATAGGCCAAAAGACATGTGGTCTTAAAGGCTCCTTTGGCCATTCTATCATACAATACTGAATCATTTTTACTTTGCTTTTTCCTTTTCTGGGGCCCCTATCGTTCCAATTTCTAATCATTATCCCTAATGGACTTTCTGGTGGTATGTCTGGTAATTTGCTCCCTTTTCTCTGGTCCCGGGTCTTCGATTTAATCTGACCCATCTAGGAATTTTACTGTGGCAATTCCTACAGCCCTTGGTTGCCTTAGTGAGAGTGTCTTGCAGGGGGTTTAGGACCTATCACCCACCCACGAATCCTATAGGAATCGCTTCGGTCCTTCACCGGCCAAGTCCCTCGCGGGAGATTGGAACCGCGGTTAGAAGACCTCCACAATCGCTTCGGAACTACGTTCCGTCTCAATCACACTCTCACACACACAGGCAACCGAATCCCACCCAACCGAACGGTATACACATTAAATACTTACGACTCCGTCGTCTTCGTTCGGATCTTCGCGCGCAGAATTACGGGCAAAATATAGTGCTGCAGCCGGCAAAAGGGAGCTCATAAAAATCTAAATCTTTGCTTGCCCTTATTCAGGTTCGAGATGGCATTAGTCCCGACCTGACTCGAACAGGAGCCACCAAATGGTGGGGGCGCCCCTCCTAGATCAAGTCAGAATTCAGGAACCAAGACCATCCCGGACGAGCCCCCAATTGTTATAAATGACTGAGTCCCAAATAGGATTACAATCAGAGTTTACAATTTATTAAACAAATAAAGGCAAGCAAACAGCGCTGGGTGCGCCGGGAGTCTCTGCTCCACCGGGACGCACACCCGTTACGTAAGGCATCTAATTTTTTATACTCCTAGGCTAATACATATTTATTACTACTTCTAAAAGAGGCAAGGTTATTATAATTGGTTTCCCGAATCCGACGTCCTTCCAGGTGCACCTGCTTATCAGTCTCTGTTACTTTCTCGGGGGCCGCTCGGACAGGGAGACAGGGAGGCTCATATTCTTCCTCCTTATCTAGTGGTCTCTTGGCCGGCTGTCAGAAGTTACTGCACATTCGTGCAAAGTCAGCAGTTTTTCTCCGAAGAAATCCCTTTGTTCTTTTCTCGCCTAAACCCAGGCCTCAATGTTAACCCTTCAAAACCCCTTAGTGGCACGAATTGCTGGACCATTTCTTACAATTCTTTTTCAGGATGGCCAGAGGCCCTTCCCTGTCACACCAACTAAGCAAAGGAAACGGTAAAATGGTTACTACGGGAAATAATCCCTAGATTTGGTGTACCGTTGGGTATTTCTTCAGACAGGGGACCACATTTCATTGCCAACGTGGTCAAGGAGGTTAGTAGGTTACTGGGAATCACCCAGAACACCCTATCCCACTTACTCCACCCCCATCCTATAGTACTAGCGTTAACAAGCAGGCATAGAGGAATCAATAAGATAGTAGACTAACGAAGATGCGTTAAGATTATACTTACTAATCTCTATATCAAGTTATACTCACTAACCTCTACTAACCTGATTCAACCTAACAGTAATGAAAATACTTGCTCTTGGTATGAGTGAAGTATTTTCAAAGGGGGGGGGATGTTAGTGTTGGGGAGAATCGAATGGATGTTTTACTAATGTCTCTTAGGTAATGGGACCTACAGTATAATTAAGCATTGCCAAATGTACTTACATTATCAATTAATCTATGTATACAGGAAACTTAGGGAGTACATTGAACAATCAAAAGAATCATTGAAGGGGAACCTTGGGAGGGAACAGGTACAACCTGACCTTGGATAAGGGCCTGGAAATGATGAAATGAGTTGAAGCAGAACCAAGAAGCGGAGGGAGCATGCGTCGAGTAAGAAAGGTGAAAAGTTTAGCGGAGAGGAAGACACCTTACTTCATCTGGACGACCACCTGGACGACCACCAGAGTGAGCCACGCATGTGTAAAAGGGGAGGGGAGCTAATTAGAATGAAAAGCCAGGCTGATGTTGCAACCTGTAATGAATATGTATACCTGACGCAATATTGTATGTATAAATAACGGCTGGGAAGTACCGGGACTTGAGGCCAGATTTGGGCACCTGCCCAGGCTTCCAGCGCTGAATAAAGCACCTTCATATAATCACTTGGTGGTTATGTGGTTGCTACGCTAACATCTGGACTCACTGCACCCCCAGTGGTGCCAGTGCACTCTCTGGAGTCACTGCAGTGCATCCCCAGTGGTGCCAGTGCACTCTCTGGACTCACTGCACTGCATCCCCAGTGGTGCCAGTGCACTCTCTGGACTCACCGGGGTGCATCCCCAGTGGTGCCAGTGCACTCTCTGGACTCACCGGGGTGCATCCCCAGTGGTGCCAGTGCACTCTCTGGACTCACCGGGGTGCATCCCCAGTGGAGCCAGTGCACTCTCTGGACTCACTGCAGTGCATCCCCAGTGGTGCCAGTGCCCTCTGTGGACTCACTGCACTGCATCCCCAGTGGGGCCAGTGCACTCTCTGGACTCACTGCACTGCATCCCCAGTGGTGACAGTGCACTCTCTGGACTTGCCGGGGTGCATCCCCAGTGGTGCCAGTGCACTCTCTGGACTCACCGGGGTGCATCCCCAGTGGTGCCAGGGCACTCTCTGGACTCACTGCAGTGCATCCCCAGTGGTGCCAGTGCACTCTCTGGACTCACTGCACTGCATCCCCAGTGGTGCCAATGCACTCTCTGGACTCACTGCAGTGCATCCCCAGTGGTGCCAGTGCACTCTCTGGACTCACTGCACTGCATCCCCAGTGGTGCCAGTGCACTCCCTGGACTCACTGCACTGCATCCCCAGTGGTGCCAGTGCACTCTCTTGACTCACTGCACTGCATCCCCAGTGCTGCCGGGGTACTCTCTGGACCCACTGCAGTGCATCCCCAGTGGTGCCAGTGCACTCTCTGGACTCACTGCGCTGCATCCCCAGTGGTGCCAGTGCACTCTCTGGAGTCACCGGGGTGCATCCCCAGTGGTGCCAGTGTACTCTCTGGACTCACTGCACTGCATCCCCAGTGGTGCCAGTGCACTCTCTGGACTCACTGCACTGCATCCCCAGTGGTGCCAGTGCACTCTCTGGACTCACTGCACTGCATCCCCAGTGGTGCCAGTGCACTCTCTGGACTCACTGCACTGCATCCCCAGTGGTGCCAGAGAACTCTCTGGACTCACTGCGCTGCATCCCCAGTGGTGCCAGTGTACTCTCTGGACTCAATGCACTGCATCCCCAGTGTGCCAGTGCACTCTCTGGACTCACTGCTCTGCATCCCCAGTGGTGCCTGTGCACTCTCTGGACTCACTGCACTGCATCCCCAGTGGTGCCAGTGCACTATTTGGACTCACTGCACTACATCCCCAGTGGTGCCAGTGCACTCTCTGGACTCACTGCACGGCATCCCCAGTGGTGCCAGTGCACTCTCTTGACTCACTGCACTGCATCCCCAGTGGTGTCAGGGCACTCTCTGGACTCACTGCACTGCATCCCCAGTGGTGCCAGTGACCTCTCTGGACTCAGTGCAGTGCATTCCCAGTGGTTCCAGTGCACTCTCTGGACTCACCGGGGTGCATCCCCAATAGTGCCAGTGCCCTCTCTGGACTCACTGCACTGCATCCCCAGTGGTGCCAGTGCGCTCTCTGGACTCACCGCACTGCATCCCCAGTGGTGCCAGTGCACTCTCTGGACTCACTGCAGTGCATCCCCAGTGGTGCCAGTGCACTCTCTGGACTCATTTCACTGCATCCCCAGTGGTGCCAGTGCACTCTCTGGACTCACTGCACTGCATCCCTAGTGGTGCCAGTGCACTCTCTGAGCTCACTGCAGTGCATCCCCAGTGGTGCCAGTGCACTCTCTGGACTCACTGCACTGCATCCCCAGTGGTGCCAGTGCACTCTCTGGCCTCACTGCACTGCGTCCCCAATGGTGCCAGTGCACTCTCTGGACTCACTGCAGTGCATCCCCAGTGGTGCCAGTGCACTCTCGGCACTCACTGCACTGCATCCCCAGTGGTGCCAGTGAACTCTCTGGACTCACTGCACTGCATCCCTAGTGGTGCCAGTGCACTCTCTTGAGTCACAGCACTGCATCCCCAGTGGTGCCAGTGCACTCTCTGGACTCACTGTAGTGCATCCCCACTGGTGCCAGTGCACTCTCTGGACTTGCCGGGGTGCATCCCCAGTGGTGCCAGTGCACTCTCTGGACTCACTGCACTGCATCCCCAGTGGTGACAGTGCACTCTCTGGACTCACTGCACTGCATCCCCAGTGGTGCCAGTGCACACTCTGGACTCACGGCACTGCATCCCCAGTGGTGCCAGTGCACTCTCTGGACTCACTGCACTGCATCCCCAGTGGTGCCAGGGTACTCTCTGGACTCACTGCACTGCATCCCCAGTGGTGCCAAGGCACTCTCTGGACTCACTGCACTGCATTGCCATTGGTGCCAGTGCACTCTCTGGACTCACGGCACTGCATCCCCAGTGGTGCCAGTGCACTCTCTGGACTCACGGCACTGCATCCCCAGTGGTGCCAGTGCACTCTCTGGACTCACTGCACTGCATCCCCAGTGGTGGCAGTGCACACTCTGGACTCACGGCACTGCATCAGCAGTGGTGCCAGTGCACTCTCTGGACTCACTGCACTGCATCCCCAGTGGTGCCAGGGTACTCTCTGGACTCACTGCACTGCATCCCCAGTGGTGCAAGTGCACTCTCTGGACTCACGGCACTGCATCCCCGGTGGTGCCAGTGCACTCTCTGGACTCATTGCAGTGCATCCCCAGTGGTGCCAGTGCACTCTCTGGACTCACGGCACTGCATCCCCAGTGGTGCCAGTGCACTCTCTGGACTCACTGCACTGCATCCCCAGTGGTGCCAGTGCACTCTCTGAACTCACTGAACTGCATCCCCAGTGGTGCCAGTGCACTCTCTGGACTCACTGCACTGCATCCCCAGTGGTGCCAGGGCACTCTCTGGACTCACTGCACTGCATCCCCAGTGGTCCCAGTGACCTCTCTGGACTCAGTGCAGTGCATTCCCAGTGGTTCCAGTGCACTCTCTGGACTCACCGGGGTGCATCCCCAATAGTGCCAGTGTCCTCTCTGGACTCACTGCAGTGCATCCCCAGTGGTGCCAGTGCGCTCTCTGGACTCACCGCACTGCATCCCCAGTGGTGCCAGTGCACTCTCTGGACTCACTGCAGTGCATCCCCAGTGGTGCCAGTGCACTCTCTGAACTCATTTCACTGCATCACCAGTGGTGCCAGTGCACTCTCTGGACTCACTGCACTGCATCCCCAGTGGTGCCAGTGCACTCTCTGAGCTCACTGCAGTGCATCCCCACTGGTGCCAGTGCACTCTCTTGAGTCACTGCACTGCATCCCCAGTGGTGCCAGTGCACTCTCTGGACTCACTGCACTGCATCCCCAGTGGTGCCAGTGCACTCTCTGGACTCACTGCACTGCATCCCCAGTGGTGCCAGTGCACACTCTGGACTCACGGCACTGCATCCCCAGTGGTGCCAGTGCACTCTCTGGACTCACTGCACTGCATCCCCACTGGTGCCAGGGTACTCTCTGGACTCACTGCACTGCATCCCCAGTGGTGCCAAGGCACTCTATGGACTCACTGCACTGCATTGCCATTGGTGCCAGTGCACTCTCTGGACTCACAGCACTGCATCCCCAGTGGTGCCAGTGCACTCTCTGGACTCACGGCACTGCATCCCCAGTGGTGCCAGTGCACTCTCTGGACTCACTGCACTGCATCCAGAGTGGTGGCAGTGCACACTCTGGACTCACGGCACTGCATCCCCAGTGGTGCCAGTGCACTCTCTGGACTCACGGCACTGCATCCCCAGTGGTGCCAGGGTACTCTCTGGACTCACTGCTCTGCATCCCCAGTGGTGCAAGTGCACTCTCTGGACTCACGGCACTGCATCCCCGGTGGTGCCAGTGCACTCTCTGGACTCATTGCAGTGCATCCCCAGTGGTGCCAGTGCACTCCCTGGACTCACGGCACTGCATCCCCAGTGGTGCCAGTGCACTCTCTGAACTCACTGCACTGCATCCCCAGTGGTGCCAGTGCACTCTCTGGACTCACTGTAGTGCATCACTCGTGGTGCCAGTGCACTCTCTGGACTCACTGCACTGCATCCCCAGTGGTTCCAGGGCACTCTCTGGACTCACTGCACTGCATCCCCAGTGGTGCCAGTGACCTCTCTGGACTCAGTGCAGTGCATTCCCAGTGGTTCCAGTGCACTCTCTGGACTCACCGGGGTGCATCCCCAATAGTGCCAGTGTCCTCTCTGGACTCACTGCAGTGCATCCCCAGTGGTGCCAGTGCGCTCTCTGGACTCACCGCACTGCATCCCCAGTGGTGCCAGTGCACTCTCTGGACTCACTGCAGTGCACCCCCAGTGGTGCCAGTGCACTCTCTGGACTCACAGCACTGCATCCCCACTGGTGCCAGTGCACTCTCTGGACTCACTGCACTGCATCCCCAGTGGTGCCAGTGCACACTCTGGACTCACGGCACTCCATCCCCAGTGGTGCCAGTGCACTCTCTGGACTCACTGCACTGCATCTCCAGTGGTGACAGGGTACTCTCTGGACTCACTGCACTGCATCCCCAGTGGTGCCAGTGCACTCTCTGAACTCACTGAACTGCATCCCCAGTGGTGCCAGTGCACTCTCTGGACTCACTGTAGTGCATCCCCACTGGTGCCAGTGCACTCTCTGGACTCACTGCACTGCACCCCCAGTGGTGCCAGTGCACTCTCTGGACTCACAGCACTGCATCCCCAGTGGTGCCAGTGCACTCTCTGGACTCACTGCACTGCATCCCCAATGGTGCCAGTGCACACTCTGGACTCACGGCACTGCATCCCCAGTGGTGCCAGTGCACTCTCTGGACTCACTGCACTGCATCCCCAGTGGTGCCAGGGTACTCTCTGGACTCACTGCACTGCATCCCCAGTGGTGCCAGTGCACTCTCTGGACTCACTGCACTGCATCCCCAGTGGTGGCAGTGCACACTCTGGACTCACGGCACTGCATCCCCAGTGGTGCCAGTGCACTCTCTGGACTCACTGCACTGCATCCCCAGTGGTGCCAGGGTACTCTCTGGACTCACTGCACTGCATCCCCAGTGGTGCAAGTGCACTCTCTGGACTCACGGCACTGCATCCCCGGTGGTGCCAGTGCACTCTCTGGACTCATTGCACTGCATCCCCAGTGGTGCCAGTGCACTCTCTGGACTCACGGCACTGCATCCCCAGTGGTGCCAGTGCACTCTCTGGACTCACTGCACTGCATCTCCAGTGGTGCCAGTGCACTCTCTGGACTCACTGCACTGCATCCCCAGTGGTGCCAGGGCACTCTCTGGACTCACTGCACTGCATCCCCAGTGGTCCCAGTGACCTCTCTGGACTCAGTGCAGTGCATTCCCAGTGGTTCCAGTGCACTCTCTGGACTCACCGGGGTGCATCCCCAATAGTGCCAGTTTCCTCTCTGGACTCACTGCAGTGCATCCCCAGTGGTGCCAGTGCGCTCTCTGGACTCACCGCACTGCATCCCCAGTGGTGCCAGTGCACTCTCTGGACTCACTGCAGTGCATCCCCAGTGGTGCCAGTGCACTCTCTGGACTCATTTCACTGCATCCCCAGTGGTGCCAGTGCACTCTCTGGACTCACTGCACTGCATCCCCAGTGGTGCCAGTGCACACTCTGAGCTCACTGCAGTGCATCCCCACTGGTGCCAGTGCACTCTCTTGAGTCACTGCACTGCATCCCCAGTGGTGCCAGTGCACTCTCTGGACTCACTGCACTGCATCCCCACTGGTGCCAGTGCACTCTCTGGACTCACTGCACTGCATCCCCAGTGGTGCCAGTGCACACTCTGGACTCACGGCACTGCATCCCCAGTGGTGCCAGTGCACTCTCTGGACTCACTGCACTGCATCCCCAGTGGTGCCAGGGTACTCTCTGGACTCACTGCACTGCATCCCCAGTGGTGCCAAGGCACTCTATGGACTCACTGCACTGCATTGCCATTGGTGCCAGTGCACTCTCTGGACTCACGGCACTGCATCCCCAGTGGTGCCAGTGCACTCTCTGGACTCACGGCACTGCATCCCCCGTGGTGCCAGTGCACTCTCTGGACTCACTGCACTGCATCCCCTGTGGTTGCTGTGCACACTCTGGACTCACGGCACTGCATCCCCAGTGGTGCCAGTGCACTCTCTGGACTCACGGCACTGCATCCCCAGTGGTGCCAGGGTACTCTCTGGACTCACTGCTCTGCATCCCCAGTGGTGCAAGTGCACTCTCTGGACTCACGGCACTGCATCCCCGGTGGTGCCAGTGCACTCTCTGGACTCATTGCAGTGCATCCCCAGTGGTGCCAGTGCACTCTCTGGACTCACGGCACTGCATCCACAGTGGTGCCAGTGCACTCTCTGGACTCACTGCACTGCATCCCCAGTGGTGCCAGTGCACTCTCTGGACTCACTGTAGTGCATCACTCGTGGTGCCAGTGCACTCTCTGGACTCACTGCACTGCATCCCCAGTGGTGGCAGTGCACACTCTGGACTCACGGCACTGCATCCCCAGTGGTGCCAGTGCACTCTCTGGACTCACTGCACTGCATCCCCAGTGGTGCCAGTGCACTCTCTGGACTCACTGTAGTGCATCCCCAGTGGTGCCAGTGCACTCTCTGGACTCACTGCACTGCACCCCCAGTGGTGCCAGTGCACTCTCTGGACTCACAGCACTGCATCCCCAGTGGTGCCAGTGCACTCTCTGGACTCACTGCACTGCATCCCCAGTGGTGCCAGTGCACACTCTGGACTCACGGCACTGCATCCCCAGTGGTGCCAGTGCACTCTCTGGACTCACTGCACTGCATACCCAGTGGTGCCAGGGTACTCTCTGGACTCACTGCACTGCATCCCCAGTGGTGCCAGTGCACTCTCTGGACTCACTGCACTGCATCCCCAGTGGTGGCAGTGCACACTCTGGACTCACGGCACTGCATCCCCAGTGGTGCCAGTGCACTCTCTGGACTCACTGCACTGCATCCCCAGTGGTGCCAGGGTACTCTCTGGACTCACTGCACTGCATCCCCAGTGGTGCAAGTGCACTCTCTGGACTCACGGCACTGCATCCCCGGTGGTGCCAGTGCACTCTCTGGACTCATTGCAGTGCATCCCCAGTGGTGCCAGTGCACTCTCTGGACTCACGGCACTGCATCCCCAGTGGTGCCAGTGCACTCTCTGGACTCACTGCACTGCATCCCCAGTGGTGCCAGTGCACTCTCTGAACTCACTGAACTGCATCCCCAGTGGTGCCAGTGCACTCTCTGGACTCACTGCACTGCATCCCCAGTGGTGCCAGGGCACTCTCTGGACTCACTGCACTGCATCCCCAGTGGTCCCAGTGACCTCTCTGGACTCAGTGCAGTGCATTCCCAGTGGTTCCAGTGCACTCTCTGGACTCACCGGGGTGCATCCCCAATAGTGCCAGTGTCCTCTCTGGACTCACTGCAGTGCATCCCCAGTGGTGCCAGTGCGCTCTCTGGACTCACCGCACTGCATCCCCAGTGGTGCCAGTGCACTCTCTGGACTCACTGCAGTGCATCCCCAGTGGTGCCAGTGCACTCTCTGGACTCATTTCACTGCATCCCCAGTGGTGCCAGTGCACTCTCTGGACTCACTGCACTGCATCCCCAGTGGTGCCAGTGCACTCTCTGAGCTCACTGCAGTGCATCCCCACTGGTGCCAGTGCACTCTCTTGAGTCACTGCACTGCATACCCAGTGGTGCCAGTGCACTCTCTGGACTCACTGCACTGCATCCCCACTGGTGCCAGTGCACTCTCTGGACTCACTGCACTGCATCCCCAGTGGTGCCAGTGCACACTCTGGACTCACGGCACTGCATCCCCAGTGGTGCCAGTGCACTCTCTGGACTCACTGCACTGCATCCCCAGTGGTGCCAGGGTACTCTCTGGACTCACTGCACTGCATCCCCAGTGGTGCCAAGGCACTCTACGGACTCACTGCACTGCATTGCCATTGGTGCCAGTGCACTCTCTGGACTCACGGCACTGCATCCCCAGTGGTGCCAGTGCACTCTCTGGACTCACGGCACTGCATACCCAGTGGTGCCAGTGCACTCTCTGGACTCACTGCTCTGCATCCCCAGTGGTGGCAGTGCACACTCTGGACTCACGGCACTGCATCCCCAGTGGTGCCAGTGCACTCTCTGGACTCACGGCACTGCATCCCCAGTGGTGCCAGGGTACTCTCTGGACTCACTGCTCTGCATCCCCAGTGGTGCAAGTGCACTCTCTGGACTCACGGCACTGCATCCCCGGTGGTGCCAGTGCACTCTCTGGACTCATTGCAGTGCATCCCCAGTGGTGCCAGTGCACTCTCTGGAC
The DNA here is from genome assembly GCF_964211835.1 of Anser anser. NCBI lineage: Eukaryota > Metazoa > Chordata > Aves > Anseriformes > Anatidae > Anser > Anser anser. Next base: position 7,474,258 of record NC_139747.1, read on the forward strand.
TCACGGCACTGCATCCCCAGTGGTGCCAGTGCACTCTCTGGACTCATTGCACTGCATCCCCAGTGGTGCCAGTGCACTCTCTGGACTCACTGTAGTGCATCACTCGTGGTGCCAGTGCACTCTCTGGACTCACTGCACTGCATCCCCAGTGGTTCCAGGGCACTCTCTGGACTCACTGCACTGCATCCCCAGTGGTGCCAGTGACCTCTCTGGACTCAGTGCAGTGCATTCCCAGTGGTTCCAGTGCACTCTCTGGACTCACCGGCGTGCATCCCCAATAGTGCCAGTGTCCTCTCTGGACTCACTGCAGTGCATCCCCAGTGGTGCCAGTGCGCTCTCTGGACTCACCGCACTGCATCCCCAGTGGTGCCAGTGCACTCTCTGGACTCACTGCAGTGCATCCCCAGTGGTGCCAGTGCACTCTCTGGACTCATTTCACTGCATCCCCAGTGGTGCCAGTGCACTCTCTGGACTCACTGCACTGCATCCCCAGTGGTGCCAGTGCACTCTCTGAGCTCACTGCAGTGCATCCCCACTGGTGCCAGTGCACTCTCTGGACTCACTGCACTGCATCCCCAGTGGTGCCAGTGCACTCTCTGGACTCACTGCACTGCATCCCCAGTGGTGCCAGTGCACTCTCTGGACTCACTGCAGTGCATCCCCAATCGTACCAGTGCAATCTCTGGTCTCACTGCAGTGCATCCCCAGTGGTGCCAGTGCACTCTCTGGACTCACTGCACTGCATCCCCAGTGGTGCCAGTGCACTCTCTGGAAGCACGGCACTGCATCCCCGGTGGTGCCAGTGCGCTCTCTGGACTCATTTCACTGCATCCCCGGTGGTGCCAGTGCGCTCTCTGGACTCACGGCACTGCATCCCCAGTGGTGCCAGTGCACTCTCTGGACTCACTGTAGTGCATCCCCACTGGTGCCAGTGCACTCTCTGGACTCACTGCACTGCACCCCAGTGGTGCCAGTGCACTCTCTGGACTCACAGCACTGCATCCCCACTGGTGCCAGTGCACTCTCTGGACTCACTGCACTGCATCCCCAGTGGTGCCAGTGCACACTCTGGACTCACGGCACTCCATCCCCAGTGGTGCCAGTGCACTCTCTGGACTCACTGCACTGCATCCCCAGTGGTGACAGGGTACTCTCTGGACTCACTTCACTGCATCCCCAGTGGTGCCAGTGCACTCTCTGAACTCACTGAACTGCATCCCCAGTGGTGCCAGTGCACTCTCTGGACTCACTGTAGTGCATCCCCACTGGTGCCAGTGCACTCTCTGGACTCACTGCACTGCACCCCCAGTGGTGCCAGTGCACTCTCTGGACTCACAGCACTGCATCCCCACTGGTGCCAGTGCACTCTCTGGACTCACTGCACTGCATCCCCAGTGGTGCCAGTGCACACTCTGGACTCACGGCACTGCATCCCCAGTGGTGCCAGTGCACTCTCTGGACTCACTGCACTGCATCCCCAGTGGTGCCAAGGCACTCTCTGGACTCACTGCACTGCATTGCCATTGGTGCCAGTGCACTCTCTGGACTCATTGCAGTGCATCCCCAGTGGTGCCAGTGCACTCTCTGGACTCACGGCACTGCATCCCCAGTGGTGCCAGTGCACTCTCTGGACTCACTGCACTGCATCCCCAGTGGTGCCAGTGCACTCTCTGAACTCACTGAACTGCATCCCCAGTGGTGCCAGTGCACTCTCTGGACTCACAGCACTGCATCCCCAGTGGTGCCAGGGCACTCTCTGGACTCACTGCACTGCATCCCCAGTGGTGCCAGTGACCTCTCTGGACTCAGTGCAGTGCATTCCCAGTGCTTCCAGTGCACTCTCTGGACTCACCGGGGTGCATCCCCAATAGTGCCAGTGCCCTCTCTGGACTCACTGCACTGCATCCCCAGTGGTGCCAGTGCGCTCTCTGGACTCACCGCACTGCATCCCCAGTGGTGCCAGTGCACTCTCTGGACTCACTGCAGTGCATCCCCAGTGGTGCCAGTGCACTCTCTGGACTCATTTCACTGCATCCCCAGTGGTGCCAGTGCACTCTCTGGACTCACTGCACTGCATCCCCAGTGGTGCCAGTGCACTCTCTGAGCTCACTGCAGTGCATCCCCAGTGGTGCCAGTGCACTCTCTGGACTCACTGCACTGCATCCCCAGTGGTGCCAGTGCACTCTCTGGCCTCACTGCACTGCGTCCCCAATGGTGCCAGTGCACTCTCCGGACTCACTGCACTGCATCCCCAGTGGTGCCACTGCACTCTCTGGACTCACTGCACTGCATCCCCAGTGGTGCCAGTGAACTCTCTGGACTCACTGCAGTGCATCCCCAGTGGTGCCAGTGCCCTCTGTGGACTCACTGCACTACATCCCCAGTAGGGCCAGTGCACTCTCTGCACTCACTGCACTGCATCCCCAGTGGTGCCAGTGAACTCTCTGGACTCACTGCACTGCATCCCTAGTGGTGCCAGTGCACTCTCTTGAGTCACTGCACTGCATCCCCAGTGGTGCCAGTGCACTCTCTGGACTCACTGTAGTGCATCCCCACTGGTGCCAGTGCACTCTCTGGACTCACTGCACTGCACCCCCAGTGGTGCCAGTGCACTCTCTGGACTCACAGCACTGCATCCCCAGTGGTGCCAGTGCACTCTCTGGACTCACTGCACTGCATCCCCAGTGGTGCCAGTGCACACTCTGGACTCACGGCACTGCATCCCCAGTGGTGCCAGTGCACTCTCTGGACTCACTGCACTGCATCCCCAGTGGTGCCAGGGTACTCTCTGGACTCACTGCACTGCATCCCCAGTGGTGCCAAGGCACTCTCTGGACTCACTGCACTGCATTGCCATTGGTGCCAGTGAACTCTCTGGACTCACGGCACTGCATCCCCAGTGGTGCCAGTGCACTCTCTGGACTCACGGCACTGCATCCCCAGTGGTGCCAGTGCACTCTCTGGACTCACTGAACTGCATCCACAGTGGTGACAGTGCACTCTCTGAACTCACTGAACTGCATCCCCAGTGGTGCCAGTGCACTCTCTGGACTCACTGCACTGCATCCCCAGTGGTGCCAGGGCACTCTCTGGACTCACTGCACTGCATCCCCAGTGGTGCCAGTGACCTCTCTGGACTCAGTGCAGTGCATTCCCAGTGGTTCCAGTGCACTCTCTGGACTCACCGGGGTGCATCCCCAATAGTGCCAGTGCCCTCTGTGGACTCACTGCAGTGCATCCCCAGTGGTGCCAGTGCGCTCTCTGGACTCACCGCACTGCATCCCCAGTGGTGCCAGTGCACTCTCTGGACTCACTGCACTGCATCCCCAGTGGTGCCAGTGCACTCTCTGGACTCATTTCACTGCATCCCCAGTGGTGCCAGTGCACTCTCTGGACTCACTGCACTGCATCCCCAGTGGTGCCAGTGCACTCTCTGGACTCACTGCACTGCATCCCCAGTGGTTCCAGTGCACTCTCTGAGCTCACTGCAGTGCATCCCTAGTGGTGCCAGTGCACTCTCTGGACTCACTGCACTGCATCCCCAGTGGTGCCAGTGCACTCTCTGGACTCACTGCACTGCATCCCCAATGGTGCCAGTGCACTCTCTGGACTCACTGCACTGCATCCCCAGTGGTGCCACATCACTCTCTAGACTCACTGCACTGCATCCCCAGTGGTGCCGGGGCACTCTCTGGACTCACTGCAGTGCATCCAGAGTGGTGCCAGTGCCCTCTGTGGACTCACTGCACTACATCCCCAGTAGGGCCAGTGCACTCTCTGGACTCACTGCACTGCATCCCCAGTGGTGCCAGTGAACTCTCTGGACTCACTGCACTGCATCCCTAGTGGTGCCACTGCACTCTCTTGAGTCACTGCACTGCATTCCCAGTGGTGCCAGTGCACACTCTGGACTCACTGCACTTCATCCCCAGTGGTGCCAGTGCACTCTCTGGACTCACTGCAGTGCATCCCCAATCGTACCAGTGCAATCTCTGGTCTCACTGCAGTGCATCCCCAGTGGTGCCAGTGCACTCTCTGGACTCACTGCAGTGCATCCCCAATCGTACCAGTGCAATCTCTGGTCTCACTGCAGTGCATCCCCAGTGGTGCCAGTGCACTCTCTGGACTCACTGCACTGCATCCCCAGTGGTGCCAGTGCACTCTCTGGAAGCACGGCACTGCATCCCCGGTGGTGCCAGTGCGCTCTCTGGACTCATTTCACTGCATCCCCGGTGGTGCCAGTGCGCTCTCTGGACTCACGGCACTGCATCCCCAGTGGTGCCAGTGCACTCTCTGGACTCACTGTAGTGCATCCCCACTGGTGCCAGTGCACTCTCTGGACTCACTGCACTGCACCCCCAGTGGTGCCAGTGCACTCTCTGGACTCACAGCACTGCATCCCCACTGGTGCCAGTGCACTCTCTGGACTCACTGCACTGCATCCCCAGTGGTGACAGTGCACACTCTGGACTCACGGCACTCCATCCCCAGTGGTGCCAGTGCACTCTCTGGACTCACTGCACTGCATACCCAGTGGTGACAGGGTACTCTCTGGACTCACTTCACTGCATCCCCAGTGGTGCCAGTGCACTCTCTGAACTCACTGAACTGCATCCCCAGTGGTGCCAGTGCACTCTCTGGACTCACTGTAGTGCATCCCCACTGGTGCCAGTGCACTCTCTGGACTCACTGCACTGCACCCCCAGTGGTGCCAGTGCACTCTCTGGACTCACAGCACTGCATCCCCACTGGTGCCAGTGCACTCTCTGGACTCACTGCACTGCATCCCCAGTGGTGCCAGTGCACACTCTGGACTCACGGCACTCCATCCCCAGTGGTGCCAGTGCACTCTCTGGACTCACTGCACTGCATCCCCAGTGGTGCCAAGGCACTCTCTGGACTCACTGCACTGCATTGCCATTGGTGCCAGTGCACTCTCTGGACTCATTGCAGTGCATCCCCAGTGGTGCCAGTGCACTCTCTGGACTCACGGCACTGCATCCCCAGTGGTGCCAGTGCACTCTCTGGACTCACTGCACTGCATCCCCAGTGCTGCCAGTGCACTCTCTGAACTCACTGAACTGCATCCCCAGTGGTGCCAGTGCACTCTCTGGACTCACAGCACTGCATCCCCAGTGGTGCCAGGGCACTCTCTGGACTCACTGCACTGCATCCCCAGTGGTGCCAGTGACCTCTCTGGACTCAGTGCAGTGCATTCCCAGTGCTTCCAGTGCACTCTCTGGACTCACCGGGGTGCATCCCCAATAGTGCCAGTGCCCTCTCTGGACTCACTGCACTGCATCCCCAGTGGTGCCAGTGCGCTCTCTGGACTCACCGCACTGCATCCCCAGTGGTGCCAGTGCACTCTCTGGACTCACTGCAGTGCATCCCCAGTGGTGCCAGTGCACTCTCTGGACTCACTGCACTGCATCCCCAGTGGTGCCAGTGCACTCTCTGAACTCACTGAACTGCATCCCCAGTGGTGCCAGTGCACTCTCTGGACTCACTGCACTGCATCCCCAGTGGTGCCAGTGCACTCTCTGGACTCACTGCACTGCATCCCCAGTGGTGCCAGTGACCTCTCTGGACTCAGTGCAGTGCATTCCCAGTGGTTCCAGTGCACTCTCTGGACTCACCGGGGTGCATCCCCAATAGTGCCAGTGCCCTCTGTGGACTCACTGCAGTGCATCCCCATTGGTGCCAGTGCGCTCTCTGGACTCACCGCACTGCATCCCCAGTGGTGCCAGTGCACTCTCTGGACTCACTGCACTGCATCCCCAGTGGTGCCAGTGCACTCTCTGGACTCATTTCACTGCATCCCCAGTGGTGCCAGTGCACTCTCTGGACTCACTGCACTGCATCCCCAGTGGTGCCAGTGCACTCTCTGGACTCACTGCACTGCATCCCCAGTGGTGCCAGTGCACTCTCTGAGCTCACTGCAGTGCATCCCTAGTGGTGCCAGTGCACTCTCTGGACTCACTGCACTGCATCCCCAGTGGTGCCAGTGCACTCTCTGGACTCACTGCACTGCATCCCCAATGGTGCCAGTGCACTCTCTGGACTCACTGTACTGCATCCCCAGTGGTGCCACATCACTCTCTAGACTCACTGCACTGCATCCCCAGTGGTGCCGGGGCACTCTCTGGACTCACTGCAGTGCATCCAGAGTGGTGCCAGTGCCCTCTGTGGACTCACTGCACTACATCCCCAGTAGGGCCAGTGCACTCTCTGGACTCACTGCACTGCATCCCCAGTGGTGCCAGTGAACTCTCTGGACTCACTGCACTGCATCCCTAGTGGTGCCAGTGCACTCTCTTGAGTCACTGCACTGCATTCCCAGTGGTGCCAGTGCACACTCTGGACTCACTGCACTTCATCCCCAGTGGTGCCAGTGCGCTCTCTGGACTCACTGCAGTGCATCCCCAATCGTACCAGTGCAATCTCTGGTCTCACTGCAGTGCATCCCCAGTGGTGCCAGTGCACTCTCTGGACTCACTGCAGTGCATCCCCAGTGGTGCCAGTGCACTCTCTAAACTCACGGCACTGCATCCCCGGTGGTGCCAGTGCACTCTCTGGACTCACTGCACTGCATCCCCAGTGGTGCCAAGGCACTCTCTGGACTCACAGCACTGCATCCCCACTGGTGCCAGTGCACTCTGTGGACTCACTGCACTGCATCCCCAGTGGTGCCAGTGCACACTCTGGACTCACGGCACTGCATCCCCAGTGGTGCTAGTGCACTCTCTGGACCAACGGCACTGCATCCCCAGTGGTGCCAGTGCACTCTCTGGACTCACTGCACTGCATTGCCATTGGTGCCAGTGCACTCTCTGGACTCATTGCAGTGCATCCCCAGTGGTGCCAGTGCACTCTCTGGACTCACGGCACTGCATCCCGAGTGGTGCCAGTGCACTCTCTGGACTCAATGCAGTGTATCCCCAGTGGTGCCAGTGCACTCTCTGGACTCACTGCAATGCATCCCTAGTTGTGCCAGTGCACTCTCTGGACTCACTGCACTGCATCCCCAGTGGTGCTAGTGCACTCTCTGGACTCACTGCACTGCATCCCCAGTGGTGCCAGTGCACTCTCTGGACTCACTGCACTGCATCCCCAGTGGTGCCAGGGCACTCTCTGGACTCACTGCACTGCATCCCCAGTGGTGCCAGTGACCTCTCTGGACTCACTGCACTGCATCCCCAGTGGTGCCAGTGCACTCTCTGGACTCACCGGGGTGCATCCCCAATATTGCCAGTGCCCTCTCTGGACTCACTGCAGTGCATCCCCAGTGGTGCCAGTGCACTCTCTGGACTCACTGCACTGCATCCCCAGTGGTGCCAGTGCACTCTCTGGACTCACTGCACTGCATCCCCAGTGGTGCCAGTGCACTCTCTGGACTCACTGCACTGTCTCCCCACTGGTGCAAGTGCACTCTCTGGACTCACTGCAGTGCATCCCCAGTGGTGCCAGTGCACTCTCTGGACTCACTGCACTGCATCCCCAGAGGTGCCAGTGCACTCTCTGGACTCACGGCAGTGCATCCCCAGAGGTGCCAGTGCACTCTCTGGACTCACGGCAGTGCATCCCCAGTGGTGCCAGTGCACTCTCTGGACTCACGGCACTGCATCCCCAGTGGTGCCAGTGCACTCTCTGGACTCACTGCACTTCATCCCCAGAGGTGCCAGTGCACTCTCTGGACTCACTGAACTGCATCCCCAGTGGTTCCAGGGCACTCTCTGGACTCACTGCACTGCATCCCCAGTGGTGCCAGTGACCTCTCTGGACTCACTGCAGTGCATTCCCAGTGGTTCCAGTGCACTCTCTGGACTCACCGGGGTGCATCCCCAATAGTGCCAGTGCCCTCTCTGGACTCACTGCAGTGCATTCCCAGTGGTGCCAGTGCGCTCTCTGGACTCACCGCACTGCATCCCCAGTGGTGCCAGTGCACTCTCTGGACTCACTGCAGTGCATCCCCAGTGGTGCCAGTGCACTCTCTGGACTCATTTCACTGCATCCCCAGTGGTGCCAGTGCACTCTCTGGACTCACTGCACTGCATCCCCATTGGTGCCAGTGCACTCTCTGGACTCACTGCACTGCATCCCCAGTGGTGCCAGTGCACTCTCTGAGCTCACTACAGTGCATCCCCAGTGGTGCCAGTGCACTCTCTGGACTCACTGCACTGCATCCCCAGTGGTGCCAGTGCACTCTCTGGACTCACTGCACTGCATCCCCAATGGTGCCAGTGCACTCTCTGGACTCACTGCACTGCATCCCCAGTGGTGCCGGGGCACTCTCTGGACTCACTGCAGTGCATCCCCAGTGGTGCCAGTGCCCTCTGTGGACTCACTGCACTACATCCCCATTAGGGCCAGTGCACTCTCTGGACTCACTGCACTGCATCCCCAGTGGTGCCAGTGAACTCTCTGGACTCACTGCACTGCATCCCTAGTGGTGCCAGTGCACTCTCTTGAGTCACTGCACTGCATCCCCAGTGGTGCCACTGCACTCTCTGGACTCACTGCACTGCATCCCCAGTGGTGCCAGTGCACTCTCTGGACTCACTGCAGTGCATCCCCAATCGTACCAGTGCAATCTCTGGTCTCACTGCAGTGCATCCCCAGTGGTGCCAGTGCACTCTCTGGACTCACTGCACTGCATCCCCAGTGGTGCCAGTGCACTCTCTGGACTCACGGCACTGCATCCCCAGTGGTGCCAGTGCACTCTCTGGACTCACTGCACTGCATCCCCAGTGGTGCCAAGGCACTCTCTGGACTCACTGCACTGCATCCCCAGTGGTGCCAGTGCACTATCTGGACTCACTGCACTGCATCCCCAGTGGTGCCAGTGCACTCTCTGGACTCACTGCACTGTCTCCCCAGTGGTGCAAGTGCACTCTCTGGACTCACTGCAGTGCATCCCCAGTGGTGCCAGTGCACTCTCTGGACGCACTGCACTGCATCCCCAGTGGTGCCAGTGACCTCTCTGGACTCAGTGCAGTGCATTCCCAGTGGTTCCAGTGCACTCTCTGGACTCACCGGGGTGCATCCCCAATAGTGCCAGTGCCCTCTCTGGACTCACTGCAGTGCATTCCCAGTGGTGCCAGTGCGCTCTCTGGACTCACCGCACTGCATCCCCAGTGGTGCCAGTGCACTCTCTGGACTCACTGCAGTGCATCCCCAGTGGTGCCAGTGCACTCTCTGGACTCATTTCACTGCATCCCCAGTGGTGCCAGTGCACTCTCTGGACTCACTGCACTGCATCCCCATTGGTGCCAGTGCACTCTCTGGACTCACTGCACTGCATCCCCAGTGGTGCCAGTGCACTCTCTGAGCTCACTACAGTGCATCCCCAGTGGTGCCAGTGCACTCTCTGGACTCACTGCACTGCATCCCCAGTGGTGCCAGTGCACTCTCTGGACTCACTGCACTGCATCCCCAATGGTGCCAGTGCACTCTCTGGACTCACTGCACTGCATCCCCAGTGGTGCCGGGGCACTCTCTGGACTCACTGCAGTGCATCCCCAGTGGTGCCAGTGCCCTCTGTGGACTCACTGCACTACATCCCCAGTAGGGCCAGTGCACTCTCTGGACTCACTGCACTGCATCCCCAGTGGTGCCAGTGAACTCTCTGGACTCACTGCACTGCATCCCTAGTGGTGCCAGTGCACTCTCTTGAGTCACTGCACTGCATCCCCAGTGGTGCCAGTGCACTCTCTGGACTCACTGCACTGCATCAACAGTGGTGCCGGGGCACTCTCTGGACTCACTGCAGTGCATCCCCAGTGGTGCCAGTGCCCTCTGTGGACTCACTGCACTACATCCCCAGTAGGGCCAGTGCACTCTCTGGACTCACTGCACTGCATCCCCAGTGGTGCCAGTGAACTCTCTGGACTCACTGCACTGCATCCCCAGTGGTGCCAGTGACCTCTCTGGACTCAGTGCAGTGCATTCCCTGTGGTTCCAGTGCACTCTCTGGACTCACCGGGGTGCATCCCCAATAGTGCCAGTGCCCTCTCTGGACTCACTGCAGTGCATTCCCAGTGGTGCCAGTGCGCTCTCTGGACTCACCGCACTGCATCCCCAGTGGTGCCAGTGCACTCTCTGGACTCACTGCAGTGCATCCCCAGTGGTGCCAGTGCACTCTCTGGACTCATTTCACTGCATCCCCAGTGGTGCCAGTGCACTCTCTGGACTCACTGCACTGCATCCCCATTGGTGCCAGTGCACTCTCTGGACTCACTGCACTGCATCCCCAGTGGTGCCAGTGCACTCTCTGAGCTCACTACAGTGCATCCCCAGTGGTGCCAGTGCACTCTCTGGACTCACTGCACTGCATCCCCAGTGGTGCCAGTGCACTCTCTGGACTCACTGCACTGCATCCCCAATGGTGCCAGTGCACTCTCTGGACTCACTGCACTGCATCCCCAGTGGTGCCGGGGCACTCTCTGGACTCACTGCAGTGCATCCCCAGTGGTGCCAGTGCCCTCTGTGGACTCACTGCACTACATCCCCATTAGGGCCAGTGCACTCTCTGGACTCACTGCACTGCATCCCCAGTGGTGCCAGTGAACTCTCTGGACTCACTGCACTGCATCCCTAGTGGTGCCAGTGCACTCTCTTGAGTCACTGCACTGCATCCCCAGTGGTGCCAGTGCACTCTCTGGACTCACTGCACTGCATCCCCAGTGGTGCCAGTGCACTCTCTGGACTCACTGCAGTGCATCCCCAATCGTACCAGTGCAATCTCTGGTCTCACTGCAGTGCATCCCCAGTGGTGCCAGTGCACTCTCTGGACTCACTGCAGTGCATCCCCAGTGGTGCCAGTGCACTCTCTGGACTCACGGCACTGCATCACCAGTGGTGCCAGTGCACTCTCTGGACTCACTGCACTGCATCCCCAGTGGTGCCAAGGCACTCTCTGGACTCACTGCACTGCATCCCCAGTGGTGCCAGTGCACTCTCTGGACTCACTGCACTGCATCCCCAGTGGTGCCAGTGCACTCTCTGGACTCACTGCACTGTCTCCCCAGTGGTGCAAGTGCACTCTCTGGACTCACTGCAGTGCATCCCCAGTGGTGCCAGTGCACTCTCTGGACGCACTGCACTGCATCCCCAGTGGTGCCAGTGACCTCTCTGGACTCAGTGCAGTGCATTCCCAGTGGTTCCAGTGCACTCTCTGGACTCACCGGGGTGCATCCCCAATAGTGCCAGTGCCCTCTCTGGACTCACTGCAGTGCATTCCCAGTGGTGCCAGTGCGCTCTCTGGACTCACCGCACTGCATCCCCAGTGGTGCCAGTGCACTCTCTGGACTCACTGCAGTGCATCCCCAGTGGTGCCAGTGCACTCTCTGGACTCATTTCACTGCATCCCCAGTGGTGCCAGTGCACTCTCTGGACTCACTGCACTGCATCCCCATTGGTGCCAGTGCACTCTCTGGACTCACTGCACTGCATCCCCAGTGGTGCCAGTGCACTCTCTGAGCTCACTACAGTGCATCCCCAGTGGTGCCAGTGCACTCTCTGGACTCACTGCACTGCATCCCCAGTGGTGCCAGTGCACTCTCTGGACTCACTGCACTGCATCCCCAATGGTGCCAGTGCACTCTCTGGACTCACTGCACTGCATCCCCAGTGGTGCCGGGGCACTCTCTGGACTCACTGCAGTGCATCCCCAGTGGTGCCAGTGCCCTCTGTGGACTCACTGCACTACATCCCCAGTAGGGCCAGTGCACTCTCTGGACTCACTGCACTGCATCCCCAGTGGTGCCAGTGAACTCTCTGGACTCACTGCACTGCATCCCTAGTGGTGCCAGTGCACTCTCTTGAGTCACTGCACTGCATCCCCAGTGGTGCCAGTGCACTCTCTGGACTCACTGCACTGCATCCCCAGTGGTGCCAGTGCACTCTCTGGACTCACTGCAGTGCATCTCCAATCGTACCAGTGCAATCTCTGGTCTCACTGCAGTGCATCCCCAGTGGTGCCAGTGCACTCTCTGGACTCACTGCAGTGCATCCCCAGTGGTGCCAGTGCACTCTCTGGACTCACGGCACTGCATCCCCGGTGGTGCCAGTGCACTCTCTGGACTCACTGCACTGCATCCCCAGTGGTGCCAAGGCACTCTCTGGACTCACAGCACTGCATCCCCACTGGTGCCAGTGCACTCTCTGGACTCACTGCACTGCATCGCCAGTGGTGCCAGTGCACACTCTGGACTCACGGCACTGCATCCCCAGTGGTGCTAGTGGACTCTCTGGACCAACGGCACTGCATCCCCAGTGGTGCCAGTGCACTCTCTGGACTCACTGCACTGCATCCCCTGTGGTGCCAGTGCACTCTCTGGACTCATTGCAGTGCATCCCCAGTGGTGCCAGTGCACTCTCTGGACTCACGGCACTGCATCCCCAGTGGTGCCAGTGCACTCTCTGGACTCACTGCACTGCATCCCCAGTGGTGCCAGTGCACTCTCTGGACTCACTGCACTGCATCCCCAGTGGTGCCAGTGCACTCTCTGGACTCACTGCACTGCATCCCCAGTGGTGCTAGTGCACTCTCTGGACTCACTGCACTGCATCCCCACTGGTGCCAGTGCACTCTCTGTACTCACTGCAATGCATCCCCAGTGGTGCCAGGGCACTCTCTGGACTCACTGCAGTGCATCCCCAGTGGTGCCAGTGCACTCTCTGGACTCACTGCACTGCATCCCCAGTGGTGCCAGTGCACTCTCTGGACTCACTGCACTGCATCCCCAGTGGTGCCACTGCACTCTCTGGACTCACTGCACTGCATCCCCAGTGGTGCCAGTGCACTCTCTGGACTCACTGCACTGTCTCCCCAGTGGTGCAAGTGCACTCTCTGGACTCACTGAACTGCATCCCCAGTGGTGCCAGTGCACTCTCTGGACTCACTGCACTGCATCCCCAGAGGTGCCAGTGCACTCTCTGGACTCACGGCAGTGCATCCCCAGCGGTGCCAGTGCACTCTCTGGACTCACGGCAGTGCATCCCCAGTGGTGCCAGTGCACTCTCTGGACTCACTGCGCTGCATCCCCAGTGGTGCCAGTGCACTCTCTGGACTCACTGCGCTGCATCCCCAGTGGTGCCAGTGCACTCTCTGGACTCACTGCACTTCATCCCCAGTGGTGCCAGTGCACTCTCTGGACTCACTGCACTGCATCCCCAGTGGTGCCAGTGCACTATCTGTACTCACTGCACTGCATCCCAGGTGGTGCCAGTGCACTCTCTGGACTCACTGCACTGCATCCCCACTGGTGCCAGGGTACTCTCTGGACTCACTGCACTGCATCCCCAGTGGTGCCAGTGCACTCTCTGGACTCACTGCACTGCACAACCAGTGGTGCCAGTGCACTCTCTGGACTCACTGCACTGCATCCCCAGTTGTGCCCGTGCACTCTCTGGACTCACTGCACTGCATCCCCAGGGGTGCCCGTGCACTCTCTGGACTCACTGCACTGCATCCCCAGTGGTGCCACTGCACTCTCTGGACTCACTGCACTGCATCACCAGTGGTGCCAGTGCGCTCTCTTGAGTCACTGCAGTGCATCCCCAGTGGTGCGAGTGCACTCTCTGGACTCACTCCATTGCATCCCCAGTGGTGCCAGTGCATTCTCTGGACTCACTGCAGTGTATCCCCTGTGGTGCCAGTGCACTCTCTGGACACACTGCACTGCATCCCCAGTGGTGCCAGTGCGCTCTCTTGAGTCACTGCAGTGTATCCCCAGTGGTGCCAGTGCACTCTCTGGACTCACTCCATTGCATCCCCAGTGGTGCCAGTGCACTCTCTGGACTCACTGCAGTGTATCCCCAGTGGTGCCAGTGCACTCTCTGGACTCACTGCACTGCATCCCCAGTGGTGACAGTGCACTCTCTGGACTCACTGCACTGCATCCCCAGTGGTGACAGTGCACTCTCTGGACTCACTAGCACTGCATCCCCAGTGGTGCCAGTGCACTCTCTGGACTCACTGTAGTGCATCCCCAGTGGTGCCAGTGCACTCTCTGGACTCACCGGGGTGCATCCCCAGTGGTGCCAGTACACTCTCTGGACTCACTGCACTTCATCCCCAGTGGTGCCAGCGCACTCTCTGGACTCACTGCACTGCATCCCCAGTGGTGCCAGGTCACACTCTGGACTCACTGCACTGCATCCCCAGTGGTGCCAGTGCACTCTCTGGACTCACTGCACTGCATCCCCACTGGTGCCAGTGCACTCTCTGGACTCACTGCACTGCATCCCCAGTGGTGCCAGTGGACTCTCTGGACTCACTGCACTGCATCCCCAGTGGTGCCAGTGCACTCTCTGGACTCACGGCACTGCATCCCCAGTGGTGCCAGTGCACTCTCTGGACTCACGGCACTGCATCCCCAGTGGTGCCAGTGCACTCTCTGGACTCACTGCACTGCATCCCCAGTGGTGCCAGTGCACTCTCTGGACTCACTGCACTGCATCCCCAGTGGTGCCACTGCACTCTCTGGACTCACTGCACTGCATCCCCTGTGGTGCCATTGCACACTCTGGACTCACGGCACTGCATCCCCAGTGGTGCCAGTGCACTCTCTGGACTGACGGAACTGCATCCCCATTGGTGCCAGTGAACTCTCTGGACTCACTGCACTGCATTCCCACTAGTGCCAGGATACCCTCTGGACTCACTGCACTGCATCCCCAGTGGTGCCAGGGCACTCTCTGGACTCACTGCACTGCATCCCCGGTGGTGCCAGTGAACTCTCTGGACTCACTGCACTGCATCCCCACTGGTGCCAGGGTACTCTCTGGACTCACTGCACTGCATCCCCAGTGGTGCCAGGGCACTCTCTGGACTCACTGCACTGCATCCCCAGTGGTGCCAGTGCACTCTCTGGACTCTCTGCAGTGTATCCCCAGTGGTGCCAGTGCACTCTCTGGACTCACTGCACTGCATCCCCGGTGGAGCCAGTGCACTCTCTGGACTCACGGCACTGCATCCCCAGTGTTGCAAGTGCACTCTCTGGACTCACTGCAGTGCATCCCCAGTGGTGCCAGTGCACTCTCTGGACTCACTGGCCTGCATCACCAGTGGTGACAGTGCACTCTCTGGACTCACTGCAGTGCATCCCCAGTGGTGCCAGTGCACTCTCTGGACTCACGGCACTGCATCCCCAGTGGTGCCAGTGCACTCTCTGGACTCTCTGCAGTGCATCCCCAGTGGTGCCATTGCACTCTCTGGACTCACTGCACTGCATCCCCAGTGGTGCCAGTGCACTCTCTGGACTCACTGCACTGCATCCCCAGTGGTGCCAAGGCACTCTCTGGACTCCCTGTAGTGCATCACTCGTGGTGCCAGTGCACTCTCTGGACTCACTGCACTGCATCCCCAGTGGCGCCAGGGCACTCTCTGGACTCACTGCACTGCATCCCCAGTGGTGCCAGTGCACTCTCTGGACTCAATTCACTGCATCCCCAGTGCTGCGAGTGCACTCTTTGGACTCATTGTACTGAATTCCCGGTGGTGCCAGTGCACTCTCTGGACTCACAGCACTGCATCCCCAGTGGTGCCAGTGAACTCTCTGGACTCACTGCACTGCATCCCCAGTGGTGCCAGTGCACTCTCTGGACTCACTGCACTGCATCCCCAGTGGTGCCAGGGCACTCTCTCGACTCACTGCACTGCATCCCCAGTGGTGCCAGTGAACTCTCTGGACTCACTGCACTGCATCCCCAGTGGTGCCAGTGCACTCTCTGGACTCACGGCACTGCATTCCCAGTGGTGCCAGTGCACTCTCTGAACTCACTGCACTGCATCCCCAGTGGTGCCAGTGCCCTCTGTGGACTCACTGCACTGCATCCCCAGTGGTGCCAGTGCACTCTCTGGACTCACTGCACTGCATCCCCAGTGGTGCCAGTGCACTCTCTGGACTCACTGTAGTGCATCACCCGTGGTGCCAGTGCACTCTCTGGACTCACTGCACTGCATCCCCAGTGGTGCCAGTGCACTCTCTGGACTCACTGCACTGCATCCCCAGTGGTGCCAGTGCACTCTCTGCACTCACTGCACTGCATCCCCACTGGTGCCAGGATACTCTCTGGACTCACAGCACTGCATCCCCAGTGGTGCCAGGGCACTCTCTGGACTCACTGCACTGCATCCCCAGTGGTGCCAGTGAACTCTCTGGACTCACCGCACTGCATCCCCACTGGTGCCAGGGTACTCTCTGGACTCACTGCACTGCATCCCCAGTGGTGCCAGGGCACTCTCTCGACTCACTGCACTGCATCCCCAGTGGTGCCAGTGCACTCTCTGGACTCACTGCACTGCATCCCCAGTGGTGCCAGTGCACTCTCTGGACTCACTCCACTGCATCCCCAGTGGTGCCAGTGCATTCTCTGGACTCACTGCAGTGTATCCCCTGTGGTGCCAGTGCACTCTCTGGACACACTGCACTGCATCCCTAGTGGTGCCAGTGCGCTCTCTTGAGTCACTGCAGTGCATCCCCAGTGGTGCCAGTGCACTCTCTGGACTCACTCCATTGCATCCCCAGTGGTGCCAGTGCACTCTCTGGACTCACTGCAGTGTATCCCCAGTGGTGCCAGTGCACTCTCTGGACTCACTGCACTGCATCCCCAGTGGTGCCAGTGCACTCTCTGGACTCACTGCACTGCATCCCCAGTGGTGACAGTGCACTCTCTGGACTCACTAGCACTGCATCCCCAGTGGTGCCAGTGCACTCTCTGGACTCACTGTAGTGCATCCCCAGTGGTGCCAGTGCACTCTCTGGACTCACCGGGGTGCATCCCCAGTGGTGCCAGTGCACTCTCTGGACTCACTGCACTTCATCCCCAGTGGTGCCAGTGCACTCTCTGGACTCACTGCACTGCATCCCCAGTGGTGCCAGGTCACACTCTGGACTCACTGCACTGCATCCCCAGTGGTGCCAGTGCACTCTCTGGACTCACTGCACTGCATCCCCAGTGGTGCCAGTGCACTCTCTGGACTCACGGCACTGCATCCCCAGTGGTGCCAGTGGACTCTCTGGACTCACTGCACTGCATCCCCAGTGGTGCCAGTGCACTCTCTGGACTCACGGCACTGCATCCCCAGTGGTGCCAGTGCACTCTCTGGACTCACTGCACTGCATCCCCAGTGGTGCCAGTGCACTCTCTGGACTCACTGCACTGCATCCCCAGTGGTGCCACTGCACTCTCTGGACTCACTGCACTGCATCCCCTGTGGTGCCATTGCACACTCTGGACTCACGGTACTGCATCCCCAGTGGTGCCAGTGCACTCTCTGGACTGACGGAACTGCATCCCCATTGGTGCCAGTGAACTCTCTGGACTCACTGCACTGCATCCCCACTAGTGCCAGGATACTCTCTGGACTCACTGCACTGCATCCCCAGTGGTGCCAGGGCACTCTCTTGACTCACTGCACTGCAGCCCCGGTGGTGCCAGTGAACTCTCTGGACTCACTGCACTGCA
Source organism: Anser anser (assembly GCF_964211835.1). Lineage (NCBI taxonomy): Eukaryota > Metazoa > Chordata > Aves > Anseriformes > Anatidae > Anser > Anser anser. The sequence continues at coordinate 7,491,730 of NC_139747.1, forward strand.
TCCCCACTGGTGCCAGGGTACTCTCTGGACTCACTGCACTGCATCCCCAGTGGTGCCAGGGCACTCTCTGGACTCACTGCACTGCATCCCCAGTGGTGCCAGTGCACTCTCTGGACTCTCTGCAGTGTATCCCCAGTGGTGCCAGTGCACTCTCTGGACTCACGGCACTGCATCCCCGGTGGTGCCAGTGCACTCTCTGGACTCACGGCACTGCATCCCCAGTGGTGCCAGTGCACTCTCTGGACTCACTGCACTGCATCCCCAGTGGTGCCAGTGCACTCTCTGGACTCACTGCACTGGATCCCCAGTGGTGGCAGTGCACACTCTGGACTCACGGCACTGCATCCCCAGTGGTGCTAGTGCACTCTCTGGACTCACTGCAGTGCATCCCCAGTGGTGCCAGTGCACTCTCTGGACTCACTGTAGTGCATCCCCAGTTTTGCCAGTGCACTCTCTGGACTCACCAGGGTGCATCCCCTGTGGTGCCAGTGCACTCTCTGGACTCACTGCACTTCATCCCCAGTGGTGCCACTGCACTCTCTGGACTCACTGCACTGCATCCCCAGTGGTGCCAGGTCACTGTCTGGACTCACTGCACTGCATCCCCAGTGGTGCTAGTGCACTCTCTGGACTCACTGCAGTGCATCCCCAGTGGTGCCAGTGCACTCTCTGGACTCACTGTAGTGCATCCCCAGTTTTGCCAGTGCACTCTCTGGACTCACCAGGGTGCATCCCCTGTGGTGCCAGTGCACTCTCTGGACTCACTGCACTTCATCCCCAGTGGTGCCACTGCACTCTCTGGACTCACTGCACTGCATCCCCAGTGGTGCCAGTGCACTCTCTGGACTCACTGCACTGCATCCCCAGTGGTTCCAGTGCACTCTCTGGACTCACTGCACTCCATTTCCAGTGGTGCCAGTGCACTCTCTGAACTCACTGCAGTGCATCCCCAGTGGTGCCAGTGCACTCTCTGGACTCACGGCACTGCATCCCCACTGGTGCCAGTGCACTCTCTGGACTCACGGCACTGCATCCCCAGTGGTGCCAGTGGACTCTCTGGACTCACTGCACTGCATCCCCAGTGGTGCCAGTGCACTCTCTGGACTCACGGCACTGCATCCCCACTGGTGCCAGTGCACTCTCTGGACTCACTGCACTGCATCCCCAGTGGTGCCAGTGCACTCTCTGGACTCACTGCACTGCATCCCCAGTGGTGCCACTGCACTCTCTGGACTCACTGCACTGCATCCCCTGTGGTGCCATTGCACACTCTGGACTCACGGTACTGCATCCCCAGTGGTGCCAGTGCACTCTCAGGACTGACGGAACTGCATCCCCATTGGTGCCAGTGAACTCTCTGGACTCACTGCACTGCATCCCCACTAGTGCCAGGATACTCTCTGGACTCACTGCACTGCATCCCCAGTGGTGCCAGGGCACTCTCTTGACTCACTGCACTGCAGCCCCGGTGGTGCCAGTGAACTCTCTGGACTCACTGCACTGCATTGCCATTGGTGCCAGGGTACTCTCTGGACTCACTGCACTGCATCCCCAGTGGTGCCAGGGCACTCTCTGGACTCACTGCACTGCATCCCCAGTGGTGCCAGTGCACTCTCTGGACTCTCTGCAGTGTATCCCCAGTGGTGCCAGTGCACTCTCTGGACTCACGGCACTGCATCCCCGGTGGTGCCAGTGCACTCTCTGGACTCACGGCACTGCATCCCCAGTGGTGCCAGTGCACTCTCTGGACTCACTGCACTGCATCCCCAGTGGTGCCAGTGCACTCTCTGGACTCACTGCACTGGATCCCCAGTGGTGGCAGTGCACACTCTGGACTCACGGCACTGCATCCCCAGTGGTGCTAGTGCACTCTCTGGACTCACTGCAGTGCATCCCCAGTGGTGCCAGTGCACTCTCTGGACTCACTGTAGTGCATCCCCAGTTTTGCCAGTGCACTCTCTGGACTCACCAGGGTGCATCCCCTGTGGTGCCAGTGCACTCTCTGGACTCACTGCACTTCATCCCCAGTGGTGCCACTGCACTCTCTGGACTCACTGCACTGCATCCCCAGTGGTGCCAGGTCACTGTCTGGACTCACTGCACTGCATCCCCAGTGGTGCTAGTGCACTCTCTGGACTCACTGCAGTGCATCCCCAGTGGTGCCAGTGCACTCTCTGGACTCACTGTAGTGCATCCCCAGTTTTGCCAGTGCACTCTCTGGACTCACCAGGGTGCATCCCCTGTGGTGCCAGTGCACTCTCTGGACTCACTGCACTTCATCCCCAGTGGTGCCACTGCACTCTCTGGACTCACTGCACTGCATCCCCAGTGGTGCCAGTGCACTCTCTGGACTCACTGCACTGCATCCCCAGTGGTTCCAGTGCACTCTCTGGACTCACTGCACTCCATTTCCAGTGGTGCCAGTGCACTCTCTGAACTCACTGCAGTGCATCCCCAGTGGTGCCAGTGCACTCTCTGGACTCACGGCACTGCATCCCCAGTGGTGGCAGTGCACTCTCTGGATCACTGCACTGCATCCCCAGTGGTGCCAGTTCACTCTCTGGACTCACGGCACTGCATCCCCAGTGGTGCCAGTGCACTCTCTGGACTCACTGCACTGCATCCCCAGTGGTGCCAGTGCACTCTCTGGACTCACTGCACTACATCCCCAGTGGTGCCAGTGCACTCTCTGGACTCACTGCACTGCATCCCCAGTGGTGCCACTGCACTCTCTGGACTCACTGCACTGCATCCCCTGTGGTGCCATTGCACACTCTGGACTCACGGTACTGCATCCCCAGTGGTGCCAGTGCACTCTCTGGACTGACGGAACTGCATCCCCATTGGTGCCAGTGAACTCTCTGGACTCACTGCACTGCATCCCCACTAGTGCCAGGATACTCTCTGGACTCACTGCACTGCATCCCCAGTGGTGCCAGGGCACTCTCTTGACTCACTGCACTGCAGCCCCGGTGGTGCCAGTGAACTCTCTGGACTCACTGCACTGCATCCCCACTGGTGCCAGGGTACTCTCTGGACTCACTGCACTGCATCCCCAGTGGTGCCAGGGCACTCTCTGGACTCACTGCACTGCATCCCCAGTGGTGCCAGTGCACTCTCTGGACTCTCTGCAGTGTATCCCCAGTGGTGCCAGTGCACTCTCTGGACTCACGGCACTGCATCCCCAGTGGTGCCAGTGCACTCTCTGGACTCACTGCACTGCATCCCCAGTGGTGCCAGTGCACTCTCTGGACTCACTGCACTGCATCCCCAGTGGTGGCAGTGCACACTCTGGACTCACGGCACTGCATCCCCAGTGGTGCCAGTGCACTCTCTGGACTCACTGTAGTGCATCCCCAGTTTTGCCAGTGCACTCTCTGGACTCACTGCAGTGTATCCCCAGTGGTGCCAGTGCACTCTCTGGACTCACTGCACTGCATCCCCAGTGGTGCCAGTGCACTCTCTGGACTCACTGCACTGCATCCCCAGTGGTGACAGTGCACTCTCTGGACTCACTAGCACTGCATCCCCAGTGGTGCCAGTGCACTCTCTGGACTCACTGTAGTGCATCCCCAGTGGTGCCAGTGCACTCTCTGGACTCACCGGGGTGCATCCCCAGTGGTGCCAGTGCACTCTCTGGACTCACTGCACTTCATCCCCAGTGGTGCCAGTGCACTCTCTGGACTCACTGCACTGCATCCCCAGTGGTGCCAGGTCACACTCTGGACTCACTGCACTGCATCCCCAGTGGTGCCAGTGCACTCTCTGGACTCACTGCACTGCATCCCCAGTGGTGCCAGTGCACTCTCTGGACTCACGGCACTGCATCCCCAGTGGTGCCAGTGGACTCTCTGGACTCACTGCACTGCATCCCCAGTGGTGCCAGTGCACTCTCTGGACTCACGGCACTGCATCCCCAGTGGTGCCAGTGCACTCTCTGGACTCACTGCACTGCATCCCCAGTGGTGCCAGTGCACTCTCTGGACTCACTGCACTGCATCCCCAGTGGTGCCACTGCACTCTCTGGACTCACTGCACTGCATCCCCTGTGGTGCCATTGCACACTCTGGACTCACGGTACTGCATCCCCAGTGGTGCCAGTGCACTCTCTGGACTGACGGAACTGCATCCCCATTGGTGCCAGTGAACTCTCTGGACTCACTGCACTGCATCCCCACTAGTGCCAGGATACTCTCTGGACTCACTGCACTGCATCCCCAGTGGTGCCAGGGCACTCTCTTGACTCACTGCACTGCAGCCCCGGTGGTGCCAGTGAACTCTCTGGACTCACTGCACTGCATCCCCACTGGTGCCAGGGTACTCTCTGGACTCACTGCACTGCATCCCCAGTGGTGCCAGGGCACTCTCTGGACTCACTGCACTGCATCCCCAGTGGTGCCAGTGCACTCTCTGGACTCTCTGCAGTGTATCCCCAGTGGTGCCAGTGCACTCTCTGGACTCACGGCACTGCATCCCCGGTGGTGCCAGTGCACTCTCTGGACTCACGGCACTGCATCCCCAGTGGTGCCAGTGCACTCTCTGGACTCACTGCACTGCATCCCCAGTGGTGCCAGTGCACTCTCTGGACTCACTGCACTGGATCCCCAGTGGTGGCAGTGCACACTCTGGACTCACGGCACTGCATCCCCAGTGGTGCTAGTGCACTCTCTGGACTCACTGCAGTGCATCCCCAGTGGTGCCAGTGCACTCTCTGGACTCACTGTAGTGCATCCCCAGTTTTGCCAGTGCACTCTCTGGACTCACCAGGGTGCATCCCCTGTGGTGCCAGTGCACTCTCTGGACTCACTGCACTTCATCCCCAGTGGTGCCACTGCACTCTCTGGACTCACTGCACTGCATCCCCAGTGGTGCCAGGTCACTGTCTGGACTCACTGCACTGCATCCCCAGTGGTGCTAGTGCACTCTCTGGACTCACTGCAGTGCATCCCCAGTGGTGCCAGTGCACTCTCTGGACTCACTGTAGTGCATCCCCAGTTTTGCCAGTGCACTCTCTGGACTCACCAGGGTGCATCCCCTGTGGTGCCAGTGCACTCTCTGGACTCACTGCACTTCATCCCCAGTGGTGCCACTGCACTCTCTGGACTCACTGCACTGCATCCCCAGTGGTGCCAGTGCACTCTCTGGACTCACTGCACTGCATCCCCAGTGGTTCCAGTGCACTCTCTGGACTCACTGCACTCCATTTCCAGTGGTGCCAGTGCACTCTCTGAACTCACTGCAGTGCATCCCCAGTGGTGCCAGTGCACTCTCTGGACTCACGGCACTGCATCCCCACTGGTGCCAGTGCACTCTCTGGACTCACGGCACTGCATCCCCAGTGGTGCCAGTGGACTCTCTGGACTCACTGCACTGCATCCCCAGTGGTGCCAGTGCACTCTCTGGACTCACGGCACTGCATCCCCAGTGGTGCCAGTGCACTCTCTGGACTCACTGCACTGCATCCCCAGTGGTGCCAGTGCACTCTCTGGACTCACTGCACTGCATCCCCAGTGGTGCCACTGCACTCTCTGGACTCACTGCACTGCATCCCCTGTGGTGCCATTGCACACTCTGGACTCACGGTACTGCATCCCCAGTGGTGCCAGTGCACTCTCAGGACTGACGGAACTGCATCCCCATTGGTGCCAGTGAACTCTCTGGACTCACTGCACTGCATCCCCACTAGTGCCAGGATACTCTCTGGACTCACTGCACTGCATCCCCAGTGGTGCCAGGGCACTCTCTTGACTCACTGCACTGCAGCCCCGGTGGTGCCAGTGAACTCTCTGGACTCACTGCACTGCATTGCCATTGGTGCCAGGGTACTCTCTGGACTCACTGCACTGCATCCCCAGTGGTGCCAGGGCACTCTCTGGACTCACTGCACTGCATCCCCAGTGGTGCCAGTGCACTCTCTGGACTCTCTGCAGTGTATCCCCAGTGGTGCCAGTGCACTCTCTGGACTCACGGCACTGCATCCCCGGTGGTGCCAGTGCACTCTCTGGACTCACGGCACTGCATCCCCAGTGGTGCCAGTGCACTCTCTGGACTCACTGCACTGCATCCCCAGTGGTGCCAGTGCACTCTCTGGACTCACTGCACTGGATCCCCAGTGGTGGCAGTGCACACTCTGGACTCACGGCACTGCATCCCCAGTGGTGCTAGTGCACTCTCTGGACTCACTGCAGTGCATCCCCAGTGGTGCCAGTGCACTCTCTGGACTCACTGTAGTGCATCCCCAGTTTTGCCAGTGCACTCTCTGGACTCACCAGGGTGCATCCCCTGTGGTGCCAGTGCACTCTCTGGACTCACTGCACTTCATCCCCAGTGGTGCCACTGCACTCTCTGGACTCACTGCACTGCATCCCCAGTGGTGCCAGGTCACTGTCTGGACTCACTGCACTGCATCCCCAGTGGTGCTAGTGCACTCTCTGGACTCACTGCAGTGCATCCCCAGTGGTGCCAGTGCACTCTCTGGACTCACTGTAGTGCATCCCCAGTTTTGCCAGTGCACTCTCTGGACTCACCAGGGTGCATCCCCTGTGGTGCCAGTGCACTCTCTGGACTCACTGCACTTCATCCCCAGTGGTGCCACTGCACTCTCTGGACTCACTGCACTGCATCCCCAGTGGTGCCAGTGCACTCTCTGGACTCACTGCACTGCATCCCCAGTGGTTCCAGTGCACTCTCTGGACTCACTGCACTCCATTTCCAGTGGTGCCAGTGCACTCTCTGAACTCACTGCAGTGCATCCCCAGTGGTGCCAGTGCACTCTCTGGACTCACGGCACTGCATCCCCAGTGGTGGCAGTGCACTCTCTGGATCACTGCACTGCATCCCCAGTGGTGCCAGTTCACTCTCTGGACTCACGGCACTGCATCCCCAGTGGTGCCAGTGCACTCTCTGGACTCACTGCACTGCATCCCCAGTGGTGCCAGTGCACTCTCTGGACTCACTGCACTACATCCCCAGTGGTGCCAGTGCACTCTCTGGACTCACTGCACTGCATCCCCAGTGGTGCCACTGCACTCTCTGGACTCACTGCACTGCATCCCCTGTGGTGCCATTGCACACTCTGGACTCACGGTACTGCATCCCCAGTGGTGCCAGTGCACTCTCTGGACTGACGGAACTGCATCCCCATTGGTGCCAGTGAACTCTCTGGACTCACTGCACTGCATCCCCACTAGTGCCAGGATACTCTCTGGACTCACTGCACTGCATCCCCAGTGGTGCCAGGGCACTCTCTTGACTCACTGCACTGCAGCCCCGGTGGTGCCAGTGAACTCTCTGGACTCACTGCACTGCATCCCCACTGGTGCCAGGGTACTCTCTGGACTCACTGCACTGCATCCCCAGTGGTGCCAGGGCACTCTCTGGACTCACTGCACTGCATCCCCAGTGGTGCCAGTGCACTCTCTGGACTCTCTGCAGTGTATCCCCAGTGGTGCCAGTGCACTCTCTGGACTCACGGCACTGCATCCCCAGTGGTGCCAGTGCACTCTCTGGACTCACTGCACTGCATCCCCAGTGGTGCCAGTGCACTCTCTGGACTCACTGCACTGCATCCCCAGTGGTGGCAGTGCACACTCTGGACTCACGGCACTGCATCCCCAGTGGTGCCAGTGCACTCTCTGGACTCACTGTAGTGCATCCCCAGTTTTGCCAGTGCACTCTCTGGACTCACCAGAGTGCATCCCCTGTGGTGCCAGTGCACTCTCTGGACTCACTGCACTTCATCCCCAGTGGTGCCAGTGCACTCTCTGGACTCACTGCACTGCATCCCCAGTGGTGCCAGGTCACTCTCTGGACTCACTGCACTGCATCCCCAGTGGTGCCAGTGCACTCTCTGGACTCACTGCACTGCATCCCCAGTGGTGCCAGTGCACTCTCTGGACTCACTGCACTCCATTTCCACTGGTGCCAGTGCACTCTCTGGAGTCACTGCACTGCATCTCCAGTGTTGCCAGAGCACTCTCTGGAATCACTGCACTTCATCCCCAGTGGTGCCACTGCACTCTCTGGACTCACTGCACTGCATCCCCAGTGGTGACAGGTCACTCTCTGGACTCACTGCACTGCATCCCCAGTGGTTCCAGTGCACTCTCTGGACTCACTGCAGTGCATCCCCAGTGGTGCCAGTGCACTCTCTGGACTCACGGCACTGCATCCCCAGTGGTGCCAGTGCACGCTCTGGACCCACTGCAGTGCATCCCCAGTGGTGCCAGTGCACTCTCTGGACTCACTGCGCTGCATCCCCAGTGGTGCCAAGGCACTCTCTGGACTCCCTGTAGTGCATCACTCGTGGTGCCAGTGCACTCTCTGGACTCACTGCACTGCATCCCCCGTGGCGCCAGGGCACTCTCTGGACTCACTGCACTGCATCCCCAGTGGTGCCAGTGCACTCTCTGGACTCACTGCAGTGCATCCCCAGTGCTGCGAGTGCACTCTTTGGACTCATTGTACTGAATTCCCGGTGGTGCCAGTGCACTCTCTGGACTCACAGCACTGCATCCCCAGTGGTGCCAGTGAACTCTCTGGACTCACTGCACTTCATCCCCAGTGGTGCCAGTGCACTCTCTGGACTCACTGCACTGCATCCCCAGTGGTGCCAGGTCACACTCTGGACTCACTGCACTGCATCCCCAGTGGTGCCAGTGCACTCTCTGGACTCACTGCGCTGCATCCCCAGTGGTGCCAGTGCACTCTCTGGACTCACGGCACTGCATTCCCAGTGGTGCCAGTGCACTCTCTGAACTCACTGCACTGCATCCCCAGTGGTGCCAGTGCACTCTCTGGACTCACTGCACTGCATCCCCAGTGGTGCCAGTGCACTCTCTGGACTCACTGCACTGCATCCCCAGTGGTGCCAGTGCACTCTCTGGACTCACTGCACTGCATCCCCAGTGGTGCCAGTGAACTCTCTGGACCCACTGCACTGCATCCCCAGTGGTGCCAGTGCACTCTCTGGACTCACTGCACTGCATCCCCAGTGGTGCCAGTGCACTCTCTGCACTCACTGCACTGCGTCCCCACTGGTTCCAGGATACTCTCTGGACTCACTGCACTGCATCCCCAGTGGTGCCAGGGCACTCTCTGGACTCACTGCACTGCATCCCCAGTGGTGCCAGTGCACTCTCTGGACTCACCGGGGTGCATCCCCACTGGTGCCAGGGTACTCTCTGGACTCACTGCACTGCATCCCCAGTGGTGCCAGGGCACTCTCTCGACTCACTGCACTGCATCCCCAGTGGTGCCAGGGCACTCTCTGGACTCACTGCACTGCATCCCCAGTGGTGCCAGTGCACTCTCTGGACTCACTCCATTGCATCCCCAGTGGTGCCAGTGCATTCTCTGGACTCACTGCAGTGTATCCCCAGTGGTGCCAGTGCACTCTCTGGACACACTGCACTGCATCCCCAGTGGTGCCAGTGCGCTCTCTTGAGTCACTGCAGTGCATCCCCAGTGGTGCCAGTGCACTCTCTGGACTCACTCCATTGCATCCCCAGTGGTGCCAGTGCACTCTCTGGACTCACTGCAGTGTATCCCCAGTGGTGCCAGTGCACTCTCTGGACTCACTGCACTGCATCCCCAGTGGTGCCAGTGCACTCTCTGGACTCACTGCACTGCATCCCCAGTGGTGACAGTGCACTCTCTGGACTCACTAGCACTGCATCCCCAGTGGTGCCAGTGCACTCTCTGGACTCACTGTAGTGCATCCCCAGTGGTGCCAGTGCACTCTCTGGACTCACCGGGGTGCATCCCCAGTGGTGCCAGTACACTCTCTGGACTCACTGCACTTCATCCCCAGTGGTGCCAGTGCACTCTCTGGACTCACTGCACTGCATCCCCAGTGGTGCCAGGTCACACTCTGGACTCACTGCACTGCATCCCCAGTGGTGCTTGTGCACTCTCTGGACTCACTGCACTGCATCCCCACTGGTGCCAGTGCACACTCTGGACTCACGGCACTGCATCCCCAGTGGTGCCAGTGGACTCTCTGGACTCACTGCACTGCATCCCCAGTGGTGCCAGTGCACTCTCTGGACTCACGGCACTGCATCCCCAGTGGTGCCAGTGCACTCTCTGGACTCACTGCACTGCATCCCCAGTGGTGCCAGTGCACTCTCTGGACTCACTGCACTGCATCCCCAGTGGTGCCAGTGCACTCTCTGGACTCACTGCACTGCATCCCCAGTGGTGCCACTGCACTCTCTGGACTCACTGCACTGCATCCCCTGTGGTGCCATTGCACACTCTGGACTCACGGTACTGCATCCCCAGTGGTGCCAGTGCACTCTCTGGACTGACGGAACTGCATCCCCATTGGTGCCAGTGAACTCTCTGGACTCACTGCACTGCATCCCCACTAGTGCCAGGATACTCTCTGGACTCACTGCACTGCATCCCCAGTGGTGCCAGGGCACTCTCTGGACTCACTGCACTGCAGCCCCGGTGGTGCCAGTGAACTCTCTGGACTCACTGCACTGCATCCCCACTGGTGCCAGGGTACTCTCTGGACTCACTGCACTGCATCCCCAGTGGTGCCAGGGCACTCTCTGGACTCACTGCACTGCATCCCCAGTGGTGCCAGTGCACTCTCTGGACTCTCTGCAGTGTATCCCCAGTGGTGCCAGTGCACTCTCTGGACTCACGGCACTGCATCCCCGGTGGAGCCAGTGCACTCTCTGGACTCACGGCACTGCATCCCCAGTGGTGCCAGTGCACTCTCTGGACTCACTGCACTGCATCCCCAGTGGTGCCAGTGCACTCTCTGGACTCACTGCACTGCATCCCCAGTGGTGGCAGTGCACACTCTGGACTCACGGCACTGCATCCCCAGTGGTGCCAGTGCACTCTCTGGACTCACTGTAGTGCATCCCCAGTTTTGCCAGTGCACTCTCTGGACTCACCAGAGTGCATCCCCTGTGGTGCCAGTGCACTCTCTGGACTCACTGCACTTCATCCCCAGTGGTGCCACTGCACTCTCTGGACTCACTGCACTGCATCCCCAGTGGTGCCAGGTCACTCTCTGGACTCACTGCACTGCATCCCCAGTGGTGCCAGTGCACTCTCTGGACTCACTGCACTGCATCCCCAGTGGTGCCAGTGCACTCTCTGGACTCACTGCACTCCATTTCCACTGGTGCCAGTGCACTCTCTGGACTCACTGCACTGCATCCCCAGTGGTTCCAGTGCACTCTCTGGACTCACTGCACTCCATTTCCAGTGGTGCCAGTGCACTCTCTGGAGTCACTGCACTGCATCTCCAGTGTTGCCAGAGCACTCTCTGGAATCACTGCACTGCATGTCCAGTGTTGCAAGTGCACTCTCTGGACTCACTGCAGTGCATCCCCAGTGGTGCCAGTGCACTCTCTGGACTCACTGGCCTGCATCACCAGTGGTGCCAGTGCACTCTCTGGACTCACTGCAGTGCATCCCCAGTGGTGCCAGTGACCTCTCTGGACTCACGGCACTGCATCCCCAGTGGTGCCAGTGCACTCTCTGGACCCACTGCAGTGCATCCCCAGTGGTGCCAGTGCACTCTCTGGACTCACTGCGCTGCATCCCCAGTGGTGCCAAGGCACTCTCTGGACTCCCTGTAGTGCATCACTCGTGGTGCCAGTGCACTCTCTGGACTCACTGCACTGCATCCCCAGTGGTGCCAGTGCACTCTCTGGACTCACTGCAGTGCATCCCCAGTGCTGCGAGTGCACTCTTTGGACTCATTGTACTGAATTCCCGGTGGTGCCAGTGCACTCTCTGGACTCACAGCACTGCATCCCCAGTGGTGCCAGTGAACTCTCTGGACTCACTGCACTTCATCCCCAGTGGTGCCAGTGCACTCTCTGGACTCACTGCACTGCATCCCCAGTGGTGCCAGGTCACACTCTGGACTCACTGCACTGCATCCCCAGTGGTGCCAGGTCACTCTCTGGACTCACTGCGCTGCATCCCCAGTGGTGCCAGTGCACTCTCTGGACTCACGGCACTGCATTCCCAGTGGTGCCAGTGCACTCTCTGAACTCACTGCACTGCATCCCCAGTGGTGCCAGTGCACTCTCTGGACTCACTGCACTGCATCCCCAGTGGTGCCAGTGCACTCTCTGGACTCACTGCACTGCATCCCCAGTGGTGCCAGTGCACTCTCTGGACTCACTGCACTGCATCCCCAGTGGTGCCAGTGAACTCTCTGGACCCACTGCACTGCATCCCCAGTGGTGCCAGTGCACTCTCTGGACTCACTGCACTGCATCCCCAGTGGTGCCAGTGCACTCTCTGCACTCACTGCACTGCGTCCCCACTGGTTCCAGGATACTCTCTGGACTCACTGCACTGCATCCCCAGTGGTGCCAGGGCACTCTCTGGACTCACTGCACTGCATCCCCAGTGGTGCCAGTGAACTCTCTGGACTCACCGGGGTGCATCCCCACTGGTGCCAGGGTACTCTCTGGACTCACTGCACTGCATCCCCAGTGGTGCCAGGGCACTCTCTCGACTCACTGCACTGCATCCCCAGTGGTGCCAGGGCACTCTCTGGACTCACTGCACTGCATCCCCAGTGGTGCCAGTGCACTCTCTGGACTCACTCCATTGCATCCCCAGTGGTGCCAGTGCATTCTCTGGACTCACTGCAGTGTATCCCCAGTGGTGCCAGTGCACTCTCTGGACACACTGCACTGCATCCCCAGTGGTGCCAGTGCGCTCTCTTGAGTCACTGCAGTGCATCCCCAGTGGTGCCAGTGCACTCTCTGGACTCACTCCATTGCATCCCCAGTGGTGCCAGTGCACTCTCTGGACTCACTGCAGTGTATCCCCAGTGGTGCCAGTGCACTCTCTGGACTCACTGCACTGCATCCCCAGTGGTGCCAGTGCACTCTCTGGACTCACTGCACTGCATCCCCAGTGGTGACAGTGCACTCTCTGGACTCACTAGCACTGCATCCCCAGTGGTGCCAGTGCACTCTCTGGACTCACTGTAGTGCATCCCCAGTGGTGCCAGTGCACTCTCTGGACTCACCGGGGTGCATCCCCAGTGGTGCCAGTACACTCTCTGGACTCACTGCACTTCATCCCCAGTGGTGCCAGTGCACTCTCTGGACTCACTGCACTGCATCCCCAGTGGTGCCAGGTCACACTCTGGACTCACTGCACTGCATCCCCAGTGGTGCCAGTAAACTCTCTGGACTCACTGCACTCCATCCCCACTGGTGCCAGTGCACACTCTGGACTCACGGCACTGCATCCCCAGTGGTGCCAGTGGACTCTCTGGACTCACTGCACTGCATCCCCAGTGGTGCCAGTGCACTCTCTGGACTCACGGCACTGCATCCCCAGTGGTGCCAGTGCACTCTCTGGACTCACTGCACTGCATCCCCAGTGGTGCCAGTGCACTCTCTGGACTCACTGCACTGCATCCCCAGTGGTGCCAGTGCACTCTCTGGACTCACTGCACTGCATCCCCAGTGGTGCCACTGCACTCTCTGGACTCACTGCACTGCATCCCCTGTGGTGCCATTGCACACTCTGGACTCACGGTACTGCATCCCCAGTGGTGCCAGTGCACTCTCTGGACTGACGGAACTGCATCCCCATTGGTGCCAGTGAACTCTCTGGACTCACTGCACTGCATCCCCACTAGTGCCAGGATACTCTCTGGACTCACTGCACTGCATCCCCAGTGGTGCCAGGGCACTCTCTGGACTCACTGCACTGCAGCCCCGGTGGTGCCAGTGAACTCTCTGGACTCACTGCACTGCATCCCCACTGGTGCCAGGGTACTCTCTGGACTCACTGCAGTGCATCCCCAGTGGTGCCAGTGCACTCTCTGGACTCACCGGGGTGCATCCCCAGTGGTGCCAGTGCACTCTCTGGACTCTCTGCAGTGTATCCCCAGTGGTGCCAGTGCACTCTCTGGACTCACTGCACTGCATCCCCGGTGGAGCCAGTGCACTCTCTGGACTCACGGCACTGCATCCCCAGTGGTGCCAGTGCACTCTCTGGACTCACTGCACTGCATCCCCAGTGGTGCCAGTGCACTCTCTGGACTCACTGCACTGCATCCCCAGTGGTGCCAGTGCACACTCTGGACTCACGGCACTGCATCCCCAGTGGTGCTAGTGCACTCTCTGGACTCACGGCACTGCATCCCCAGTGGTGCCAGTGCACTCTCTGGACTCACTGTAGTGCATCCCCAGTTTTGCCAGTGCACTCTCTGGACTCACCAGGGTGCATCCCCTGTGGTGCAGGTGCACTCTCTGGACTCACTGCACTTCATCCCCAGTGGTGCCACTGCACTCTCTGGACTCACTGCACTGCATCCCCAGTGGTGACAGGTCACTCTCTGGACTCACTGCACTGCATCCCCAGTGGTTCCAGTGCACTCTCTGGACTCACTGCACTGCATCCCCAGTGGTGCCAGTGCACTCTCTGGACTCACTGCACTCCATTTCCAGTGGTGCCAGTGCACTCTCTGGACTCACTGCACTGCATCCCCAGTGGTTCCAGTGCACTCTCTGGACTCACTGCACTCCATTTCCAGTGGTGCCAGTGCACTCTCTGAAATCATTGCAGTGCATCCCCAGTGGTGCCAGTGCACTCTCTGGACTCACTGCACTGCATCCCCAGTGGTGCCAGTGCACTCTCTGGATCATTGCAGTGCATCCCCGGTGGTGCCAGTGCACACTCTGGACTCACTGCAGTGCATCCCCAGTGGTGCCAGTGCACTCTCTGGACTCACTGCACTGCACCTCCAGTGGTGCCAGTGCCCTCTCTGGACTCACTGCACTGCATCCCCAGTGGTGCCACTGCACTCTCTGGAGTCACTGCACTGCATCTCCAGTGTTGCCAGAGCACTCTCTGGACTCACTGCACTGCATCTCCAGTGTTGCAAGTGCACTCTCTGGACTCACTGCAGTGCATCCCCAGTGGTGCCAGTGCACTCTCTGGACTCACTGGCCTGCATCACCAGTGGTGCCAGTGCACTCTCTGGACTCACTGGCGTGCATCCCCAGTGGTGCCAGTGCACTCTCTGGACTCACGGCACTGCATCCCCAGTGGTGCCAGTGCACTCTCTGGACTCTCTGCAGTGCATCCCCAGTGGTGCCAGTGCACTCTCTGGACTCACTGCACTGCATCCCCAGTGGTGCCAGTGCACTCTCTGGACTCACTGCACTGCATCCCCAGTGGTGCCAGTGCACTCTCTGGACTCACTGCGCTGCATCCCCAGTGGTGCCAAGGCACTCTCTGGACTCCCTGTAGTGCATCACTCGTGGTGCCATTGCACTCTCTGGACTCACTGCACTGCATCCCCAGTGGCGCCAGGGCACTCTCTGGACTCACTGCACTGCATCCCCAGTGGTGCCAGTGCACTCTCTGGACTCACTGCAGTGCATCCCCAGTGCTGCGAGTGCACTCTTTGGACTCATTGTACTGAATTCCCGGTGGTGCCAGTGCACTCTCGGGACTCACAGCACTGCATCCCCAGTGGTGCCAGTGCACTCTCTGGACTCACTGCACTTCATCCCCAGTGGTGCCAGTGCACTCTCTGGACTCACTGCACTGCATCCCCAGTGGTTCCAGGTCACACTCTGGACTCACTGCACTGCATTCCCACTGGTGCCAGTGCACTCTCTGGACTCACTGCACTGCATCCCCAGTGGTGCCAGTGCACTCTCTGGACTCACGGCACTGCATTCCCAGTGGTGCCAGTCCACTCTCTGAACTCACTGCACTGCATCCCCAGTGGTGCCAGTGCACTCTCTGGACTCACTGCACTGCATCCCCAGTGGTGCCAGTGCACTCTCTGGACTCACTGCACTGCATCCCCAGTGGTGCCAGTGCACTCTCTGGACTCACGGCACTGCATCCCCAGTGGTGCCAGTGCACTCTCTGGACTCACGGCACTGCATCCCCAGTGGTGCCAGTGCACTCTCTGGACTCTCTGCAGTGCATCCCCAGTGGTGCCAGTGCACTCTCTGGACTCACTGCACTGCATCCCCAGTGGTGCCAGTGCACTCTCTGGACTCACTGCACTGCATCCCCAGTGGTGCCAGTGCACTCTCTGGACTCACTGCGCTGCATCCCCAGTGGTGCCAAGGCACTCTCTGGACTCCCTGTAGTGCATCACTCGTGGTGCCAGTGCACTCTCTGGACTCACTGCACTGCATCCCCAGTGGCGCCAGGGCACTCTCTGGACTCACTGCACTGCATCCCCAGTGGTGCCAGTGCACTCTCTGGACTCACTGCAGTGCATCCCCAGTGCTGCGAGTGCACTCTTTGGACTCATTGTACTGAATTCCCGGTGGTGCCAGTGCACTCTCGGGACTCACAGCACTGCATCCCCAGTGGTGCCAGTGCACTCTCTCGACTCACTGCACTTCATCCCCAGTGGTGCCAGTGCACTCTCTGGACTCACTGCACTGCATCCCCAGTGGTGCCAGTGCACTCTCTGGACTCACTGCACTGCATCCCCAGTGGTGCCAGTGCACTCTCTGGACTCACTGCACTGCATCCCCAGTGGTGCCAGTGCACTCTCTGGACTCACTGCACTGCATCCCCAGTGGTGCCAGTGCACTCTCTGGACTCACGGCACTGCATCCCCAGTGGTGCCAGGGCACTCTCTGGACTCACTGCACTGCATCCCCAGTGGTGCCAGTGCACTCTCTGGACTCACTGCACTGCATCCCCAGTGGTGCCAGTGCACTCTCTGGACTCACTGCACTGCATCCCCACTGGTGCCAGGATACTCTCTGGACTCACTGCACTGCATCCCCAGTGGTGCCAGTGCACTCTCTCGACTCACTGCACTGCATCCCCAGTGGTGCCAGGGCACTCTCTGGACTCACTGCACTGCATCCCCAGTGGTGCCAGTGCACTCTCTGGACTCACTGCAGTGCATCTCCAGTGGTGCCAGTGCACTCTCTGGACTCTCTGCAGTGTATCACCAGTGGTGCCAGTGCACTCTCTGGACTCACTGCACTGCATCTCCAGTGGTGCCAGGGTACTCTCTGGACTCACGGCACTGCATCCCCAGTGGTGCCAGTGTATTCTCTGAACTCACTGCACTGCATCCCCAGTGGTGCCAGGGCACTCTCTGGACTCACTGCACTGCATCCCCAGTGGTTCCAGTGCACTCTCTGGACTCACTGCAGTGCATCCCCAGTGTTGCCAGTGCACTCTCTGGACTCACTGCAGTGCATCCCCAGTGCTGCCAGTGCACTCTTTGGACTCACTGCACTGAATTCCCGGTAGTGCCAGTGCACTCTCTGGACTCACAGCACTGCATCCCCAGTGGTGCCAGTGAACTCTCTGGACCCACTGCACTGCATCCCCACTGGTGCCAGTGCACTCTCTGGACTCACTGCAGTGCATCCCCAGTGGTGCCAGTGCACTCTCTGGACTCACTGCAGTGCATCCCCAGTGGTGCCAGTGCACTCTCTGGACTCACTGCACTGCATCCCCAGTGGTGCCAGTGCACTCTCTGGACTCACTGCACTGCATCCCCAGTGGTGCCAGTGCACTCTCTGGACTCACTGCGCTGCATCCCCAGTGGTGCCAAGGCACTCTCTGGACTCCCTGTAGTGCATCACTCGTGGTGCCAGTGCACTCTCTGGACTCACTGCACTGCATCCCCAGTGGCGCCAGGGCACTCTCTGGACTCACTGCACTGCATCCCCAGTGGTGCCAGTGCACTCTCTGGACTCACTGCACTGCATCCCCAGTGCTGCCAGTGCACTCTTTGGACTCACTGTACTGAATTCCCGGTGGTGCCCGTGCACTCTCTGGACTCACAGCACTGCATCCCCAGTGGTGCCAGTGAACTCTCTGGACTCACTGCACTGCATCCCCAGTGGTGCCAATGCACTCTCTGGACTCACTGCACTGCATCCCCAGTGGTGCCAGTGCACTCTCTGGACTCACCGGAGTGCATCCCCAGTGGTGCCAGTGCACTCTCTGGACTCACTGCACTTCATCCCCAGTGGTGCCAGTGCACTCTCTGGACTCACTGCACTGCATCCCCAGTGGTGCCAGGTCACACTCTGGACTCACTGCACTGCATCCCCAGTGGTGCCAGTGCACTCTCTGGACTCACTGCACTGCATCCCCAGTGGTGCCAGTGCACTCTCTGGACTCACGGCACTGCATTCCCAGTGGTGCCAGTGCACTCTCTGGACTCACTGCACTGCATCCCCAGTGGTGCCAGTGCACTCTCTGGACTCACTGTAGTGCATCCCCAGTGGTGCCAGTGCACTCTCTGGACTCACTGCACTGCATCCCCACTGGTGCCAGTGCACTCTCTGGACTCACTGCACTGCATCCCCAGTGGTGCCAGTGCACTCTCTGGACTCACTGCACTGCATCCCCACTGGTGCCAGGATAATCTCTGGACTCACTGCACTGCATCCCCAGTGGTGCCAGGGCACTCTCTGGACTCACTGCACTGCATCCCCAGTGGTGCCAGTGAACTCTCTGGACTCACTGTACTGCATCCCCACTGGTGCCAGGGTACTCTCTGGACTCACTGCACTGCATCCCCAGTGGTGCCAGGGCACTCTCTGGACTCACTGCACTGCATCCCCAGTGGTGCCAGGGCACTCTCTGGACTCACTGCACTGCATCCCCAGTGGTGCCAGTGCACTCTCTGGACTCACTGCAGTGCATCTCCAGTGGTGCCAGTGCACTCTCTGGACTCTCTGCAGTGTATCCCCAGTGGTGCCAGTGCACTCTCTGGACTCACTGCACTGCATCCCCACTGGTGCCAGTGCATTCTCTGGACTCACGGCACTGCATCCCCAGTGGTGCCAGTGTATTCTCTGAACTCACTGGACTGCATCCCCAGTGGTGCCAGTGCACTCTCTGGACTCACGGCACTGCATTCCCAGTGGTGCCAGTGCACTCTCTGAACTCACTGCACTGCATCCCCAGTGGTTCCAGTGCACTCTCTGGACTCACTGCACTGCATCCCCAGTGTTGCCAGTGCACTCTCTGGACTCACTGCACTGCATCCCCAGTGCTGCCAGTGCACTCTTTGGACTCACTGCACTGAATTCCCGGTAGTGCCAGTGCACTCTCTGGACTCACAGCACTGCATCCCCAGTGGTGCTAGTGAACTCTCTGGACCCACTGCACTGCATCACCACTGGTGCCAGTGCACTCTCTGGACTCACTGCACTGCATCCCCAGTGGTGCCAGTGCACTCTCTGGACTCACTGCACTGCATCCCCAGTGGTGGCAGTGCACACTCTGGACTCACGGCACTGCATCCCCAGTGGTGCTAGTGCACTCTCTGGACTCACGGCACTGCATCCCCAGTGGTGCCAGTGCACTCTCTGGACTCACTGCACTGCATCCCCAGTGGTGCCAGTTTACTCTCTGGACTCACTGCACTGCATCCCCAGTGGTGCCAGTGCACTCTCTGGACTCACTGCACTTCATCCCCAGTGGTGCCAGTGCACTCTCTGGACTCACTGCACTTCATCCCCAGTGGTGCCAGTGCACTCTCTGGACTCACTGCACTGCATCCCCAGAGGTGCCAGTGCACTCTCTGGACTCACTGCAGTGCATCCCCAGTGGTGCCAGTGCACTCTCTGGACTCATTGCAGTGCATCCCCGGTGGTGACAGTGCACTCTCTGGACTCACTGCGCTGCATCCCCAGTGGTGCTAGTGCACTCTCTGGACCAACGGCACTGCATCCCCAGTGGTGCCAGTGCACTCTCTGGACTCACTGCAGTGCATCCCCAGTAGGGCCAGTGCACTCTCTGGACTCACTGCACTGCATCCCCAGTGGTGCCAGTGCACTCTCTGGACTCACTGCACTGCATCCCCAGTGGTGCCAGTGCACTCTCTGGACTCACGGCACTGCATCCCCAGTGGTGCCAGAGCACTCTCTGGACTCATTGCAGTGCATCCCCAGTGGTGCCAGTGCACACTCTGGACTCACTGCACTGCATCCCCAGTGGTGCCAGTGCACTCTCTGGACTCACTGCACTGCATCCCCAGTGGTGCCAGTGCCCTCTCTGGACTCACTGCACTGCATCCCCAGTGGTGCCAGTGCACTCGCTGGAGTCACTGCACTGCATCTCCAGTGTTGCAAGTGCGCTCTCTGGACTCACTGGACTGCATCACCAGTGGTGCCGGTGCGCTCTCTGGATTCACGGCACTGCATCCCCAGTGGTGCCAGTGCACTCTCTGCACTCACTGCACTGCATCCCCAGTGGTGCCAGTGAACTCTCTGGACTCACTGCACTGCATCCCTAGTGGTGCCAGTGCACTCTCTTGAGTCACTGCACTGCATCCCCATTGGTGCCAGTGCACTCTCTGGACTCACTGTAGTGCATCCCCACTGGTGCCAGTGCACTCTCTGGACTCACTGCACTGCACCCCCAGTGGTGCCAGTGCACTCTCTGGACTCACAGCACTGCATCCCCACTGGTGCCAGTGCACTCGCTGGACTCACGGCACTGCATCCCCAGTGGTGCCAGTGCACACTCTGGACTCACTGCACTGCATCCCCAGTGGTGCCAGGGTACTCTCTGGACTCACTGCACTGCATCCCCAGTGGTGCCAAGGCACTCTCTGGACTCACTGCACTGCATTGCCATTGGTGCCAGTGCACTCTCTGGACTCATTGCAGTGCATCCTCAGTGGTGCCAGTGCACTCTCTGGACTCACTGCACTGCATCCCCAGTGGTGCCAGTGCACTCTCTGGACTCACTGCAGTGCATCCCCAGTGGTGCCAGGGCACTCTCTGGACTCACTGGGGTGCATCCCCAATAGAGCCAGTGCCCTCTCTGGACTCACTGCAGTGCATCCCCAGTGGTGCCAGTGCACTCTCTGGACTCACCGCACTGCATCCCCAGTGGTGCCAGTGCACTCTCTGGACTCACTGCAGTGCATCCCCAGTGGTGCCAGTGCACTCTCTGGACTCATTTCACTGCATCCCCAGTGGTGCCAGTGTACTCTCTGGACTCACTGCACTGCATCCCCAGTGGTGCCAGTGCACTCTCTGGACTCACTGCACTGCATCCCCAGTGGTGCCAGTGCACTCTCTGAGCTCACTGCAGTGCATCCCCAGTGGTGCCAGTGCACTCTCTGGACTCACTGCACTGCATCCCCAGTGGTGCCAGGGCACTCTCTGGACTCACTGCACTGCATCCCCTGTGGTTCCAGTGCACTCTCTGGACTCACTGCAGTGCATCCCCAGTGTTGCCAGTGCACTCTCTGGACGCACTGCACTGCATCCCCAGTGCTGCCAGTGCACTCTTTGGACTCACTGCACTGAATTCCCGTCAGTGCCAGTGCACTCTCTGGACTCACTGCACTGCATCCCCAGTGGTGCCAGTGAACTCTCTGGACCCACTGCACTGTATCCCCACTGGTGCCAGTGCACTCTCTGGACTCACTGCACTGCATCCCCAGTGGTGCCAGTGCACTCTCTGGACTCACTGCACTGCATCCCCAGTGGTGGCAGTGCACACTCTGGACTCACGGCAATGCATCCCCAGTGGTGCTAGTGCACTCTCTGGACTCACGGCACTGCATCCCCAGTGGTGCCAGTGCACTCTCTGGACTCACTGCACTGCATCCCCAGTAGTGCCAGGGTACTCTCTGGACTCACTGCACTGCATCCCCAGTGGTGCCAGTGCACTCTCTGGACTCACTGCACTGCATCCCCAGTGGTGCCAGTGCACTCTCTGGACTCACTGCACTTCATCCCCAGTGGTGCCAGTGCACTCTCTGGACTCACTGCACTGCATCCCCAGAGGTGCCAGTGCACTCTCTGGACTCACTGCAGTGCATCCCCAGTGGTGCCAGTGCACTCTCTGGACTCACTGCACTGCATCCCCAGTGGTGCCAGTGCACTCTCTGGACTCACTGCACTGCATCCCCACTGGTGCCAGGATAATCTCTGGACTCACTGCACTGCTACCCCAGTGGTGCCAGGGCACTCTCTGGACTCACTGCACTGCATCCCCAGTGGTGCCAGTGAACTCTCTGGACTCACTGTACTGCATCCCCACTGGTGCCAGGGTACTCTCTGGACTCACTGCACTGCATCCCCAGTGGTGCCAGGGCACTCTCTGGACTCACTGCACTGCATCCCCAGTGGTGCCAGGGCACTCTCTGGACTCACTGCACTGCATCCCCAGTGGTGCCAGTGCACTCTCTGGACTCACTGCAGTGCATCTCCAGTGGTGCCAGTGCACTCTCTGGACTCTCTGCAGTGTATCCCCAGTGGTGCCAGTGCACTCTCTGGACTCACTGCACTGCATCCCCACTGGTGCCAGTGCATTCTCTGGACTCACGGCACTGCATCCCCAGTGGTGCCAGTGTATTCTCTGAACTCACTGGACTGCATCCCCAGTGGTGCCAGTGCACTCTCTGGACTCACGGCACTGCATCCCCAGTGGTGCCAGTGCACTCTCTGAACTCACTGCACTGCATCCCCAGTGGTTCCAGTGCACTCTCTGGACTCACTGCACTGCATCCCCAGTGTTGCCAGTGCACTCTCTGGACTCACTGCACTGCATCCCCAGTGCTGCCAGTGCACTCTTTGGACTCACTGCACTGAATTCCCGGTAGTGCCAGTGCACTCTCTGGACTCACAGCACTGCATCCCCAGTGGTGCTAGTGAACTCTCTGGACCCACTGCACTGCATCCCCAGTGGTGCTAGTGCACTCTCTGGACTCACGGCACTGCATCCCCAGTGGTGCCAGTGCACTCTCTGGACTCACTGCACTGCATCCCCAGTGGTGCCAGTTTACTCTCTGGACTCACTGCACTGCATCCCCAGTGGTGCCAGTGCACTCTCTGGACTCACTGCACTGCATCCCCAGTGGTGCCAGTGCACTCTCTGGACTCACTGCACTTCATCCCCAGTGGTGCCAGTGCACTCTCTGGACTCACTGCACTGCATCCCCAGAGGTGCCAGTGCACTCTCTGGACTCACTGCAGTGCATCCCCAGTGGTGCCAGTGCACTCTCTGGACTCATTGCAGTGCATCCCCGGTGGTGACAGTGCACTCTCTGGACTCACTGCGCTGCATCCCCAGTGGTGCCAAGGCACTCTCTGGACTCACTGCAGTGCATCCCCAGTGGTGCCAGTGCACTCTCTGGACTCACTGCAGTGCATCCCCAGTAGGGCCAGTGCACTCTCTGGACTCACTGCACTGCATCCCCAGTGGTGCCAGTGCACTCTCTGGACTCACTGCACTGCATCCCCAGTGGTGCCAGTGCACTCTCTGGACTCACGGCACTGCATCCCCAGTGGTGCCAGTGCTCTCTCTGGACTCATTGCAGTGCATCCCCAGTGGTGCCAGTGCACACTCTGGACTCACTGCAGTGCATCCCCAGTGGTGCCAGTGCACTCTCTGGACTCACTGCACTGCATCCCCAGTGGTGCCAGTGCCCTCTCTGGACTCACTGCACTGCATCCGCAGTGGTGCCAGTGCACTCGCTGGAGTCACTGCACTGCATCTCCAGTGTTGCAAGTGCGCTCTCTGGACTCACTGGACTGCATCACCAGTGGTGCCGGTGCGCTCTCTGGATTCACGGCACTGCATCCCCAGTGGTGCCAGTGCACTCTCTGCACTCACTGCACTGCATCCCCATTGGTGCCAGTGAACTCTCTGGACTCACTGCACTGCATCCCTAGTGGTGCCAGTGCACTCTCTTGAGTCACTGCACTGCATCCCCATTGGTGCCAGTGCACTCTCTGGACTCACTGTAGTGCATCCCCACTGGTGCCAGTGCACTCTCTGGACTCACTGCACTGCACCCCCAGTGGTGCCAGTGCACTCTCTGGACTCACAGCACTGCATCCCCACTGGTGCCAGTGCACTCGCTGGACTCACTGCACTGCATCCCCAGTGGTGCCAGTGCACACTCTGGACTCACTGCACTGCATCCCCAGTGGTGCCAGGGTACTCTCTGGACTCACTGCACTGCATCCCCAGTGGTGCCAAGGCACTCTCTGGACTCACTGCACTGCATTGCCATTGGTGCCAGTGCACTCTCTGGACTCATTGCAGTGCATCCTCAGTGGTGCCAGTGCACTCTCTGGACTCACTGCACTGCATCCCCAGTGGTGCCAGTGCACTCTCTGGACTCACTGCAGTGCATCCCCAGTGGTGCCAGGGCACTCTCTGGACTCACTGGGGTGCATCCCCAATAGTGCCAGTGCCCTCTCTGGACTCACTGCAGTGCATCCCCAGTGGTGCCAGTGCACTCTCTGGACTCACCGCACTGCATCCCCAGTGGTGCCAGTGCACTCTCTGGACTCACTGCAGTGCATCCCCAGTGGTGCCAGTGCACTCTCTGGACTCATTTCACTGCATCCCCAGTGGTGCCAGTGTACTCTCTGGACTCACTGCACTGCATCCCCAGTGGTGCCAGTGCACTCTCTGGACTCACTGCACTGCATCCCCAGTGGTGCCAGTGCACTCTCTGAACTCACTGCAGTGCATCCCCAGTGGTGCCAGGGCACTCTCTGGACTCACTGCACTGCATCCCCAGGGGTTCCAGTGCACTCTCTGGACTCACTGCAGTGCATCCCCAGTGTTGCCAGTGCACTCTCTGGACTCACTGCACTGCATCCCCAGTGCTGCCAGTGCACTCTTTGGACTCACTGCACTGAATTCCCGTCAGTGCCAGTGCACTCTCTGGACTCACTGCACTGCATCCCCAGTGGTGCCAGTGAACTCTCTGGACCCACTGCACTGCATCCCCACTGGTGCCAGTGCACTCTCTGGACTCACTGCACTGCATCCCCAGTGGTGCCAGTGCACTCTCTGGACTCACTGCACTGCATCCCCAGTGGTGGCAGTGCACACTCTGGACTCACGGCAATGCATCCCCAGTGGTGCTAGTGCACTCTCTGGACTCACGGCACTGCATCCCCAGTGGTGCCAGTGCACTCTCTGGACTCACTGCACTGCATCCCCAGTGGTGCCAGGGTACTCTCTGGACTCACTGCACTGCATCCCCAGTGGTGCCAGTGCACTCTCTGGACTCACTGCACTGCATCACCAGTGGTGCCAGTGCACTCTCTGGACTCACTGCACTTCATCCCCAGTGGTGCCAGTGCACTCTCTGGACTCACTGCACTGCATCCCCAGAGGTGCCAGTGCACTCTCTGGACTCACTGCAGTGCATCCCCAGTGGTGCCAGTGCACTCTCTGGACTCACTGCACTGCATCCCCAGTGGTGCCAGTGCACTCTCTGGACTCATTGCAGTGCATCCCCAGTGGTGCCAGTGCACTCTCTGGACTCACTGCACTGCATCCCCAGTGGTGCCAGTGCACTCTCTGGACTCACGGCACTGCATCCCCAGTGGTGCCAGTGCACTCTCTGGACTCATTGCAGTGCATCCCCGGTGGTGCCAGTGCACACTCTGGACTCACTGCAGTGCATCCCCAGTGGTGCCAGTGCACTCTCTGGACTCACTGCACTGCATCCCCAGTGGTGCCAGTGCACTCTCTGGACTCACTGCACTGCATCCCCAGTGGTGCCAGTGCACTCTCTGGAGTCACTGCACTGCATCTCCAGTGTTGCAAGTGCGCTCTCTGGACTCACTGGACTGCATCACCAGTGGTGCCAGTGCGCTCTCTGGACTCAGGGCACTGCATCCCCAGTGGTGCCAGTGCACTCTCTGGACTCACTGTAGTGCATCCCCACTGGTGCCAGTGCACTCTCTGGACTCACTGCACTGCACCCTCAGTGGTGCCAGTGCACTCTCTGGACTCACAGTACTGCGTCCCCAATGGTGCCACTGCACTCTCTGGACTCACTGCACTGCATCCCCAGTGGTGCCGGGGCACTCTCTGGACTCACTGCAGTGCATCCCCAGTGGTGCCAGTGCCCTCTGTGGACTCACTGCACTACATCCCCAGTAGGGCCAGTGCAATCTCTGCAGTCACTGCACTGCATCCCCAGTGGTGCCAGTGAACTCTCTGGACTCACTGCACTGCATCCCTAGTGGTGCCAGTGCACTCTCTTGAGTCACTGCACTGCATCCCCAGTGGTGCCAGTGCACTCTCTGGACTCACTGTAGTGCATCCCCACTGGTGCCAGTGCACTCTCTGGACTCACGGCAATGCATCCCCAGTGGTGCTAGTGCACTCTCTGGACTCACGGCACTGCATCCCCAGTGGTGCCAGTGCACTCTCTGGACTCACTGCACTGCATCCCCAGTGGTGCCAGGGTACTCTCTGGACTCACTGCACTGCATCCCCAGTGGTGCCAGTGCACTCTCTGGACTCACTGCACTGCATCACCAGTGGTGCCAGTGCACTCTCTGGACTCACTGCACTTCATCCCCAGTGGTGCCAGTGCACTCTCTGGACTCACTGCACTGCATCCCCAGAGGTGCCAGTGCACTCTCTGGACTCACTGCAGTGCATCCCCAGTGGTGCCAGTGCACTCTCTGGACTCACTGCACTGCATCCCCAGTGGTGCCAGTGCACTCTCTGGACTCATTGCAGTGCATCCCCAGTGGTGCCAGTGCACTCTCTGGACTCACTGCACTGCATCCCCAGTGGTGCCAGTGCACTCTCTGGACTCACGGCACTGCATCCCCAGTGGTGCCAGTGCACTCTCTGGACTCATTGCAGTGCATCCCCGGTGGTGCCAGTGCACACTCTGGACTCACTGCAGTGCATCCCCAGTGGTGCCAGTGCACTCTCTGGACTCACTGCACTGCATCCCCAGTGGTGCCAGTGCACTCTCTGGAGTCACTGCACTGCATCTCCAGTGTTGCAAGTGCGCTCTCTGGACTCACTGGACTGCATCACCAGTGGTGCCAGTGCGCTCTCTGGACTCAGGGCACTGCATCCCCAGTGGTGCCAGTGCACTCTCTGGACTCACTGTAGTGCATCCCCACTGGTGCCAGTGCACTCTCTGGACTCACTGCACTGCACCCTCAGTGGTGCCAGTGCACTCTCTGGACTCACAGTACTGCGTCCCCAATGGTGCCACTGCACTCTCTGGACTCACTGCACTGCATCCCCAGTGGTGCCGGGGCACTCTCTGGACTCACTGCAGTGCATCCCCAGTGGTGCCAGTGCCCTCTGTGGACTCACTGCACTACATCCCCAGTAGGGCCAGTGCACTCTCTGCAGTCACTGCACTGCATCCCCAGTGGTGCCAGTGAACTCTCTGGACTCACTGCACTGCATCCCTAGTGGTGCCAGTGCACTCTCTTGAGTCACTGCACTGCATCCCCAGTGGTGCCAGTGCACTCTCTGGACTCACTGTAGTGCATCCCCACTGGTGCCAGTGCACTCTCTGGACTCACTGCACTGCACCCCCAGTGGTGCCAAGGCACTCTCTGGACTCACTGCAGTGCATCCCCACTGCTGAGAGTGCACTCTCTGGACTCATTGCAGTGCATCCTCAGTGGTGCCAGTGCACTCTCTGGACTCACGGCACTGCAATCCCAGTGGTGCCAGTGACCTCTCTGGACTCACTGCACTGCATCCCCAGTGGTGCCAGTGCACTCTCTGGACTCACTGCACTGCATCCCCAGTGGTGCCAGGGCACTCTCTGGACTCACCGAGGTGCATCCCCAATAGTGCCAGTGCCCTCTCTGGAACTCACTGCACTGCATCCCCAGTGGTGCCAGTGCACTCTCTGGACTCACCGCACTGCATCCCCAGTGGTGCCAGTGCACTCTCTGGACTCACTGCAGTGCATCCCCAGTGGTGCCAGTGCACTCTCTGGACTCATTTCACTGCATCCCCAGTGGTGCCAGTGCACTCTCTGGACTCACTGCACTGCATCCCCAGTGGTGCCAGTGCACTCTCTGGACTCACTGCACTGCATCCCCAGTGGTGCCAGTGCACTCTCTGAGCTCACTGCAGTGCATCCCCAGTGGTGCCAGTGCACTCTCTGGACTCACTGCACTGCATCCCCAGTGGTGCAAGTGCACTCTCTGGACTCACTGCACTGCATCCCCAAAGGTGCCAGTGAACTCTCTGGACTCACTGCACTGCATCCCCAGTGGTGCCACTGCACTCTCTGGACTCACTGCACTGCATCCCCAGTGGTGCCAGTGCACTCTCTGGACTCACTGCACTGCATCCCCAGTTGTGCCAGTGAACTCTCTGGACTCACTGCACTGCATCCCTAGTGGTGCCAGTGCACTCTCTTGAGTCACTGCACTGCATCCCCAGTGGTGCCAGTGCACTCTCTGGACTCACTGCACTGCATCCCCAGTGGTGCCAGTGCACTCTCTTGACTCACTGCAGTGCATCCCCAATCGTACCAGTGCAATCTCTGGTCTCACTGCAGTGCATCCCCAGTGGTGCCAGTGCACTCTCTGGACTCACTGCAGTGCATCCCCAGTGGTGCCAGTGCACTCTCTGGACTCACGGCACTGCATCCCCGGTAGTGCCAGTGCACTCTCTGGACTCACTGCACTGCATCCCCAGTGGTGCCAAGGCACTCTCTGGACTCACAGCACTGCATCCCCACTGGTGCCAGTGCACTCTCTGGACTCACTGCACTGCATTGCCAGTGGTGCAAGTGCACACTCTGGACTCACGGCACTGCATCCCCAGTGGTGCTAGTGCACTCTCTGGACCAACGGCACTGCATCCCCAGTGGTGCCAGTGCACTCTCTGGACTCACTGCACTGCATCCCCAGTGGTGCCAGGGCACTCTCTGGACTCACTGCACTGCATCCCCAGTGGTGCCAAGGCACTCTCTGGACTCACTGCACTGCATTGCCATTGGTGCCAGTGCACTCTCTGGACTCATTGCAGTGCATCCCCAGTGGTGCCAGGGCACTCTCTGGACTCACGGCACTGCATCCCCAGTGTTGCCAGTGCACTCTCTGGACTCATTGCACTGCATCCCCGGTGGTGCCAGTGCACACTCTGGACTCACTGCACTGCATCCCCAGTGGTGCCAGTGCACTCTCTGGACTCACTGCACTGCATCCCCAGTGGTGCCAGTGCCCTCTCTGGACTCACTGCACTGCATCCCCAGTGGTGCCAGTGCACTCTCTGGAGTCACTGCACTGCATCTCCAGTGTTGCAAGTGCGCTCTCTGGACTCACTGGACTGCATCACCAGTGGTGCCAGTGCGCTCTCTGGACTCACGGCACTGCACCCCCAGTGGTGCCAGTGCACTCTCTGGACTCACTGTAGTGCATCCCCACTGGTGCCAGTGCACTCTCTGGACTCACTGCACTGCACCTCCAGTGGTGCCAGTGCACTCTCTGGACTCACAGTACTGCATCCCCAGTGGTGCCAGTGCACTCTCTGGACTCACTGCACTGCATCCCCAGTGGTGCCAGTGCACTCTCTGGACTCACTGCACTGCATCCCCAGTGGTGCCAGGGTACTCTCTGGACTCACTGCACTGCATTGCCATTGGTGCCAGTGCACTCTCTGGACTCACTGCAGTGCATCCCCAGTGGTGCCAGGGTACTCTCTGGACTCACTGCACTGCATCCCCAGTGGTGCCAGTGCACTCTCTGGACTCACTGCAGTGCATCCCCAGTGGTGCCAGTGCACTCTCTGGACTCACTGCACTGCATCCCCAGTGGTGCCAGTGCACTCTCTGAACTCACTGAACTACATCCCCAGTGGTGCCAGTGCACTCTCTGGACTCACTGCACTGCATCCCCAGTGGTGCCAGGGCACTCTCTGGACTCATTTCACTGCATCCCCAGTGGTGCCAGTGCACTCTCTGGAGTCACTGCACTGCATCCCCAGTGGTGCCAGTGCACTCTCTGAGCTCACTGCAGTGCATCCCCAGTGGTGCCAGTGCACTCTCTGGACTCACTGCACTGCATCCCCAGTGGTGCCAGTGCACTCTCTGTCCTCACTGAACTGCGTCCCCAATGGTGCCAGTGCACTCTCTGGACTCACTGCACTGCATCCCCAGTGGTGCCACTGCACTCTCTGGACTCACTGCACTGCATCCCCAGTGGTGCCGGGGCACTCTCTGGACTCACTGCAGTGCATCCCCAGTGGTGCCAGTGCCCTCTGTGGACTCACTGCACTACATCCCCAGTAGGGCCAGTGCACTCTCTGCACTCACTGCACTGCATCCCCAGTGGTGCCAGTGAACTCTCTGGACTCACTGCACTGCATCCCTAGTGGTGCCAGTGCACTCTCTTGAGTCACTGCACTGCATCCCCAGTGGTGCCAGTGCACTCTCTGGACTCACTGTAGTGCATCCCCACTGGTGCCAGTGCACTCTCTGGACTCACTGCACTGCACCCCCAGTGGTGCCAGTGCACTCTCTGGACTCACAGCACTGCATCCCCAGTGGTGCCAGGATACTCTCTGGACTCACTGCACTGCATCCCCAGTGGTGCCAGTGCACACTCTGGACTCACTGCACTGCATCCCCAGTGGTGCCAGGGTACTCTCTGGACTCACGGCACTGCATCCCCAGTGGTGCCAAGGCACTCTCCGGACTCACTGCACTGCATTGCCATTGGTGCCAGTGCACTCTCTGGACTCATTGCAGTGCATCCTCAGTGGTGCCAGTGCACTCTCTGGACTCACGGCACTGCATCCCCAGTGGTGCCAGTGCACTCTCTGGACTCACTGCACTGCATCCCCAGTGGTGCCAGGGCACTCTCTGGACTCACCGGGATGCATCCCCAATAGTGCCAGTGCCCTCTCTGGACTCACTGCAGGGCATCCCCAGTGGTGCCAGTGCACTCTCTGGACTCACCGCACTGCATCCCCAGTGGTGCCAGTGCACTCTCTGGACTCACTGCAGTGCTTCCCCAGTGGTGCCAGTGCACTCTCTGGACTCATTTCACTGCATCCCCAGTGGTGCCAGTGCACTCTCTGGACTCACTGCACTGCATCCCCAGTGGTGCCAGTGCACTCTCTGGAGTCACTGCACTGCATCCCCAGTGGTGCCAGTGCACTCTCTGAGCTCACTGCAGTGCATCCCCAGTGGTGCCAGTGCACTCTCTGGACTCACTGCACTGCATCCCCAGTGGTGCCAGTGCACTCTCTGGACTCACTGCACTGCATCCCCAAAGGTGACAGTGAACTCTCTGGACTCACTGCACTGCATCCCCAGTGGTGCCACTGCACTCTCTCGACTCACTGCACTGCATCCCCAGTGGTGCCGGGGCACTCTCTGGACTCACTGCACTGCATCCCCAGTGGTGCCAGTGCCCTCTGTGGACTCACTGCACTGCATCCCCAGTGGTGCCAGTGCACTCTCTGGACTCACTGCACTGCATCCCCAGTTGTGCCAGTGAACTCTCTGGACTCACTGCACTGCATCCCTAGTGGTGCCAGTGCACTCTCTTGAGTCACTGCACTGCATCCCCAGTGGTGCCAGTGCACTCTCTGGACTCACTGCACTGCATCCCCAGTGGTGCCAGTGCACTCTCTGGACTCACTGCAGTGCATCCCCAATCGTACCAGTGCAATCTCTGGTCTCACTGCAGTGCATCCCCAGTGGTGCCAGTGCACTCTCTGGACTCACTGCAGTGCATCCCCAGTGGTGCCAGTGCACTCTCTGGACTCACGGCACTGAATCCCCGGTAGTGCCAGTGCACTCTCTGGACTCACTGCACTGCATCCCCAGTGGTGCCAAGGCACTCTCTGGACTCACAGTACTGCATCCCCAGTGGTGCCAGTGCACTCTCTGGACTCACTGCAGTGCATCCCCAGTGGTGCCAGTGCACTCTCTGGACTCACTGCACTGCATCCCCTGTGTTGCCAGTGCACTCTCTGGACTCACGGCACTGCATCCCCAGTGGTGCTAGTGCACTCTCTGGACTCACTGCACTGCATCCCCAGTGGTGCCAGTGACCTCTCTGGACTCACTGCACTGCATCCCCAGTGGTGCCAGTGCACTCTCTGGACTCACCGGGGTGCATCCCCAATAGTGCCAGTGCCCTCTCTGGACTCACTGCAGTGCATCCCCAGTGCTGCCAGTGCACTCTCTGGACTCACTGCACTGCATCCCCAGGGGTGCCAGTGCACTCTCTGGACTCACGGCAGTGCATCCCCAGTGGTGCCAGTGCACTCTCTGGACTCACGGCAGTGCATCCCCAGTGGTGCCAGTGCACTCTCTGGACTCACTGCGCTGCATCCCCAGTGGTGCCAGTGCACTCTCTGGACTCACTGCGCTGCATCCCCAGTGGTGCCAGTGCACTCTCTGGACTCACTGCGCTGTATCCCCAGTGGTGCAACTGCACTCTCTGGACTCACTGCACTGCATCCCCAGTGGTGCCAGTGCACTCTCTGGACTCACTGCACTTCATCCCCAGAGGTGCCAGTGCACTCTCTGGACTCACTGCACTGGATCCCCAGAGGTGCCAGTGCACTCTCTGGACTCACTGCACTGCAACCCAGGTGGTGCCAGTGCACTCTCTGGACTCACTGCACTGCATCCCCAGTGGTGCCAGTGCACTCTCTGGACTCACTGCACTGCATCCCCAGTGGTGCCAGTGCACTATCTGTACTCACTGCACTGCATCCCAGGTGGTGCCAGTGCACTCTCTGGACTCACTGCACTGCATCTCCAGCGGTGCCAGTGCACTCTCTGGACTCACTGCACTGCACAACCAGTGGTGCCAGTGCACTCTCTGGACTCACTGCACTGCATCCCCAGTGGTGCCAGTGCACTCTCTGGACTCACGGCACTGCATCCCCAGTGGTGACAGTGCACTCTCTGGACTCACTGCAGTGCATCCCCAGTGGTTCCAGTGCACTCTCTGGACTCACTGCACTGCATCCCCAGTGGTGTCAGTGCACTCTCTGGACTCACTGCACTGCATCCCTAGTGGTGCCATTGCTCTCTCTGGACTCACTGCACTGCATCCCCAGTGGTGCCATTGCACTCTCTGGACTCACTGCAGTGCATCCCCAGTGGTGCCAGTGCACTCTCTGGACTCACTGCACTGCATCCCCAGTGGTGCCAGTGCACTCTCTGGACTCACTGCACAGCATCCCCAGTGGTGCCAGTGCACTCTCTGGACTCACTGCACTGCATCACCAGTGGTGCCAGTGCACTCTCTGGACTCACCAGGGTGCATCCCCAGTGGTGCCAGTGCACTCTCTGGACTCACTGCACTGCATTCCCAATCGTACCAGTGCAATCTCTGGTTTCACTGCACTGCATCCCCAGTGGTGCCAGTGCACTCTCTGGACTCACTGCACTGCATCCCCAGTGGTGCCAGTGCACTCTCTGGACTCACGGCACTGCATCCCCGGTCGTGCCAGTGCACTCTCTGGACTCACTGCACTGCATCCCCAGTGGTGCCAGTGCACTCTCTGGACTCACAGCACTGCTTCCCCAGTGGTGCCAGTGCACTCTCTGGACTCACTGCAGTGCATCCCCAGTGGTGCCAGTGCACTCTCTGGACTCACTGCACTGCATCCCCAGTGGTGCCAGTGCACACTCTGGACTCACGGCACTGCATCCCCCGTGGTGCCAGTACACTCTCTGGACTCACTGCACTGCATCCCCAGTGGTGCCAGGGTACTCTCTGGACTCACTGCACTGCATCCCCAGTGGTGCCAAGGCACTCTCTGGACTCACTGCACTGCATTGCCATTGGTGCCAGTGCACTCTCTGGACTCATTGCAGTGCATCCCCAGTGGTGCCAGTGCACTCTCTGGACTCACGGCACTGCATCCCCAGTGGTGCCAGTGCACTCTCTTGACTCACTGCACTGCATCCGCAGTGGTGCCAGTGCACTCTCTGCACTCACTGCAGTGCATCACTAGTGGTGCCACTGCACTCTCTGGACTCACTGCACTGCATCCCCAGTGGTGCCGGGGCACTCTCTGGACTCACTGCAGTGCATCCCCAGTGGAGCCAGTGCCCTCTGTGGACTCACTGCACTGCATCCCCAGTGGTGCCACTGCACTCTCTGGACTCACTGCAATGCATCCCCAGTGGTGCCGGGGCACTCTCTGGACTCACTGCACTGCATCCCCAGTGGAGCCAGTGCCCTCTGTGGACTCACTGCACTGCATCCCCAGTGGGGCCAGTGCACTCTCTGGACTCACTGCACTGCATCACAAGTGGTGACAGTGCACTCTCTGGACTTGCCGGGGTGCATCCGCAGTGGTGCCAGTGCACTCCCTGGACTCACCGGGGTGCATCCCCAGTGGTGCCAGTGCACTGTCTGGACTCACTGCAGTGCATCCCCAGTGGTGCCAGTGCACTCTCTGGACTCACCGCACTGCATCCCCAGTGGTGCCAGTGCACTCTCTGGACTCACTGCACTGCATCCCCAGTGGTGCCAGTGCACTCTCTGGACTCACCAGGGTGCATCCCCAGTGGTGCCAGTGCACTCTCTGGACTCACTGCACTGCATCCCCAGTGGTGCCAAGGCACTCTCTGGACTCACAGTACTGCATCCCCAGTGGTGCCAGTGCACTCTCTGGACTCACTGCAGTGCATCCCCAGTGGTGCCAGTGCACTCTCTGGACTCACTGCACTGCATCCCCTGTGTTGCCAGTGCACTCTCTGGACTCACGGCACTGCATCCCCAGTGGTGCTAGTGCACTCTCTGGACTCACTGCACTGCATCCCCAGTGGTGCCAGTGACCTCTCTGGACTCAGTGCACTGCATCCCCAGTGGTGCCAGTGCACTCTCTGGACTCACCGGGGTGCATCCCCAATAGTGCCAGTGCCCTCTCTGGACTCACTGCAGTGCATCCCCAGTGCTGCCAGTGCACTCTCTGGACTCACTGCACTGCATCCCCAGGGGTGCCAGTGCACTCTCTGGACTCACGGCAGTGCATCCCCAGTGGTGCCAGTGCACTCTCTGGACTCACGGCAGTGCATCCCCAGTGGTGCCAGTGCACTCTCTGGACTCACTGCGCTGCATCCCCAGTGCTGCCAGTGCACTCTCTGGACTCACTGTGCTGCATCCCCAGTGGTGCCAGTGCACTCTCTGGACTCACTGCGCTGTATCCCCAGTGGTGCAACTGCACTCTCTGGACTCACTGCACTGCATCCCCAGTGGTGCCAGTGCACTCTCTGGACTCACTGCACTTCATCCCCAGAGGTGCCAGTGCACTCTCTGGACTCACTGCACTGGATCCCCAGAGGTGCCAGTGCACTCTCTGGACTCACTGCACTGCAACCCAGGTGGTGCCAGTGCACTCTCTGGACTCACTGCACTGCATCCCCAGTGGTGCCAGTGCACTCTCTGGACTCACTGCACTGCATCCCCAGTGGTGCCAGTGCACTATCTGTACTCACTGCACTGCATCCCAGGTGGTGCCAGTGCACTCTCTGGACTCACTGCACTGCATCTCCAGCGGTGCCAGTGCACTCTCTGGACTCACTGCACTGCACAACCAGTGGTGCCAGTGCACTCTCTGGACTCACTGCACTGCATCCCCAGTGGTGCCAGTGCACTCTCTGGACTCACGGCACTGCATCCCCAGTGGTGACAGTGCACTCTCTGGACTCACTGCAGTGCATCCCCAGTGGTTCCAGTGCACTCTCTGGACTCACTGCACTGCATCCCCAGTGGTGTCAGTGCACTCTCTGGACTCACTGCACTGCATCCCTAGTGGTGCCATGGCTCTCTCTGGACTCACTGCACTGCATCCCCAGTGGTGCCATTGCACTCTCTGGACTCACTGCAGTGCATCCCCAGTGGTGCCAGTGCACTCTCTGGACTCACTGCACTGCATCCCCAGTGGTGCCAGTGCACTCTCTGGACTCACTGCACAGCATCCCCAGTGGTGCCAGTGCACTCTCTGGACTCACTGCACTGCATCCCCAGTGGTGCCAGTGCACTCTCTGGACTCACCAGGGTGCATCCCCAGTGGTGCCAGTGCACTCTCTGGACTCACTGCACTGCATTCCCAATCGTACCAGTGCAATCTCTGGTTTCACTGCACTGCATCCCCAGTGGTGCCAGTGCACTCTCTGGACTCACTGCACTGCATCCCCAGTGGTGCCAGTGCACTCTCTGGACTCACGGCACTGCATCCCCGGTCGTGCCAGTGCACTCTCTGGACTCACTGCACTGCATCCCCAGTGGTGCCAGTGCACTCTCTGGACTCACCAGGGTGCATCCCCAGTGGTGCCAGTGCACTCTCTGGACTCACTGCACTGCATTCCCAATCGTACCAGTGCAATCTCTGGTTTCACTGCACTGCATCCCCAGTGGTGCCAGTGCACTCTCTGGACTCACTGCACTGCATCCCCAGTGGTGCCAGTGCACTCTCTGGACTCACGGCACTGCATCCCCGGTCGTGCCAGTGCACTCTCTGGACTCACTGCACTGCATCCACAGTGGTGCCAGTGCACTCTCTGGACTCACAGCACTGCATCCCCAGTGGTGCCAGTGCACTCTCTGGACTCACTGCAGTGCATCCCCAGTGGTGCCAGTGCACTCTCTGGACTCACTGCACTGCATCCCCAGTGGTGCCAGTGCACACTCTGGACTCACGGCACTGCATCCCCCGTGGTGCCAGTACACTCTCTGGACTCACTGCACTGCATCCCCAGTGGTGCCAGGGTACTCTCTGGACTCACTGCACTGCATCCCCAGTGGTGCCAAGGCACTCTCTGGACTCACTGCACTGCATTGCCATTGGTGCCAGTGCACTCTCTGGACTCATTGCAGTGCATCCCCAGTGGTGCCAGTGCACTCTCTGGACTCACGGCACTGCATCCCCAGTGGTGCCAGTGCACTCTCTTGACTCACTGCACTGCATCCGCAGTGGTGCCAGTGCACTCTCTGCACTCACTGCAGTGCATCACTAGTGGTGCCACTGCACTCTCTGGACTCACTGCACTGCATCCCCAGTGGTGCCGGGGCACTCTCTGGACTCACTGCAGTGCATCCCCAGTGGAGCCAGTGCCCTCTGTGGACTCACTGCACTGCATCCCCAGTGGTGCCACTGCACTCTCTGGACTCACTGCAATGCATCCCCAGTGGTGCCGGGGCACTCTCTGGACTCACTGCACTGCATCCCCAGTGGAGCCAGTGCCCTCTGTGGACTCACTGCACTGCATCCCCAGTGGGGCCAGTGCACTCTCTGGACTCACTGCACTGCATCACAAGTGGTGACAGTGCACTCTCTGGACTTGCCGGGGTGCATCCGCAGTGGTGCCAGTGCACTCCCTGGACTCACCGGGGTGCATCCCCAGTGGTGCCAGTGCACTGTCTGGACTCACTGCAGTGCATCCCCAGTGGTGCCAGTGCACTCTCTGGACTCACCGCACTGCATCCCCAGTGGTGCCAGTGCACTCTCTGGACTCACTGCACTGCATCCCCAGTGGTGCCAGTGCACTCTCTGGACTCACCAGGGTGCATCCCCAGTGGTGCCAGTGCACTCTCTGGACTCACTGCAGTGCATCCCCAGTCGTACCAGTGCCATCTCTGGTCTCACTGCACTGCATCCCCAGTGGTGCCAGTGCACTCTCTGGACTCACTGCACTGCATCACCAGTGGTGCCAGTGCACTCTCTGGACTCACGGCACTGCATCCCCGGTGGTGCCAGTGCACTCTCTGGACTCACTGCACTGCATCCCCAGTGGTGCCAGTGCACTCTCTGGACTCACTGCACTGCATCCCCAGTGGTGCCAGTGCACACTCTGGACTCACGGCACTGCATCCCCAGTGGTGCTAGTGCACTCTCTGGACTCACGGCACTGAATCCCCAGTGGTGCCAGTGCACTCTCTGGACTCACGGCACTGCATCCCCAATCGTACCAGTACACTCTGTGGACTCACGGCAGTGCATCCCCAGTGGTGCCAGTGCACTCTCTGGACTCACGGCACTGCATCACTAGTGGTGCCAGTGCACTCTCTGGACTCACTGCACTGCATCCCCAGTGGTGTCAGTGCACTCTCTGGACTCACTGCACTGCATCCCCAGTGGTGCCAGTGCACTCTCTGGACTCACTGCACTGCATCCCCAGTGGTGCCAGTGCACTCTCTGGACTCACTGCACTGCATCCCCAGTGGTGCCAGGGCACTCTCTGGACTCACTGCACTGCATCCCCAGGGGTGCCAGTGACCCCTCTGGACTCAGTGCACTGCATTCCCAGTCCTGCCAGTGCACTCTCTGGACTCACCGGGGTGCATCCCCAGTGGTGCCAGTGCCCTCTCTGGACTCACTGCACTGCATCCCCAGTGGTGCCAGTGCACTCTCTGGACTCACTGCACTGCATCCCCAGTGGTGTCAGTGCACTCTCTGGACTCACTGCACTGCATCCCTAGTGGTGCCATTGCACTCTCTGGACTCACTGAACTGCATCCCCAGTGGTGCCAGTGCACTCTCTGGACTCACTGCAGTGCATCCCCAGTGGTGCCAGTGCACTCTCTGGACTCACTGCACTGCATCCCCAGTGGTGCCACTGCACTCTCTGGACTCACTGCACTGCATCCCCTGTGGTGCCATTGCACACTCTGGACTCACGGTACTGCATCCCCAGTGGTGCCAGTGCACTCTCTGGACTCACGGCACTGCATCCCCAGTGGTGCCAGTGCACTCTCTGGATCATTGCAGTGCATCCCCGGTGGTGCCAGTGCACACTCTGGACTCACTGCAGTGCATCCCCAGTGGTGCCAGTGCACTCTCTGGACTCACTGCACTGCATCCCCAGTGGTGCCAGTGCCCTCTCTGGACTCACTGCACTGCATCCCCAGTGGTGCCACTGCACTCTCTGGAGTCACTGCACTGCATCTCCAGTGTTGCCAGAGCACTCTCTGGACTCACTGCACTGCATCTCCAGTGTTGCAAGTGCCCTCTGTGGACTCACTGCACTACATCCCCAGTAGGGCCAGTGCACTCTCTGGACTCACTGGCCTGCATCCCCAGTGGTGCCAGTGCACTCTCTGGACTCACTGCACTGCATCCCCAGTGGTGCCAGTGCACTCTCTGGACTCACGGCACTGCATCCCCAGTGGTGCCAGTGCACTCTCTGGACTCTCTGCAGTGCATCCCCAGTGGTGCCAGTGCACTCTCTGGACTCACTGCACTGCATCCCCAGTGGTGCCAGTGCACTCTCTGGACTCACTGCACTGCATCCCCAGTGGTGCCAGTGCACTCTCTGGACTCACTGCGCTGCATCCCCAGTGGTGCCAAGGCACTCTCTGGACTCCCTGTAGTGCATCACTCGTGGTGCCAGTGCACTATGTGGTCTCACTGCACTGCATCCCCAGTGGCGCCAGGGCACTCTCTGGACTCACTGCACTGCATCCCCAGTGGTGCCAGTGCACTCTCTGGACTCACTGCAGTGCATCCCCAGTGCTGCGAGTGCACTCTTTGGACTCATTGTACTGAATTCCCGGTGGTGCCAGTGCACTCTCTGGACTCACAGCACTGCATCCCCAGTGGTGCCAGTGAACTCTCTGGACTCACTGCACTTCATCCCCAGTGGTGCCAGTGCACTCTCTGGACTCACTGCACTGCATCCCCAGTGGTGCCAGGTCACACTCTGGACTCACTGCACTGCATCCCCAGTGGTGCCAGTGCACTCTCTGGACTCACTGCACTGCATCCCCAGTGGTGCCAGTGCACTCTCTGGACTCACGGCACTGCAATCCCAGTGGTGCCAGTGCACTCTCTGAACTCACTGCACTGCATCCCCAGTGGTGCCAGTGCACTCTCTGGACTCACTGCACTGCATCCCCAGTGGTGCCAGTGCACTCTCTGGACTCACTGCACTGCAACCCCAGTGGTGCCAGTGCACTCTCTGGACTCACTGTAGTGCATCACTCGTGGTGCCAGTGCACTCTCTGGACTCACTGCACTGCATCCCCAGTGGTGCCAGTGCACTCTCTGGACTCACTCCATTGCATCCCCAGTGGTGCCAGTGCATTCTCTGGACTCACTGCAGTGTATCCCCTGTGGTGCCAGTGCACTCTCTGGACACACTGCACTGCATCCCCAGTGGTGCCAGTGCGCTCTCTTGAGTCACTGCAGTGCATCCCCAGTGGTGCCAGTGCACTCTCTGGACTCACTCCATTGCATCCCCAGTGGTGCCAGTGCACTCTCTGGACTCACTGCAGTGTATCCCCAGTGGTGCCAGTGCACTCTCTGGACTCACTGCACTGCATCCCCAGTGGTGCCAGTGCACTCTCTGGACTCACTGCACTGCATCCCCAGTGGTGACAGTGCACTCTCTGGACTCACTAGCACTGCATCCCCAGTGGTGCCAGTGCACTCTCTGGACTCACTGCACTGCATCCCCAGTGGTGCCAGTGCACTCTCTGGACTCACCGGGGTGCATCCCCAGTGGTGCCAGTACACTCTCTGGACTCACTGCACTTCATCCCCAGTGGTGCCAGTGCACTCTCTGGAGTCACTGCACTCCATTTCCAGTGGTGCCAGTGCACTCTCTGAACTCACTGCAGTGCATCCCCAGTGGTGCCAGTGCACTCTCTGGACTCACCGCACTGCATCCCCAGTGGTGCCAGTGCACTCTCTGGATCATTGCAGTGCATCCCCGGTGGTCCCAGTGCACACTCTGGACTCACTGCAGTGCATCCCCAGTGGTGCCAGTGCACTCTCTGGACTCACTGCACTGCATCCCCAGTGGTGCCAGTGCCCTCTCTGGACTCACTGCACTGCATCACCAGTGGTGCCACTGCACTCTCTGGAGTCACTGCACTGCATCTCCAGTGTTGCCAGAGCACTCTCTGGACTCACTGCACTGCATCTCCAGTGTTGCAAGTGCACTCTCTGGACTCACTGCAGTGCATCCCCAGTGGTGCCAGTGCACTCTCTGGACTCACTGGCCTGCATCACCAGTGGTGCCAGTGCACTCTCTGGACTCACTGCAGTGCATCCCCAGTGGTGCCAGTGCACTCTCTTGACTCACGGCACTGCATCCCCAGTGGTGCCAGTGCACTCTCTGGCCTCTCTGCAGTGCATCCCCAGTGGTGCCAGTGCACTCTCTGGACTCACTGCACTGCATCCCCAGTGGTGCCAGTGCACTCTCTGGACTCACTGCACTGCATCCCCAGTGGTGCCAAGGCACTCTCTGGACTCCCTGTAGTGCATCACTCGTGGTGCCAGTGCACTTTCTGGACTCACTGCAGTGCATCCCCAGTGGTGCCAGGTCACACTCTGGACTCACTGCACTGCATCCCCAGTGGTGCCAGTGCACTCTCTGGACTCACTGCACTGCATCCCCAGTGGTGCCAGTGCACTCTCTGAACTCACTGCACTGCATCCCCAGTGGTGCCAGTGCACTCTCTGGACTCACTGCACTGCATCCCCAGTGGTGCCAGTGCACTCTCTGGACTCACTGCACTGCATCCCCAGTGGTGCCAGTGCACTCTCTGGACTCACGGCACTGCATCCCCAGTGGTGCCAGGGCACTCTCTGGACTCACTGCACTGCATCCCCAGTGGTGCCAGTGCACTCTCTGGACTCACTGCACTGCATCCCCAGTGGTGCCAGTGCACTCTCTGCACTCACTGCATTGCATCCCCACTGGTGCCAGGATACTCTCTGGACTCACTGCACTGCATCCCCAGTGGTGCCAGGGCACTCTCTGGACTCACTGCACTGCATCCCCAGTGGTGCCAGTGAACTCTCTGGACTCACTGCACTGCATCCCCACTGGTGCCAGGGTACTCTCTGGACTCACTGCACTGCATCCCCAGTGGTGCCAGGGCACTCTCTGGACTCACTGCACTGCATCCCCAGTGGTGCCAGTGCCCTCTCTGGACTCACTGCACTGCATCCCCAGTGGTGCCAGTGCACTCTCTGGAGTCACTGCACTGCATCTCCAGTGTTGCAAGTGCGCTCTCTGGACTCACTGGACTGCATCACCAGTGGTGCCAGTGCGCTCTCTGGACTCACGGCACTGCACCCCCAGTGGTGCCAGTGCACTCTCTGGACTCACTGTAGTGCATCCCCACTGGTGCCAGTGCACTCTCTGGACTCACTGCACTGCACCTCCAGTGGTGCCAGTGCACTCTCTGGACTCACAGTACTGCATCCCCAGTGGTGCCAGTGCACTCTCTGGACTCACTGCACTGCATCCCCAGTGGTGCCAGTGCACTCTCTGGACTCACTGCACTGCATCCCCAGTGGTGCCAGGGTACTCTCTGGACTCACTGCACTGCATTGCCATTGGTGCCAGTGCACTCTCTGGACTCATTGAACTGCATCCCCAGTGGTGCCAGTGCACTCTCTGGACTCACTGCAGTGCATCCCCAGTGGTGCCAGTGCACTCTCTGGACTCACTGCACTGCATCCCCAGTGGTGCCAGTGCACTCTCTGAACTCACTGAACTACATCCCCAGTGGTGCCAGTGCACTCTCTGGACTCACTGCACTGCATCCCCAGTGGTGCCA
The DNA here is from genome assembly GCF_964211835.1 of Anser anser. Lineage (NCBI taxonomy): Eukaryota > Metazoa > Chordata > Aves > Anseriformes > Anatidae > Anser > Anser anser. The sequence goes on from NC_139747.1 coordinate 7,534,014, forward strand.
GGGCACTCTCTGGACTCATTTCACTGCATCCCCAGTGGTGCCAGTGCACTCTCTGGAGTCACTGCACTGCATCCCCAGTGGTGCCAGTGCACTCTCTGAGCTCACTGCAGTGCATCCCCAGTGGTGCCAGTGCACTCTCTGGACTCACTGCACTGCATCCCCAGTGGTGCCAGTGCACTCTCTGTCCTCACTGAACTGCGTCCCCAATGGTGCCAGTGCACTCTCTGGACTCACTGCACTGCATCCCCAGTGGTGCCACTGCACTCTCTGGACTCACTGCACTGCATCCCCAGTGGTGCCGGGGCACTCTCTGGACTCACTGCAGTGCATCCCCAGTGGTGCCAGTGCCCTCTGTGGACTCACTGCACTACATCCCCAGTAGGGCCAGTGCACTCTCTGCACTCACTGCACTGCATCCCCAGTGGTGCCAGTGAACTCTCTGGACTCACTGCACTGCATCCCTAGTGGTGCCAGTGCACTCTCTTGAGTCACTGCACTGCATCCCCAGTGGTGCCAGTGCACTCTCTGGACTCACTGTAGTGCATCCCCACTGGTTCCAGTGCACTCTCTGGACTCACTGCACTGCACCCCCAGTGGTGCCAGTGCACTCTCTGGACTCACAGCACTGCATCCCCAGTGGTGCCAGGATACTCTCTGGACTCACTGCACTGCATCCCCAGTGGTGCCAGTGCACACTCTGGACTCACTGCACTGCATCCCCAGTGGTGCCAGGGTACTCTCTGGACTCACGGCACTGCATCCCCAGTGGTGCCAAGGCACTCTCCGGACTCACTGCACTGCATTGCCATTGGTGCCAGTGCACTCTCTGGACTCATTGCAGTGCATCCTCAGTGGTGCCAGTGCACTCTCTGGACTCACGGCACTGCATCCCCAGTGGTGCCAGTGCACTCTCTGGACTCACTGCACTGCATCCCCAGTGGTGCCAGGGCACTCTCTGGACTCACCGGGATGCATCCCCAATAGTGCCAGTGCCCTCTCTGGACTCACTGCAGGGCATCCCCAGTGGTGCCAGTGCACTCTCTGGACTCACCGCACTGCATCCCCAGTGGTGCCAGTGCACTCTCTGGACTCACTGCAGTGCTTCCCCAGTGGTGCCAGTGCACTCTCTGGACTCATTTCACTGCATCCCCAGTGGTGCCAGTGCACTCTCTGGACTCACTGCACTGCATCCCCAGTGGTGCCAGTGCACTCTCTGGAGTCACTGCACTGCATCCCCAGTGGTGCCAGTGCACTCTCTGAGCTCACTGCAGTGCATCCCCAGTGGTGCCAGTGCACTCTCTGGACTCACTGCACTGCATCCCCAGTGGTGCCAGTGCACTCTCTGGACTCACTGCACTGCATCCCCAAAGGTGACAGTGAACTCTCTGGACTCACTGCACTGCATCCCCAGTGGTGCCACTGCACTCTCTCGACTCACTGCACTGCATCCCCAGTGGTGCCGGGGCACTCTCTGGACTCACTGCACTGCATCCCCAGTGGTGCCAGTGCCCTCTGTGGACTCACTGCACTGCATCCCCAGTGGTGCCAGTGCACTCTCTGGACTCACTGCACTGCATCCCCAGTTGTGCCAGTGAACTCTCTGGACTCACTGCACTGCATCCCTAGTGGTGCCAGTGCACTCTCTTGAGTCACTGCACTGCATCCCCAGTGGTGCCAGTGCACTCTCTGGACTCACTGCACTGCATCCCCAGTGGTGCCAGTGCACTCTCTGGACTCACTGCAGTGCATCCCCAATCGTACCAGTGCAATCTCTGGTCTCACTGCAGTGCATCCCCAGTGGTGCCAGTGCACTCTCTGGACTCACTGCAGTGCATCCCCAGTGGTGCCAGTGCACTCTCTGGACTCACGGCACTGAATCCCCGGTAGTGCCAGTGCACTCTCTGGACTCACTGCACTGCATCCCCAGTGGTGCCAAGGCACTCTCTGGACTCACAGTACTGCATCCCCAGTGGTGCCAGTGCACTCTCTGGACTCACTGCAGTGCATCCCCAGTGGTGCCAGTGCACTCTCTGGACTCACTGCACTGCATCCCCTGTGTTGCCAGTGCACTCTCTGGACTCACGGCACTGCATCCCCAGTGGTGCTAGTGCACTCTCTGGACTCACTGCACTGCATCCCCAGTGGTGCCAGTGACCTCTCTGGACTCAGTGCACTGCATCCCCAGTGGTGCCAGTGCACTCTCTGGACTCACCGGGGTGCATCCCCAATAGTGCCAGTGCCCTCTCTGGACTCACTGCAGTGCATCCCCAGTGCTGCCAGTGCACTCTCTGGACTCACTGCACTGCATCCCCAGGGGTGCCAGTGCACTCTCTGGACTCACGGCAGTGCATCCCCAGTGGTGCCAGTGCACTCTCTGGACTCACGGCAGTGCATCCCCAGTGGTGCCAGTGCACTCTCTGGACTCACTGCGCTGCATCCCCAGTGGTGCCAGTGCACTCTCTGGACTCACTGCGCTGCATCCCCAGTGGTGCCAGTGCACTCTCTGGACTCACTGCGCTGTATCCCCAGTGGTGCAACTGCACTCTCTGGACTCACTGCACTGCATCCCCAGTGGTGCCAGTGCACTCTCTGGACTCACTGCACTTCATCCCCAGAGGTGCCAGTGCACTCTCTGGACTCACTGCACTGGTTCCCCAGAGGTGCCAGTGCACTCTCTGGACTCACTGCACTGCAACCCAGGTGGTGCCAGTGCACTCTCTGGACTCACTGCACTGCATCCCCAGTGGTGCCAGTGCACTCTCTGGACTCACTGCACTGCATCCCCAGTGGTGCCAGTGCACTATCTGTACTCACTGCACTGCATCCCAGGTGGTGCCAGTGCACTCTCTGGACTCACTGCACTGCATCTCCAGCGGTGCCAGTGCACTCTCTGGACTCACTGCACTGCACAACCAGTGGTGCCAGTGCACTCTCTGGACTCACTGCACTGCATCCCCAGTGGTGCCAGTGCACTCTCTGGACTCACGGCACTGCATCCCCAGTGGTGACAGTGCACTCTCTGGACTCACTGCAGTGCATCCCCAGTGGTTCCAGTGCACTCTCTGGACTCACTGCACTGCATCCCCAGTGGTGTCAGTGCACTCTCTGGACTCACTGCACTGCATCCCTAGTGGTGCCATTGCTCTCTCTGGACTCACTGCACTGCATCCCCAGTGGTGCCATTGCACTCTCTGGACTCACTGCAGTGCATCCCCAGTGGTGCCAGTGCACTCTCTGGACTCACTGCACTGCATCCCCAGTGGTGCCAGTGCACTCTCTGGACTCACTGCACAGCATCCCCAGTGGTGCCAGTGCACTCTCTGGACTCACTGCACTGCATCCCCAGTGGTGCCAGTGCACTCTCTGGACTCACCAGGGTGCATCCCCAGTGGTGCCAGTGCACTCTCTGGACTCACTGCACTGCATCCCCAGTGGTGCCAGTGCACTCTCTGGACTCACGGCACTGCATCCCCGGTCGTGCCAGTGCACTCTCTGGACTCACTGCACTGCATCCCCAGTGGTGCCAGTGCACTCTCTGGACTCACAGCACTGCATCCCCAGTGGTGCCAGTGCACTCTCTGGACTCACTGCAGTGCATCCCCAGTGGTGCCAGTGCACTCTCTGGACTCACTGCACTGCATCCCCAGTGGTGCCAGTGCACACTCTGGACTCACGGCACTGCATCCCCCGTGGTGCCAGTACACTCTCTGGACTCACTGCACTGCATCCCCAGTGGTGCCAGGGTACTCTCTGGACTCACTGCACTGCATCCCCAGTGGTGCCAAGGCACTCTCTGGACTCACTGCACTGCATTGCCATTGGTGCCAGTGCACTCTCTGGACTCATTGCAGTGCATCCCCAGTGGTGCCAGTGCACTCTCTGGACTCACGGCACTGCATCCCCAGTGGTGCCAGTGCACTCTCTGGACTCACTGCACTGCATCCCCAGTGGTGCCAGTGCACTCTCTGCACTCACTGCATTGCATCCCCACTGGTGCCAGGATACTCTCTGGACTCACTGCACTGCATCCCCAGTGGTGCCAGGGCACTCTCTGGACTCACTGCACTGCATCCCCAGTGGTGCCAGTGAACTCTCTGGACTCACTGCACTGCATCCCCACTGGTGCCAGGGTACTCTCTGGACTCACTGCACTGCATCCCCAGTGGTGCCAGGGCACTCTCTGGACTCACTGCACTGCATCCCCAGTGGTGCCAGTGCCCTCTCTGGACTCACTGCACTGCATCCCCAGTGGTGCCAGTGCACTCTCTGGAGTCACTGCACTGCATCTCCAGTGTTGCAAGTGCGCTCTCTGGACTCACTGGACTGCATCACCAGTGGTGCCAGTGCGCTCTCTGGACTCACGGCACTGCACCCCCAGTGGTGCCAGTGCACTCTCTGGACTCACTGTAGTGCATCCCCACTGGTGCCAGTGCACTCTCTGGACTCACTGCACTGCACCTCCAGTGGTGCCAGTGCACTCTCTGGACTCACAGTACTGCATCCCCAGTGGTGCCAGTGCACTCTCTGGACTCACTGCACTGCATCCCCAGTGGTGCCAGTGCACTCTCTGGACTCACTGCACTGCATCCCCAGTGGTGCCAGGGTACTCTCTGGACTCACTGCACTGCATTGCCATTGGTGCCAGTGCACTCTCTGGACTCATTGAACTGCATCCCCAGTGGTGCCAGTGCACTCTCTGGACTCACTGCAGTGCATCCCCAGTGGTGCCAGTGCACTCTCTGGACTCACTGCACTGCATCCCCAGTGGTGCCAGTGCACTCTCTGAACTCACTGAACTACATCCCCAGTGGTGCCAGTGCACTCTCTGGACTCACTGCACTGCATCCCCAGTGGTGCCAGGGCACTCTCTGGACTCATTTCACTGCATCCCCAGTGGTGCCAGTGCACTCTCTGGAGTCACTGCACTGCATCCCCAGTGGTGCCAGTGCACTCTCTGAGCTCACTGCAGTGCATCCCCAGTGGTGCCAGTGCACTCTCTGGACTCACTGCACTGCATCCCCAGTGGTGCCAGTGCACTCTCTGTCCTCACTGAACTGCGTCCCCAATGGTGCCAGTGCACTCTCTGGACTCACTGCACTGCATCCCCAGTGGTGCCACTGCACTCTCTGGACTCACTGCACTGCATCCCCAGTGGTGCCGGGGCACTCTCTGGACTCACTGCAGTGCATCCCCAGTGGTGCCAGTGCCCTCTGTGGACTCACTGCACTACATCCCCAGTAGGGCCAGTGCACTCTCTGCACTCACTGCACTGCATCCCCAGTGGTGCCAGTGAACTCTCTGGACTCACTGCACTGCATCCCTAGTGGTGCCAGTGCACTCTCTTGAGTCACTGCACTGCATCCCCAGTGGTGCCAGTGCACTCTCTGGACTCACTGTAGTGCATCCCCACTGGTTCCAGTGCACTCTCTGGACTCACTGCACTGCACCCCCAGTGGTGCCAGTGCACTCTCTGGACTCACAGCACTGCATCCCCAGTGGTGCCAGGATACTCTCTGGACTCACTGCACTGCATCCCCAGTGGTGCCAGTGCACACTCTGGACTCACTGCACTGCATCCCCAGTGGTGCCAGGGTACTCTCTGGACTCACGGCACTGCATCCCCAGTGGTGCCAAGGCACTCTCCGGACTCACTGCACTGCATTGCCATTGGTGCCAGTGCACTCTCTGGACTCATTGCAGTGCATCCTCAGTGGTGCCAGTGCACTCTCTGGACTCACGGCACTGCATCCCCAGTGGTGCCAGTGCACTCTCTGGACTCACTGCACTGCATCCCCAGTGGTGCCAGGGCACTCTCTGGACTCACCGGGATGCATCCCCAATAGTGCCAGTGCCCTCTCTGGACTCACTGCAGGGCATCCCCAGTGGTGCCAGTGCACTCTCTGGACTCACCGCACTGCATCCCCAGTGGTGCCAGTGCACTCTCTGGACTCACTGCAGTGCTTCCCCAGTGGTGCCAGTGCACTCTCTGGACTCATTTCACTGCATCCCCAGTGGTGCCAGTGCACTCTCTGGACTCACTGCACTGCATCCCCAGTGGTGCCAGTGCACTCTCTGGAGTCACTGCACTGCATCCCCAGTGGTGCCAGTGCACTCTCTGAGCTCACTGCAGTGCATCCCCAGTGGTGCCAGTGCACTCTCTGGACTCACTGCACTGCATCCCCAGTGGTGCCAGTGCACTCTCTGGACTCACTGCACTGCATCCCCAAAGGTGACAGTGAACTCTCTGGACTCACTGCACTGCATCCCCAGTGGTGCCACTGCACTCTCTCGACTCACTGCACTGCATCCCCAGTGGTGCCGGGGCACTCTCTGGACTCACTGCACTGCATCCCCAGTGGTGCCAGTGCCCTCTGTGGACTCACTGCACTGCATCCCCAGTGGTGCCAGTGCACTCTCTGGACTCACTGCACTGCATCCCCAGTTGTGCCAGTGAACTCTCTGGACTCACTGCACTGCATCCCTAGTGGTGCCAGTGCACTCTCTTGAGTCACTGCACTGCATCCCCAGTGGTGCCAGTGCACTCTCTGGACTCACTGCACTGCATCCCCAGTGGTGCCAGTGCACTCTCTGGACTCACTGCAGTGCATCCCCAATCGTACCAGTGCAATCTCTGGTCTCACTGCAGTGCATCCCCAGTGGTGCCAGTGCACTCTCTGGACTCACTGCAGTGCATCCCCAGTGGTGCCAGTGCACTCTCTGGACTCACGGCACTGAATCCCCGGTAGTGCCAGTGCACTCTCTGGACTCACTGCACTGCATCCCCAGTGGTGCCAAGGCACTCTCTGGACTCACAGTACTGCATCCCCAGTGGTGCCAGTGCACTCTCTGGACTCACTGCAGTGCATCCCCAGTGGTGCCAGTGCACTCTCTGGACTCACTGCACTGCATCCCCTGTGTTGCCAGTGCACTCTCTGGACTCACGGCACTGCATCCCCAGTGGTGCTAGTGCACTCTCTGGACTCACTGCACTGCATCCCCAGTGGTGCCAGTGACCTCTCTGGACTCAGTGCACTGCATCCCCAGTGGTGCCAGTGCACTCTCTGGACTCACCGGGGTGCATCCCCAATAGTGCCAGTGCCCTCTCTGGACTCACTGCAGTGCATCCCCAGTGCTGCCAGTGCACTCTCTGGACTCACTGCACTGCATCCCCAGGGGTGCCAGTGCACTCTCTGGACTCACGGCAGTGCATCCCCAGTGGTGCCAGTGCACTCTCTGGACTCACGGCAGTGCATCCCCAGTGGTGCCAGTGCACTCTCTGGACTCACTGCGCTGCATCCCCAGTGGTGCCAGTGCACTCTCTGGACTCACTGCGCTGCATCCCCAGTGGTGCCAGTGCACTCTCTGGACTCACTGCGCTGTATCCCCAGTGGTGCAACTGCACTCTCTGGACTCACTGCACTGCATCCCCAGTGGTGCCAGTGCACTCTCTGGACTCACTGCACTTCATCCCCAGAGGTGCCAGTGCACTCTCTGGACTCACTGCACTGGTTCCCCAGAGGTGCCAGTGCACTCTCTGGACTCACTGCACTGCAACCCAGGTGGTGCCAGTGCACTCTCTGGACTCACTGCACTGCATCCCCAGTGGTGCCAGTGCACTCTCTGGACTCACTGCACTGCATCCCCAGTGGTGCCAGTGCACTATCTGTACTCACTGCACTGCATCCCAGGTGGTGCCAGTGCACTCTCTGGACTCACTGCACTGCATCTCCAGCGGTGCCAGTGCACTCTCTGGACTCACTGCACTGCACAACCAGTGGTGCCAGTGCACTCTCTGGACTCACTGCACTGCATCCCCAGTGGTGCCAGTGCACTCTCTGGACTCACGGCACTGCATCCCCAGTGGTGACAGTGCACTCTCTGGACTCACTGCAGTGCATCCCCAGTGGTTCCAGTGCACTCTCTGGACTCACTGCACTGCATCCCCAGTGGTGTCAGTGCACTCTCTGGACTCACTGCACTGCATCCCTAGTGGTGCCATTGCTCTCTCTGGACTCACTGCACTGCATCCCCAGTGGTGCCATTGCACTCTCTGGACTCACTGCAGTGCATCCCCAGTGGTGCCAGTGCACTCTCTGGACTCACTGCACTGCATCCCCAGTGGTGCCAGTGCACTCTCTGGACTCACTGCACAGCATCCCCAGTGGTGCCAGTGCACTCTCTGGACTCACTGCACTGCATCCCCAGTGGTGCCAGTGCACTCTCTGGACTCACCAGGGTGCATCCCCAGTGGTGCCAGTGCACTCTCTGGACTCACTGCACTGCATCCCCAGTGGTGCCAGTGCACTCTCTGGACTCACGGCACTGCATCCCCGGTCGTGCCAGTGCACTCTCTGGACTCACTGCACTGCATCCCCAGTGGTGCCAGTGCACTCTCTGGACTCACAGCACTGCATCCCCAGTGGTGCCAGTGCACTCTCTGGACTCACTGCAGTGCATCCCCAGTGGTGCCAGTGCACTCTCTGGACTCACTGCACTGCATCCCCAGTGGTGCCAGTGCACACTCTGGACTCACGGCACTGCATCCCCCGTGGTGCCAGTACACTCTCTGGACTCACTGCACTGCATCCCCAGTGGTGCCAGGGTACTCTCTGGACTCACTGCACTGCATCCCCAGTGGTGCCAAGGCACTCTCTGGACTCACTGCACTGCATTGCCATTGGTGCCAGTGCACTCTCTGGACTCATTGCAGTGCATCCCCAGTGGTGCCAGTGCACTCTCTGGACTCACGGCACTGCATCCCCAGTGGTGCCAGTGCACTCTCTTGACTCACTGCACTGCATCCGCAGTGGTGCCAGTGCACTCTCTGCACTCACTGCAGTGCATCACTAGTGGTGCCACTGCACTCTCTGGACTCACTGCACTGCATCCCCAGTGGTGCCGGGGCACTCTCTGGACTCACTGCAGTGCATCCCCAGTGGAGCCAGTGCCCTCTGTGGACTCACTGCACTGCATCCCCAGTGGTGCCACTGCACTCTCTGGACTCACTGCAATGCATCCCCAGTGGTGCCGGGGCACTCTCTGGACTCACTGCACTGCATCCCCAGTGGAGCCAGTGCCCTCTGTGGACTCACTGCACTGCATCCCCAGTGGGGCCAGTGCACTCTCTGGACTCACTGCACTGCATCACAAGTGGTGACAGTGCACTCTCTGGACTTGCCGGGGTGCATCCGCAGTGGTGCCAGTGCACTCCCTGGACTCACCGGGGTGCATCCCCAGTGGTGCCAGTGCACTGTCTGGACTCACTGCAGTGCATCCCCAGTGGTGCCAGTGCACTCTCTGGACTCACCGCACTGCATCCCCAGTGGTGCCAGTGCACTCTCTGGACTCACTGCACTGCATCCCCAGTGGTGCCAGTGCACTCTCTGGACTCACCAGGGTGCATCCCCAGTGGTGCCAGTGCACTCTCTGGACTCACTGCAGTGCATCCCCAGTCGTACCAGTGCCATCTCTGGTCTCACTGCACTGCATCCCCAGTGGTGCCAGTGCACTCTCTGGACTCACTGCACTGCATCACCAGTGGTGCCAGTGCACTCTCTGGACTCACGGCACTGCATCCCCGGTGGTGCCAGTGCACTCTCTGGACTCACTGCACTGCATCCCCAGTGGTGCCAGTGCACTCTCTGGACTCACTGCACTGCATCCCCAGTGGTGCCAGTGCACACTCTGGACTCACGGCACTGCATCCCCAGTGGTGCTAGTGCACTCTCTGGACTCACGGCACTGAATCCCCAGTGGTGCCAGTGCACTCTCTGGACTCACTGCACTGCATCCCCAATCGTACCAGTACACTCTGTGGACTCACGGCAGTGCATCCCCAGTGGTGCCAGTGCACTCTCTGGACTCACGGCACTGCATCACTAGTGGTGCCAGTGCACTCTCTGGACTCACTGCACTGCATCCCCAGTGGTGTCAGTGCACTCTCTGGACTCACTGCACTGCATCCCCAGTGGTGCCAGTGCACTCTCTGGACTCACTGCACTGCATCCCCAGTGGTGCCAGTGCACTCTCTGGACTCACTGCACTGCATCCCCAGTGGTGCCAGGGCACTCTCTGGACTCACTGCACTGCATCCCCAGGGGTGCCAGTGACCCCTCTGGACTCAGTGCACTGCATTCCCAGTCCTGCCAGTGCACTCTCTGGACTCACCGGGGTGCATCCCCAGTGGTGCCAGTGCCCTCTCTGGACTCACTGCACTGCATCCCCAGTGGTGCCAGTGCACTCTCTGGACTCACTGCACTGCATCCCCAGTGGTGTCAGTGCACTCTCTGGACTCACTGCACTGCATCCCTAGTGGTGCCATTGCACTCTCTGGACTCACTGAACTGCATCCCCAGTGGTGCCAGTGCACTCTCTGGACTCACTGCAGTGCATCCCCAGTGGTGCCAGTGCACTCTCTGGACTCACTGCACTGCATCCCCAGTGGTGCCACTGCACTCTCTGGACTCACTGCACTGCATCCCCTGTGGTGCCATTGCACACTCTGGACTCACGGTACTGCATCCCCAGTGGTGCCAGTGCACTCTCTGGACTCACGGCACTGCATCCCCAGTGGTGCCAGTGCACTCTCTGGATCATTGCAGTGCATCCCCGGTGGTGCCAGTGCACACTCTGGACTCACTGCAGTGCATCCCCAGTGGTGCCAGTGCACTCTCTGGACTCACTGCACTGCATCCCCAGTGGTGCCAGTGCCCTCTCTGGACTCACTGCACTGCATCCCCAGTGGTGCCACTGCACTCTCTGGAGTCACTGCACTGCATCTCCAGTGTTGCCAGAGCACTCTCTGGACTCACTGCACTGCATCTCCAGTGTTGCAAGTGCCCTCTGTGGACTCACTGCACTACATCCCCAGTAGGGCCAGTGCACTCTCTGGACTCACTGGCCTGCATCCCCAGTGGTGCCAGTGCACTCTCTGGACTCACTGCACTGCATCCCCAGTGGTGCCAGTGCACTCTCTGGACTCACGGCACTGCATCCCCAGTGGTGCCAGTGCACTCTCTGGACTCTCTGCAGTGCATCCCCAGTGGTGCCAGTGCACTCTCTGGACTCACTGCACTGCATCCCCAGTGGTGCCAGTGCACTCTCTGGACTCACTGCACTGCATCCCCAGTGGTGCCAGTGCACTCTCTGGACTCACTGCGCTGCATCCCCAGTGGTGCCAAGGCACTCTCTGGACTCCCTGTAGTGCATCACTCGTGGTGCCAGTGCACTATGTGGTCTCACTGCACTGCATCCCCAGTGGCGCCAGGGCACTCTCTGGACTCACTGCACTGCATCCCCAGTGGTGCCAGTGCACTCTCTGGACTCACTGCAGTGCATCCCCAGTGCTGCGAGTGCACTCTTTGGACTCATTGTACTGAATTCCCGGTGGTGCCAGTGCACTCTCTGGACTCACAGCACTGCATCCCCAGTGGTGCCAGTGAACTCTCTGGACTCACTGCACTTCATCCCCAGTGGTGCCAGTGCACTCTCTGGACTCACTGCACTGCATCCCCAGTGGTGCCAGGTCACACTCTGGACTCACTGCACTGCATCCCCAGTGGTGCCAGTGCACTCTCTGGACTCACTGCACTGCATCCCCAGTGGTGCCAGTGCACTCTCTGGACTCACGGCACTGCAATCCCAGTGGTGCCAGTGCACTCTCTGAACTCACTGCACTGCATCCCCAGTGGTGCCAGTGCACTCTCTGGACTCACTGCACTGCATCCCCAGTGGTGCCAGTGCACTCTCTGGACTCACTGCACTGCAACCCCAGTGGTGCCAGTGCACTCTCTGGACTCACTGTAGTGCATCACTCGTGGTGCCAGTGCACTCTCTGGACTCACTGCACTGCATCCCCAGTGGTGCCAGTGCACTCTCTGGACTCACTCCATTGCATCCCCAGTGGTGCCAGTGCATTCTCTGGACTCACTGCAGTGTATCCCCTGTGGTGCCAGTGCACTCTCTGGACACACTGCACTGCATCCCCAGTGGTGCCAGTGCGCTCTCTTGAGTCACTGCAGTGCATCCCCAGTGGTGCCAGTGCACTCTCTGGACTCACTCCATTGCATCCCCAGTGGTGCCAGTGCACTCTCTGGACTCACTGCAGTGTATCCCCAGTGGTGCCAGTGCACTCTCTGGACTCACTGCACTGCATCCCCAGTGGTGCCAGTGCACTCTCTGGACTCACTGCACTGCATCCCCAGTGGTGACAGTGCACTCTCTGGACTCACTAGCACTGCATCCCCAGTGGTGCCAGTGCACTCTCTGGACTCACTGCACTGCATCCCCAGTGGTGCCAGTGCACTCTCTGGACTCACCGGGGTGCATCCCCAGTGGTGCCAGTACACTCTCTGGACTCACTGCACTTCATCCCCAGTGGTGCCAGTGCACTCTCTGGACTCACTGCACTCCATTTCCAGTGGTGCCAGTGCACTCTCTGAACTCACTGCAGTGCATCCCCAGTGGTGCCAGTGCACTCTCTGGACTCACCGCACTGCATCCCCAGTGGTGCCAGTGCACTCTCTGGATCATTGCAGTGCATCCCCGGTGGTCCCAGTGCACACTCTGGACTCACTGCAGTGCATCCCCAGTGGTGCCAGTGCACTCTCTGGACTCACTGCACTGCATCCCCAGTGGTGCCAGTGCCCTCTCTGGACTCACTGCACTGCATCACCAGTGGTGCCACTGCACTCTCTGGAGTCACTGCACTGCATCTCCAGTGTTGCCAGAGCACTCTCTGGACTCACTGCACTGCATCTCCAGTGTTGCAAGTGCACTCTCTGGACTCACTGCACTGCATCCCCAGTGGTGCCAGTGCACTCTCTGGACTCACTGGCCTGCATCACCAGTGGTGCCAGTGCACTCTCTGGACTCACTGCAGTGCATCCCCAGTGGTGCCAGTGCACTCTCTTGACTCACGGCACTGCATCCCCAGTGGTGCCAGTGCACTCTCTGGCCTCTCTGCAGTGCATCCCCAGTGGTGCCAGTGCACTCTCTGGACTCACTGCACTGCATCCCCAGTGGTGCCAGTGCACTCTCTGGACTCACTGCACTGCATCCCCAGTGGTGCCAGTGCACTCTCTGGACTCACTGCGCTGCATCCCCAGTGGTGCCAAGGCACTCTCTGGACTCCCTGTAGTGCATCACTCGTGGTGCCAGTGCACTTTCTGGACTCACTGCAGTGCATCCCCAGTGGTGCCAGGTCACACTCTGGACTCACTGCACTGCATCCCCAGTGGTGCCAGTGCACTCTCTGGACTCACTGCACTGCATCCCCAGTGGTGCCAGTGCACTCTCTGAACTCACTGCACTGCATCCCCAGTGGTGCCAGTGCACTCTCTGGACTCACTGCACTGCATCCCCAGTGGTGCCAGTGCACTCTCTGGACTCACTGCACTGCATCCTAGGTGGTGCCAGTGCACTCTCTGGACTCACGGCACTGCATCCCCAGTGGTGCCAGGGCACTCTCTGGACTCACTGCACTGCATCCCCAGTGGTGCCAGTGCACTCTCTGGACTCACTGCACTGCATCCCCAGTGGTGCCAGTGCACTCTCTGCACTCACTGCATTGCATCCCCACTGGTGCCAGGATACTCTCTGGACTCACTGCACTGCATCCCCAGTGGTGCCAGGGCACTCTCTGGACTCACTGCACTGCATCCCCAGTGGTGCCAGTGAACTCTCTGGACTCACTGCACTGCATCCCCACTGGTGCCAGGGTACTCTCTGGACTCACTGCACTGCATCCCCAGTGGTGCCAGGGCACTCTCTGGACTCACTGCACTGCATCCCCAGTGGTGCCAGGGCACTCTCTGGACTCACTGCACTGCATCCCCAGTGGTGCCAGTGCACTCTCTGGACTCACTGCAGTGCATCTCCAGTGGTGCCAGTGCACTCTCTGGACTCTCTGCAGTGTATCCCCAGTGGTGCCAGTGCACTCTCTGGACTCACTGCACTGCATCCCCACTGGTGCCAGTGCACTCTCTGGACTCACCGCACTGCATCCCCAGTGGTGCCAGTGTATTCTCTGAACTCACTGCACTGCATCCCCAGTGGTGCCAGGGCACTCTCTGGACTCACTGCACTGCATCCCCAGTGGTTCCAGTGCACTCTCTGGACTCACTGCACTGCATCCCCAGTGGTGCCAGGGCACTCTCTGGACTCACTGCACTGCATCCCCAGTGGTGCCAAGGCACTCTCTGGACTCACTGCACTGCATCCCCAGTGGTTCCAGTGCACTCTCTGGACTCACTGCAGTGCATCCCCAGTGTTGCCAGTGCACTCTCTGGACTCACTGCACTGCATCCCCAGTGGTGCCAGGGCACTCTCTGGACTCACTGCACTGCATCCCCAGTGGCGCCAGGGCACTCTCTGGACTCACTGCACTGCATCCCCAGTGGTGCCAGTGCACTCTTTGGACTCACTGTACTGAATTCCCGGTGGTGCCCGTGCACTCTCTGGACTCACAGCACTGCATCCCCAGTGGTGCCAGTGAACTCTCTGGACTCACTGCACTGCATCCCCAGTGGTGCCAATGCACTCTCTGGTCTCACTGCACTGCATCCCCAGTGGTGCCAGTGCACTCTCTGGACTCACTGCACTGCATCCCCAGTGGTGCCAGTGCACTCTCTGGACTCACTGCACGTCATCCCCAGTGGTGCCAGTGCACTCTCTGGACTCACTGCACTGCATCCCCAGTGGTGCCAGGTCACACTCTGGACTCACTGCACTGCATCCCCAGTGGTGCCAGTGCACTCTCTGGACTCACTGCACTGCATCACCAGTGGTGCCAGTGCACTCTCTGGACTCACTGGACTGCATCCCCTGTGGTGCCAGGGCACTCTCTGGACTCACTGCACTGCATCCCCAGTGGTGCCAGTGCACTCTCTGGACTCACTGCAGTGCATCTCCAGTGGTGCCAGTGCACTCTCTGGACTCTCTGCAGTGTATCCCCAGTGGTGCCAGTGCACTCTCTGGACTCACTGCACTGCATCCCCACTGGTGCCAGTGCATTCTCTGGACTCACGGCACTGCATCCCCAGTGGTGCCAGTGTATTCTCTGGACTCACTGCACTGCATCCCCAGTGGTTCCAGTGCACTCTCTGGACTCACTGCACTGCACCCCCAGTGTTGCCAGTGCACTCTCTGGACTCACTGCACTGCATCCCCAGTGCTGCCAGTGCACTCTTTGGACTCACTGCACTGAATTCCCGGTAGTGCCAGTGCACTCTCTGGACTCACAGCACTGCATCCCCAGTGGTGCCAGTGAACTCTCTGGACCCATTGCACTGCATCCCCACTGGTGCCAGTGCACTCTCTGGACTCACTGCACTGCATCCCCAGTGGTGGCAGTGCACACTCTGGACTCACGGCACTGCATCCCCAGTGGTGCTAGTGCACTCTCTGGACTCACTGCACTGCATCCCCAGTGGTGCCAGTGCACTCTCTGGACTCACTGCACTGCATCCCCAGTGGTGCCAGGGTACTCTCTGGAGTCACTGCACTGCATCCCCAGTGGTGCCAGTGCACTCTCTGGACTCACTGCACTGCATCCCCAGTGGTGCCAGTGCACTCTCTGGACTCACTGCACTTCATCCCCAGTGGTGCCAGTGCACTCTCTGGACTCACTGCACTGCATCCCCAGAGGTGCCAGTGCACTCTCTGGACTCACTGCAGTGCATCCCCAGTGGTGCCAGTGCACTCTCTGGACTCACGGCACTGCATCCCCAGTGGTGCCAGTGCACTCTCTGGACTCATTGCAGTGCATCCCCGGTGGTGACAGTGCACTCTCTGGACTCACTGCGCTGCATCCCCAGTGGTGCCAAGGCACTCTCTGGACTCACTGCAGTGCATCCCCAGTGGTGCCAGTGCACTCTCTGGACTCACTGCACTGCATCCGAAGTGGTGCCAGTGCACTCTCTGGACTCACTGCACTGCATCCCCAGTGGTGCCAGTGCACTCTCTGGACTCACGGCACTGCATCCCCGGTGGTGCCAGTGCACTCTCTGGACTCATTGCAGTGCATCCCCAGTGGTGCCAGTGCACACTCTGGACTCACTGCAGTGCATCCCCAGTGGTGTCAGTGCACTCTCTGGAGTCACTGCACTGCATCCCCAGTGGTGCCAGTGCCCTCTCTGGACTCACTGCACTGCATCCCCAGTGGTGCCAGTGCACTCTCTGGACTCACTGCACTGCATCTCCAGTGTTGCAAGTGCGCTCTCTGGACTCACTGGACTGCATCACCAGTGGTGCCAGTGCGCTCTCTGGATTCACGGCACTGCATCCCCAGTGGTGCCAGTGCACTCTCTGCACTCACTGCACTGCATCCCCAGTGGTGCCAGTGAACTCTCTGGACTCACTGCACTGAATCCCTAGTGGTGCCAGTGCACTCTCTTGAGTCACTGCACTGCATCCCCAGTGGTGCCAGTGCACTCTCTGGACTCACTGTAGTGCATCCCCACTGGTGCCAGTGCACTCTCTGGACTCACTGCACTGCACCCCCAGTGGTGCCAGTGCACTCTCTGGACTCACAGCACTGCATCCCCACTGGTGCCAGTGCACTCTCTGGACTCACTGCACTGCATCCCCAGTGGTGCCAGTGCACACTCTGGACTCACTGCACTGCATCCCCAGTGGTGCCAGGGTACTCTCTGGACTCACTGCACTGCATCCCCAGTGGTGCCAAGGCACTCTCTGGACTCACTGCACTGCATTGCCATTGGTGCCAGTGCACTCTCTGGACTCATTGCAGTGCATCCTCAGTGGTGCCAGTGCACTCTCTGGACTCACGGCACTGCATCCCCAGTGGTGCCAGTGCACTCTCTGGACTCACTGCACTGCATCCCCAGTGGTGCCAGTGCACTCTCTGGACTCACTGCACTGCATCCCCAGTGGTGCCAGGGCACTCTCTGGACTCACCGGGGTGCATCCCCAATAGTGCCAGTGCCCTCTCTGGACTCACTGCAGTGCATCCCCAGTGGTGCCAGTGCACTCTCTGGAACACCGCACTGCATCCCCAGTGGTGCCAGTGCACTCTCTGGACTCACTGCAGTGCATCCCCAGTGGTGCCAGTGCACTCTCTGGACTCACTGCACTGCATCTCCAGTGTTGCAAGTGCGCTCTCTGGACTCACTGGACTGCATCACCAGTGGTGCCAGTGCGCTCTCTGGATTCACGGCACTGCATCCCCAGTGGTGCCAGTGCACTCTCTGCACTCACTGCACTGCATCCCCAGTGGTGCCAGTGAACTCTCTGGACTCACTGCACTGCATCCCCAGTGGTGCCAATGCACTCTCTGGTCTCACTGCACTGCATCCCCAGTGGTGCCAGTGCACTCTCTGGACTCACTGCACTGCATCCCCAGTGGTGCCAGTGCACTCTCTGGACTCACTGCACGTCATCCCCAGTGGTGCCAGTGCACTCTCTGGACTCACTGCACTGCATCCCCAGTGGTGCCAGGTCACACTCTGGACTCACTGCACTGCATCCCCAGTGGTGCCAGTGCACTCTCTGGACTCACTGCACTGCATCACCAGTGGTGCCAGGGCACTCTCTGGACTCACTGGACTGCATCCCCTGTGGTGCCAGGGCACTCTCTGGACTCACTGCACTGCATCCCCAGTCGTGCCAGTGCACTCTCTGGACTCACTGCAGTGCATCTCCAGTGGTGCCAGTGCACTCTCTGGACTCTCTGCAGTGTATCCCCAGTGGTGCCAGTGCACTCTCTGGACTCACTGCACTGCATCCCCACTGGTGCCAGTGCATTCTCTGGACTCACGGCACTGCATCCCCAGTGGTGCCAGTGTATTCTCTGGACTCACTGCACTGCATCCCCAGTGGTTCCAGTGCACTCTCTGGACTCACTGCACTGCACCCCCAGTGTTGCCAGTGCACTCTCTGGACTCACTGCACTGCATCCCCAGTGCTGCCAGTGCACTCTTTGGACTCACTGCACTGAATTCCCGGTAGTGCCAGTGCACTCTCTGGACTCACAGCACTGCATCCCCAGTGGTGCCAGTGAACTCTCTGGACCCATTGCACTGCATCCCCACTGGTGCCAGTGCACTCTCTGGACTCACTGCACTGCATCCCCAGTGGTGGCAGTGCACACTCTGGACTCACGGCACTGCATCCCCAGTGGTGCTAGTGCACTCTCTGGACTCACTGCACTGCATCCCCAGTGGTGCCAGTGCACTCTCTGGACTCACTGCACTGCATCCCCAGTGGTGCCAGGGTACTCTCTGGACTCACTGCACTGCATCCCCAGTGGTGCCAGTGCACTCTCTGGACTCACTGCACTGCATCCCCAGTGGTGCCAGTGCACTCTCTGGACTCACTGCACTTCATCCCCAGTGGTGCCAGTGCACTCTCTGGACTCACTGCACTGCATCCCCAGAGGTGCCAGTGCACTCTCTGGACTCACTGCAGTGCATCCCCAGTGGTGCCAGTGCACTCTCTGGACTCACGGCACTGCATCCCCAGTGGTGCCAGTGCACTCTCTGGACTCATTGCAGTGCATCCCCGGTGGTGACAGTGCACTCTCTGGACTCACTGCGCTGCATCCCCAGTGGTGCCAAGGCACTCTCTGGACTCACTGCAGTGCATCCCCAGTGGTGCCAGTGCACTCTCTGGACTCACTGCACTGCATCCCCAGTGGTGCCAGTGCACTCTCTGGACTCACTGCACTGCATCCCCAGTGGTGCCAGTGCACTCTCTGGACTCACGGCACTGCATCCCCGGTGGTGCCAGTGCACTCTCTGGACTCATTGCAGTGCATCCCCAGTGGTGCCAGTGCACACTCTGGACTCACTGCAGTGCATCCCCAGTGGTGTCAGTGCACTCTCTGGAGTCACTGCACTGCATCCCCAGTGGTGCCAGTGCCCTCTCTGGACTCACTGCACTGCATCCCCAGTGGTGCCAGTGCACTCTCTGGACTCACTGCACTGCATCTCCAGTGTTGCAAGTGCGCTCTCTGGACTCACTGGACTGCATCACCAGTGGTGCCAGTGCGCTCTCTGGATTCACGGCACTGCATCCCCAGTGGTGCCAGTGCACTCTCTGCACTCACTGCACTGCATCCCCAGTGGTGCCAGTGAACTCTCTGGACTCACTGCACTGAATCCCTAGTGGTGCCAGTGCACTCTCTTGAGTCACTGCACTGCATCCCCAGTGGTGCCAGTGCACTCTCTGGACTCACTGTAGTGCATCCCCACTGGTGCCAGTGCACTCTCTGGACTCACTGCACTGCACCCCCAGTGGTGCCAGTGCACTCTCTGGACTCACAGCACTGCATCCCCACTGGTGCCAGTGCACTCTCTGGACTCACTGCACTGCATCCCCAGTGGTGCCAGTGCACACTCTGGACTCACTGCACTGCATCCCCAGTGGTGCCAGGCTACTCTCTGGACTCACTGCACTGCATCCCCAGTGGTGCCAAGGCACTCTCTGGACTCACTGCACTGCATTGCCATTGGTGCCAGTGCACTCTCTGGACTCATTGCAGTGCATCCTCAGTGGTGCCAGTGCACTCTCTGGACTAACGGCACTGCATCCCCAGTGGTGCCAGTGCACTCTCTGGACTCACTGCACTGCATCCCCAGTGGTGCCAGTGCACTCTCTGGACTCACTGCACTGCATCCCCAGTGGTGCCAGGGCACTCTCTGGACTCACCGGGGTGCATCCCCAATAGTGCCAGTGCCCTCTCTGGACTCACTGCAGTGCATCCCCAGTGGTGCCAGTGCACTCTCTGGAACACCGCACTGCATCCCCAGTGGTGCCAGTGCACTCTCTGGACTCACTGCAGTGCATCCCCAGTGGTGCCAGTGCACTCTCTGGACTCATTTCACTGCATCCCCAGTGGTGCCAGTGCACTCTCTGGACTCACTACACTGCATCCCCAGTGCTGCCAGTGCAATCTCTGGACTCACTGCACTGCATCCCCAGTGGTGCCAGTGCACTCTCTGAGCTCACTGCAGTGCATCCCCAGTGGTGCCAGTGCACTCTCTGAACTCACTGCACTGCATCCCCAGTGGTGCCAGGGTACTCTCTGGACTCACTGCACTGCATCCCCAGTGGTTCCAGTGCACTCTCTGAACTCACTGCACTGCATCCCTAGTGGTGCCAGTGCACTCTCTTGAGTCACTGCACTGCATCCCCAGTGGTGCCAGTGCACTCTCTGGACTCACTGTAGTGCATCCCCTCTGGTTCCAATGCACTCTCTGGACTCACAGCACTGCATCCCCAGTGGTGCCAGTGCGCTCTCTGGATTCACGGCACTGCATCCCCAGTGGTGCCAGTGCACTCTCTGCACTCACTGCACTGCATCCCCAGTGGTGCCAGTGCACACTCTGGACTCACTGCACTGCATCCCCAGTGGTGCCAGGGTACTCTCTGGACTCACTGCACTGCATCCCCAGTGGTGCCAAGGCACTCTCTGGACTCACTGCACTGCATTGCCATTGGTGCCAGTGCACTCTCTGGACTCATTGCAGTGCATCCTCAGTGGTGCCAGTGCACTCTCTGGACTCACGGCACTGCATCCCCAGTGGTGCCAGTGCACTCTCTGGACTCACTGCACTGCACCCCCAGTGGTGCCAGTGCACTCTCTGGACTCACTGCACTGCATCCCCAGTGGTGCCAGGGCACTCTCTGGACTCACCGGGGTGCATCCCCAATAGTGCCAGTGCCCTCTCTGGACTCACTGCAGTGCATCCCCAGTGGTGCCAGTGCACTCTCTGGACTCACCGCACTGCATCCCCAGTGGTGCCAGTGCACTCTCTGGACTCACTGCAGTGCATCCCCAGTGGTGCCAGTGCACTCTCTGGACTCATTTCACTGCATCCCCAGTGGTGCCAGTGCACTCTCTGGACTCACTGCACTGCATCCCCAGTGGTGCCAGTGCACTCTCTGGACTCACTGCACTGCATCCCCAGTGGTGCCAGTGCACTCTCTGAGCTCACTGCAGTGCATCCCCAGTGGTGCCAGTGCACTCTCTGAACTCACTGCACTGCATCCCCAGTGGTGCCAGGGCACTCTCTGGACTCACTGCACTGCATCCCCAGTGGTTCCAGTGCACTCTCTGGACTCACTGCAGTGCATCCCCAGTGTTGCCAGTGCACTCTCTGGACTCACTGCACTGCATCCCCAGTGCTGCCAGTGCACTCTTTGGACTCACTGCACTGAATTCCCGGTAGTGCCAGTGCACTCTATGGACTCACAGCACTGCATCCCCAGTGGTGCCAGTGAACTCTCTGGACCCACTGAACTGCCTCCCCACTGGTGCCAGTGCACTCTCTGGACTCACTGCACTGCATCCCCAGTGGTGGCAGTGCACACTCTGGACTCACGGCACTGCATCCCCAGTGGTGCTAGTGCACTCTCTGGACTCACGGCACTGCACCCCAGTGGTGCCAGTGCACTCTCTGGACTCACTGCACTGCATCCCCAGTGGTGCCAGGGTACTCTCTGGACTCACTGCACTGCATCCCCAGTGGTGCCAGTGCACTCTCTGGACTCACTGCACTGCATCCCCAGTGGTGCCAGTGCACTCTCTGGACTCACTGCACTGCATCCCCAGTGGTGCCAGTGCACTCTCTGGACTCACTGCACTGCATCCCCAGAGGTGCCAGTGCACTCTCTGGACTCACTGCAGTGCATCCCCAGTGGTGCCAGTGCACTCTCTGGACTCACTGCACTGCATCCCCAGTGGTGCCAGTGCACTCTCTGGACTCATTGCAGTGCATCCCCGGTGGTGACAGTGCACTCTCTGGACTCACTGCGCTGCATCCCCAGTGGTGCCAAGGCACTCTCTGGACTCACTGCACTGCATCCCCAGTGGTGCCAGTGCACTCTCTGGACTCACTGCAGTGCATCCCCAGTGGTGCCAGTGCACTCTCTGGACTCACTGCACTGCATCCCCAGTGGTGCCCGTGCACTCTCTGGACTCACTGCACTGCATCCCCAGTGGTGCCAGTGCACTCTCTGGACTCACGGCACTGCATCCCCAGTGGTGCCAGTGCACTCTCTGGACTCATTGCAGTGCATCCCCGGTGGTGCCAGTGCACACTCTGGACTCACTGCAGTGCATCCCCAGTGGTGCCAGTGCACTCTCTGGACTCACTGCACTGCATCCCCAGTGGTGCCAGTGCCCTCTCTGGACTCACTGTATTGCATCCCCAGTGGTGCCAGTGCACTCTCTGGAGTCACTGCACTGCATCTCCAGTGTTGCAAGTGCGCTGTCTGGACTCACTGGACTGCATCACCAGTGGTGCCAGTGCACACTCTGGACTCACTGCACTGCATCCCCAGTGGTGCCAGTGCACTCTCTGGACTCACTGCGCTGCATCCCCAGTGGTGCCAAGGCACTCTCTGGACTCCCTGTAGTGCATCACTCGTGGTGCCAGTGCACTCTCTGGACTCACTGTACTGCATCCCCAGTGGCGCCAGGGAACTCTCTGGACTCACTGCACTGCATCCCCAGTGGTGCCAGTGCACTCTCTGGACTCACTGCACTGCATCCCCAGTGCTGCCAGTGCACTCTTTGGACTCACTGTACTGAATTCCCGGTGGTGCCCGTGCACTCTCTGGACTCACAGCACTGCATCCCCAGTGGTGCCAGTGATCTCTCTGGACTCACTGCACTGCATCCCCAATGGTGCCAATGCACTCTCTGGACTCACTGCACTGCATCCCCAGTGGTGCCAGTGCACTCTCTGGACTCACCGGAGTGCATCCCCAGTGGTGCCAGTGCACTCTCTGGACTCACTGCACTTCATCCCCAGTGGTGCCAGTGCACTCTCTGGACTCACTGCACTGCATCCCCAGTGGTCCCAGTGCAATCTCTGGACTCACTGTAGTGCATCACTCGTGGTGCCAGTGCACTCTCTGGACTCACTGCACTGCATCCCCAGTGGTGCCAGTGCACTCTCTGGACTCACTGCACTGCATCCCCAGTGGTGCCAGTGCACTCTCTGCACTCACTGCACTGCATCCCCACTGGTGCCAGGATACTCTCTGGACTCACTGCACTGCATCCCCAGTGGTGCCAGGGCACTCTCTGGACTCACTGCACTGCATCCCCAGTGGTGCCAGTGAACTCTCTGGACTCACTGCACTGCATCCCCACTGGTGCCAGGGTACTCTCTGGACTCACTGCACTGCATCCCCAGTGGTGCCAGTGCACTCTCTGTACTCACTGCACTGCATCCCCAGTGGTGCCAGGGCACTCTCTGGACTCACTGCACTGCATCCCCAGTGGTGCCAGTGCACTCTCTGGACTCACTGCAGTGCATCTCCAGTGGTGCCAGTGCACTCTCTGGACTCTCTGCAGTGTATCCCCAGTGGTGCCAGTGCACTCTCTGGACTCAGTGCACTGCATCCCCACTGGTGCCAGTGCATTCTCTGGACTCATGGCACTGCATCCCCAGTGGTGCCAGTGTATTCTCTGAACTCACTGCACTGCATCCCCAGTGGTGCCAGGGCACTCTCTGGACTCACTGCACTGCATCCCCAGTGTTTCCAGTGCACTCTCTGGACTCACTGCAGTGCATCCCCAGTGTTGCCAGTGCACTCTCTGGACTCACTGCACTGCATCCCCAGTGATGCCAGTTCACTCTTTGGACTCACTGCACTTAGTTCCCGGTAGTGCCAGTGCACTCTCTGGACTCACAGCACTGCATCCCCAGTGGTGCCAGTGAACTCTCTGGACCCACTGCACTGCATCCCCACTGGTGCCAGTGCACTCTCTGGACTCACTGCACTGCATCCCCAGTGGTGGCAGTGCACACTCTGGACTCACGGCACTGCATCCCCAGTGGTGCTAGTGCACTCTCTGGACTCACTGCACTGCATCCCCAGTGGTGCCAGTGCACTCTCTGGACTCACTGCACTGCATCCCCAGTGGTGCCAGGGTACTCTCTGGACTCACTGCACTGCATTCCCAGTGGTGCCAGTGCACTCTCTGGACTCACTGCACTGCATCCCCAGTGGTGCCAGTGCACTCTCTGGACTCACTGCACTGCATCCCCAGTGGTGCCACTGCAATCTCTGGACTCACTGCACTGCATCCCCAGAGGTGCCAGTGCACTCTCTGGACTCACTGCAGTGCATCCCCAGTGGTGCCAGTGCACTCTCTGGACTCACGGCACTGCATCCCGAGTGGTGCCAGTGCACTCTCTGGACTCATTGCAGTGCATCCCCGGTGGTGACAGTGCACTCTCTGGACTCACTGCGCTGCATCCCCAGTGGTGCCAAGGCACTCTCTGGACTCACTGCAGTGCATCCCCAGTGGTGCCAGTGCACTCTCTGGACTCACTGCACTGCATCCCCAGTGGTGCCAGTGCACTCTCTGGACTCACTGCACTGCATCCCCAGTGGTGCCAGTGCACTCTCTGGACTCACTGCACTGCATCCCCAGTGGTGCCAGTGCACTCTCTGGACTCACGGCACTGCATCCCCAGTGGTGCCAGTGCACTCTCTGGACTCATTGCAGTGCATCCCCAGTGGTGCCAGTGCACACTCTGGACTCACTGCAGTGCATCCCCAGTGGTGCCAGTGCACTCTCTGGATTCACTGGACTGCATCTCCAGTGGTGCCAGTGCCCTCTCTGGACTCACTGCACTGCATCCCCAGTGGTGACAGTGCACTCTCTGGAGTCACTGCACTGCATCTCCAGTGTTGCAAGTGCGCTCTCTGGACTCACTGGACTGCATCACCAGTGGTGCCAGTGCGCTCTCTGGATTCACGGCACTGCATCCCCAGTAGTGCCAGTGCACTCTCTGCACTCACTGCACTGCATCCCCAGTGGTGCCAGTGAACTCTCTGGACTCACTGCACTGCATCCCTAGTGGTGCCAGTGCACTCTCTTGAGTCACTGCACTGCATCCCCAGTGGTGCCAGGGCACTCTCTGGACTCACTGTAGTGCATCCCCACTGGTGCCAGTGCACTCTCTGGACTCACTGCACTGCACGCCCAGTTGTGCCAGTGCACTCTCTGGACTCACAGCACTGCATCCCCAGTGGTGCCAGTGCACTCTCTGGACTCACTGCACTGCATCCCCAGTGGTGCCAGTGCACACTCTGGACTCACTGCACTGCATCCCCAGTGGTGCCAGGGTACTCTCTGGACTCACTGCACTGCATCCCCAGTGGTGCCAAGGCACTCTCTGGACTCACTGCACTGCATCCCCAGTGGTGCCAGGGCACTCTCTGGACTCACCGGGGTGCATCCCCAATAGTGCCAGTGCCCTCTCTGGACTCACTGCAGTGCATCCCCAGTGGTGCCAGTGCACTCTCTGGACTCACTGCACTGCGTCCCCAATGGTGCCAGTGCACTCTCTGGACTCACTGCACTGCATCCCCAGTGGTGCCACTGCACTCTCTGGACTCACTGCACTGCATCCCCAGTGGTGCCGGGGCACTCTCTGGACTCACTGCAGTGCATCCCCAGTGGTGCCAGTGCCCTCTGTGGACTCACTGCACTACATCCCCACTAGGGCCAGTGCACTCTCTGGACTCACTGCACTGCATCCCCAGTGGTGCCAGTGAACTCTCTGGACTCACTGCACTGCATCCCTAGTGGTGCCAGTGCACTCTCTTGAGTCACTGCACTGCATCCCCAGTGGTGCCAGTGCACTCTCTGGACTCACTGTAGTGCATCCCCACTGGTGCCAGTGCACTCTCTGGACTCACTGCACTGCACCCCCAGTGGTGCCAGTGCACTCTCTGGACTCACAGCACTGCATCCCCACTGGTGCCAGTGCACTCTCTGGACTCACTGCACTGCATCCCCAGTGGTGCCAGTGCACACTCTGGACTCACTGCACTGCATCCCCAGTGGTGCCAGGGTACTCTCTGGACTCACGGCACTGCATCCCCAGTGGTGCCAAGGCACTCTCTGGACTCACTGCACTGCATTGCCATTGGTGCCAGTGCACTCTCTGGACTCATTGCAGTGCATCCTCAGTGGTGCCAGTGCACTCTCTGGACTCACGGCACTGCAATCCCAGTGGTGCCAGTGACCTCTCTGGACTCACTGCACTGCATCCCCAGTGGTGCCAGTGCACTCTCTGGACTCACTGCACTGCATCCCCAGTGGTGCCAGGGCACTCTCTGGACTCACCGGGGTGCATCCCCAATAGTGCCAGTGCCCTCTCTGGACTCACTGCACTGCATCCCCAGTGGTGCCAGTGCACTCTCTGGACTCACCGCACTGCATCCCCAGTGGTGCCAGTGCACTCTCTGGACTCACTGCAGTGCATCCCCAGTGGTGCCAGTGCACTCTCTGGACTCATTTCACTGCATCCCCAGTGGTGCCAGTGCACTCTCTGGACTCACCGCACTGCATCCTCAGTGGTGCCAGTGCACTCTCTGGACTCACTGCACTGCATCCCCAGTGGTGCCAGTGCACTCTCTGAGCTCACTGCAGTGCATCCCCAGTGGTGCCAGTGCACTCTCTGGACTCACTGCACTGCATCCCCAGTGGTGCCACTGCACTCTCTGGACTCACTGCACTGCATCCCCAAAGGTGCCAGTGAACTCTCTGGACTCACTGCACTGCATCCCCAGTGGTGCCACTGCACTCTCTCGACTCACTGCACTGCATCCCCAGTGGTGCCGGGGCACTCTCTGGACTCACTGCACTGCATCCCCAGTGGTGCCAGTGCCCTCTGTGGACTCACTGCACTACATCCCCACTAGGGCCAGTGCACTCTCTGGACTCACTGCACTGCATCCCCAGTGGTGCCAGTGAACTCTCTGGACTCACTGCACTGCATCCCTAGTGGTGCCAGTGCACTCTCTTGAGTCACTGCACTGCATCCCCAGTGGTGCCAGTGCACTCTCTGGACTCACTGTAGTGCATCCCCAGTGGTGCCAGTGCACTCTCTGGACTCACTGCACTGCACCCCCAGTGGTGCCAGTGCACTCTCTGGACTCACAGCACTGCATCCCCACTGGTGCCAGTGCACTCTCTGGACTCACTGCACTGCATCCCCAGTGGTGCCAGTGCACACTCTGGACTCACTGCACTGCATCCCCAGTGGTGCCAGGGTACTCTCTGGACTCACGGCACTGCATCCCCAGTGGTGCCAAGGCACTCTCTGGACTCACTGCACTGCATTGCCATTGGTGCCAGTGCACTCTCTGGACTCATTGCAGTGCATCCTCAGTGGTGCCAGTGCACTCTCTGGACTCACGGCACTGCAATCCCAGTGGTGCCAGTGACCTCTCTGGACTCACTGCACTGCATCCCCAGTGGTGCCAGTGCACTCTCTGGACTCACTGCACTGCATCCCCAGTGGTGCCAGGGCACTCTCTGGACTCACCGGGGTGCATCCCCAATAGTGCCAGTGCCCTCTCTGGACTCACTGCACTGCATCCCCAGTGGTGCCAGTGCACTCTCTGGACTCACCGCACTGCATCCCCAGTGGTGCCAGTGCACTCTCTGGACTCACTGCAGTGCATCCCCAGTGGTGCCAGTGCACTCTCTGGACTCACTGCACTGCATCCCCAGTGGTGCCAGTGCACTCTCTGGACTCAATGCACTGCATCCCCAGTGGTGCCAGTGCACTCTCTGAGCTCACTGCAGTGCATCCCCAGTGGTGCCAGTGCACTCTCTGAACTCACTGCACTGCATCCCCAGTGGTGCCAGGGCACTCTCTGGACTCACTGCACTGCATCCCCAGTGGTTCCAGTGCACTCTCTGGACTCACTGCAGTGCATCCCCAGTGTTGCCAGTACACTCTCTGGATTCACTGCACTGCATCCCCAGTGGTGCCGGGGCACTCTCTGGACTCACTGCACTGCATCCCCAGTGGTGCGAGTGCCCTCTGTGGACTCACTGCACTGCATCCCCAGTGGTGCCAGTGCACTCTCTGGACTCACTGCACTGCATCCCCAGTTGTGCCAGTGAACTCTCTGGACTCACTGCACTGCATCCCTAGTGGTGCCAGTGCACTCTCTTGAGTCACTGCACTGCATCCCCAGTGGTGCCAGTGCACTCTCTGGACTCACTGCACTGCATCCCCAGTGGTGCCAGTGCACTCTCTGGACTCACTGCAGTGAATCCCCAATCGTACCAGTGCAATCTCTGGTCTCACTGCAGTGCATCCCCAGTGGTGCCAGTGCACTCTCTGGACTCACTGCAGTGCATCCCCAGTGGTGCCAGTGCACTCTCTGGACTCACGGCACTGCATCCCCGGTAGTGCCAGTGCACTCTCTGGACTCACTGCACTGCATCCCCAGTGGTGCCAAGGCACTCTCTGGACTCACAGCACTGCATCCCCACTGGTGCCAGTGCACTCTCTGGACTCACTGCACTGCATTGCCAGTGGTGCAAGTGCACACTCTGGACTCACGGCACTGCATCTCCAGTGGTGCTAGTGCACTCTCTGGACCAACGGCACTGCATCCCCAGTGGTGCCAGTGCACTCTCTGGACTCACTGCACTGCATCCCCAGTGGTGCCAGGGCACTCTCTGGACTCACTGCACTGCATCCCCAGTGGTGCCAAGGCACTCTCTGGACTCACTGCACTGCATTGCCATTGGTGCCAGTGCACTCTCTGGACTCATTGCAGTGCATCCCCAGTGGTGCCAGTGCCCTCTCTGGACTCACTGCACTGCATCCCCAGTGGTGCCAGTGCACTCTCTGGAGTCACTGCACTGCATCTCCAGTGTTGCAAGTGCGCTCTCTGGACTCACTGGACTGCATCACCAGTGGTGCCAGTGCGCTCTCTGGACTCACTGCACTGCATCCCCAGTGGTGCCAGTGCACTCTCTGGACTCACTGTAGTGCATCCCCACTGGTGCCAGTGCACTCTCTGGACTC
Source organism: Anser anser (assembly GCF_964211835.1). Classification (NCBI taxonomy): domain Eukaryota; kingdom Metazoa; phylum Chordata; class Aves; order Anseriformes; family Anatidae; genus Anser; species Anser anser. The sequence continues at coordinate 7,562,837 of NC_139747.1, forward strand.
ACTGCACTGCACCCCCAGTGGTGCCAGTGCACTCTCTGGACTCACAGTACTGCATCCCCACTGGTGCCAGTGCACTCTCTGGACTCACTGCACTGCATCCCCAGTGGTGCCAGTGCACTCTCTGGACTCACTGCACTGCATCCCCAGTGGTGCCAGGGTACTCTCTGGACTCACTGCACTGCATTGCCATTGGTGCCAGTGCACTCTCTGGACTCATTGCAGTGCATCCCCAGTGGTGCCAGTGCACTCTCTGGACTCACTGCAGTGCATCCCCAGTGGTGCCAGTGCACTCTCTGGACTCACTGCACTGCATCCCCAGTGGTGCCAGTGCACTCTCTGAACTCACTGAACTGCATCCCCAGTGGTGCCAGTGCACTCTCTGGAATCACTGCACTGCATCCCCAGTGGTGCCAGTGCACTCTCTGGACTCATTTCACTGCATCCCCAGTGGTGCCAGTGCACTCTCTGGAGTCACTGCACTGCATCCCCAGTGGTGCCAGTGCACTCTCTGAGCTCACTGCAGTGCATCCCCAGTGGTGCCAGTGCACTCTCTGGACTCACTGCACTGCATCCCCAGTGGTGCCAGTGCACTCTCTGTCCTCACTGCACTGCGTCCCCAATGGTGCCAGTGCACTCTCTGGACTCACTGCACTGCATCCCCAGTGGTGCCACTGCACTCTCTGGACTCACTGCACTGCATCCCCAGTGGTGCCGGGGCACTCTCTGGACTCACTGCAGTGCATCCCCAGTGGTGCCAGTGCCCTCTGTGGACTCACTGCACTACATCCCCAGTAGGGCCAGTGCTCTCTCTGCACTCACTGCACTGCATCCCCAGTGGTGCCAGTGAACTCTCTGGACTCACTGCACTGCATCCCCAGTGGTGCCAGTGCACTCTCTTGAGTCACTGCACTGCATCCCCAGTGGTGCCAGTGCACTCTCTGGACTCACTGTAGTGCATCCCCACTGGTGCCAGTGCACTCTCTGGACTCACTGCACTGCACCCCCAGTGGTGCCAGTGCACTCTCTGGACTCACAGCACTGCATCCCCAGTTGTGCCAGGGTACTCTCTGGACTCACTGCACTGCATCCCCAGTGGTGCCAGTGCACACTCTGGACTCACTGCACTGCATCCCCAGTGGTGCCAGGGTACTCTCTGGACTCGCGGCACTGCATCCCCAGTGGTGCCAAGGCACTCTCTGGACTCACTGCACTGCATTGCCATTGGTGCCAGTGCACTCTCTGGACTCATTGCAGTGCATCCCCAGTGGTGCCAGTGCACTCTCTGGACTCACTGCACTGCATCCCCAGTGGTGCCAGTGCACTCTCTGGACTCACTGCACTGCATCCCCAGTGGTGCCAGGGCACTCTCTGGACTCACCGGGGTGCATCCCCAATAGTGCCAGTGCCCTCTCTGGACTCACTGCAGTGCATCCCCAGTGGTGCCAGTGCACTCTCTGGACTCACCGCACTGCATCCCCAGTGGTGCCAGTGCACTCTCTGGACTCACTGCAGTGCTTCCCCAGTGGTGCCAGTGCACTCTCTGGACTCATTTCACTGCATCCCCTTTTGTGCCAGTGCACTCTCTGGACTCACTGCACTGCATCCCCAGTGGTGCCAGTGCACTCTCTGGACTCACTGCACTGCATCCCCAGTGGTGCCAGTGCACTCTCTGAGCTCACTGCAGTGCATCCCCAGTGGTGCCAGTGCACTCTCTGGACTCACTGCACTGCATCCCCAGTGGTGCCAGTGCACTCTCTGGACTCACTGCACTGCATCCCCAAAGGTGCCAGTGAACTCTCTGGACTCACTGCACTGCATCCCCAGTGGTGCCACTGCACTCTCTCGACTCACTGCACTGCATCCCCAGTGGTGCCTGGGCACTCTCTGGACTCACTGCACTGCATCCCCAGTGGTGCCAGTGCCCTCTGTGGACTCACTGCACTGCATCCCCAGTGGTGCCAGTGCACTCTCTGGACTCACTGCACTGCATCCCCAGTGGTGCCAGTGAACTCTCTGGACTCACTGCACTGCATCCCTAGTGGTGCCAGTGCACTCTCTTGAGTCACTGCACTGCATCCCCAGTGGTGCCAGTGCACTCTCTGGACTCACTGCACTGCATCACCAGTGGTGCCAGTGCACTCTCTGGACTCACTGCAGTGCATCACCAATCGTAACAGTGCAATCTCTGGTCTCACTGCAGTGCATCCCCAGTGGTGCCAGTGCACTCTCTGGACTCACTGCAGTGCATCCCCAGTGGTGCCAGTGCACTCTCTGGACTCACGGCACTGCATCCCCGGTAGTGCCAGTGCACTCTCTGGACTCACTGCACTGCATCCCCTGTGGTGCCAAGGCACTCTCTGGACTCACAGCACTGCATCCCCACTGGTGCCAGTGCACTCTCTGGACTCACTGCACTGCATTGCCAGTGGTGCAAGTGCACACTCTGGACTCACGGCACTGCATCCCCAGTGGTGCTAGTGCACTCTCTGGACCAACGGCACTGCATCCCCAGTGGTGCCAGTGCACTCTCTGGACTCACTGCACTGCATCCCCAGTGGTGCCAGGGCACTCTCTGGACTCACTGCACTGCATCCCCAGTGGTGCCAAGGCACTCTCTGGACTCACTGCACTGCATTGCCATTGGTGCCAGTGCACTCTCTGGACTCATTGCAGTGCATCCCCAGTGGTGCCAGTGCACTCTCTGGACTCACGGCACTGCATCCCCAGTGGTGCCAGTGCACTCTCTGGACTCACTGCAGTGCATCCCCAGTGGTGCCGGGGCACTCTCTGGACTCACTGCAGTGCATCCCCAGTGGTGCCAGTGCACTCTCTGGACTCACTGCACTGCATCCCCAGTGGTGCCAGTGCACTCTCTGGACTCACTGCACTGCATCCCCAGTGGTGCCAGTGCACTCTCTGGACTCACTGCAGTGCATCCCTAGTGGTGCCAAGGCACTCTCTGCACTCACTGCACTGCATCCCCAGTGGTGCCAGTGACCTCTCTGGACTCAGTGCACTGCATCCCCAGTGGTGCCAGTGCACTCTCTGGACTCACCGGGGTGCATCCCCAATAGTGCCAGTGCCCTCTCTGGACTCACTGCAGTGCATCCCCAGTGGTGCCAGTGCACTCTCTGGACTCACTGCACTGCATCCCCAGTGGTGCCAGTGCACTCTCTGGACTCACTGCACTGCATCCCCAGTGGTGCCAGTGCACTCTCTGGACTCACGGCACTGTCTCCCCAGTGGTGCCAGTGCACTCTCTGGACTCACCGCACTGCATCCCCAATCGTACCAATGCACTCTCTGGACTCACCGGGGTGCATCCCCAATAGTGCCAGTGCCCTCTCTGGACTCACTGCACTGCACCCCCAGTGGTGCCAGTGCAATCTCTGGACTCAGTGCACTGCATTCCCAGTGGTGCCAGTGCACTCTCTGGACTCACTGCAGTGCATCCCCAGTGGTGCCAGTGCACACTCTGGACTCACGGCACTGCATCCCCAGTGGTGCCAGTGCACTCTCTGGACTCACCGCACTGCATCCCCAATCGTACCAATGCACTCTCTGGACTCACTGCACTGCATCCCCAGTGGTGCCAGTGCACTCTCTGGACTCATTGCACTGTATCCCCAGTGGTGCCAGTGCACTCTCTGGACTCACTGCAGTGCATCCCCAGTGGTGCCAGTGCACTCTCTGGACTCACTGCAGTGCATCCCCAGTGGTACCAGTGCACTCTCTGGACTCACTGCAGTGCATCCCCAGTGGTGCCAGTGCACTCTCTGGACTCACTGCACTGCACCCCCATGGGTGCCAGTGCACTCTCTGGACTCACAGCGCTGCATCCCCAGTGGTGCCAGTGCACTCTCTGGACTCACTGCACTGCATTCCCGGTGGTGCCACTGCACACTCTGGACTCACGGCACTGCATCCCCAGTGGTGCTAGTGCACTCTCTGGACCAATGGCACTGCATCACCAGTGGTGCCAGTGCACTCTCTGGACTCACTGCACTGCATCCCCAGTGGTGCCAGGGCACTCTGTGGACTCACTGCACTGCATTGCCATTGGTGCCAGTGCACTCTCTGGACTCACTGCACTGCATCCCCAGTGGTGCCAGTGCACTCTCTGGACTCACGGCACTGCATCCCCAGTGGTGCCAGTGCACTCTCTGGACTCACTGCACTGCATCCCCAGTGGTGCCAGGGCATTCTCTGGACTCACTGCACTGCATCCGCAGTGGTGCCAGTGCACTCTCTGGACTCACTGCACTGCATCCCCAGTGGTGCCAGTGACCTCTCTGGACTCAGTGCACTGCATCCCCAGTGGTGCCAGTGCACTCTCTGGACTCACTGCACTGCATCCCCAGTGGTGACACTGCACTCTCTGGACTTGCCGGGGTGCATCCCCAGTGGTGCCAGTGCACTCTCTGGACTCACCGGGGTGCATCCCCGGTGGTGCCAGTGCACTATCTGGGCTCACTGCACTGCATCCCCAGTGGTGCCAGTGACCTCTCTGGACTCACTGCACTGCATCCCCAGTGGTGCCAGTGCACTCTCTGGACTCACCGCACTGCATCCCCAGTGGTGCCAGTGCACTCTCTGGACTCGCTGCACTGCATCCGCAGTGGTGCCAGTGCACTCTCTGGACTCACTGCACTGCACCCCCAGTGGTGCCAGTGCAATCTCTGGACTCAGTGCACTGCATTCCCAGTGGTGCCAGTGCACTCTCTGGACTCACGGCACTGCAATCCCAGTGGTGCCAGTGCACACTCTGGACTCACCGCACTGCATCCCCAATCGTACCAATGCACTCTCTGGACTCACTGCACTGCATCCCCAGGGGTGCCAGTGACCTCTCTGGACTCAGTGCACTGCATTCCCAGTGGTGCCAGAGCACTCTCTGGACTCACCGGGGTGCATCCCCAGTGGTGCCAGTGCACTCTCTGGACTCACTGCACTGCATCCCCAGTGGTGCCAGTGACCTCTCTGGACTCACTGCACTGCACCCCCAGTGGTGCCAGTGCACTCTCTGGACTCACGGCACTGCATCCCCAGTGGTGCCAGTGCACTCTCTGGACTCACTGCAGTGCATCCCCAGTGGTGCCATTGCACTCTCTGGACTCACTGCACTGAATCCCCAAAGGTGACAGTGCACTCTCTGGACTCACTGCACTGCATCCCCAATGGTGCCAGTGCACTCTCTGAGCTCACTGCACTGCATCACCAGTGGTGCCAGTGACCTCTCTGGACTAACCGGGGTGCATCCCCAGTGGTGCCAGTGCACTCTCTGGACTCACTGCACTGCATCCCCTGTGGTGCCAGTGCACTCTCTGGACTTGCCGGGCTGCATCCCCAGTGGTGCCAGTGCACTCTCTGGACGCACCGGGGTGCATCCCCAGTGGTGCCAGTGCACTCTCTGGACTCACTGCACTGCATCCCCAGTGGTGCCAGTGCACTCTCTGGACTCACCGCAGTGCATCACCAGTGGTGCCAGTGCACTCTCTGGACTCACTGCACTGCATCCCCAGTGGTGCAAGTGCACTCTCTGGACTCACTGCACTGCATCCCCAGTGGTGCCAGTGCACTCTCTTGAGTCACTGCAGTGCATCCCCAGTGGTGCCAGTGCACTCTCTGGACTCACTGCATTGCATCCCCAGTGGTGCCAGTGCACTCTCTGGACTCACTGCAGTGCATCCCCAATCGTACCAGTGCACTCTCTGGACTCACTGCACTGCATCCCCAGTGGTGCCACTGCAATCTCTGGTCTCACTGCACTGCATCCCCAGTGGTGCCAGTGCACTCTCTGAACTCATTGCACTGCATCCCCAGTGGTGCCAGGGTACTCTCTGGACTCACTGCAGTGCATCCCCAGTGGTGCCAGTGCACTCTCTGGACTCACTGCAGTGCATCCCCAGTGGTACAAGTGCACTCTCTGGACTCACTGCAGTTCATCCCCAGTGGTGACAGTGCACTCTCTGGACTCACTGCAGTGCATCCCCAGTGGTGCCAGTGCACTCTCTGGACTCACTGCACTGCATCTCCACTATTGCCAGTGCACTCTCTGGACTCACTGCAGTGCATCCCCAATGGTGCCAGTACACTCTCTGGACTCACTGCACTGCATCCCCAGTGGTGTCACTGCACTCTCTGGACTCACTGCACTGCATCCCCAGTGGTGCCAGTGACCTCTGTGGACTCACTGCACTGCACCCCCAGTGGTGCCAGTGCACTCTCTGGACTCACCGCACTGCATCCCCAGTGGCGCCAGTGCACTCTCTGGACTCACTGCAGTGCATCCCCAGTGGTGCCAGTGCGCTCTCTGGACTCACTGCACTGCATCCCCAGTGGTGCCAGTGCACTCTCTGGACTCACTGCACTGCATCACTAGTGGTGCCAGTGCACTCTCTGGACTCACTGCACTGCATCCCCAGTGGTGCCAGTGCACTCTCTGGACTCACTGCACTGCATCCCCTGTGGTGCCAGTGCACTCTCTGGACTTACCGGGGTGCATCCCCAGTGGTGCCAGTGCACTCTCTGGACTCACCGGGGTGCATCCCCAGTGGTGCCAGTGCACTCTCTGGACTCACTGCACTGCATCCCCAGTGGTGCCTGTGCACTCTGTGGACTCACTGCAGTGCATTTCCAGTTGGTGCCAGTGCACTCTCTGGAGTCACCGCAGTGCATCCCCAGTGGTGCCAGTGCACTCTCTGGACTCACTGCAGTGCATCCCCAATCGTACCAGTGCACTCTCTGGACTCACTGAACTGCATCCCCAGTGGTGCCAGTGCACTCTCTTGAGTCACTGCAGTGCATCCCCAGTGGTGCCAGTGCACTCTCTGGACTCATTGCATTGCATCCCCAGTGGTGCCAGTGCACTCTCTGGACTCACTGCACTGCATCCCCAGTGGTGCCAGTGCACTCTCTGGACTCACCGCAGTGCATCACCAGTGGTGACAGTGCACTCTCTGGACTCACTGCACTGCATCCCCAGTGGTGCAAGTGCACTCTCTGGACTCACTGCACTGCATCCCCAGTGGTGCCAGTGCACTCTCTGGACTCACTGCAGTGCATCCCCAGTGGTGCCAGTGCACTCTCTGGACTCACTGCATTGCATCGCCAGTGGTGCCAGTGCACTCTCTGGACTCACTGCAGTGCATCCCCAATCGTACCAGTGCACTCTCTGGACTCACTGCACTGCATCCCCAGTGGTGCCACTGCAATCTCTGGTCTCACTGCAGTGCATCCCCAGTGGTGCCAGTGCACTCTCTGAACTCATTGCACTGCATCCCCAGTGGTGCCAGGGTACTCTCTGGACTCACTGCACTGCATCCCCAGTGGTGCCAGTGCACTCTCTGGACTCACGGCAGTGCATCCCCAGTGGTACAAGTGCACTCTCTGGACTCACTGCAGTTCATCCCCAGTGGTGCCAGTGCACTCTCTGGACTCACTGCACTGCATCCCCAGTGGTGCCAGTGCACTCTCTGGACTCACTGCACTGCATCTCCACTATTGCCAGTGCACTCTCTGGACTCACTGCAGTGCATCCCCAATGGTGCCAGTGCACTCTCTGAACTCATTGCACTGCATCCCCAGTGGTGCCAGTGCACTCTCTGGACTCACTGCACTGCATCCCCAGTGGTGCCAGTGCCCTCTGTGGACTCACTACACTGCATCCCCAGTGGGGCCAGTGCACTCTCTGGACTCACTGCACTGCATCCCCAGTGGTGACAGTGCACTCTCTGGACTTGCCAGGGTGCATCCCCAGTGGTGCCAGTGCACTCTCTGGACTCACCGGTGTGCATCCCCAATGGTGCCAGTGCACTCTCTGGACTCACGGCACTGCATCCCCAGTGGTGCCAGTGCACACTCTGTACTCACTGCACTGCATCCACATTGGTGCCAGTGCACTCTCTGGACTCACCGCACTGCATCCCCAGTGGTGCCAGTGCACTCTCTGGACTCACTGCAGTGCATCCCCAGTGGTGCCAGTGCACTCTCTGGACTCACTGCACTGCATCCCCTGTGGTGCCAGTGCACTCTCTGAGCTCACTGCACTGCATCCCCAGTGGTACCAGAGCACTCTCTGGACTCACTGCACTGCATCCCCAGTGGTGCAAGTGCACTCTCTGAACTCACTGCACTGCATCCCCAATGGTGCCAGTGAACTCTTTGGACTCACTGCACTGCATCCCCAGTGGTGCCACTGCACTCTCTGGACTCACTGCACTGCATCCCCAGTGCTGCCAATGCACTCTCTGGACTCACTGCACTGCATCCCCAGTGGTACCAGTGCCCTCTGTGGACTCACTGCACTACATCCCCAGTGGGGCCAGTGCACTCTCTGCACTCACTGCACTGCATCCCCAGTGGTGCCAGTGAACTCTCTGGACTCACTGCACTGCATCCCTAGTGGTGCCAGTGCACTCTCTTGAGTCACTGCACTGCATTCCCAGTGGTGCCAGTGCACTCTCTGGACTCACTGCAGTGCATCCCCAGTGGTGCCAGTGCACTCTCTGGACTCACTGCACTGCATCCCCAGTGGTGCCAGTGCACTCTCTGGACTCACTGCACTGCATCCCCAGTGGTGCCAGTGCACTCTCTGAGCTCACTGCACGGCATCCCCAGTGGTGCCAGTGCACTCTCTGGACTCATTGCACTGCATCGCCAGTGGTGTCAGTGCACTCTCTTGCGTCACTGCAGTGCATCCCCAGTGGTGCCAGTGCACTCCCTGGACTCACTGCATTGCATCCCCAGTGGTGCCAGTGCACTCTCTGGACTCACTGCACTGCATCCCCAATCGTACCAGTGCACTCTCTGGACTCACTGCACTGCATCCCCAGTGGTGCCACTGCAATCTCTGGTCTCAGTGAAGTGCATCCCCAGTGGTGCCAGTGCACTCTCTGGACTTGCCGGGGTGCATCGCCAGTGGTGCCAGTGCACTCTCTGGACTCACCGGGGTGCATCCCCAGTGGTTCCAGTGCACTCTCTGGACTCACTGCAGTGCATCCCCAGTGGTGCCAGTGCACTCTCTGGACTCACTGCATTGCATCCCCAGTGGTGCCAGTGCACTCTCTGGACTCACTGCAGTGCATCCCCAATCGTACCAGTGCACTCTCTGGACTCACTGCACTGCATCCCCAGTAGTGCCACTGCACTCTCTGGAGTCACTGAACTGCATCCCCAGTGGTGCCAGTGCACTCTCTGCACTTACTGCAGTGCATCACCAGTGGTGCCAGTGCACTCTCTGGACTCACTGCACTGCATCCCCAGTGGTGCCAGTGCACTCTCTGGAAGCACGGCAGTGCATACCCAGTGATGCCAGTGCACTCTGTGGACTCACGGCAGTGCATCCCCAGTGGTGCCAGTGCACTCTCTGGACTCACGGCAGTGCATCCCCAGTGGTGCCAGTGTACTCTCTGGACTCACTGCGCTGCATCCCCAGTGGTGCCAGTGCACTCTCTGGACTCACTGCGCTGCATCCCTAGTGGTGCCAGTGCACTCTCTGGACTCACTGCACTGCATCACCAGTGGTGACAGTGCACTCTCTGGAGTCACTGCACTGCATCCCCAATGGTGCAAGTGCACTCTCTGGACTTACTGCAGCACATCCCCAGTGTTGCCAGTGCACTCTCTGGACTCACTGCAGTGCATCCCCAGTGGTGCCAGTGCACTCTCTTGAGTCACTGCTGTGCATCCCCAGTGGTGCCGGGGCACTCTCTGGACTCACTGCAGTGCATCCCCAGTGGTGCCAGTGCACTCTCTGGACTCACTGCACTGCATCCCCAGTGGTGCCAGTGCACTCTCTGGACTCACTGTAGTGCATCCCCAGTGGTGCCAGTGCACTCTCTGGAGTCACCGCAGTGCATCACCAGTGGTGCCAGTGCACTCTCTGGACTCACTGCAGTGCATCCCCAGTGGTGCCAGTGCACTCTCTGGAGTCACTGCACTGCATCCCCAGTGGTGCCAGTGCACTCTCTGGACTCACTGCAGTGCATCCCCAGTGGTGCCAGTGCACTCTCTGGAGTCACCGCAGTGCATCACCAGTGGTGCCAGTGCACTCTCTGGACTCACTGCAGTGCATCCCCAATCGTACCAGTGCACTCTCTGGACTCACTGCACTGCATCCCCAGTGGTGCCAGGGTACTCTCTTGAGTCACTGCAGTGCATCCCCAGTGGTGCCAGTGCACTCTCTGGACTCACTGCATTGCATCGCCAGTGGTGCCAGTTCACTCTCTGGACTCACTGCAGTGCATCCCCAATCGTACCAGTGCACTCTCTGGACTCACTGCACTGCATCCCCAGTGGTGCCACTGCAATCTCTGGTCTCACTGCAGTGCATCCCCAGTGGTGCCAGTGCACTCTCTGAACTCATTGCACTGCATCCCCAGTGGTACAAGTGCACTCTCCGGACTCACTGCAGTTCATCCCCAGTGGTGCCAGTGCACTCTCTGGACTCACTGCAGTGCATCCCCAGTGGTACAAGTGCACTCTCTGGACTCACTGCAGTTCATCCCCAGTGGAGCCAGTGCACTCTCTGGACTCACTGCACTGCATCCCCAGTGGTGCCAGTGCACTCTCTGGACTCACTGCACTGCATCTCCACTATTTCCAGTGCACTCTCTGGACTCACTGCAGTGCATCCCCAGTGGTGCCAGTGCACTCTCTGGACTCACTGCACTGCATCCCCAGTGGTGCCAGTTCACTCTCTGGACTCACTGCAGTGCATCCCCAATCGTACCAGTGCACTCTCTGGACTCACTGCACTGCATCCCCAGTGGTGCCACTGCAATCTCTGGTCTCACTGCAGTGCATCCCCAGTGGTGCCAGTGCACTCTCTGAACTCGTAGCACTGCATCCCCAGTGGTACAAGTGCACTCTCTGGACTCACTGCAGTGCATCCCCAGTGGTGCCAGTGCACTCTCTGGACTCACTGCAGTGCATCCCCAGTGGTACAAGTGCACTCTCTGGACTCACTGCAGTTCATCCCCAGTGGTGCCAGTGCACTCTCTGGACTCACTGCACTGCATCCCCAGTGGTGCCAGTGCACTCTCTGGACTCACTGCACTGCATCCCCAGTGGTGCCAGTGCACTCTCTGGACTCACTGCAGTGCATCCCCAATGGTGCCAGTGCACTCTCTGGACTCACTGCACTGCATCCCCAATGGTGACAGTGCACTCTCTGGACTTGCCGGGGTGCATCCCCAGTGGTGCCAGTGCACTCTCTGGACTCACCGGGGTGCATCCCCAGTGGTGCCAGTGCACTCTCTGGACTCACTGCACTGCATCCCCAGTGGTGCCAGTGCACACTCTGGACTCACGGCACTGCATCCCCACTGGTGCCAGTGCACTCTCTGGACTCACCGCACTGCATCCCCAGTGGTGCCCGTGCACTCTCTGGACTCACTGCAGTGCATCCCCAGTGGTGCCAGTGCACTCTCTGGACTCACTGCACTGCATCCCCAGTGTTGCCAGTGCACTCTCTGGACTCACTGCACTGCATCCCCAGTGGTGCCAGTGAACTCTCTGGACTCACTGCACTGCATCCCCAGTGGTGCCAGTGCACTCTCTTGAGTCACTGCACTGCATTCCCAGTGGTGCCAGTGCACTCTCTGGACTCACTGCACTGCATCCCCAGTGGTGCCAGTGCACTCTCTGGACTCACTGCAGTGCATCCCCAATCGTACCAGTGCAATCTCTGGTCTCACTGCAGTACATCCCCAGTGGTGCCAATACACTCTATGGACTAACGGCACTGCATCCCCAGTGGTGCCAGTGCACTCTCTGTACTCACTGCAGTGCATCCCCACTGGTGCCAGTGCACTCTCTGGACTCACTGCACTGCACCCCCAGTGGTGCAAGTGCACTCTCTGGACTCACTGCACTGCATCCCCAGTGGTGCCGGGGCACTCTCTGGACTTGCCGGGGTGCATCCCCAGTGGTGCCAGTGCACACTCTGGACTCACTGCACTGCATCCCCAGTGGTGCCAGTGCACTCTCTGGACTCACTGCACTACATCCCCAGTGGTGCCAGTGCACTCTCTGGACTCACTGCACTGCATCCCCAGTGGTGCCAGTGCACTCTCTGAGCTCACTGCACTGCATCCCCAGTGGTGCCAGTGCACTCTCTGGACTCACCGGGGTGCATCCCCAGTGGTGCCAGTGCACTCTCTGGACTCACTGCAGTGCATCCCCAGTGGTGCCAGTGCACTCTCTGTACTCACTGCAGTGCATCCCCAAAGGTGCCAGTGCACTCTCTAGAGTCACCGCAGTGCATCACCAGTGGTGCCAGTGCACTCTCTGGACTCACTGCAGTGCATGCCCAATCGTACCAGTGCACTCTCTGGACTCACTGCACTGCATCGCCAGTGGTGCCAGTGCACTCTCTTGAGTCACTGCAGTGCATCCCCAGTGGTGCCAGTGACCTCTCTGGACTCACTGCATTGCATCCCCAGTGGTGCCAGTGCACTCTCTGGACTCACTGAACTGCATCCCCAATCGTACCAGTGCACTCTCTGGACTCACTGCACTGCATTACCAGTGGTGCCACTGCAATCTCTGGTCTCCCTGCAGTGCATCCCCAGTGGTGCCAGTGCACTCTCTGCACTCACAGCACTGCATCCCCAGTGGTGCCAGTGCACTCTTTGGACTCACTGCACTGCACCCCCAGTGGTGCCACTGCACTCTCTGGACTCACTGCACTGCATTGCCATTGGTGCCAATGCACTCTATGGACTCACAGCACTGCATCACCAGTGGTACCAGTGCCCTCTGAGGACTCACTGCACTACATCCCCAGTGGGGCCAGTGCACTCTCTGCACTCACTGCACTGCATCCCCAGTGGTGCCAGTGAACTCTCTGGACTCACTGCACTGCATCCCCAGTGGTGCCAGTGCACTCTCTTTAGTCACTGCACTGCATCCCCAGTGGTGCCAGTGCACTCTCTGGACTCACTGCACTGCATCCCCAGTGGTGCCAGTGCACTCTCTGGACTCACTGCAGTGCATCCCCAATCGTACCAGTGCAATCCCTGGTGTCACTGCAGTGCATCCCCTGTGGTGCCAATGCACTCTATGGACTCACGGCACTGCATCCCCAGTGGTGCCAGTGCACTCTCTGGACTCACTGCACTGCATCCCCAGTGGTGCCAGTGCACTCTCTGGACTCACTGCACTGCACCCCCAGTGGTGCAAGTGCACTCTCTGGACTCACTGCACTGCATCCCCAGTGGTGCCAGTGCACTCTCTGGACTTGCCGGGGTGCATCCCCAGTGGTGCCAGTGCACACTCTGGAGTCACTGCACTGCATCCCCAGTGGTGCCAGTGCACTCTCTGGACTCACTGCACTGCATCCCCAGTGGTGCCAGTGACCTCTCTGGACTCACTGCACTGCATCCCCAGTGGTGCCAGTGCACTCTCTGGACTCACCGCACTGCATCCCCAGTGGTGCCAGTGCACTCTCTGGACTCACTGCAGTGCATCCCCAGTGGTGCCAGTGCACTCTCTGGACTCACTGCACTGCATCCCCAGTGGTGCCAGTGCACTCTCTGAGCTCACTGCACTGCATCCCCAGTGGTTCCAGTGCACTCTCTGGACTCATTGCACTGCATCGCCAGTGGTGCCAGTGCACTCTCTTGAGTCACTGCAGTGCATCCCCAGTGGTGCCAGTGCACTCTCTGGACTCACTGCATTGCATCCCCAGTGGTGCCAGTGCACTCTCTGGACTCACTGCACTGCATCCCCAATCGTACCAGTGCACTCTCTGGACTCACTGCACTGCATCCCCAGTGGTGCAAGTGCACTCTCTGGACTCACTGCAGCACATCCCCAGTGGTGCCAGTGCACTCTCTGGACTCACTGCACTGCATCCCCAGTGGTGCCAGTGCACTCTCTGGACTCACTGCACTGCATCCCCAGTGGTGCCAGTGCACTCTCTGGACTCACGGCACTGCATCCCCAGTGGTGCCAGTGCACTCTCTGGACTCACTGCACTGCATCCCCAGTGGTGCCAGTGCACTCTCTGGACTCACGGCACTGCATCCCCAGTGGTGCCAGTGCACTCTCTGGACTCACTGCAGTGCATCCCCAGTGGTGCCAGTGCGCTCTCTTGAGTCACTGCAGTGCATCCCCAGTGGTGCCAGTGCACTCTCTGGACTCACAGGGGTGCATCCCCAGTGGTGCCAGTGCACTCTCTGGACTCACCGGGGTGCATCCCCAGTGGTGCCAGTGCACTCTCTGGACTCACTGCAGTGAATCCCCAGTAGTGCCAGTGCACTCTCTGGACTCACTGCAGTGCATCCCCAATCGTTCCAGTGCACTCTCTGGATTCACTGCACTGCATCCCCAGTGGTGCCACTGCAATCTCTGGTCTCACTGCAGTGCATTCCCAGTGGTGCCAGTGCACTCTCTGGACTCATTGCACCACATCCCCAGTGGTGCCAGTGCACTCTCTGGACTCACTGCAGTGCATCCCCAGTGGTACCAGTGCACTCTCTGGACTCACTGTAGTGCATCCCCAGTGGTGCCAGTGCACCCTCTGGACTCACTGCACTGCATCCCCAGTGGTGCCAGTGCACTCTCTGGACTCACCGGGGTGCATCCCAGTGGGGACAGTGCACTCTCTGGACCTGCCGGGGTGCATCCCCAGTGGTGCCAGTGCACTCTCTGGACTCACCGGGGTGCATCCCCAGTGGTGCCAGTGCACTCTCTGGACTCACTGCACTGCATCCCCAGTGGTGCCAGTGACCTCTCTGGACTCACTGCACTGCACCCCCAGTGGTGCCAGTGCACTCTCTGGACTCACCGCACTGCATCCCCAGTGGTGACAGTGCACTCTCTGGACTCACAGCACTGCATCCCCAGTGGTGCCAGTGCACTCTCTGGACTCACTGCACTGCATCCCCAGTGGTGCCAGTGCACTCTCTGAGCTCACTGCACTGCATCCCCAGTGGTGCCAGTGCACTCTGTGGACTCACTGCACTGCATCCCCAGTGGTGCCAGTGCACTCTCTGGACTCACTGCACTGCATCCCCAGTGGTGCCAGTGCACTCTCTGGACTCACTGCAGTGCATCCCCAGTGGTACCAGTGCACTCTCTGGACTCACTGTAGTGCATCCCCAGTGGTGCCAGTGCACCCTCTGGACTCACTGCACTGCATCCCCAGTGGTGCCAGTGCACTCTCTGGACTCACCGGGGTGCATCCCAGTGGGGACAGTGCACTCTCTGGACCTGCCGGGGTGCATCCCCAGTGGTGCCAGTGCACTCTCTGGACTCACCGGGGTGCATCCCCAGTGGTGCCAGTGCACTCTCTGGACTCACTGCACTGCATCCCCAGTGGTGCCAGTGACCTCTCTGGACTCACTGCACTGCACCCCCAGTGGTGCCAGTGCACTCTCTGGACTCACCGCACTGCATCCCCAGTGGTGACAGTGCACTCTCTGGACTCACTGCACTGCATCCCCAGTGGTGCCAGTGCACTCTCTGGACTCACTGCACTGCACCCCCAGTGGTGCCAGTGCACTCTCTGAGCTCACTGCACTGCATCCCCAGTGGTGCCAGTGCACTCTGTGGACTCACTGCACTGCATCCCCAGTGGTGCCAGTGCACTCTCTGGACTCTCTGCACTGCATCCCCAGTGGTGCCAGTGCACTCTCTGGACTCACTGCACTGCATCCCCAGTGGTGCCAGTGCACTCTCTGAGCTCACTGCACTGCATCCCCAGTGGTGACAGTGCACTCTCTGGACTCACCGGGGTGCATCCGCAGTGGTGCCACTGCACTCTCTGGACTCACTTCACTGCATCCCCAGTGGTGCCACTGCACTCTCTGGACTCACTGCACTGCATCCCCAGTGGTGACGGGGCACTCTCTGGACTCACTGCACTGCATCCCCAGTGGTGCCAGTACCCTCTGTGGACTCACTGCACTACATCCCCAGTGGGGCCAGTGCACTCTCTGCACTCACTGCATTGCATCCCCAGTGGTGCCAGTGAACTCTCTGGACTGACTGCACTGCATCCCCAGTGGTGCCAGTGCACTCTCTTGAGTCACTGCACTGCATCCCCAGTGGTGCCAGTGCACTCTCAGAACTCACTGCACTGCATCCCCAGTGGTGCCAGTGCACTCTCTGGACTCACAGGGGTGCATCCCCAGTGGTGCCAGTGCACTCTCTGGACTCACTGCAGTGCATCCCCAGTGGTGCCAGTGCACTCTCTGGACTCACAGGGGTGCATCCCCAGTGGTGCCAGTGCACTCTCTGGACACACCGGGGTGCATCCCCAGTGGTGCCAGTGCACTCTCTGGACTCACTGCAGTGAATCCCCAGTGGTGCCAGTGCACTCTCTGGACTCTCTGCAGTGCATCCCCAGTGGTGCCAGTGCACTCTCTGGACTCACTGCACTGCATCCCCAGTGGTGCCAGTGCACTCTCTGGACTCACTGCACTGCATCCCCAGTGGTGCCAGTGCGCTCTCTTGAGTCACTGCAGTGCATACCCAGTGGTGCCAGTGCACTCCCTGGACTCACTGCATTGCATCCCAGGTGGTGTCAGCGCACTCTCTGGACTCCCTGCAGTGCATCCCCAATCGTTCCAGTGCACTCTCTGGATTCACTGCACTGCATCCCCAGTGGTGCCACTGCAATCTCTGGTCTCACTGCAGTGCATCCCCAGTGGTGCCAGTGCACTCTCTGGACTCATTGCACCACATCCCCAGTGGTGCCAGTGCACTCTCTGGACTCACTGCAGTGCATCCCCAGTGGTACCAGTGCACTCTCTGGACTCACTGTAGTGCATCCCCAGTGGTGCCAGTGCACTCTCTGGACTCACTGCACTGCATCCCCAGTGGTGCCAGTGCACTCTCTGGACTCACTGCACTGCATCCCAGTGGGGACAGTGCACTCTCTGGACCTGCCGGGGTGCATCCCCAGTGGTGCCAGTGCACTCTCTGGACTCACTGCACTGCATCCCCAGTGGTGCCAGTGCACTCTCTGGACTCACTGCACTGCACCCCCAGTGGTGCAAGTGCACTCTCTGGACTCACTGCACTGCATCCCCAGTGGTGCCAGTGCACTCTCTGGACTTGCCGGGGTGCATCCCCAGTGGTGCCAGTGCACACTCTGGAGTCACTGCACTGCATCCCCAGTGGTGCCAGTGCACTCTCTGGACTCACTGCACTGCATCCCCAGTGGTGCCAGTGACCTCTCTGGACTCACTGCACTGCATCCCCAGTGGTGCCAGTGCACTCTCTGGACTCACCGCACTGCATCCCCAGTGGTGCCAGTGCACTCTCTGGACTCACTGCAGTGCATCCCCAGTGGTGCCAGTGCACTCTCTGGACTCACTGCACTGCATCCCCAGTGGTGCCAGTGCACTCTCTGAGCTCACTGCACTGCATCCCCAGTGGTTCCAGTGCACTCTCTGGACTCATTGCACTGCATCGCCAGTGGTGCCAGTGCACTCTCTTGAGTCACTGCAGTGCATCCCCAGTGGTGCCAGTGCACTCTCTGGACTCACTGCATTGCATCCCCAGTGGTGCCAGTGCACTCTCTGGACTCACTGCACTGCATCCCCAATCGTACCAGTGCACTCTCTGGACTCACTGCACTGCATCCCCAGTGGTGCAAGTGCACTCTCTGGACTCACTGCAGCACATCCCCAGTGGTGCCAGTGCACTCTCTGGACTCACTGCACTGCATCCCCAGTGGTGCCAGTGCACTCTCTGGACTCACTGCACTGCATCCCCAGTGGTGCCAGTGCACTCTCTGGACTCACGGCACTGCATCCCCAGTGGTGCCAGTGCACTCTCTGGACTCACTGCACTGCATCCCCAGTGGTGCCAGTGCACTCTCTGGACTCACGGCACTGCATCCCCAGTGGTGCCAGTGCACTCTCTGGACTCACTGCACTGCATCCCCAGTGGTGCCAGTGCGCTCTCTTGAGTCACTGCAGTGCATCCCCAGTGGTGCCAGTGCACTCTCTGGACTCACAGGGGTGCATCCCCAGTGGTGCCAGTGCACTCTCTGGACTCACCGGGGTGCATCCCCAGTGGTGCCAGTGCACTCTCTGGACTCACTGCAGTGCATCCCCAGTAGTGCCAGTGCACTCTCTGGACTCACTGCAGTGCATCCCCAATCGTTCCAGTGCACTCTCTGGATTCACTGCACTGCATCCCCAGTGGTGCCACTGCAATCTCTGGTCTCACTGCAGTGCATTCCCAGTGGTGCCAGTGCACTCTCTGGACTCATTGCACCACATCCCCAGTGGTGCCAGTGCACTCTCTGGACTCACTGCAGTGCATCCCCAGTGGTACCAGTGCACTCTCTGGACTCACTGTAGTGCATCCCCAGTGGTGCCAGTGCACCCTCTGGACTCACTGCACTGCATCCCCAGTGGTGCCAGTGCACTCTCTGGACTCACCGGGGTGCATCCCAGTGGGGACAGTGCACTCTCTGGACCTGCCGGGGTGCATCCCCAGTGGTGCCAGTGCACTCTCTGGACTCACCGGGGTGCATCCCCAGTGGTGCCAGTGCACTCTCTGGACTCACTGCACTGCATCCCCAGTGGTGCCAGTGACCTCTCTGGACTCACTGCACTGCACCCCCAGTGGTGCCAGTGCACTCTCTGGACTCACCGCACTGCATCCCCAGTGGTGACAGTGCACTCTCTGGACTCACAGCACTGCATCCCCAGTGGTGCCAGTGCACTCTCTGGACTCACTGCACTGCATCCCCAGTGGTGCCAGTGCACTCTCTGAGCTCACTGCACTGCATCCCCAGTGGTGCCAGTGCACTCTCTGGACTCACTGCACTGCATCCCCAGTGGTGCCAGTGCACTCTCTGGACTCACTGCACTGCATCCCCAGTGGTGCCAGTGCACTCTCTGGACTCACTGCAGTGCATCCCCAGTGGTACCAGTGCACTCTCTGGACTCACTGTAGTGCATCCCCAGTGGTGCCAGTGCACCCTCTGGACTCACTGCACTGCATCCCCAGTGGTGCCAGTGCACTCTCTGGACTCACCGGGGTGCATCCCAGTGGGGACAGTGCACTCTCTGGACCTGCCGGGGTGCATCCCCAGTGGTGCCAGTGCACTCTCTGGACTCACCGGGGTGCATCCCCAGTGGTGCCAGTGCACTCTCTGGACTCACTGCACTGCATCCCCAGTGGTGCCAGTGACCTCTCTGGACTCACTGCACTGCACCCCCAGTGGTGCCAGTGCACTCTCTGGACTCACCGCACTGCATCCCCAGTGGTGACAGTGCACTCTCTGGACTCACTGCACTGCATACCCAGTGGTGCCAGTGCACTCTCTGGACTCACTGCACTGCATCCCCAGTGGTGCCAGTGCACTCTCTGAGCTCACTGCACTGCATCCCCAGTGGTGCCAGTGCACTCTGTGGACTCACTGCACTGCATCCCCAGTGGTGACGGGGCACTCTCTGGACTCACTGCACTGTATCCCCAGTGGTGCCAGTACCCTCTGTGGACTCACTGCACTACATCCCCAGTGGGGCCAGTGCACTCTCTGCACTCACTGCACTGCATCCCCAGTGGTGCCAGTGAACTCTCTGGACTGACTGCACTGCATCCCCAGTGGTGCCAGTGCACTCTCTGAGCTCACTGCACTGCATCCCCAGTGGTGACAGTGCACTCTCTGGACTCACCGGGGTGCATCCGCAGTGGTGCCACTGCACTCTCTGGACTCACTTCACTGCATCCCCAGTGGTGCCACTGCACTCTCTGGACTCACTGCACTGCATCCCCAGTGGTGACGGGGCACTCTCTGGACTCACTGCACTGCATCCCCAGTGGTGCCAGTACCCTCTGTGGACTCACTGCACTACATCCCCAGTGGGGCCAGTGCACTCTCTGCACTCACTGCATTGCATCCCCAGTGGTGCCAGTGAACTCTCTGGACTGACTGCACTGCATCCCCAGTGGTGCCAGTGCACTCTCTTGAGTCACTGCACTGCATCCCCAGTGGTGCCAGTGCACTCTCTGGACTCACTGCACTGCATCCCCAGTGGTGCCAGTGCACTCTCTGGACTCACAGGGGTGCATCCCCAGTGGTGCCAGTGCACTCTCTGGACTCACTGCAGTGCATCCCCAGTGGTGCCAGTGCACTCTCTGGACTCACAGGGGTGCATCCCCAGTGGTGCCAGTGCACTCTCTGGACACACCGGGGTGCATCCCCAGTGGTGCCAGTGCACTCTCTGGACTCACTGCAGTGAATCCCCAGTGGTGCCAGTGCACTCTCTGGACTCTCTGCAGTGCATCCCCAGTGGTGCCAGTGCACTCTCTGGACTCACTGCACTGCATCTCCAGTGGTGCCAGTGCACTCTCTGGACTCACTGCACTGCATCCCCAGTGGTGCCAGTGCGCTGTCTTGAGTCACTGCAGTGCATACCCAGTGGTGCCAGTGCACTCCCTGGACTCACTGCATTGCATCCCAGGTGGTGCCAGCGCACTCTCTGGACTCCCTGCAGTGCATCCCCAATCGTTCCAGTGCACTCTCTGGATTCACTGCACTGCATCCCCAGTGGTGCCACTGCAATCTCTGGTCTCACTGCAGTGCATCCCCAGTGGTGCCAGTGCACTCTCTGGACTCATTGCACCACATCCCCAGTGGTGCCAGTGCACTCTCTGGACTCACTGCAGTGCATCCCCAGTGGTACCAGTGCACTCTCTGGACTCACTGTAGTGCATCCCCAGTGGTGCCAGTGCACTCTCTGGACTCACTGCAGTGCATCCCCAGTGGTGCCAGTGCACTCTCTGTACTCACTGCACTGCATCCCAGTGGGGACAGTGCACTCTCTGGACCTGCCGGGGTGCATCCCCAGTGGTGCCAGTGCACTCTCTGGACTCACCGGGGTGCATCCCCAGTGGTGCCAGTGCAGTCTCTGGACTCACTGCACTGCATCCCCAGTGGTGCCAGTGACCTCTCTGGACTCACTGCACTGCACCCCCAGTGGTGCCAGTGCACTCTCTGGACTCACCGCACTGCATCCCCAGTGGTGCCAGTGCACTCTCTGGACTCACTGCACTGCATCCCCAGTGGTGCCAGTGCACTCTCTGGACTCACTGCACTGCATCCCCAGTGGTGCCAGTGCACTCTCTGAGCTCACTGCAGTGCATCCCCAGTGGTGCCAGTGCACTCTGTGGACTCACTGCACTGCATCCCCAGTGGTGCCAGTGCACTCTCTGGACTCACTGCACTGCATCCCCAGTGGTGACAGTGCACTCTCTGGACTCACTGCACTGCATCCCCAGTGGTGCCAGTGCACTCTCTGAGCTCACTGCACTGCATCCCCAGTGGTGACAGTGCACTCTCTGGACTCACCGGGGTGCATCCCCAGTGGTGCCACTGCACTCTCTGGACTCACTTCACTGCATCCCCAGTGGTGCCAGTGCACTCTCTGGACTCACTGCACTGCATCCCCAGTGGTGACGGGGCACTCTCTGGACTCACTGCACTGTATCCCCAGTGATGCCAGTACCCTCTGTGGACTCACTGCACTACATCCCCAGTGGGGCCAGTGCACTCTCTGCACTCACTGCACTGCATCCCCAGTGGTGCCAGTGAACTCTCTGGACTGACTGCACTGCATCCCCAGTGGTGCCAGTGCACTCTCTTGAGTCACTGCACTGCATCCCCAGTGGTGCCAGTGCACTCTCTGGACTCACTGCACTGCATCCCCAGTGGTGCCAGTGCACTCTCTGGACTCACTGCAGTGCATCCCCAATCGTACCAGTGTAATCTCTGGTCTCACTGCAGTGCATCCCCAGTCGTGCCAGAGCACTCTGTGGACTCACTGCACTGCATCCCCAGTGGTGCCAGTGCACTCTCTGGACTCACTGCACTGCATCCCCAGTGGTGCCAGTGCACTCTCTGGACTCACGGCACTGCATCCCCAGTGGTGCCAGTGCACTCTCTGGACTCACTGCAGTGCATCCCCAGTGGTGCCAGTGCGCTCTCTTGAGTCACTGCAGTGCATCCCCAGTGGTGCCAGTGCACTCTCTGGACTCACAGGGGTGCATCCCCAGTGGTGCCAGTGCACTCTCTGGACTCACCGGGGTGCATCCCCAGTGGTGCCAGTGCACTCTCTGGACTCACTGCAGTGAATCCCCAGTAGTGCCAGTGCACTCTCTGGACTCACTGCAGTGCATCCCCAATCGTTCCAGTGCACTCTCTGGATTCACTGCACTGCATCCCCAGTGGTGCCACTGCAATCTCTGGTCTCACTGCAGTGCATTCCCAGTGGTGCCAGTGCACTCTCTGGACTCATTGCACCACATCCCCAGTGGTGCCAGTGCACTCTCTGGACTCACTGCAGTGCATCCCCAGTGGTACCAGTGCACTCTCTGGACTCACTGTAGTGCATCCCCAGTGGTGCCAGTGCACCCTCTGGACTCACTGCACTGCATCCCCAGTGGTGCCAGTGCACTCTCTGGACTCACCGGGGTGCATCCCAGTGGGGACAGTGCACTCTCTGGACCTGCCGGGGTGCATCCCCAGTGGTGCCAGTGCACTCTCTGGACTCACCGGGGTGCATCCCCAGTGGTGCCAGTGCACTCTCTGGACTCACTGCACTGCATCCCCAGTGGTGCCAGTGACCTCTCTGGACTCACTGCACTGCACCCCCAGTGGTGCCAGTGCACTCTCTGGACTCACCGCACTGCATCCCCAGTGGTGACAGTGCACTCTCTGGACTCACAGCACTGCATCCCCAGTGGTGCCAGTGCACTCTCTGGACTCACTGCACTGCATCCCCAGTGGTGCCAGTGCACTCTCTGAGCTCACTGCACTGCATCCCCAGTGGTGCCAGTGCACTCTGTGGACTCACTGCACTGCATCCCCAGTGGTGCCAGTGCACTCTCTGGACTCACTGCACTGCATCCCCAGTGGTGCCAGTGCACTCTCTGGACTCACTGCAGTGCATCCCCAGTGGTACCAGTGCACTCTCTGGACTCACTGTAGTGCATCCCCAGTGGTGCCAGTGCACCCTCTGGACTCACTGCACTGCATCCCCAGTGGTGCCAGTGCACTCTCTGGACTCACCGGGGTGCATCCCAGTGGGGACAGTGCACTCTCTGGACCTGCCGGGGTGCATCCCCAGTGGTGCCAGTGCACTCTCTGGACTCACCGGGGTGCATCCCCAGTGGTGCCAGTGCACTCTCTGGACTCACTGCACTGCATCCCCAGTGGTGCCAGTGACCTCTCTGGACTCACTGCACTGCACCCCCAGTGGTGCCAGTGCACTCTCTGGACTCACCGCACTGCATCCCCAGTGGTGACAGTGCACTCTCTGGACTCACTGCACTGCATCCCCAGTGGTGCCAGTGCACTCTCTGGACTCACTGCACTGCACCCCCAGTGGTGCCAGTGCACTCTCTGAGCTCACTGCACTGCATCCCCAGTGGTGCCAGTGCACTCTGTGGACTCACTGCACTGCATCCCCAGTGGTGCCAGTGCACTCTCTGGACTCTCTGCACTGCATCCCCAGTGGTGCCAGTGCACTCTCTGGACTCACTGCACTGCATCCCCAGTGGTGCCAGTGCACTCTCTGAGCTCACTGCACTGCATCCCCAGTGGTGACAGTGCACTCTCTGGACTCACCGGGGTGCATCCGCAGTGGTGCCACTGCACTCTCTGGACTCACTTCACTGCATCCCCAGTGGTGCCACTGCACTCTCTGGACTCACTGCACTGCATCCCCAGTGGTGACGGGGCACTCTCTGGACTCACTGCACTGCATCCCCAGTGGTGCCAGTACCCTCTGTGGACTCACTGCACTACATCCCCAGTGGGGCCAGTGCACTCTCTGCACTCACTGCATTGCATCCCCAGTGGTGCCAGTGAACTCTCTGGACTGACTGCACTGCATCCCCAGTGGTGCCAGTGCACTCTCTTGAGTCACTGCACTGCATCCCCAGTGGTGCCAGTGCACTCTCAGAACTCACTGCACTGCATCCCCAGTGGTGCCAGTGCACTCTCTGGACTCACAGGGGTGCATCCCCAGTGGTGCCAGTGCACTCTCTGGACTCACTGCAGTGCATCCCCAGTGGTGCCAGTGCACTCTCTGGACTCACAGGGGTGCATCCCCAGTGGTGCCAGTGCACTCTCTGGACACACCGGGGTGCATCCCCAGTGGTGCCAGTGCACTCTCTGGACTCACTGCAGTGAATCCCCAGTGGTGCCAGTGCACTCTCTGGACTCTCTGCAGTGCATCCCCAGTGGTGCCAGTGCACTCTCTGGACTCACTGCACTGCATCCCCAGTGGTGCCAGTGCACTCTCTGGACTCACTGCACTGCATCCCCAGTGGTGCCAGTGCGCTCTCTTGAGTCACTGCAGTGCATACCCAGTGGTGCCAGTGCACTCCCTGGACTCACTGCATTGCATCCCAGGTGGTGTCAGCGCACTCTCTGGACTCCCTGCAGTGCATCCCCAATCGTTCCAGTGCACTCTCTGGATTCACTGCACTGCATCCCCAGTGGTGCCACTGCAATCTCTGGTCTCACTGCAGTGCATCCCCAGTGGTGCCAGTGCACTCTCTGGACTCATTGCACCACATCCCCAGTGGTGCCAGTGCACTCTCTGGACTCACTGCAGTGCATCCCCAGTGGTACCAGTGCACTCTCTGGACTCACTGTAGTGCATCCCCAGTGGTGCCAGTGCACTCTCTGGACTCACTGCACTGCATCCCCAGTGGTGCCAGTGCACTCTCTGGACTCACTGCACTGCATCCCAGTGGGGACAGTGCACTCTCTGGACCTGCCGGGGTGCATCCCCAGTGGTGCCAGTGCACTCTCTGGACTCACTGCACTGCATCCCCAGTGGTGCCAGTGCACTCTCTGGACTCACTGCACTGCACCCCCAGTGGTGCAAGTGCACTCTCTGGACTCACTGCACTGCATCCCCAGTGGTGCCAGTGCACTCTCTGGACTTGCCGGGGTGCATCCCCAGTGGTGCCAGTGCACACTCTGGAGTCACTGCACTGCATCCCCAGTGGTGCCAGTGCACTCTCTGGACTCACTGCACTGCATCCCCAGTGGTGCCAGTGACCTCTCTGGACTCACTGCACTGCATCCCCAGTGGTGCCAGTGCACTCTCTGGACTCACCGCACTGCATCCCCAGTGGTGCCAGTGCACTCTCTGGACTCACTGCAGTGCATCCCCAGTGGTGCCAGTGCACTCTCTGGACTCACTGCACTGCATCCCCAGTGGTGCCAGTGCACTCTCTGAGCTCACTGCACTGCATCCCCAGTGGTTCCAGTGCACTCTCTGGACTCATTGCACTGCATCGCCAGTGGTGCCAGTGCACTCTCTTGAGTCACTGCAGTGCATCCCCAGTGGTGCCAGTGCACTCTCTGGACTCACTGCATTGCATCCCCAGTGGTGCCAGTGCACTCTCTGGACTCACTGCACTGCATCCCCAATCGTACCAGTGCACTCTCTGGACTCACTGCACTGCATCCCCAGTGGTGCAAGTGCACTCTCTGGACTCACTGCAGCACATCCCCAGTGGTGCCAGTGCACTCTCTGGACTCACTGCACTGCATCCCCAGTGGTGCCAGTGCACTCTCTGGACTCACTGCACTGCATCCCCAGTGGTGCCAGTGCACTCTCTGGACTCACGGCACTGCATCCCCAGTGGTGCCAGTGCACTCTCTGGACTCACTGCACTGCATCCCCAGTGGTGCCAGTGCACTCTCTGGACTCACGGCACTGCATCCCCAGTGGTGCCAGTGCACTCTCTGGACTCACTGCACTGCATCCCCAGTGGTGCCAGTGCGCTCTCTTGAGTCACTGCAGTGCATCCCCAGTGGTGCCAGTGCACTCTCTGGACTCACAGGGGTGCATCCCCAGTGGTGCCAGTGCACTCTCTGGACTCACCGGGGTGCATCCCCAGTGGTGCCAGTGCACTCTCTGGACTCACTGCAGTGCATCCCCAGTAGTGCCAGTGCACTCTCTGGACTCACTGCAGTGCATCCCCAATCGTTCCAGTGCACTCTCTGGATTCACTGCACTGCATCCCCAGTGGTGCCACTGCAATCTCTGGTCTCACTGCAGTGCATTCCCAGTGGTGCCAGTGCACTCTCTGGACTCATTGCACCACATCCCCAGTGGTGCCAGTGCACTCTCTGGACTCACTGCAGTGCATCCCCAGTGGTACCAGTGCACTCTCTGGACTCACTGTAGTGCATCCCCAGTGGTGCCAGTGCACCCTCTGGACTCACTGCACTGCATCCCCAGTGGTGCCAGTGCACTCTCTGGACTCACCGGGGTGCATCCCAGTGGGGACAGTGCACTCTCTGGACCTGCCGGGGTGCATCCCCAGTGGTGCCAGTGCACTCTCTGGACTCACCGGGGTGCATCCCCAGTGGTGCCAGTGCACTCTCTGGACTCACTGCACTGCATCCCCAGTGGTGCCAGTGACCTCTCTGGACTCACTGCACTGCACCCCCAGTGGTGCCAGTGCACTCTCTGGACTCACCGCACTGCATCCCCAGTGGTGACAGTGCACTCTCTGGACTCACAGCACTGCATCCCCAGTGGTGCCAGTGCACTCTCTGGACTCACTGCACTGCATCCCCAGTGGTGCCAGTGCACTCTCTGAGCTCACTGCACTGCATCCCCAGTGGTGCCAGTGCACTCTCTGGACTCACTGCACTGCATCCCCAGTGGTGCCAGTGCACTCTCTGGACTCACTGCACTGCATCCCCAGTGGTGCCAGTGCACTCTCTGGACTCACTGCAGTGCATCCCCAGTGGTACCAGTGCACTCTCTGGACTCACTGTAGTGCATCCCCAGTGGTGCCAGTGCACCCTCTGGACTCACTGCACTGCATCCCCAGTGGTGCCAGTGCACTCTCTGGACTCACCGGGGTGCATCCCAGTGGGGACAGTGCACTCTCTGGACCTGCCGGGGTGCATCCCCAGTGGTGCCAGTGCACTCTCTGGACTCACCGGGGTGCATCCCCAGTGGTGCCAGTGCACTCTCTGGACTCACTGCACTGCATCCCCAGTGGTGCCAGTGACCTCTCTGGACTCACTGCACTGCACCCCCAGTGGTGCCAGTGCACTCTCTGGACTCACCGCACTGCATCCCCAGTGGTGACAGTGCACTCTCTGGACTCACTGCACTGCATACCCAGTGGTGCCAGTGCACTCTCTGGACTCACTGCACTGCATCCCCAGTGGTGCCAGTGCACTCTCTGAGCTCACTGCACTGCATCCCCAGTGGTGCCAGTGCACTCTGTGGACTCACTGCACTGCATCCCCAGTGGTGACGGGGCACTCTCTGGACTCACTGCACTGTATCCCCAGTGGTGCCAGTACCCTCTGTGGACTCACTGCACTACATCCCCAGTGGGGCCAGTGCACTCTCTGCACTCACTGCACTGCATCCCCAGTGGTGCCAGTGAACTCTCTGGACTGACTGCACTGCATCCCCAGTGGTGCCAGTGCACTCTCTGAGCTCACTGCACTGCATCCCCAGTGGTGACAGTGCACTCTCTGGACTCACCGGGGTGCATCCGCAGTGGTGCCACTGCACTCTCTGGACTCACTTCACTGCATCCCCAGTGGTGCCACTGCACTCTCTGGACTCACTGCACTGCATCCCCAGTGGTGACGGGGCACTCTCTGGACTCACTGCACTGCATCCCCAGTGGTGCCAGTACCCTCTGTGGACTCACTGCACTACATCCCCAGTGGGGCCAGTGCACTCTCTGCACTCACTGCATTGCATCCCCAGTGGTGCCAGTGAACTCTCTGGACTGACTGCACTGCATCCCCAGTGGTGCCAGTGCACTCTCTTGAGTCACTGCACTGCATCCCCAGTGGTGCCAGTGCACTCTCTGGACTCACTGCACTGCATCCCCAGTGGTGCCAGTGCACTCTCTGGACTCACAGGGGTGCATCCCCAGTGGTGCCAGTGCACTCTCTGGACTCACTGCAGTGCATCCCCAGTGGTGCCAGTGCACTCTCTGGACTCACAGGGGTGCATCCCCAGTGGTGCCAGTGCACTCTCTGGACACACCGGGGTGCATCCCCAGTGGTGCCAGTGCACTCTCTGGACTCACTGCAGTGAATCCCCAGTGGTGCCAGTGCACTCTCTGGACTCTCTGCAGTGCATCCCCAGTGGTGCCAGTGCACTCTCTGGACTCACTGCACTGCATCTCCAGTGGTGCCAGTGTACTCTCTGGACTCACTGCACTGCATCCCCAGTGGTGCCAGTGCGCTGTCTTGAGTCACTGCAGTGCATACCCAGTGGTGCCAGTGCACTCCCTGGACTCACTGCATTGCATCCCAGGTGGTGCCAGCGCACTCTCTGGACTCCCTGCAGTGCATCCCCAATCGTTCCAGTGCACTCTCTGGATTCACTGCACTGCATCCCCAGTGGTGCCACTGCAATCTCTGGTCTCACTGCAGTGCATCCCCAGTGGTGCCAGTGCACTCTCTGGACTCATTGCACCACATCCCCAGTGGTGCCAGTGCACTCTCTGGACTCACTGCAGTGCATCCCCAGTGGTACCAGTGCACTCTCTGGACTCACTGTAGTGCATCCCCAGTGGTGCCAGTGCACTCTCTGGACTCACTGCACTGCATCCCCAGTGGTGCCAGTGCACTCTCTGTACTCACTGCACTGCATCCCAGTGGGGACAGTGCACTCTCTGGACCTGCCGGGGTGCATCCCCAGTGGTGCCAGTGCACTCTCTGGACTCACCGGGGTGCATCCCCAGTGGTGCCAGTGCAGTCTCTGGACTCACTGCACTGCATCCCCAGTGGTGCCAGTGACCTCTCTGGACTCACTGCACTGCACCCCCAGTGGTGCCAGTGCACTCTCTGGACTCACCGCACTGCATCCCCAGTGGTGCCAGTGCACTCTCTGGACTCACTGCACTGCATCCCCAGTGGTGCCAGTGCACTCTCTGGACTCACTGCACTGCATCCCCAGTGGTGCCAGTGCACTCTCTGAGCTCACTGCAGTGCATCCCCAGTGGTGCCAGTGCACTCTGTGGACTCACTGCACTGCATCCCCAGTGGTGCCAGTGCACTCTCTGGACTCACTGCACTGCATCCCCAGTGGTGACAGTGCACTCTCTGGACTCACTGCACTGCATCCCCAGTGGTGCCAGTGCACTCTCTGAGCTCACTGCACTGCATCCCCAGTGGTGACAGTGCACTCTCTGGACTCACCGGGGTGCATCCCCAGTGGTGCCACTGCACTCTCTGGACTCACTTCACTGCATCCCCAGTGGTGCCAGTGCACTCTCTGGACTCACTGCACTGCATCCCCAGTGGTGACGGGGCACTCTCTGGACTCACTGCACTGTATCCCCAGTGATGCCAGTACCCTCTGTGGACTCACTGCACTACATCCCCAGTGGGGCCAGTGCACTCTCTGCACTCACTGCACTGCATCCCCAGTGGTGCCAGTGAACTCTCTGGACTGACTGCACTGCATCCCCAGTGGTGCCAGTGCACTCTCTTGAGTCACTGCACTGCATCCCCAGTGGTGCCAGTGCACTCTCTGGACTCACTGCACTGCATCCCCAGTGGTGCCAGTGCACTCTCTGGACTCACTGCAGTGCATCCCCAATCGTACCAGTGTAATCTCTGGTCTCACTGCAGTGCATCCCCAGTCGTGCCAGAGCACTCTGTGGACTCACTGCACTGCATCCCCAGTGGTGCCAGTGCACTCTCTGGACTCACTGCACTGCATCCCCAGTGGTGCCAGTGCACTCTCTGGACTCACTGCACTGCATCCCCAGTGGTGCCAGTGCACTCTCTGAGCTCACTGCACTGCATCCCCAGTGGTGACAGTGCACTCTCTGGACTCACCGGGGTGCATCCCCAGTGGTGCCACTGCACTCTCTGGACTCACTTCACTGCATCCCCAGTGGTGCCACTGCACTCTCTGGACTCACTGCACTGCATCCCCAGTGGTGACGGGGCACTCTCTGGACTCACTGCACTGCATCCCCAGTGGTGCCAGTACCCTCTGTGGACTCACTGCACTACATCCCCAGTGGGGCCAGTGCACTCTCTGCACTCACTGCACTGCATC
The DNA here is from genome assembly GCF_964211835.1 of Anser anser. Lineage (NCBI taxonomy): Eukaryota > Metazoa > Chordata > Aves > Anseriformes > Anatidae > Anser > Anser anser. Next base: position 7,592,896 of record NC_139747.1, read on the forward strand.
CCCAGTGGTGCCAGTGCACTCTCTGGACTGACTGCACTGCATCCCCAGTGGTGCCAGTGCACTCTCTTGAGTCACTGCACTGCATCCCCAGTGGTGCCAGTGCACTCTCTGGACTCACTGCAGTGCATCCCCAGTGGTGCCAGTGCACTCTCTGGACTCACAGGGGTGCATCCCCAGTGGTGCCAGTGCACTCTCTGGACTCACTGCAGTGCATCCCCAGTGGTGCCAGTGCACTCTCTGGACTCACAGGGGTGCATCCCCAGTGGTGCCAGTTCACTCTCTGGACACACCGGGGTGCATCCCCAGTGGTGCCAGTGCACTCTCTGGACTCACTGCAGTGAATCCCCAGTGGTGCCAGTGCACTCTCTGGACTCTCTGCAGTGCATCCCCAGTGGTGCCAGTGCACTCTCTGGACTCACTGCACTGCATCCCCAGTGGTGCCAGTGCACTCTCTGGACTCACTGCACTGCATCCCCAGTGGTGCCAGTGCGCTCTCTTGAGTCACTGCAGTGCATCCCCAGTGGTGCCAGTGCACTCACTGGACTCACTGCATTGCATCCCAGGTGGTGCCAGCGCACTCTCTGGACTCCCTGCAGTGCATCCCCAATCGTTCCAGTGCACTCTCTGGATTCACTGCACTGCATCCCCAGTGGTGCCACTGCAATCTCTGGTCTCACTGCAGTGCATCCCCAGTGGTGCCAGTGCACTCTCTGGACTCATTGCACCACATCCCCAGTGGTGCCAGTGCACTCTCTGGACTCACTGCAGTGCATCCCCAGTGGTACCAGTGCACTCTCTGGACTCACTGTAGTGCATCCCCAGTGGTGCCAGTGCACTCTCTGGACTCACTGCACTGCATCCCCAGTGGTGCCAGTGCACTCTCTGGACTCACTGCACTGCATCCCAGTGGGGACAGTGCACTCTCTGGACCTGCCGGGGTGCATCCCCAGTGGTGCCAGTGCACTCTCTGGACTCACCGGGGTGCATCCCCAGTGGTGCCAGTGCAGTCTCTGGACTCACTGCACTGCATCCCCAGTGGTGCCAGTGACCTCTCTGGACTCACTGCACTGCACCCCCAGTGGTGCCAGTGCACTCTCTGGACTCACCGCACTGCATCCCCAGTGGTGCCAGTGCACTCTCTGGACTCACTGCACTGCATCCCCAGTGGTGCCAGTGCACTCTCTGGACTCACTGCACTGCATCCCCAGTGGTGCCAGTGCACTCTCTGAGCTCACTGCAGTGCATCCCCAGTGGTGCCAGTGCACTCTGTGGACTCACTGCACTGCATCCCCAGTGGTGCCAGTGCACTCTCTGGACTCACTGCACTGCATCCCCAGTGGTGACAGTGCACTCTCTGGACTCACTGCACTGCATCCCCAGTGGTGCCAGTGCACTCTCTGAGCTCACTGCACTGCATCCCCAGTGGTGACAGTGCACTCTCTGGACTCACCGGGGTGCATCCCCAGTGGTGCCACTGCACTCTCTGGACTCACTTCACTGCATCCCCAGTGGTGCCAGTGCACTCTCTGGACTCACTGCACTGCATCCCCAGTGGTGACGGGGCACTCTCTGGACTCACTGCACTGTATCCCCAGTGATGCCAGTACCCTCTGTGGACTCACTGCACTACATCCCCAGTGGGGCCAGTGCACTCTCTGCACTCACTGCACTGCATCCCCAGTGGTGCCAGTGAACTCTCTGGACTGACTGCACTGCATCCCCAGTGGTGCCAGTGCACTCTCTTGAGTCACTGCACTGCATCCCCAGTGGTGCCAGTGCACTCTCTGGACTCACTGCACTGCATCCCCAGTGGTGCCAGTGCACTCTCTGGACTCACTGCAGTGCATCCCCAATCGTACCAGTGTAATCTCTGGTCTCACTGCAGTGCATCCCCAGTCGTGCCAGAGCACTCTGTGGACTCACTGCACTGCATCCCCAGTGGTGCCAGTGCACTCTCTGGACTCACTGCACTGCATCCCCAGTGGTGCCAGTGCACTCTCTGGACTCACTGCACTGCATCCCCAGTGGTGCCAGTGCACTCTCTGAGCTCACTGCACTGCATCCCCAGTGGTGACAGTGCACTCTCTGGACTCACCGGGGTGCATCCCCAGTGGTGCCACTGCACTCTCTGGACTCACTTCACTGCATCCCCAGTGGTGCCACTGCACTCTCTGGACTCACTGCACTGCATCCCCAGTGGTGACGGGGCACTCTCTGGACTCACTGCACTGCATCCCCAGTGGTGCCAGTACCCTCTGTGGACTCACTGCACTACATCCCCAGTGGGGCCAGTGCACTCTCTGCACTCACTGCACTGCATCCCCAGTGGTGCCAGTGCACTCTCTGGACTGACTGCACTGCATCCCCAGTGGTGCCAGTGCACTCTCTTGAGTCACTGCACTGCATCCCCAGTGGTGCCAGTGCACTCTCTGGACTCACTGCAGTGCATCCCCAGTGGTGCCAGTGCACTCTCTGGACTCACAGGGGTGCATCCCCAGTGGTGCCAGTGCACTCTCTGGACTCACTGCAGTGCATCCCCAGTGGTGCCAGTGCACTCTCTGGACTCACAGGGGTGCATCCCCAGTGGTGCCAGTTCACTCTCTGGACACACCGGGGTGCATCCCCAGTGGTGCCAGTGCACTCTCTGGACTCACTGCAGTGAATCCCCAGTGGTGCCAGTGCACTCTCTGGACTCTCTGCAGTGCATCCCCAGTGGTGCCAGTGCACTCTCTGGACTCACTGCACTGCATCCCCAGTGGTGCCAGTGCACTCTCTGGACTCACTGCACTGCATCCCCAGTGGTGCCAGTGCGCTCTCTTGAGTCACTGCAGTGCATCCCCAGTGGTGCCAGTGCACTCACTGGACTCACTGCATTGCATCCCAGGTGGTGCCAGCGCACTCTCTGGACTCCCTGCAGTGCATCCCCAATCGTTCCAGTGCACTCTCTGGATTCACTGCACTGCATCCCCAGTGGTGCCACTGCAATCTCTGGTCTCACTGCAGTGCATCCCCAGTGGTGCCAGTGCACTCTCTGGACTCATTGCACCACATCCCCAGTGGTGCCAGTGCACTCTCTGGACTCACTGCAGTGCATCCCCAGTGGTACCAGTGCACTCTCTGGACTCACTGTAGTGCATCCCCAGTGGTGCCAGTGCACTCTCTGGACTCACTGCACTGCATCCCCAGTAGTGCCAGTGCACTCTCTGGACTCACTGCACTGCATCCCAGTGGGGACAGTGCACTCTCTGGACCTGCCGGGGTGCATTCCCAGTGGTGCCAGTGCACTCTCTGGACTCACCGGGGTGCATCCCCAGTGGTGCCAGTGCACTCTCTGGACTCACTGCACTGCATCCCCAGTGGTGCCAGTGACCTCTCTGGACTCACTGCACTGCACCCCCAGTGGTGCCAGTGCACTCTCTGGACTCACCGCACTGCATCCCCAGTGGTGCCAGTGCACTCTCTGGACTCACTGCACTGCATCCCCAGTGGTACCAGTGCACTCTCTGGACTCACTGCACTGCATCCCCAGTGGTGCCAGTGCACTCTCTGAGCTCACTGCACTGCATCCCCAGTGGTGCCAGTGCACTCTGTGGACTCACTGCACTGCATCCCCAGTGGTGCCAGTGCACTCTCTGGACTCACTGCACTGCATCACCAGTGGTGACAGTGCACTCTCTGGACTCACTGCACTGCATCCCCAGTGGTGCCAGTGCACTCTCTGAGCTAACTGCACTGCATCCCCAGTGGTGACAGTGCACTCTCTGGACTCACCGGGGTGCATCCCCAGTGGTGCCACTGCACTCTCTGGACTCACTTCACTGCATCCCCAGTGGTGCCACTGCACTCTCTGGACTCACTGCACTGCATCCCCAGTGGTGACGGGGCACTCTCTGGACTCACTGCACTGTATCCCCAGTGGTGCCAGTACCCTCTGTGGACTCACTGCACTACATCCCCAGTGGGGCCAGTGCACTCTCTGCACTCACTGCACTGCATCCCCAGTGGTGCCAGTGAACTCTCTGGACTGACTGCACTGCATCCCCAGTGGTGCCAGTGCACTCTCTTGAGTCACTGCACTGCATCCCCAGTGGTGCCAGTGCACTCTCTGGACTCACTGCACTGCATCCCCAGTGGTGCCAGTGCACTCTCTGGACTCACTGCAGTGCATCCCCAATCGTACCAGTGTAATCTCTGGTCTCACTGCAGTGCATCCCCAGTCGTGCCAGAGCACTCTGTGGACTCACTGCACTGCATCCCCAGTGGTGCCAGTGCACTCTCTGGACTCACGGCACTGCATCCCCGGTGGTGCCAGTGCACTCTCTGGACTTGCCGGGATGCATCCCCAGTGGTGCCAGTGTACTGTCTGGACTCACCGGGGTGCATCCCCAGTGGTGCCAGTGCACTCTCTGGACTCACTGCAGTGCATCCCCACTGGTGCCAGTGCACTCTCTGGACTCACTGCACTGCACTCCCAGTGGTGCCAGTGCACTCTCTGGACTCACTGCACTGCATCCCCACTGGTGCCAGTGCACTCTCTGGACTCACTGCACTGCATCCCCAGTGGTGCCAGTGCACACTCTGGACTCACGGCACTGCATCCCCAGTGGTGCCAGTGCACTCTCTGGACTCACTGCACTGCATCCCCAATGGTGCCAGGGTACTCTCTGGACTCACTGCAGTGCATCCCTAGTGGTGCCAAGGCACTCTCTGGACTCACTGCACTGCATTGCCATTGGTGCCAGTGCACTCTCTGGACTCACGGCACTGCATCCCCAGTGGTGCCAGTGCACTCTCTGGACTCACTGCACTGCATCTTCAGTGGTGCCAGTGCACTCTCTGGACTCACTGCACTGCATCCCCAGTGGTGCCAGTGCACTCTCTGGACTCACTGCACTGCATCCCCAATGGTGCCAGGGCACTCTCTGGACTCACTGCACTGCATCCCCAGTGGTGCCAGTGACCTCTCTGGACTCAGTGCACTGCATTCCCAGTGGTGCCAGTGCACTCTCTGGACTCACAGAGGTGCATCCCCAATAGTGCCAGTGCCCTCTCTGGACTCACTGCAGTGCATCCCCAGTGGTGCTAGTGCACTCTCTGGACTCACCGGGGTGCATCCCCAGTGGTGCCAGTGCACTCTGTGGACTCACTGCACTGCATCCCCAGTGGTGCCAGTGACCTCTCTGGACTCACTGCACTGCATCACTAGTGGTGCCAGTGCACACTCTGGACTCATTGCAGTGCATCACCAGTGGTGCCAGTGCACTCTCTGAGCTCACTGCACTGCATCCCCAATGGTGCCCGTGCACTCTCTGGACTCACTGCACTGCATCCCCAGTGTTGCCAGTGCACTCTCTGGACTCACTGCACTGCATCCCCAGTGGTGCCAGTGCACTCTTTGGACTCATTGCACTGCATCCCCTGTGGTGCCAGTGCACTCTCTGGACTCACTGCACTGCATCACCAGTGGTGCCAGTGCCCTCTGTGGACTCACTGCACTACATCCCCAGTGGGGCCAGTGCACTCTCTTGAGTCACTGCACTGCATCCCCAGTGGTGCCAGTGCACTCTCTGGACTCACTGCACTGCATCCCCAGTGGTGCCAGTGCACTCTCTGGACTCACCGCACTGCATCCCCAGTGGTGCCAGTGCACTCTCTGGACTCACTGCACTGCATCCCCAGTGGTTCCAGTGCACTCTCTGGACTCACTGCACTGCATCCCCAGTGTTGCCAGTGCCCTCTCTGAACTCACTGCACTGCATCCCCAGTGGTGCCAGTGCACTCTCTGGACTCACTGCACTGCATCCCCAGTGGTGCCAGTGCACTCCCTGAGCTCACTGCACTGCATCCCCAGTGGTGCCAGTGCACTCTCTGGACTCACTGCACTGCATCCCCAGTGGTGCCACTGCACTCTCTGGACTCACTGCACTGCATCCCCAATGGTGCCAGTGCACTCTTTGGACTCACTGTACTGCATTGCCAGTGGTGCCAGTGCACTCTCTGGACTCACGGCACTGCATCCCCAGTGGTGCCAGTGCCCTCTGTGGACTCACTGCACTACATCCCCAGTGGGGCCAGTGCACTCTCTGGACTCACTGCACTGCATCCCCAGTGGTGCCAGTGCACTCTCTGGACTCACTGCACTGCATCCCCTGTGGTGCCAGTGCACTCTCTGGACTCACTGCAGTGCATCCCCAATCGTACCAGTGCAATCTCTGGTCTCACTGCAGTGCAACCCCAGTGGTGCCAGTGCACTCTCTGGACTCACCGGGGTGCATCCCCAATAGTGCCAGTGCCCTCTCTGAACTCACTGCACTGCATCCCCAGTGGTGCCAGTGCACTCTCTGAGCTCACTGCACTGCATCCCCACTGGTGCCAGTGCACTCTCTGGACTCACTGCACTGCATCCCCACTGGTGCCAGTGCACTCTCTGGACTCACGGCACTGCATCCCCAGTGGTGCCAGTGCACTCTCTGGACTCACTGCATCCACAGTGGTGCCAGTGCACTCTCTGAGCTCACTGCACTGCATCCCCAGTGGTGCCAGTGCACTCTCTGGACTCACTGCACTGCATTCCCAGTGGTGCCAGTGCACTCTCTGGACTCACTGCACTGCATCCCCAATGGTGCCAGTGCACTCTTTGGACTCACTGCAGTGCATCCCGAGTGGTGCCACTGCACTCTGTGGACTCACTGCACTGCATCCCCAGTGGTGCCGGGGCAATCTCTGGACTCACTGCAGTGCATCCCCAGTGGTGCCAGTGCCCTCTGTGGACTCACTGCACTACATCCCCAGTAGGGCCAGTGCACTCTCTTGAGTCACTGCACTGCATCCCCAGTGGTGCCAGTGCACTCTCTGGACTCACTGCACTGCATCCCCAGTGGTGCCAGTGCACTCTCTGGACTCACTGCAGTGCATCCCGAATCGTACCAGTGCAATCTCTGGTCTCACTGCAGTGCATCCCCAGTGGTGCCAGTGCACTCTCTGGACTCACTGCACTGCATCCCCAGTGGTGCAAGTGCACTCTCTGGACTCACGGCACTGCATCCCCGGTGGTGCCAGTGTACTCTCTGGACTCACTGCACGGCATCCCCAGTGGTGCCAGTGCGCTCTCTGGACTCACGGCAGTGCATCCCCAGTGGTGCCAGTGCACTCTCTGGACTCACTGAAGTGTTCCCCACTGGTGCCAGTGCACTCTCTGGACTCACTGCACTGCACCCCCAGTGGTGCCAGTGCACTCTCTGGAGTCACAGCACTGCATCCCCACTGGTGCCAGTGCACTCTCTGGACTCACTGCACTGCATCCCCAGTGGTGACAGTGCACACTCTGGACTCACGGCACTGCATCCCCAGTGGTGCTAGTGCACTCTCTGGACCAACGGCACTGCCTCCCCAGTGGTGCCAGTGCACTCTCTGGACTCACTGCACTGCATCCCCAGTGGTGCCAGGGTACTCTCTGGACTCACTGCACTGCATCCCCAGTGGTGCCAAGGCACTCTCTGCACTCACTGCACTGCATTGCCATTGGTGCCAGTGCACTCTCTGGACTCATTGCAGTGCATCCCCAGTGGTGCCAGTGCACTCTCTGGACTCACGGCACTGCATCCCCAGTGGTGCCAGTGCACTCTCTGGACTCACTGCAGTGCATCCCCAGTGGTGCCAGTGCACTCTCTGGACTCACTGCACTGCATCCCCAGTGGTGCCACTGCACTCTCTGGACTCACTGCAGTGCATCCCCAGTGGTGCCAGTGCACTCTCTGGACTCACTGCACTGCATCCCCAGTGGTGCCAGGTCACTCTCTGGACTCACTGCACTCATCCCCAGTGGTGCCAGGGCACTCTCTGGACTCACTGCACTGCATCCCCAGTGGTGCCAGTGACCTCTCTGGACTCAGTGCACTGCATTCCCAGTGGTGTCAGTGCACTCTCTGGACTCACCGGGGTGCATCCACAATAGTGCCAGTGACCTCTCTGGACTCACTGCAGTGCATCCCCAGTGGTGCTAGTGCACTCTCTGGACTCACCGCACTGCATCCCCAGTGGTGCCAGTGCACTCTCTGGACTCACTGCACTGCATCCCCAGTGGTGACCGTGCACACTCTGGACTCACGGCACTGCATCCCCAGTGGTGCTAGTGCACTCTCTGGACCAACGGCACTGCCTCCCCAGTGGTGCCAGTACACTCTCTGGACTCACTGCACTGCATCCCCAGTGGTGCCAGTGCACTCTCTGGACTCACTGCAGTGCATCCCCAATCGTACCAGTGCAATCTATGGTCTCACTGCACTGCATCCCCAGTGGTGCCAGTGCACTCTCTGAGCTCACTGCACTGCATCCCCAGTGGTGACAGTGCACTCTCTGGACTCACCGGGGTGCATCCCCAGTGGTGCCACTGCACTCTCTGGACTCACTTCACTGCATCCCCAGTGGTGCCACTGCACTCTCTGGACTCACTGCACTGCATCCCCAGTGGTGACGGGGCACTCTCTGGACTCACTGCACTGCATCCCCAGTGGTGCCAGTACCCTCTGTGGACTCACTGCACTACATCCCCAGTGGGGCCAGTGCACTCTCTGCACTCACTGCACTGCATCCCCAGTGGTGCCAGTGCACTCTCTGGACTGACTGCACTGCATCCCCAGTGGTGCCAGTGCACTCTCTTGAGTCACTGCACTGCATCCCCAGTGGTGCCAGTGCACTCTCTGGACTCACTGCAGTGCATCCCCAGTGGTGCCAGTGCACTCTCTGGACTCACAGGGGTGCATCCCCAGTGGTGCCAGTGCACTCTCTGGACTCACTGCAGTGCATCCCCAGTGGTGCCAGTGCACTCTCTGGACTCACAGGGGTGCATCCCCAGTGGTGCCAGTTCACTCTCTGGACACACCGGGGTGCATCCCCAGTGGTGCCAGTGCACTCTCTGGACTCACTGCAGTGAATCCCCAGTGGTGCCAGTGCACTCTCTGGACTCTCTGCAGTGCATCCCCAGTGGTGCCAGTGCACTCTCTGGACTCACTGCACTGCATCCCCAGTGGTGCCAGTGCACTCTCTGGACTCACTGCACTGCATCCCCAGTGGTGCCAGTGCGCTCTCTTGAGTCACTGCAGTGCATCCCCAGTGGTGCCAGTGCACTCACTGGACTCACTGCATTGCATCCCAGGTGGTGCCAGCGCACTCTCTGGACTCCCTGCAGTGCATCCCCAATCGTTCCAGTGCACTCTCTGGATTCACTGCACTGCATCCCCAGTGGTGCCACTGCAATCTCTGGTCTCACTGCAGTGCATCCCCAGTGGTGCCAGTGCACTCTCTGGACTCATTGCACCACATCCCCAGTGGTGCCAGTGCACTCTCTGGACTCACTGCAGTGCATCCCCAGTGGTACCAGTGCACTCTCTGGACTCACTGTAGTGCATCCCCAGTGGTGCCAGTGCACTCTCTGGACTCACTGCACTGCATCCCCAGTAGTGCCAGTGCACTCTCTGGACTCACTGCACTGCATCCCAGTGGGGACAGTGCACTCTCTGGACCTGCCGGGGTGCATCCCCAGTGGTGCCAGTGCACTCTCTGGACTCACCGGGGTGCATCCCCAGTGGTGCCAGTGCACTCTCTGGACTCACTGCACTGCATCCCCAGTGGTGCCAGTGACCTCTCTGGACTCACTGCACTGCACCCCCAGTGGTGCCAGTGCACTCTCTGGACTCACCGCACTGCATCCCCAGTGGTGCCAGTGCACTCTCTGGACTCACTGCACTGCATCCCCAGTGGTACCAGTGCACTCTCTGGACTCACTGCACTGCATCCCCAGTGGTGCCAGTGCACTCTCTGAGCTCACTGCACTGCATCCCCAGTGGTGCCAGTGCACTCTGTGGACTCACTGCACTGCATCCCCAGTGGTGCCAGTGCACTCTCTGGACTCACTGCACTGCATCACCAGTGGTGACAGTGCACTCTCTGGACTCACTGCACTGCATCCCCAGTGGTGCCAGTGCACTCTCTGAGCTAACTGCACTGCATCCCCAGTGGTGACAGTGCACTCTCTGGACTCACCGGGGTGCATCCCCAGTGGTGCCACTGCACTCTCTGGACTCACTTCACTGCATCCCCAGTGGTGCCACTGCACTCTCTGGACTCACTGCACTGCATCCCCAGTGGTGACGGGGCACTCTCTGGACTCACTGCACTGTATCCCCAGTGGTGCCAGTACCCTCTGTGGACTCACTGCACTACATCCCCAGTGGGGCCAGTGCACTCTCTGCACTCACTGCACTGCATCCCCAGTGGTGCCAGTGAACTCTCTGGACTGACTGCACTGCATCCCCAGTGGTGCCAGTGCACTCTCTTGAGTCACTGCACTGCATCCCCAGTGGTGCCAGTGCACTCTCTGGACTCACTGCACTGCATCCCCAGTGGTGCCAGTGCACTCTCTGGACTCACTGCAGTGCATCCCCAATCGTACCAGTGTAATCTCTGGTCTCACTGCAGTGCATCCCCAGTCGTGCCAGAGCACTCTGTGGACTCACTGCACTGCATCCCCAGTGGTGCCAGTGCACTCTCTGGACTCACGGCACTGCATCCCCGGTGGTGCCAGTGCACTCTCTGGACTTGCCGGGATGCATCCCCAGTGGTGCCAGTGTACTGTCTGGACTCACCGGGGTGCATCCCCAGTGGTGCCAGTGCACTCTCTGGACTCACTGCAGTGCATCCCCACTGGTGCCAGTGCACTCTCTGGACTCACTGCACTGCACTCCCAGTGGTGCCAGTGCACTCTCTGGACTCACTGCACTGCATCCCCACTGGTGCCAGTGCACTCTCTGGACTCACTGCACTGCATCCCCAGTGGTGCCAGTGCACACTCTGGACTCACGGCACTGCATCCCCAGTGGTGCCAGTGCACTCTCTGGACTCACTGCACTGCATCCCCAATGGTGCCAGGGTACTCTCTGGACTCACTGCAGTGCATCCCTAGTGGTGCCAAGGCACTCTCTGGACTCACTGCACTGCATTGCCATTGGTGCCAGTGCACTCTCTGGACTCACGGCACTGCATCCCCAGTGGTGCCAGTGCACTCTCTGGACTCACTGCACTGCATCTTCAGTGGTGCCAGTGCACTCTCTGGACTCACTGCACTGCATCCCCAGTGGTGCCAGTGCACTCTCTGGACTCACTGCACTGCATCCCCAATGGTGCCAGGGCACTCTCTGGACTCACTGCACTGCATCCCCAGTGGTGCCAGTGACCTCTCTGGACTCAGTGCACTGCATTCCCAGTGGTGCCAGTGCACTCTCTGGACTCACAGAGGTGCATCCCCAATAGTGCCAGTGCCCTCTCTGGACTCACTGCAGTGCATCCCCAGTGGTGCTAGTGCACTCTCTGGACTCACCGGGGTGCATCCCCAGTGGTGCCAGTGCACTCTCTGGACTCACTGCACTGCATCCCCAGTGGTGCCAGTGACCTCTCTGGACTCACTGCACTGCATCACTAGTGGTGCCAGTGCACACTCTGGACTCATTGCAGTGCATCACCAGTGGTGCCAGTGCACTCTCTGAGCTCACTGCACTGCATCCCCAATGGTGCCCGTGCACTCTCTGGACTCACTGCACTGCATCCCCAGTGTTGCCAGTGCACTCTCTGGACTCACTGCACTGCATCCCCAGTGGTGCCAGTGCACTCTTTGGACTCATTGCACTGCATCCCCTGTGGTGCCAGTGCACTCTCTGGACTCACTGCACTGCATCACCAGTGGTGCCAGTGCCCTCTGTGGACTCACTGCACTACATCCCCAGTGGGGCCAGTGCACTCTCTTGAGTCACTGCACTGCATCCCCAGTGGTGCCAGTGCACTCTCTGGACTCACTGCACTGCATCCCCAGTGGTGCCAGTGCACTCTCTGGACTCACCGCACTGCATCCCCAGTGGTGCCAGTGCACTCTCTGGACTCACTGCACTGCATCCCCAGTGGTTCCAGTGCACTCTCTGGACTCACTGCACTGCATCCCCAGTGTTGCCAGTGACCTCTCTGGACTCACTGCACTGCATCCCCAGTGGTGCCAGTGCACTCTCTGGACTCACTGCACTGCATCCCCAGTGGTGCCAGTGCACTCCCTGAGCTCACTGCACTGCATCCCCAGTGGTGCCAGTGCACTCTCTGGACTCACTGCACTGCATCCCCAGTGGTGCCACTGCACTCTCTGGACTCGCTGCACTGCATCCCCAATGGTGCCAGTGCACTCTTTGGACTCACTGTACTGCATTGCCAGTGGTGCCAGTGCACTCTCTGGACTCACGGCACTGCATCCCCAGTGGTGCCAGTGCCCTCTGTGGACTCACTGCACTACATCCCCAGTGGGGCCAGTGCACTCTCTGGACTCACTGCACTGCATCCCCAGTGGTGCCAGTGCACTCTCTGGACTCACTGCACTGCATCCCCTGTGGTGCCACTGCACTCTCTGGAGTCACTGCACTGCATCCCCAATCGTACCAGTGCAATCTCTGGTCTCACTGCAGTGCAACCCCAGTGGTGCCAGTGCACTCTCTGGACTCACCGGGGTGCATCCCCAATAGTGCCAGTGCCCTCTCTGAACTCACTGCACTGCATCCCCAGTGGTGCCAGTGCACTCTCTGAGCTCACTGCACTGCATCCCCACTGGTGCCAGTGCACTCTCTGGACTCACTGCACTGCATCCCCACTGGTGCCAGTGCACTCTCTGGACTCACGGCACTGCATCCCCAGTGGTGCCAGTGCACTCTCTGGACTCACTGCATCCACAGTGGTGCCAGTGCACTCTCTGAGCTCACTGCACTGCATCCCCAGTGGTGCCAGTGCACTCTCTGGACTCACTGCACTGCATTCCCAGTGGTGCCAGTGCACTCTCTGGACTCACTGCACTGCATCCCCAATGGTGCCAGTGCACTCTTTGGACTCACTGCAGTGCATCCCGAGTGGTGCCACTGCACTCTGTGGACTCACTGCACTGCATCCCCAGTGGTGCCGGGGCAATCTCTGGACTCACTGCAGTGCATCCCCAGTGGTGCCAGTGCCCTCTGTGGACTCACTGCACTACATCCCCAGTAGGGCCAGTGCACTCTCTTGAGTCACTGCACTGCATCCCCAGTGGTGCCAGTGCACTCTCTGGACTCACTGCACTGCATCCCCAGTGGTGCCAGTGCACTCTCTGGACTCACTGCAGTGCATCCCGAATCGTACCAGTGCAATCTCTGGTCTCACTGCAGTGCATCCCCAGTGGTGCCAGTGCACTCTCTGGACTCACTGCACTGCATCCCCAGTGGTGCAAGTGCACTCTCTGGACTCACGGCACTGCATCCCCGGTGGTGCCAGTGTACTCTCTGGACTCACTGCACGGCATCCCCAGTGGTGCCAGTGCGCTCTCTGGACTCACGGCAGTGCATCCCCAGTGGTGCCAGTGCACTCTCTGGACTCACTGAAGTGTTCCCCACTGGTGCCAGTGCACTCTCTGGACTCACTGCACTGCACCCCCAGTGGTGCCAGTGCACTCTCTGGAGTCACAGCACTGCATCCCCACTGGTGCCAGTGCACTCTCTGGACTCACTGCACTGCATCCCCAGTGGTGACCGTGCACACTCTGGACTCACGGCACTGCATCCCCAGTGGTGCTAGTGCACTCTCTGGACCAACGGCACTGCCTCCCCAGTGGTGCCAGTACACTCTCTGGACTCACTGCACTGCATCCCCAGTGGTGCCAGTGCACTCTCTGGACTCACTGCAGTGCATCCCCAATCGTACCAGTGCAATCTATGGTCTCACTGCACTGCATCCCCAGTGGTGCCAGTGCACTCTCTGGACTCACTGCACTGCATCCCCAGTGGTGCAAGTGCACTCTCTGGTCTCACGGCACTGCATCCCCGGTGGTGCCAGTGCACTCTCTGGACTCACTGCACGGCATCCCCAGTCGTGCCAGTGCGCTCTCTGGACTCACGGCAGTGCATCCCCAGTGGTGCCAGTGCACTCTCTGGACTCACTGCACTGCATCCCCAGTGGTGCCCGTGCACTCTCTACTCACTGCACTGCACCCCCAGTGGTGCCAGTGCACTCTCTGGAGTCACAGCACTGCATCCCCACTGGTGCCAGTGCACTCTCTGGACTCACTGCACTGCATCCCCAGTGGTGACAGTGCACACTCTGGACCAACGGCACTGCCTCCCCAGTGGTGCCAGTGCACTCTCTGGACTCACTGCACTGCATCCCCAGTGGTGCCAGGGTACTCTCTGGACTCACTGCACTGCATCCCCAGTGGTGCCAAGGCACTCTCTGGACTCACTGCACTGCATTGCCATTGGTGCCAGTGCACTCTCTGGACTCATTGCAGTGCATCCCCAGTGGTGCCAGTGCACTCTCTGGACTCACGGCACTGCATCCCCAGTGGTGCCAGTGCACTCTCTGGACTCACTGCAGTGCATCCCCAGTGGTGCCAGTGCACTCTCTGGACTCACTGCACTGCATTCCCAGTGGTGCCAGTGCACTCTCTGGACTCACTGCACTGCATCCCCAGTGGTGCCAGTGCACTCTCTGGACTCACTGCAGTGCATCCCCAGTGGTGCCGGGGCACTCTCTGGACTCACTGCAGTGCATCCCCAGTGGTGCCAGGGCACTCTCTGGACTCACTGCACTGCATCCCCAGTGGTGCCAGTGACCTCTCTGGACTCAGTGCACTGCATTCCCAGTGGTGTCAGTGCACTCTCTGGACTCACCGGGGTGCATCCCCAATAGTGCCAGTGCCCTCTCTGGACTCACTGCAGTGCATCCCCAGTGGTGCCAGTGCACTCTCTGGACTCACTGCACTGCATCCCCAGTGGTGCCAGTGCCCTCTCTGGACTCACTGCAGTGCATCCCCAGTGGTGCTAGTGCACTCTCTGGACTCACCGCACTGCATCCCCAGTGGTGCCAGTGCACTCTCTGGACTCACTGCACTGCATCCCCAGTGGTGCCAGTGACCTCTCTGGACTCACTGCACTGCATCACTAGTGGTGCCAGTGCACACTCTGGACTCATTGCAGTGCATCACCAGTGGTGCCAGTGCACTCTCTGAGCTCACTGCACTGCATCCCCAGTGGTGCCCGTGCACTCTCTGGACTCACTGCACTGCATCCCCAGTGGTGCCAGTGCACTCTCTGGACTCACTGCACTGCATCCCCAGTGGTGCCAGTGCACTCTTTGGACTCATTGCACTGCATCCCCAGAGGTGCCAGTGCACTCTCTGGACTCACTGCACTGCATCCCCAGTGGTGCCAGTGCCCTCTGTGGACTCACTGCACTACATCCCCAGTGGGGCCAGTGCACTCTCTTGAGTCACTGCACTGCATCCCCAGTGGTGCCAGTGCCCTCTCTGGACTCACTGCAGTGCATCCCCAGTGGTGCCAGTGCACTCTCTGGACTCACCACACTGCATCCCCAGTGGTGCCAGTGCACTCTCTGGACTCACTGCACTGCATCCCCAGTGGTGCCACTGCACTCTCTGGACTCACTGCACTGCATCCCCAATGGTGCCAGTGCACTCTTTGGACTCACTGCACTGCATCCCCAGTGGTGCCAGTGCACTCTCTGCACTCACTGCACTGCATCCCCAGTGGTGCCAGTGCCCTCTGTGGACTCACTGCACTACATCCCCAGTGGGGCCAGTGCACTCTCTGGACTCACTGCACTGCATCCCCAGTGGTGCCAGTGCACTCTCTGGACTCACTGCACTGCATCCCCAGTAGTGCCACTGCACTCTCTGGAGTCACTGCACTGCATCCCCAATCATACCAGTGCAATCTCTGGTCTCACTGCAGTGCAACCCCAGTGGTGCCAGTGCACTCTCTGGACTCACCGGGGTGCATCCCCAATAGTGCCAGTGCCCTCTCTGAACTCACTGCACTGCATCCCCAGTGGTGCCAGTGCACTCTCTGAGCTCACTGCACTGCATCCCCAGTGGTGCCAGTGCACTCTCTGGACTCACTGCACTACATCCCCAGTGGGGCCAGTGCACTCTCTGGACTCACTGCACTGCATCCCCAGTGGTGCCAGTGCACTCTCTGGACTCACTGCACTGCATCCCCAGTAGTGCCACTGCACTCTCTGGAGTCACTGCACTGCATCCCCAATCATACCAGTGCAATCTCTGGTCTCACTGCAGTGCAACCCCAGTGGTGCCAGTGCACTCTCTGGACTCACCGGGGTGCATCCCCAATAGTGCCAGTGCCCTCTCTGAACTCACTGCACTGCATCCCCAGTGGTGCCAGTGCACTCTCTGAGCTCACTGCACTGCATCCCCAGTGGTGCCAGTGCACTCTATGGACTCACTGCAGTGCATCCCCAGTGGTGCCAGTGCACTCTCTGGACTCACGGCACTGCATCCCCAGTGGTGCCAGTGCACTCTCTGGACTCACTGCACTGCATCCCCAGTGGTGCCAGTGCACTCTCTGAGCTAACTGCACTGCATCCCCAGTGGTGCCAGTGCACTCTCTGGACTCACTGCACTGCATTCCCAGTGGTGCCAGTGCACTCTCTGGACTCACTGCACTGCATCCCCAATGGTGCCAGTGCACTCTTTGGACTCACTGCAGTGCATCCCGAGTGGTGCCACTGCACTCTCTGGACTCACTGCACTGCATCCCCAGTGGTGCCGGGGCAATCTCTGGACTCACTGCAGTGCATCCCCAGTGGTGCCAGTGCCCTCTGTGGACTCACTGCACTACATCCCCAGTAGGGCCAGTGCACTCTCTGCACTCACTGCACTGCATCCCCAGTGGTGCCAGTGAACTCTCTGGACTCACTGCACTGCATCCCTAGTGGTGCCAGTGCACTCTCTTGAGTCACTGCACTGCATCCCCAGTGGTGCCAGTGCACTCTCTGCACTCACTGCACTGCATCCCCAGTGGTGCCAGTGCACTCTCTGGACTCACTGCAGTGCATCCCCAATCGTACCAGTGCAATCTCTGGTCTCACTGCAGTGCATCCCCAGTGGTGCTAGTGCACTCTCTGGACTCACCGCACTGCATCCCCAGTGGTGCCAGTGCACTCTCTGGACTCACTGCACTGCATCCCCAGTGGTGCCAGTGCACTCTCTGGACTCACGGCACTGCATCCCCAGTGGTGCCAGTGCACTCTCTGGACTCACTGCACTGCATCCCCAGTGGTGCCAGTGCACTCTCTGAGCTCACTGCACTGCATCCCCAGTGGTGCCAGTGCACTCTCTGGACTCACTGCACTGCATTCCCAGTGGTGCCAGTGCACTCTCTGGACTCACTGCACTGCATCCCCAATGGTGCCAGTGCACTCTTTGGACTCACTGCAGTGCATCCCGAGTGGTGCCACTGCACTCTCTGGACTCACTGCACTGCATCCCCAGTGGTGCCGGGGCAATCTCTGGACTCACTGCAGTGCATCCCCAGTGGTGCCAGTGCCCTCTGTGGACTCACTGCACTACATCCCCAGTAGGGCCAGTGCACTCTCTGCACTCACTGCACTGCATCCCCAGTGGTGCCAGTGAACTCTCTGGACTCACTGCACTGCATCCCTAGTGGTGCCAGTGCACTCTCTTGAGTCACTGCACTGCATCCCCAGTGGTGCCAGTGCACTCTCTGGACTCACTGCACTGCATCCCCAGTGGTGCCAGTGCACTCTCTGGACTCACTGCAGTGCATCCCCAATCGTACCAGTGCAATCTCTGGTCTCACTGCAGTGCATCCCCAGTGGTGCTAGTGCACTCTCTGGACTCACCGCACTGCATCCCCAGTGGTGCCAGTGCACTCTCTGGACTCACTGCACTGCATCCCCAGTGATGCCAGTGACCTCTCTGGACTCACTGCACTGCATCACTAGTGGTGCCAGTGCACACTCTGGACTCATTGCAGTGCATCACCAGTGGTGCCAGTGCACTCTCTGAGCTCACTGCACTGCATCCCCAGTGGTGCCCGTGCACTCTCTGGACTCACTGCACTGCATCCCCAGTGGTGCCAGTGCACTCTCTGGACTCACTGCACTGCATCCCCAGTGGTGCCAGTGCACTCTTTGGACTCATTGCACTGCATCCCCAGAGGTGCCAGTGCACTCTCTGGACTCACTGCACTGCATCCCCAGTGGTGCCAGTGCCCTCTGTGGACTCACTGCACTACATCCCCAGTGGGGCCAGTGCACTCTCTTGAGTCACTGCACTGCATCCCCAGTGGTGCCAGTGCACTCTCTGGACTCACTGCACTGCATCCCCAGTGGTGCCAGTGCCCTCTCTGGACTCACTGCAGTGCATCCCGAGTGGTGCCAGTGCACTCTCTGGACTCACCACACTGCATCCCCAGTGGTGCCAGTGCACTCTCTGGACTCACTGCACTGCATCCCCAGTGGTGCCACTGCACTCTCTGGACTCACTGCACTGCATCCCCAATGGTGCCAGTGCACTCTTTGGACTCACTGCACTGCATCCCCAGTGGTGCCAGTGCACTCTCTGCACTCACTGCACTGCATCCCCAGTGGTGCCAGTGCCCTCTGTGGACTCACTGCACTACATCCCCAGTGGGGCCAGTGCACTCTCTGGACTCACTGCACTGCATCCCCAGTGGTGCCAGTGCACTCTCTGGACTCACTGCACTGCATCCCCAGTAGTGCCACTGCACTCTCTGGAGTCACTGCACTGCATCCCCAATCATACCAGTGCAATCTCTGGTCTCACTGCAGTGCAACCCCAGTGGTGCCAGTGCACTCTCTGGACTCACCGGGGTGCATCCCCAATAGTGCCAGTGCCCTCTCTGAACTCACTGCACTGCATCCCCAGTGGTGCCAGTGCACTCTCTGAGCTCACTGCACTGCATCCCCAGTGGTGCCAGTGCACTCTCTGGACTCACTGCACTACATCCCCAGTGGGGCCAGTGCACTCTCTGGACTCACTGCACTGCATCCCCAGTGGTGCCAGTGCACTCTCTGGACTCACTGCACTGCATCCCCAGTAGTGCCACTGCACTCTCTGGAGTCACTGCACTGCATCCCCAATCATACCAGTGCAATCTCTGGTCTCACTGCAGTGCAACCCCAGTGGTGCCAGTGCACTCTCTGGACTCACCGGGGTGCATCCCCAATAGTGCCAGTGCCCTCTCTGAACTCACTGCACTGCATCCCCAGTGGTGCCAGTGCACTCTCTGAGCTCACTGCACTGCATCCCCAGTGGTGCCAGTGCACTCTATGGACTCACTGCAGTGCATCCCCAGTGGTGCCAGTGCACTCTCTGGAATCACGGCACTGCATCCCCAGTGGTGCCAGTGCACTCTCTGGACTCACTGCACTGCATCCCCAGTGGTGCCAGTGCACTCTCTGAGCTCACTGCACTGCATCCCCAGTGGTGCCAGTGCACTCTCTGGACTCACTGCACTGCATTCCCAGTGGTGCCAGTGCACTCTCTGGACTCACTGCACTGCATCCCCAATGGTGCCAGTGCACTCTTTGGACTCACTGCAGTGCATCCCGAGTGGTGCCACTGCACTCTCTGGACTCACTGCACTGCATCCCCAGTGGTGCCGGGGCAATCTCTGGACTCACTGCACTGCATCCCCAGTGGTGCCAGTGCCCTCTGTGGACTCACTGCACTACATCCCCAGTAGGGCCAGTGCACTCTCTGCACTCACTGCACTGCATCCCCAGTGGTGCCAGTGAACTCTCTGGACTCACTGCACTGCATCCCTAGTGGTGCCAGTGCACTCTCTTGAGTCACTGCACTGCATCCCCAGTGGTGCCAGTGCACTCTCTGGACTCACTGCACTGCATCCCCAGTGGTGCCAGTGCACTCTCTGGACTCACTGCAGTGCATCCCCAATCGTACCAGTGCAATCTCTGGTCTCACTGCAGTGCATCCCCAGTGGTGCCAGTGCACTCTCTGGACTCACTGCACTGCATCCCCAGTGGTGCAAGTGCACTCTCTGGACTCACGGCACTGCATCCCCGGTGGTGCCAGTGCACTCTCTGGACTCACTGCACGGCATCCCCAGTGGTGCCAGTGCGCTCTCTGGACTCACGGCAGTGCATCCCCAGTGGTGCCAGTGCACTCTCTGGACTCACTGAAGTGATCCCCACTGGTGCCCGTGCACTCTCTGGACTCACTGCACTGCACCCCCAGTGGTGCCAGTGCACTCTCTGGAGTCACAGCACTGCATCCCCACTGGTGCCAGTGCACTCTCTGGACTCACTGCACTGCATCCCCAGTGGTGACAGTGCACACTCTGGACTCACGGCACTGCATCCCCAGTGGTGCTAGTGCACTCTCTGGACCAACGGCACTGCCTCCCCAGTGGTGCCAGTGCACTCTCTGGACTCACTGCACTGCATCCCCAGTGGTGCCAGGGTACTCTCTGGACTCACTGCACTGCATCCCCAGTGGTGCCAAGGCACTCTCTGGACTCACTGCACTGCATTGCCATTGGTGCCAGTGCACTCTCTGGACTCATTGCAGTGCATCCCCAGTGGTGCCAGTGCACTCTCTGGACTGACTGCACTGCATCCCCAGTGGTGCCAGTGCACTCTCTGGACTCACTGCAGTGCATCCCCAGTGGTGCCAGTGCACTCTCTGGACTCACTGCACTGCATCCCCAGTGGTGCCACTGCACTCTCTGGACTCACTGCAGTGCATCCCCAGTGGTGCCAGTGCACTCTCTGGACTCACTGCACTGCATCCCCAGTGGTGCCAGGTCACTCTCTGGACTCACTGCACTGCATCCCCACTGGTGCCAGGGCACTCTCTGGACTCACTGCACTGCATCCCCAGTGGTGCCAGTGACCTCTCTGGACTCAGTGCACTGCATTCCCAGTGGTGTCAGTGCACTCTCTGGACTCACCGGGGTGCATCCACAATAGTGCCAGTGACCTCTCTGGACTCACTGCAGTGCATCCCCAGTGGTGCTAGTGCACTCTCTGGACTCACCGCACTGCATCCCCAGTGGTGCCAGTGCACTCTCTGGACTCACTGCACTGCATCCCCAGTGGTGACCGTGCACACTCTGGACTCACGGCACTGCATCCCCAGTGGTGCTAGTGCACTCTCTGGACCAACGGCACTGCCTCCCCAGTGGTGCCAGTACACTCTCTGGACTCACTGCACTGCATCCCCAGTGGTGCCAGTGCACTCTCTGGACTCACTGCAGTGCATTCCCAATCGTACCAGTGCAATCTATGGTCTCACTGCAGTGCATACCCAGTGGTGCCAGTGCACTCTCTGGACTCACTGCACTGCATCCCCAGTGGTGCAAGTGCACTCTCTGGACTCACGGCACTGCATCCCCGGTGGTGCCAGTGCACTCTCTGGACTCACTGCACGGCATCCCCAGTCGTGCCAGTGCGCTCTCTGGACTCACGGCAGTGCATCCCCAGTGGTGCCAGTGCACTCTCTGGACTCACTGCACTGCATCCCCAGTGGTGCCCGTGCACTCTCTACTCACTGCACTGCACCCCCAGTGGTTCCAGTGCACTCTCTGGAGTCACAGCACTGCATCCCCACTGGTGCCAGTGCACTCTCTGGACTCACTGCACTGCATCCCCAGTGGTGACAGTGCACACTCTGGACCAACGGCACTGCCTCCCCAGTGGTGCCAGTGCACTCTCTGGACTCACTGCACTGCATCCCCAGTCGTGCCAGGGTACTCTCTGGACTCACTGCACTGCATCCCCAGTGGTGCCAAGGCACTCTCTGGACTCACTGCACTGCATTGCCATTGGTGCCAGGGCACTCTCTGGACTCACTGCACTGCATCCCCAGTGGTGCCAGTGACCTCTCTGGACTCAGTGCACGGCATTCCCAGTGGTGCAAGTGCACTCTCTGGACTCACAGGGGTGCATCCCCAATAGTGCCAGTGCCCTCTCTGGACTCACTGCAGTGCATCCCCAGTGGTGCTAGTGCACTCTCTGGACTCACCGCACTGCATCCCCAGTGGTGCCAGTGCACTCTCTGGACTCACTGCACTGCATCCCCAGTGGTGCCAGTGACCTCTCTGGACTCACTGCACTGCATCACTAGTGGTGCCAGTGCACACTCTGGACTCATTGCAGTGCATCACCAGTGGTGCCAGTGCACTCTCTGAGCTCACTGCACTGCATCCCCAGTGGTGCCCGTGCACTCTCTGGACTCACTGCACTGCATCCCCAGTGGTGCCAGTGCACTCTCTGGACTCACTGCACTGCATCCCCAGTGGTGCCAGTGCACTCTTTGGACTCATTGCACTGCATCCCCTGTGGTGCCAGTGCACTCTCTGGACTCACTGCACTGCATCCCCAGTGGTGCCAGTGCCCTCTGTGGACTCACTGCACTACATCCCCAGTGGTGCCAGTGCACTCTCTTGAGTCACTGCACTGCATCCCCAGTGGTGCCAGTGCACTCTCTGAGCTCACTGCACTGCATCCCCAGTGGTGCCAGTGCACTCTCTGGACTCACTGCACTGCATCCCCAGTGGTGCCAGTGCACTCTCTGAGCTCACTGCACTGCATCCCCAGTGGTGCCAGTGCACTCTCTGGACTCACTGCACTGCAACCCCAGTGGTGCCACTGCACTCTCTGGACTCACTGCACTGCATCCCCAATCGTGCCAGTGCACTCTCTGGACTCACTAATGACCATCCCCAGTGGTGCCAGTGCACTCTCTGGACTCACTGCACTGCATCCCCAGTGGTGCCAGTGCCCTCTGTGGACTCACTGCACTACATCCCCAGTGGGGCCAGTGCACTCTCTGGACTCACTGCACTGCATCCCCAGTGGTGCCAGTGCACTCTCTGGACTCACTGCAGTGCATCCCCAGTGGTGCCAGTGCCCTCTGTGGACTCACTGCACTGCATCCCCAATCGTACCAGTGCAATCTCTGGTCTCACTGCAGTGCAACACCAGTGGTGCCAGTGCACTCTCTGGACTCACCGGGGTGCATCCCCAATAGTGCCAGTGCCCTCTCTGAACTCACTGCACTGCATCCCCAGTGGTGCCAGTGCACTCTCTGAGCTCACTGCACTGCATCCCCAGTGGTGCCAGTGCACTCTCTGGACTCACTGCACTGCATCCCCACTGGTGCCAGTGCACTCTCTGGACTCACGGCACTGCATCCCCAGTGGTGCCAGTGCACTCTCTGGACTCACTGCACTGCATCCCCAGTGGTGCCAGTGCACTCTCTGAGCTCACTGCACTGCATCCCCAGTGGTGCCAGTGCACTCTCTGGACTCACGGCACTGCATTCCCAGTGGTGCCAGTGCACTCTCTGGACTCACTGCACTGCATCCCCAATGGTGCCAGTGCACTCTTTGGACTCACTGCACTGCATCCCAAGTGGTGCCACTGCACTCTCTGGACTCACTGCACTGCATCCCCAGTGGTGCCGGGGCAATCTCTGGACTCACTGCAGTGCATCCCCAGTGGTGCCAGTGCCCTCTGTGGACTCACTGCACTGCATCCCCAGTGGTGCCAGTGCACTCTCTGGACTCACTGCAGTGCATCCCCAATCGTACCAGTGCACTCTCTGGACTCACTGCAGTGCATCCCCAGTGGTGCCAGTGCACTCTCTGGACTCACTGCACTGCATCCCCAGTGGTGCAAGTGCACTCTCTGGACTCACGGCACTGCATCCCCGGTGGTGCCAGTGCACTCTCTGGACTCACTGCACGGCATCCCCAGTGGTGCCAGTGCGCTCTCTGGACTCACGGCAGTGCATCCCCAGTGGTGCCAGTGCACTCTCTGGACTCACTGAAGTGATCCCCACTGGTGCCCGTGCACTCTCTGGACTCACTGCACTGCACCCCCAGTGGTGCCAGTGCACTCTCTGGAGTCACAGCACTGCATCCCCACTGGTGCCAGTGCACTCTCTGGACTCACTGCACTGCATCCCCAGTGGTGACAGTGCACACTCTGGACTCACGGCACTGCATCCCCAGTGGTGCTAGTGCACTCTCTGGACCAACGGCACTGCCTCCCCAGTGGTGCCAGTGCACTCTCTGGACTCACTGCACTGCATCCCCAGTGGTGCCAGGGTACTCTCTGGACTCACTGCACTGCATCCCTAGTGGTGCCAAGGCACTCTCTGGACTCACTGCACTGCATTGCCATTGGTGCCAGTGCACTCTCTGGACTCATTGCAGTGCATCCCCAGTGGTGCCAGTGCACTCTCTGGACTCACTGCAGTGCATCCCCAGTGGTGCCAGTGCACTCTCTGGACTCACTGCACTGCATCCCCAGTGGTGCCACTGCACTCTCTGGACTCACTGCAGTGCATCCCCAGTGGTGCCAGTGCACTCTCTGGACTCACTGCACTGCATCCCCAGTGGTGCCAGTGCACTCTCTGGACTCACTGCACTGCATCCCCAGTGGTGCCAGGGCACTCTCTGGACTCACTGCACTGCATCCCCAGTGGTGCCAGTGACCTCTCTGGACTCAGTGCACTGCATTCCCAGTGGTGTCAGTGCACTCTCTGGACTCACCGGGGTGCATCCACAATAGTGCCAGTGACCTCTCTGGACTCACTGCAGTGCATCCCCAGTGGTGCTAGTGCACTCTCTGGACTCACCGCACTGCATCCCCAGTGGTGCCAGTGCACTCTCTGGACTCACTGCACTGCATCCCCAGTGGTGACCGTGCACACTCTGGACTCACGGCACTGCATCCCCAGTGGTGCTAGTGCACTCTCTGGACCAACGGCACTGCCTCCCCAGTGGTGCCAGTACACTCTCTGGACTCACTGCACTGCATCCCCAGTGGTGCCAAGGCACTCTCTGGACTCACTGCAGTGCATCCCCAATCGTACCAGTGCAATCTATGGTCTCACTGCAGTGCAACCCCAGTGGTGCCAGTGCACTCTCTGGACTCACAGCACTGCATCCCCGGTGGTGCCAGTGCACTCTCTGGACTCACTGCACGGCATCCCCAGTCGTGCCAGTGCGCTCTCTGGACTCAAGGCAGTGCATCCCCAGTGGTGCCAGTGCACTCTCTGGACTCACTGCACTGCATCCCCAGTGGTGCCCGTGCACTCTCTACTCACTGCACTGCACCCCCAGTGGTGCCAGGGTACTCTCTGGAGTCACAGCACTGCATCCCCACTGGTGCCAGTGCACTCTCTGGACTCACTGCACTGCATCCCCAGTGGTGCCAGGGTACTCTCTGGACTCACTGCACTGCATCCCCAGTGGTGCCAAGGCACTCTCTGGACTCACTGCACTGCATTGCCATTGGTGCCAGTGCACTCTCTGGACTCACTGCAGTGCATCCCCAGTGGTGCCAGTGCACTCTCTGGACTCACGGCACTGCATCCCCAGTGCTGACAGTGCACTCTCTGGACTCACTGCAGTGCATCCCCAGTGGTGCCAGTGCACTCTCTGGACTCACTGCACTGCATCCCCAGTGCTGCCAGTGCACTCTCTGGACTCACTGCACTGCATCCGCAGTGGTGCCAGTGCACTCTCTGGACTCACTGCACTGCATCCCCAGTGGTGCCAGTGCACTCTCTGGACTCACTGCAGTGCATCCCCAGTGGTGCCAGGGCACTCTCTGGACTCACTGCACTGCATCCCCAGTGGTGCCAGTGACCTCTCTGGACTCAGTGCACTGCATTCCCAGTGGTGTCAGTGCACTCTCTGGACTCACCGGGGTGCATCCCCAATAGTGCCAGTGCCCTCTCTGGACTCACTTCAGTGCATCCCCAGTGGTGCCAGTGCACTCTCTGGACTCACTGCACTGCATCCCCAGTGGTGCCAGTGCCCTCTCTGGACTCACTGCACTGCATCCCCAGTGGTGCTAGTGCACTCTCTGGACTCACCGCACTGCATCCCCAGTGGTGCCAGTGCACTCTCTGGACTCACTGCACTGCATCCCCAGTGGTGCCAGTGACCTCTCTGGACTCACTGCACTGCATCACTAGTGGTGCCAGTGCACACTCTGGACTCATTGCAGTGCATCACCAGTGGTGCCAGTGCACTCTCTGAGCTCACTGCACTGCATCCAAAGTGGTGCCCGTGCACTCTCTGGACTCACTGCACTGCATCCCCAGTGGTGCCAGTGCACTCTTTGGACTCATTGCACTGCATCCCCAGTGGTGCCAGTGCACTCTCTGGACTCAGTGCACTGCATCCCCAGTGGTGCCAGTGCCCTCTGTGGACTCACTGCACTGCATCCCCAGTGGGGCCAGTGCACTCTCTGGACTCACTGCACTGCATCCCCAGTGGTGCCAGTGCCCTCTCTGGACTCACTGCACTGCATCCCCAGTGGTGCCAGTGCACTCTCTGGACTCACCGCACTGCATCCCCAGTGGTGCCAGTGCACTCTCTGGACTCACTGCAATGCATCCCCAGTGGTTCCAGTGCACTCTCTGGACTCACTGCACTGCATCCCCAGTGTTGCCAGTGACCTCTCTGGACTCACTGCACTGCATCCCCAGTGGTGCCAGTGCACTCTCTGGACTCACTGCACTGCATCCCCAGTGGTGCCAGTGCACTCTCTGAGCTCACTGCACTGCATCCCCAGTGGTGCCAGTGCACTCTCTGGACTCACTGCACTGCATCCCCAGTGGTGCCACTGCACTCTCTGGACTCACTGCACTGCATCCCCAATGGTGCCAGTGCACTCTTTGGACTCACTGCACTACATCCCCAGTGGGGCAAGTGCACTCTCTGGACTCACTGCACTGCATCCCCAGTGGTGCCAGTGCACTCTCTGGACTCACTGCACTGCATCCCCAGTGGTGCCACTGCACTCTCTGGAGTCACTGCAGTGCATCCCCAATCGTACCAGTGCAATCTCTGGTCTCACTGCCGTGCAACCCCAGTGGTGCCAGTGCACTCTCTGGACTCACCGGGGTGCATCCCCAATAGTGCCAGTGCCCTCTCTGAACTCACTGCACTGCATCCCCAGTGGTGCCAGTGCACTCTCTGAGCTCACTGCACTGCATCCCCAGTGGTGCCAGTGCACTCTCTGGACTCACTGCACTGCATCCCCAGTGGTGCCAGTGCACTCTCTGGACTCACGGCACTGCATCCCCAGTGGTGCCAGTGCACTCTCTGGACTCACTGCACTGCATCCCCAGTGGTGACAGTGCACTCTCTGAGCTCACTGCACTGCATCCCCAGTGGTGCCAGTGCACTCTCTGGACTCACTGCACTGCATTCCCAGTGGTGCCAGTGCACTCTCTGGACTCACTGCACTGCATCCCCAATGGTGCCAGTGCACTCTTTGGACTCACTGCAGTGCATCCCGAGTGGTGCCACTGCACTCTCTGGACTTACTGCACTGCATCCCCAGTGGTGCCGCGGCAATCTCTGGACTCACCGGAGTGCATCCCCAGTGGTGCCAGTGCCCTCTGTGGACTCACTGCACTACATCCCCAGTAGGGCCAGTGCACTCTCTGCACTCACTGCACTGCATCCCCAGTGGTGCCAGTGAACTCTCTGGACTCACTGCACTGCATCCCTAGTGGTGCCAGTGCACTCTCTTGAGTCACTGCACTGCATCCCCAGTGGTGCCAGTGCACTCTCTGGACGCACTGCACTGCATCCCCAGTGGTGCCAGTGCACTCTCTGGACTCACTGCAGTGCATCCCCAATCGTACCAGTGCAATCTCTGGTCTCACTGCAGTGCATCCCCAGTGGTGCCAGTGCATTCTCTGGACTCACTGCACTGCATCCCCAGTGGTGCAAGTGCACTCTCTGGACTCACGGCACTGCATCCCCAGTGGTGCCAGTGCACTCTCTGGACTCACTGCACGGCATCCCCAGTGGTGCCAGTGCGCTCTCTGGACTCACGGCAGTGCATCCCCAGTGGTGCCAGTGCACTCTCTGGACTCACTGAAGTGATCCCCACTGGTGCCCGTGCACTCTCTGGACTCACTGCACTGCACCACCAGTGGTGCCAGTGCACTCTCTGGAGTCACAGCACTGCATCCCCACTGGTTCCAGTGCACTCTCTGGACTCACTGCACTGCATCCCAAGTGGTGACAGTGCACACTCTGGACTCACGGCACTGCATCCCCAGTGGTGCCAGTGCACTCTCTGGACCAACGGCACTGCCTCCCCAGTGGTGCCAGTGCACTCTCTGGACTCACTGCACTGCATCCCCAGTGGTGCCAGGGTACTCTCTGGACTCACTGCACTGCATCCCCAGTGGTGCCAAGGCACTCTCTGGACTCACTGCACTGCATTGCCATTGGTGCCAGTGCACTCTCTGGACTCATTGCAGTGCATCCCCAGTGGTGCCAGTGCACTCTCTGGACTCACGGCACTGCATCCCCAGTGGTGCCAGTGCACTCTCTGGACTCACTGCAGTGCATCCCCAGTGGTGCCAGTGCACTCTCTGGACTCACTGCACTGCATCCCCAGTGGTGCCACTGCACTCTCTGGACTCACTGCAGTGCATCCCCAGTGGTGCCAGTGCACTCTCTGGACTCACTGCACTGCATCCCCAGTGGTGCCAGGTCACTCTCTGGACTCACTGCACTGCATCCCCAGTGGTGCCAGGGCACTCTCTGGACTCACTGCACTGCATCCCCAGTGGTGCCAGTGACCTCTCTCGACTCAGTGCACTGCATTCCCAGTGGTGTCAGTGCACTCTCTGGACTCACCGGGGTGCATCCCCAGTTGTGCCAGTGACCTCTCTGGACTCACTGCACTGCATCCCCAGTGGTGCTAGTGCACTCTCTGGACTCACCGCACTGCATCCCCAGTGGTGCCAGTGCACTCTCTGGACTCACGGCACTGCATCCCCAGTGGTGACCGTGCACACTCTGGACTCACGGCACTGCATCCCCAGTGGTGCTAGTGCACTCTCTGGACCAACGGCACTGCCTCCCCAGTGGTGCCAGTACACTCTCTGGACTCACTGCACTGCATCCCCAGTGTTGCCAGTGACCTCTCTGGACTCACTGCACTGCATCCCCAGTGGTGCCAGTGCACTCTCTGGACTCACTGCACTGCATCCCCAGTGGTGCCAGTGCACTCTCTGAGCTCACTGCACTGCATCCCCAGTGGTGCCAGTGCACTCTCTGGACTCACTGCACTGCATCCCCAGTGGTGCCACTGCACTCTCTGGACTCACTGCACTGCATCCCCAATGGTGCCAGTGCACTCTTTGGACTCACTGCACTACATCCCCAGTGGGGCAAGTGCACTCTCTGGACTCACTGCACTGCATCCCCAGTGGTGCCAGTGCACTCTCTGGACTCACTGCACTGCATCCCCAGTGGTGCCACTGCACTCTCTGGAGTCACTGCAGTGCATCCCCAATCGTACCAGTGCAATCTCTGGTCTCACTGCCGTGCAACCCCAGTGGTGCCAGTGCACTCTCTGGACTCACCGGGGTGCATCCCCAATAGTGCCAGTGCCCTCTCTGAACTCACTGCACTGCATCCCCAGTGGTGCCAGTGCACTCTCTGAGCTCACTGCACTGCATCCCCAGTGGTGCCAGTGCACTCTCTGGACTCACTGCACTGCATCCCCAGTGGTGCCAGTGCACTCTCTGGACTCACGGCACTGCATCCCCAGTGGTGCCAGTGCACTCTCTGGACTCACTGCACTGCATCCCCAGTGGTGACAGTGCACTCTCTGAGCTCACTGCACTGCATCCCCAGTGGTGCCAGTGCACTCTCTGGACTCACTGCACTGCATTCCCAGTGGTGCCAGTGCACTCTCTGGACTCACTGCACTGCATCCCCAATGGTGCCAGTGCACTCTTTGGACTCACTGCAGTGCATCCCGAGTGGTGCCACTGCACTCTCTGGACTTACTGCACTGCATCCCCAGTGGTGCCGCGGCAATCTCTGGACTCACCGGAGTGCATCCCCAGTGGTGCCAGTGCCCTCTGTGGACTCACTGCACTACATCCCCAGTAGGGCCAGTGCACTCTCTGCACTCACTGCACTGCATCCCCAGTGGTGCCAGTGAACTCTCTGGACTCACTGCACTGCATCCCTAGTGGTGCCAGTGCACTCTCTTGAGTCACTGCACTGCATCCCCAGTGGTGCCAGTGCACTCTCTGGACGCACTGCACTGCATCCCCAGTGGTGCCAGTGCACTCTCTGGACTCACTGCAGTGCATCCCCAATCGTACCAGTGCAATCTCTGGTCTCACTGCAGTGCATCCCCAGTGGTGCCAGTGCATTCTCTGGACTCACTGCACTGCATCCCCAGTGGTGCAAGTGCACTCTCTGGACTCACGGCACTGCATCCCCGGTGGTGCCAGTGCACTCTCTGGACTCACTGCACGGCATCCCCAGTGGTGCCAGTGCGCTCTCTGGACTCACGGCAGTGCATCCCCAGTGGTGCCAGTGCACTCTCTGGACTCACTGAAGTGATCCCCACTGGTGCCCGTGCACTCTCTGGACTCACTGCACTGCACCCCCAGTGGTGCCAGTGCACTCTCTGGAGTCACAGCACTGCATCCCCACTGGTTCCAGTGCACTCTCTGGACTCACTGCACTGCATCCCAAGTGGTGACAGTGCACACTCTGGACTCACGGCACTGCATCCCCAGTGGTGCCAGTGCACTCTCTGGACCAACGGCACTGCCTCCCCAGTGGTGCCAGTGCACTCTCTGGACTCACTGCACTGCATCCCCAGTGGTGCCAGGGTACTCTCTGGACTCACTGCACTGCATCCCCAGTGGTGCCAAGGCACTCTCTGGACTCACTGCACTGCATTGCCATTGGTGCCAGTGCACTCTCTGGACTCATTGCAGTGCATCCCCAGTGGTGCCAGTGCACTCTCTGGACTCACGGCACTGCATCCCCAGTGGTGCCAGTGCACTCTCTGGACTCACTGCAGTGCATCCCCAGTGGTGCCAGTGCACTCTCTGGACTCACTGCAGTGCATCCCCAGTGGTGCCAGTGCACTCTCTGGACTCACTGCACTGCATCCCCAGTGGTGCCAGGGTACTCTCTGGACTCACTGCACTGCATCCCCAGTGGTGCCAAGGCACTCTCTGGACTCACTGCACTGCATTGCCATTGGTGCCAGTGCACTCTCTGGACTCATTGCAGTGCATCCCCAGTGGTGCCAGTGCACTCTCTGGACTCACGGCACTGCATCCCCAGTGGTGCCAGTGCACTCTCTGGACTCACTGCAGTGCATCCCCAGTGGTGCCAGTGCACTCTCTGGACTCACTGCACTGCATCCCCAATGGTGCCACTGCACTCTCTGGACTCACTGCAGTGCATCCCCAGTGGTGCCAGTGCACTCTCTGGACTCACTGCACTGCATCCCCAGTGGTGCCAGGTCACTCTCTGGACTCACTGCACTGCATCCCCAGTGGTGCCAGGGCACTCTCTGGACTCACTGCACTGCATCCCCAGTGGTGCCAGTGACCTCTCTCGACTCAGTGCACTGCATTCCCAGTGGTGTCAGTGCACTCTCTGGACTCACCGGGGTGCATCCCCAGTTGTGCCAGTGACCTCTCTGGACTCACTGCACTGCATCCCCAGTGGTGCTAGTGCACTCTCTGGACTCACCGCACTGCATCCCCAGTGGTGCCAGTGCACTCTCTGGACTCACGGCACTGCATCCCCAGTGGTGACCGTGCACACTCTGGACTCACGGCACTGCATCCCCAGTGGTGCTAGTGCACTCTCTGGACCAACGGCACTGCCTCCCCAGTGGTGCCAGTACACTCTCTGGACTCACTGCACTGCATCCCCAGTGGTGCCAGTGCACTCTCTGGACTCACTGCAGTGCATCCCCAATCGTACCAGTGCAATCTATGGTCTCACTGCAGTGCATCCCCAGTGGTGCCAGTGCAC
The DNA here is from genome assembly GCF_964211835.1 of Anser anser. Classification (NCBI taxonomy): domain Eukaryota; kingdom Metazoa; phylum Chordata; class Aves; order Anseriformes; family Anatidae; genus Anser; species Anser anser. Next base: position 7,624,623 of record NC_139747.1, read on the forward strand.
TCTCTGGACTCACTGCACTGCATCCCCAGTGGTGCAAGTGCACTCTCTGGAATCACGGCACTGCATCACCGGTGGTGCCAGTGCACTCTCTGGACTCACTGCACGGCATCCCCAGTCGTGCCAGTGCGCTCTCTGGACTCACGGCAGTGCATCCCCAGTGGTGCCAGTGCACTCTCTGGACTCACTGCACTGCATCCCCAGTGGTGCCCGTGCACTCTCTACTCACTGCACTGCACCCCCAGTGGTGCCAGTGCACTCTCTGGAGTCACAGCACTGCATCCCCACTGGTGCCAGTGCACTCTCTGGACTCACTGCACTGCATCCCCAGTGGTGACAGTGCACACTCTGGACCAACGGCACTGCCTCCCCAGTGGTGCCAGTGCACTCTCTGGACTCACTGCACTGCATCCCCAGTGGTGCCAGGGTACTCTCTGGACTCACTGCACTGCATCCCCAGTGGTGCCAAGGCACTCTCTGGACTCACTGCACTGCATTGCCATTGGTGCCAGTGCACTCTCTGGACTCATTGCAGTGCATCCCCAGTGGTGCCAGTGCACTCTCTGGACTCACGGCACTGCATCCCCAGTGGTGCCAGTGCACTCTCTGGACTCACTGCACTGCATCCCCAGTGGTGCCAGTGCACTCTCTGGACTCACTGCACTGCATCCCTAGTGGTGCCAGTGCACTCTCTGGACTCACTGCACTGCATCCCCAGTGGTGCCAGTGCACTCTCTGGACTCACTGCACTGCATCCCCAGTGGTGCCAGTGCACTCTCTGGACTGACTGCAGTGCATCCCCAGTGGTGCCAGGGCACTCTCTGGACTCACTGCACTGCATCCCCAGTGGTGCCAGTGACCTCTCTGGACTCAGTGCACTGCATTCCCAGTGGTGTCAGTGCACTCTCTGGACTCACCGGGGTGCATCCCCAATACTGCCAGTGCCCTCTCTGGACTCACTGCAGTGCATCCCCAGTGGTGCCAGTGCACTCTCAGGACTCACTGCACTGCATCCCCAGTGGTGCCAGTGCACTCTCTGGACTCACTGCACTGCATCCCCAGTAGTGCAAGTGCACTCTCTGGACTCACTGCACTGCATCTCCAGTGGTGCCAGTGCACTCTCTGGACTCACTGCACTGCATCCCAGGTGGTGCCAGTGCACTCTCTGGACTCACTGCACTGCATCCCCAGTGGTGCCACTGCACTATCTGTACTCACTGCACTGCATCCTAGGTTGTGCCAGTGCACTCTCTGGACTCACTGCACTGCATCTCCAGCGGTGCCAGTGCACTCTCTGAACTTACTGCACTGCATCCCCAGTGGTGCCAGTGCACTCTCTGGACTCACTGCACTGCACCCCCAGTGGTGCCAGTGCACTCTCTGGACTCACTGCACTGCATCCCCAGTGGTGCCCGTGCACTCTCTGGACTCACTGCACTGCATCCCCAGGGGTGCCCGTGCACACTCTGGACTCACTGCATTGCATCCCCAGTGGTGCCAGTGCACTCTCTGGACTCACTGCACTGCATCCCCAGTGGTGCCAGTGCGCTCTCTTGAGTCACTGCAGTGCATCCCCAGTGGTGCCAGTGCACTCCCTGGACTCACTCCATTGCATCCCCAGTAGTGCCAGTGCACTCTCTGGGCTCACTGCAGTGTATCCCCAGTGGTGCCAGTGCACTCTCTGGACTCACTGCAGTGAATCCCCAGTGGTGCCAGTGCACTCTCTGGACTCACTGCAGTGCATCCCCAGTGGTGCCAGTGCACTCTCTGGACTCACTGCGCTGCATCCCCAGTGGTGCCAGTGCACTCTCTGGACTCACTGCGCTGCATCCCCAGTGGTGCCAGTGCACTCTCTGGACTCACTGCACTGCATCCCCAGTGGTGCCAGTGCGCTCTCTTGAGTCACTGCAGTGCATCCCCAGTGGTGCCAGTGCACTCCCTGGACTCACTGCATTGCATCCCAGGTGGTGCCAGTGCACTCTCTGGACTCCCTGCAGTGCATCCCCAATCGTTCCAGTGCACTCTCTGGATTCACTGCACTGCATCCCCAGTGGTGCCACTGCAATCTCTGGTCTCACTGCAGTGCATCCCCAGTGGTGCCAGTGCACTCTCTGGACTCATTGCACCACATCCCCAGTGGTGCCAGTGCACTCTCTGGACTCACTGCACTGCATCCCCAGTGGTACCAGTGCACTCTCTGGACTCACTGTAGTGCATCCCCAGTGGTGCCAGTGCACTCTCTGGACTCACTGCAGTGCATCCCCAGTGGTGCCAGTGCACTCTCTGGTCTCACTGCACTGCATCCCAGTGGTGACAGTGCACTCTCTGGACCTGCCGGGGTGCATCCCCAGTGGTGCCAGTGCACTCTCTGGACTCACCGGGGTGCATCCCCAGTGGTGCCAGTGCACTCTCTGGACTCACTGCACTGCATCCCCAGTGGTGCCAGTGACCTCTCTGGACTCACTGCACTGCACCCCCAGTGGTGCCAGTGCACTCTCTGGACTCACCGCACTGCATCCCCAGTGGTACCAGTGCACTCTCTGGACTCACTGCACTGCATCCCCAGTGGTGCCAGTGCACTCTCTGGACTCACTGCACTGCATCCCCAGTGGTGCCAGTGCACTCTGTGGATTCACTGCACTGCATCCCCAGTGGTGGCAGTGCACTCTCTGGACTCACTGCACTACATCCCCAGTGGTGACAGTGCACTCTCTGGACTCACTGCACTGCATCCCCAGTGGTGCCAGTGCACTCTCTGAGCTCACTGCACTGCATCCCCAGTGGTGACAGTGCACTCTCTGGACTCACCGGGGTGCATCCCCAGTGGTGCCAGTGCCCTCTCTGGACTCACTTCACTGCATCCCCAGTGGTGCCACTGCACTCTCTGGACTCACTGCACTGCATCCCCAGTGGTGACGGGGCACTCTCTGGACTCACTGCACTGCATCCCCAGTGGTGCCAGTACCCTCTGTGGACTCACTGCACTACATCCCCAGTGGGGCCAGTGCACTCTCTTGAGTCACTGCACTGCATCCCCAGTGGTGCCAGTGAACTCTCTGGACTGACTGCACTGCATCCCCAGTGGTGCCAGTGCACTCTCTTGAGTCACTGCACTGCATCCAAAGTGGTGCCAGTGCACTCTCTGGACTCACTGCAGTGCATCCCCAGTGGTGCCAGTGCACTCTCTTGAGTCACTGCACTGCATCCAAAGTGGTGCCAGTGCACTCTCTGGACTCACGGCACTGCATCCCCGGTGGTGCCAGTGCGCTCTCTGGACTTGCCGGGATGCATCCCTAGTGGTGCCAGTGCACTCTCTGGACTCACCGGGGTGCATCCCCAGTGGTGCCAGTGCACTCTCTGGACTCACTGCAGTGCATCCCCACTGGTGCCAGTGCACTCTCTGGACTCACTGCACTGCACTCCCAGTGGTGCGAGTGCACTCTCTGGACTCACTGCACTGCATCTCCAGTGGTGCCAGTGCACTCTCTGGACTCACTGCACTGCATCCCCAGTGGTGCCAGTGCACACTCTGGACTCACGGCACTGCATCCCCAGTGGTGCCAGAGCACTCTCTGGACTCACTGCACTGCATCCCCAATGGTGCCAGGGTACTCTCTGGACTCACTGCAGTGCATCCCTAGTGGTGCCAAGGCACTCTCTGGACTCACTGCACTGCATTGCCATTGGTGCCAGTGCACTCTCTGGACTCACGGCATTGCATCCCCAGTGGTGCCAGTGCACTCTCTGGACTCACTGCACTGCATCCTCAGTGGTGCCAGTGCACTCTCTGGACTCACTGCACTGCATCCCCAGTGGTGCCAGTGCACTCTCTGGACTCACTGCACTGCATCCCCAGTGGTGCCAGTGCACTCTCTGGACTCACTGCACTGCATCCCCAGTGGTGCCAGTGACCTCTCTGGACTCAGTGCACTGCATTCCCAGTGGTGCCAGTGCACTCTCTGGACTCACAGGGGTGCATCCCCAATAGTGCCAGTGCCCTCTCTGGACTCACTGCAGTGCATCCCCAGTGGTGCTAGTGCACTCTCTGGACTCACCGCACTGCATCCCCAGTGGTGCCAGTGCACTCTCTGGACTCACTGCACTGCATCCCCAGTGGTGCCAGTGACCTCTCTGGACTCACTGCACTGCATCACTAGTGGTGCCAGTGCACACTCTGGACTCATTGCAGTGCATCACCAGTGGTGCCAGTGCACTCTCTGAACTCACTGCACTGCATCCCCAGTGGTGCCAGTGCCCTCTGTGGACTCACTGCACTACATCCCCAGTGGGGCCAGTGCACTCTCTGGACTCACTGCACTGCATCCCCAGTGGTGCCAGTGCACTCTCTGGACTCACTGCACTGCATCCCCAGTGGTGCCACTGCACTCTCTGGAGTCACTGCACTGCATCCCCAATCGTACCAGTGCAATCTCTGGTCTCACTGCAGTGCAACCCCAGTGGTGCCAGTGCACTCTCTGGACTCACCGGGGTGCATCCCCAATAGTGCCAGTGCCCTCTCTGAACTCACTGCACTGCATCCCCAGTGGTGCCAGTGCACTCTCTGAGCTCACTGCACTGCATCCCCAGTGGTGCCAGTGCACTCTCTGGACTCACTGCACTGCATCCCCACTGGTGCCAGTGCACTCTCTGGACTCACAGCACTGCATCCCCAGTGGTGCCAGTGCACTCTCTGGACTCACTGCACTGCATCCCCAGTGGTGCCAGTGCACTCTCTGAGCTCACTGCACTGCATCCCCAGTGGTGCCAGTGCACTCTCTGGACTCACTGCACTGCATTCCCAGTGGTGCCAGTGCACTCTCTGGACTCACTGCACTGCATCCCCAATGGTGCCAGTGCACTCTTTGGACTCACTGCAGTGCATCCCGAGTGGTGCCACTGCACTCTCTGGACTCACTGCACTGCATCCCCAGTGGTGCCGGGGCAATCTCTGGACTCACTGCAGTGCATCCCCAGTGGTGCCAGTGCCCTCTGTGGACTCACTGCACTACATCCCCAGTAGGGCCAGTGCACTCTCTGCACTCACTGCACTGCATCCCCAGTGGTGCCAGTGAACTCTCTGGACTCACTGCACTGCATCCCTAGTGGTGCCAGTGCACTCTCTTGAGTCACTGCACTGCATCCCCACTGGTGCCAGTGCACTCTCTGGACGCACTGCACTGCATCCCCAGTGGTGCCAGTGCACTCTCTGGACTCACTGCAGTGCATCCCCAATCGTACCAGTGCAATCTCTGGTCTCACTGCAGTGCATCCCCAGTGGTGCCAGTGCACTCTCTGGACTCACTGCACTGCATCCCCAGTGGTGCAAGTGCACTCTCTGGACTCACGGCACTGCATCCCCGGTGGTGCCAGTGCACTCTCTGGACTCACTGCACGGCATCCCCAGTGGTGCCAGTGCACTCTCTGGACTCACGGCAGTGCATCCCCAGTGGTGCCAGTGCACTCTCTGGACTCACTGAAGTGATCCCCACTGGTGCCCGTGCACTCTCTGGACTCACTGCACTGCACCCCCAGTGGTGCCAGTGCACTCTCTGGAGTCACAGCACTGCATCCCCACTGGTGCCAGTGCACTCTCTGGACTCACTGCACTGCATCCCCAGTGGTGACAGTGCACACTCTGGACTCACGGCACTGCATCCCCAGTGGTGCTAGTGCACTCTCTGGACCAACGGCACTGCCTCCCCAGTGGTGCCAGTGCACTCTCTGGACTCACTGCACTGCATCCCCAGTGGTGCCAGGGTACTCTCTGGACTCACTGCACTGCATCCCCAGTGGTGCCAAGGCACTCTCTGGACTCACTGCACTGCATTGCCATTGGTGCCAGTGCACTCTCTGGACTCATTGCAGTGCATCCCCAGTGGTGCCAGTGCACTCTCTGGACTCACGGCACTGCATCCCCAGTGGTGCCAGTGCAACCTCTGGACTCACTGCAGTGCATCCCCAGTGGTGCCAGTGCACTCTCTGGACTCACTGCACTGCATCCCCAGTGGTGCCACTGCACTCTCTGGACTCACTGCAGTGCATCCCCAGTGGTGCCAGTGCACTCTCTGGACTCACTGCACTGCATCCCCAGTGGTGCCAGGTCACTCTCTGGACTCACTGCACTGCATCCCCAGTGGTGCCAGGGCACTCTCTGGACTCACTGCACTGCATCCCCAGTGGTGCCAGTGACCTCTCTCGACTAAGCGCACTGCATTCCCAGTGGTGTCAGTGCACTCTCTGGACTCACCGGGGTGCATCAACAATAGTGCCAGTGACCTCTCTGGACTCACTGCAGTGCATCCCCAGTGGTGCTAGTGCACTCTCTGGACTCACCGCACTGCATCCCCAGTGGTGCCAGTGCACTCTCTGGACTCACTGCACTGCAACCCCAGTGGTGCCAGTGCACTCTCTGGACTCACTGCAGTGCATCCCCAATCGTACCAGTGCAATCTATGGTCTCACTGCAGTGCATCCCCAGTGGTGCCAGTGCACTCTCTGGACTCACTGCACTGCATCCCCAGTGGTGCAAGTGCACTCTCTGGACTCACTGCACTGCATCCCCGGTGGTGCCAGTGCACTCTCTGGACTCACTGCACGGCATCCCCAGTCGTGCCAGTGCGCTCTCTGGACTCACGGCAGTGCATCCCCAGTGGTGCCAGTGCACTCTCTGGACTCACTGCACTGCATCCCCAGTGGTGCCCGTGCACTCTCTACTCACTGCACTGCACCCCCAGTGGTGCCAGTGCACTCTCTGGAGTCACAACACTGCATCCCCACTGGTGCCAGTGCACTCTCTGGACTCACTGCACTGCATCCGCAGTGGTGACAGTGCACACTCTGGACCAACGGCACTGCCTCCCCAGTGGTGCCAGTGCACTCTCTGGACTCACTGCACTGCATCCCCAGTGGTGCCAAGGCACTCTCTGGACTCACTGCACTGCATTGCCATTGGTGCCAGTGCACTCTCTGGACTCATTGCAGTGCATCACCAGTGGTGCCAGTGCACTCTCTGGACTCACGGCACTGCATCCCCAGTGGTGCCAGTGCACTCTCTGGACTCACTGCAGTGCATCCCCAGTGGTGCCAGTGCACTCTCTGGACTCACTGCACTGCATCCCTAGTGGTGCCAGTGCACTCTCTGGACTCACTGCACTGCATCCCCAGTGGTGCCAGTGCACTCTCTGGACTCACTGCAGTGCATCCCCAGTGGTGCCAGTGCACTCTCTAGACTGACTGCAGTGCATCCCCAGTGGTGCCAGGGCACTCTCTGGACTCACTGCACTGCATCCCCAGTGGTGCCAGTGACCTCTCTGGACTCAGTGCACTGCATTACCAGTGGTGTCAGTGCACTCTCTGGACTCACCGGGGTGCATCCCCAATAGTGCCAGTGCCCTCTCTGGACTCACTGCAGTGCATCCCCAGTGGTGCCAGTGCACTCTCAGGACTCACTGCACTGCATCCCCAGTGGTGCCAGTGCACTCTCTGGACTCACTGCACTGCATCCCCAGTGGTGCAAGTGCACTCTCTGGACTCACTGCACTGCATCTCCAGTGGTGCCAGTGCACTCTCTGGACTCACTGCACTGCATCCCAGGTGGTGCCAGTGCACTCTCTGGACTTACTGCACTGCATCCCCAGTGGTGCCACTGCACTATCTGTACTCACTGCACTGCATCCTAGGTGGTGCCAGTGCACTCTCTGGACTCACTGCACTGCATCTCCAGCGGTGCCAGTGCACTCTCTGGACTCACTGCACTGCATCCCCAGTGGTGCCAGTGCACTCTCTTGAGTCACTGCACTGCACCCCCAGTGGTGCCAGTGCACTCTATGGACTCACTGCACTGCATCCCCAGTGGTGCCCGTGCACTCTCTGGACTCACTGCACTGCATCCCCAGGGGTGCCCGTGCACACTCTGGACTCACTGCATTGCACCCCAGTGGTGCCAGTGCACTCTCTGGACTCACTGCACTGCATCCCCCGTGGTGCCAGTGCGCTCTCTTGAGTCACTGCAGTGCATCCCCAGTGGTGCCAGTGCACTCCCTGGACTCACTCCATTGCATCCCCAGTAGTGCCAGTGCACTCTCTGGGCTCACTGCAGTGTATCCCCAGTGGTGCCAGTGCACTCTCTGGACTCACTGCAGTGCATCCCCAGTGGTGCCAGTGCACTCTCTGGACTCACTGCGCTGCATCCCCAGTGGTGCCAGTGCACTCTCTGGACTCACTGCGCTGCATCCCCAGTGGTGCCAGTGCACTCTCTGGACTCACTGCACTGCATCCCCAGTGGTGCCAGTGCGCTCTCTTGAGTCACTGCAGTGCATCCCCAGTGGTGCCAGTGCACTCCCTGGACTCACTGCATTGCATCCCAGGTGGTGCCTGTGCACTCTCTGGACTCCCTGCAGTGCATCCCCAATCGTTCCAGTGCACTCTCTGGATTCACTGCACTGCATCCCCAGTGGTGCCACTGCAATCTCTGGTCTCACTACAGTGTATCCCCAGTGGTGCCAGTGCACTCTCTGGACTCATTGCACCACATCCCCAGTGGTGCCAGTGCACTCTCTGGACTCACTGCAGTGCATCCCCAGTGGTACCAGTGCACTCTCTGGACTCACTGCACTGCATCCCCAGTGGTGCCAGTGCACTCTCTGGACTCACTGCAGTGCATCCCCAGTGGTGCCAGTGCACTCTCTGGTCTCACTGCACTGCATCCCAGTGGTGACAGTGCACTCTCTGGACCTGCCGGGGTGCATCCCCAGTGGTGCTAGTGCACTCTCTGGACTCACCGGGGTGCATCCCCAGTGGTGCCAGTGCACTCTCTGGACTCACTGCACTGCATCCCCAGTGGTGCCAGTGACCTCTCTGGACTCACTGCACTGCACCCCCAGTGGTGCCAGTGCACTCTCTGGACTCACCGCACTGCATCCCCAGTGGTGCCAGTGCACTCTCTGGACTCACCGCACTGCATCCCCAGTGGTGCCAGTGCACTCTCTGGACTCACTGCACTGCATCCCCAGTGGTGACCGTGCACACTCTGGACTCACGGCACTGCATCCCCAGTGGTGCTAGTGCACTCTCTGGACCAACGGCACTGCCTCCCCAGTGGTGCCAGTACACTCTCTGGACTCACTGCACTGCATCCCCAGTGGTGCCAGTGCACTCTCTGGACTCACTGCAGTGCATCCCCAATCGTACCAGTGCAATCTATGGTCTCACTGCAGTGCATCCCCAGTGGTGCCAGTGCACTCTCTGGACTCACTGCACTGCATCCCCAGTGGTGCAAGTGCACTCTCTGGACTCACGGCACTGCATCCCCGGTGGTGCCAGTGCACTCTCTGGACTCACTGCACGGCATCCCCAGTCGTGCCAGTGCGCTCTCTGGACTCACTGCACTGCATCCCCAGTGGTGCCAGTGCACTCTCTGGACTCACTGCACTGCATCCCCAGTGGTGCCCGTGCACTCTCTACTCACTGCACTGCACCCCCAGTGGTGCCAGTGCACTCTCTGGAGTCACAGCACTGCATCCCCACTGGTGCCAGTGCACTCTCTGGACTCACTGCACTGCATCCCCAGTGGTGACAGTGCACACTCTGGACCAACGGCACTGCCTCCCCAGTGGTGCCAGTGCACTCTCTGGACTCACTGCACTGCATCCCCAGTGGTGCCAAGGCACTCTCTGGACTCACTGCACTGCATTGCCATTGGTGCCAGTGCACTCTCTGGACTCATTGCAGTGCATCCCCAGTGGTGCCAGTGCACTCTCTGGACTCACTGCACTGCACTCCCAGTGGTGCCAGTGCACTCTCTGGACTCACTGCACTGCATCTCCAGTGGTGCCAGTGCACTCTCTGGACTCACTGCACTGCATCCCCAGTGGTGCCAGTGCACACTCTGGACTCACGGCACTGCATCCCCAGTGGTGCCAGAGCACTCTCTGGACTCACTGCACTGCATCCCCAATGGTGCCAGTACTCTCTGGACTCACTGCAGTGCATCCCTAGTGGTGCCAAGGCACTCTCTGGACTCACTGCACTGCATTGCCATTGGTGCCAGTGCACTCTCTGGACTCACGGCATTGCATCCCCAGTGGTGCCAGTGCACTCTCTGGAATCACTGCACTGCATCCTCAGTGGTGCCAGTGCACTCTCTGGACTCACTGCACTGCATCCCCAGTGGTGCCAGTGCACTCTCTGGACTCACTGCACTGCATCCCCAGTGGTGCCAGTGCACTCTCTGGACTCACTGCACTGCATCCCCAGTGGTGCCAGTGACCTCTCTGGACTCAGTGCACTGCATTCCCAGTGGTGCCAGTGCACTCTCTGGACTCACAGGGGTGCATCCCCAATAGTGCCAGTGCCCTCTCTGGACTCACTGCAGTGCATCCCCAGTGGTGCTAGTGCACTCTCTGGACTCACCGCACTGCATCCCCAGTGGTGCCAGTGCACTCTCTGGACTCACTGCACTGCATCCCCAGTGGTGCCAGTGACCTCTCTGGACTCACTGCACTGCATCACTAGTGGTGCCAGTGCACACTCTGGACTCATTGCAGTGCATCACCAGTGGTGCCAGTGCACTCTCTGAACTCACTGCACTGCATCCCCAGTGGTGCCCGTGCACTCTCTGGACTCACTGCACTGCATCCCCAGTGGTGCCAGTGCACTCTCTGGACTCACTGCACTGCATCCCCAATGGTGCCACTGCACTCTTTGGACTCATTGCACTGCATCCCCAGTGGTGCCAGTGCACTCTCTGGAGTCACTGCACTGCATCCCCAGTGGTGCCAGTGCCCTCTGTGGACTCACTGCACTACATCCCCAGTGGGGCCAGTGCACTCACTGGATTCACTGCACTGCATCCCCAGTGGTGCCAGTGCACTCTCTGGACTCACTGCACTGCATCCCCAGTGGTGCCAGTGCACTCTCTGAGCTCACTGCACTGCATCCCCAGTGGTGCCAGTGCACTCTCTGGACTCACTGCACTGCATCCCCAGTGGTGCCACTGCACTCTCTGGACTCACTGCACTGCATCCCCAATGGTGCCAGTGCACTCTTTGGACTCACTGCACTGCATCCCCAGTGGTGCCAGTGCACTCTCTGGACTCACTGCACTGCATCCCCAGTGGTGCCAGTGCCCTCTGTGGACTCACTGCACTACATCCCCAGTGGGGCCAGTGCACTCTCTGGACTCACTGCACTGCATCCCCAGTGGTGCCAGTGCACTCTCTGGACTCACTGCACTGCATCCCCAGTGGTGCCACTGCACTCTCTGGAGTCACTGCACTGCATCCCCAATCGTACCAGTGCAATCTCTGGTCTCACTGCAGTGCAACCCCAGTGGTGCCAGTGCACTCTCTGGACTCACCGGGGTGCATCCCCAATAGTGCCAGTGCCCTCTCTGAACTCACTGCACTGCATCCCCAGCGGTGCCAGTGCACTCTCTGAGCTCACTGCACTGCATCCCCAGTGGTGCCAGTGCACTCTCTGGACTCACTGCACTGCATCCCCACTGGTGCCAGTGCACTCTCTGGACTCACAGCACTGCATCCCCAGTGGTGCCAGTGCACTCTCTGGACTCACTGCACTGCATCCCCAGTGGTGCCAGTGCACTCTCTGAGCTCACTGCACTGCATCCCCAGTGGTGCCAGTGCACTCTCTGGACTCACTGCACTGCATTCCCAGTGGTGCCAGTGCACTCTCTGGACTCACTGCACTGCATCCCCAATGGTGCCAGTGCACTCTTTGGACTCACTGCAGTGCATCCCGAGTGGTGCCACTGCACTCTCTGGACTCACTGCACTGCATCCCCAGTGGTGCCGGGGCAATCTCTGGACTCACTGCAGTGCATCCCCAGTGGTGCCAGTGCCCTCTGTGGACTCACTGCACTACATCCCCAGTAGGGCCAGTGCACTCTCTGCACTCACTGCACTGCATCCCCAGTGGTGCCAGTGAACTCTCTGGACTCACTGCACTGCATCCCTAGTGGTGCCAGTGCACTCTCTTGAGTCACTGCACTGCATCCCCCGTGGTGCCAGTGCACTCTCTGGACGCACTGCACTGCATCCCCAGTGGTGCCAGTGCACTCTCTGGACTCACTGCAGTGCATCCCCAATCGTACCAGTGCAATCTCTGGTCTCACTGCAGTGCATCCCCAGTGGTGCCAGTGCACTCTCTGGACTCACTGCACTGCATCCCCAGTGGTGCAAGTGCACTCTCTGGACTCACGGCACTGCATCCCCGGTGGTGCCAGTGCACTCTCTGGACTCACTGCACGGCATCCCCAGTGGTGCCAGTGCGCTCTCTGGACTCACGGCAGTGCATCCCCAGTGGTGCCAGTGCACTCTCTGGACTCACTGAAGTGATCCCCACTGGTGCCCGTGCACTCTCTGGACTCACTGCACTGCACCCCCAGTGGTGCCAGTGCACTCTCTGGAGTCACAGCACTGCATCCCCAGTGGTGCCAGTGCACTCTCTGGACTCACTGCACTGCATCCCCAGTGGTGACAGTGCACACTCTGGACTCACGGCACTGCATCCCCAGTGGTGCTAGTGCACTCTCTGGACCAACGGCACTGCCTCCCCAGTGGTGCCAGTGCACTCTCTGGACTCACTGCACTGCATCCCCAGTGGTGCCAGGGTACTCTCTGGACTCACTGCACTGCATCCCCAGTGGTGCCAAGGCACTCTCTGGACTCACTGCACTGCATTGCCATTGGTGCCAGTGCACTCTCTGGACTCATTGCAGTGCATCCCCAGTGGTGCCAGTGCACTCTCTGGACTCACGGCACTGCATCCCCAGTGGTGCCAGTGCAACCTCTGGACTCACTGCAGTGCATCCCCAGTGGTGCCAGTGCACTCTCTGGACTCACTGCACTGCATCCCCAGTGGTGCCACTGCACTCTCTGGACTCACTGCAGTGCATCCCCAGTGGTGCCAGTGCACTCTATGGACTCACTGCACTGCATCCCCAGTGGTGCCAGGTCACTCTCTGGACTCACTGCACTGCATCCCCAGTGGTGCCAGGGCACTCTCTGGACTCACTGCACTGCATTCCCAGTGGTGTCAGTGCACTCTCTGGACTCACCGGGGTGCATCAACAATAGTGCCAGTGACCTCTCTGGACTCACTGCAGTGCATCCCCAGTGGTGCTAGTGCACTCTCTGGACTCACCGCACTGCATCCCCAGTGGTGCCAGTGCACTCTCTGGACTCACTGCACTGCATCCCCAGTGGTGACCGTGCACACTCTGGACTCACGGCACTGCATCCCCAGTGGTGCTAGTGCACTCTCTGGACCAACGGCACTGCCTCCCCAGTGGTGCCAGTACACTCTCTGGACTCACTGCACTGCATCCCCAGTGGTGCCAGTGCACTCTCTGGACTCACTGCAGTGCATCCCCAATCGTACCAGTGCAATCTATGGTCTCACTGCAGTGCATCCCCAGTGGTGCCAGTGCACTCTCTGGACTCACTGCACTGCATCCCCAGTGGTGCAAGTGCACTCTCTGGACTCACGGCACTGCATCCCCGGTGGTGCCAGTGCACTCTCTGGACTCACTGCACGGCATCCCCAGTCGTGCCAGTGCGCTCTCTGGACTCACGGCAGTGCATCCCCAGTGGTGCCAGTGCACTCTCTGGACTCAGTGCACTGCATCCCCAGTGGTGCCCGTGCACTCTCTACTCACTGCACTGCACCCCCAGTGGTGCCAGTGCACTCTCTGGAGTCACAACACTGCATCCCCACTGGTGCCAGTGCACTCTCTGGACTCACTGCACTGCATCCGCAGTGGTGACAGTGCACACTCTGGACCAACGGCACTGCCTCCCCAGTGGTGCCAGTGCACTCTCTGGACTCACTGCACTGCATCCCCAGTGGTGCCAAGGCACTCTCTGGACTCACTGCACTGCATTGCCATTGGTGCCAGTGCACTCTCTGGACTCATTGCAGTGCATCCCCAGTGGTGCCAGTGCACTCTCTGGACTCACGGCACTGCATCCCCAGTGGTGCCAGTGCACTCTCTGGACTCACTGCAGTGCATCCCCAGTGGTGCCAGTGCACTCTCTGGACTCACTGCACTGCATCCCTAGTGGTGACAGTGCACTCTCTGGACTCACTGCACTGCATCCCCAGTGGTGCCAGTGCACTCTCTGGACTCACTGCAGTGCATCCCCAGTGGTGCCAGTGCACTCTCTGGACTGACTGCAGTGCATCCCCAGTGGTGCCAGGGCACTCTCTGGACTCACTGCACTGCATCCCCAGTGGTGCCAGTGACCTCTCTGGACTCAGTGCACTGCATTCCCAGTGGTGTCAGTGCACTCTCTGGACTCACCGGGGTGCATCCCCAATAGTGCCAGTGCCCTCTCTGGACTCACTGCAGTGCATCCCCAGTGGTGCCAGTGCACTCTCAGGACTCACTGCACTGCATCCCCAGTGGTGCCAGTGCACTCTCTGGACTCACTGCACTGCATCCCCAGTGGTGCAAGTGCACTCTCTGGACTCACTGCACTGCATCTCCAGTGGTGCCAGTGCACTCTCTGGACTCACTGCACTGCATCCCAGGTGGTGCCAGTGCACTCTCTGGACTTACTGCACTGCATCCCCAGTGGTGCCACTGCACTATCTGTACTCACTGCACTGCATCCTAGGTGGTGCCAGTGCACTCTCTGGACTCACTGCACTGCATCTCCAGCGGTGCCAGTGCACTCTCTGGACTCACTGCACTGCATCCCCAGTGGTGCCAGTGCACTCTCTGGACTCACTGCAGTGCATCCCCAGTGGTGCCAGTGCACTCTCTGGACTCACTGCACTGCATCCCCAGTGGTGCCAGGTCACTCTCTGGACTCACTGCACTGCATCCCCAGTGGTGCCAGGGCACTCTCTGGACTCACTGCACTGCATCCCCAGTGGTGCCAGTGACCTCTCTCGACTAAGTGCACTGCATTCCCAGTGGTGTCAGTGCACTCTCTGGACTCACCGGGGTGCATCAACAATAGTGCCAGTGACCTCTCTGGACTCACTGCAGTGCATCCCCAGTGGTGCTAGTGCACTCTCTGGACTCACCGCACTGCATCCCCAGTGGTGCCAGTGCACTCTCTGGACTCACTGCACTGCATCCCCAGTGGTGACCGTGCACACTCTGGACTCACTGCAGTGCATCCCCAGTGGTGCTAGTGCACTCTCTGGACCAACGGCACTGCCTCCCCAGTGGTGCCAGTACACTCTCTGGACTCACTGCACTGCATCCCCAGTGGTGCCAGTGCACTCTCTGGACTCACTGCAGTGCATCCCCAATCGTACCAGTGCAATCTATGGTCTCACTGCAGTGCATCCCCAGTGGTGCCAGTGCACTCTCTGGACTCACTGCACTGCATCCCCAGTGGTGCAAGTGCACTCTCTGGACTCACGGCACTGCATCCCCGGTGGTGCCAGTGCACTCTCTGGACTCACTGCACGGCATGCCCAGTCGTGCCAGTGCGCTCTCTGGACTCACGGCAGTGCATCCCCAGTGGTGCCAGTGCACTCTCTGGACTCACTGCACTGCATCCCCAGTGGTGCCCGTGCACTCTTTACTCACTGCACTGCACCCCCAGTGGTGCCAGTGCACTCTCTGGAGTCACAACACTGCATCCCCACTGGTGCCAGTGCACTCTCTGGACTCACTGCACTGCATCCGCAGTGGTGACAGTGCACACTCTGGACCAACGGCACTGCCTCCCCAGTGGTGCCAGTGCACTCTCTGGACTCACTGCACTGCATCCCCAGTGGTGCCAAGGCACTCTCTGGACTCACTGCACTGCATTGCCATTGGTGCCAGTGCACTCTCTGGACTCATTGCAGTGCATCCCCAGTGGTGCCAGTGCACTCTCTGGACTCACGGCACTGCATCCCCAGTGGTGCCAGTGCACTCTCTGGACTCACTGCAGTGCATCCCCAGTGGTGCCAGTGCACTCTCTGGACTCACTGCACTGCATCCCTAGTGGTGACAGTGCACTCTCTGGACTCACTGCACTGCATCCCCAGTGGTGCCAGTGCACTCTCTGGACTCACTGCAGTGCATCCCCAGTGGTGCCAGTGCACTCTCTGGACTGACTGCAGTGCATCCCCAGTGGTGCCAGGGCACTCTCTGGACTCACTGCACTGCATCCCCAGTGGTGCCAGTGACCTCTCTGGACTCAGTGCACTGCATTCCCAGTGGTGTCAGTGCACTCTCTGGACTCACCGGGGTGCATCCCCAATAGTGCCAGTGCCCTCTCTGGACTCACTGCAGTGCATCCCCAGTGGTGCCAGTGCACTCTCAGGACTCACTGCACTGCATCCCCAGTGGTGCCAGTGCACTCTCTGGACTCACTGCACTGCATCCCCAGTGGTGCAAGTGCACTCTCTGGACTCACTGCACTGCATCTCCAGTGGTGCCAGTGCACTCTCTGGACTCACTGCACTGCATCCCAGGTGGTGCCAGTGCACTCTCTGGACTTACTGCACTGCATCCCCAGTGGTGCCACTGCACTATCTGTACTCACTGCACTGCATCCTAGGTGGTGCCAGTGCACTCTCTGGACTCACTGCACTGCATCTCCAGCGGTGCCAGTGCACTCTCTGGACTCACTGCACTGCATCCCCAGTGGTGCCAGTGCACTCTCTGGACTCACTGCACTGCACCCCCAGTGGTGCCCGTGCACTCTCTGGACTCACTGCACTGCATCCCCAGGGGTGCCCGTGCACACTCTGGACTCACTGCATTGCACCCCAGTGGTGCCAGTGCACTCTCTGGACTCACTGCACTGCATCCCCCGTGGTGCCAGTGCGCTCTCTTGAGTCACTGCAGTGCATCCCCAGTGGTGCCAGTGCACTCCCTGGACTCACTCCATTGCATCCCCAGTAGTGCCAGTGCACTCTCTGGGCTCACTGCACTGTATCCCCAGTGGTGCCAGTGCACTCTCTGGACTCACTGCAGTGCATCCCCAGTGGTGCCAGTGCACTCTCTGGACTCACTGCGCTGCATCCCCAGTGGTGCCAGTGCACTCTCTGGACTCACTGCGCTGCATCCCCAGTGGTGCCAGTGCACTCTCTGGACTCACTGCACTGCATCCCCAGTGGTGCCAGTGCGCTCTCTTGAGTCACTGCAGTGCATCCCCAGTGGTGCCAGTGCACTCCCTGGACTCACTGCATTGCAGCCCAGGTGGTGCCTGTGCACTCTCTGGACTCCCTGCAGTGCATCCCCAATCGTTCCAGTGCACTCTCTGGATTCACTGCACTGCATCCCCAGTGGTGCCACTGCAATCTCTGGTCTCACTGCAGTGCATCCCCAGTGGTTCCAGTGCACTCTCTGGACTCATTGCACCACATCCCCAGTGGTGCCAGTGCACTCTCTGGACTCACTGCAGTGCATCCCCAGTGGTACCAGTGCACTCTCTGGACTCACTGTAGTGCATCCCCAGTGGTGCCAGTGCACTCTCTGGACTCACTGCAGTGCATCCCCAGTGGTGCCAGTGCACTCTCTGGTCTCACTGCACTGCATCCCAGTGGTGACAGTGCACTCTCTGGACCTGCCGGGGTGCATCCCCAGTGGTGCTAGTGCACTCTCTGGACTCACCGGGGTGCATCCCCAGTGGTGCCAGTGCACTCTCTGGACTCACTGCACTGCATCCCCAGTGGTGCCAGTGACCTCTCTGGACTCACTGCACTGCACCCCCAGTGGTGCCAGTGCACTCTCTGGACTCACCGCACTGCATCCCCAGTGGTGCCAGTGCACTCTCTGGACTCACCGCACTGCATCCCCAGTGGTGCCAGTGCACTCTCTGGACTCACTGCACTGCATCCCCAGTGGTGACCGTGCACACTCTGGACTCACGGCACTGCATCCCCAGTGGTGCTAGTGCACTCTCTGGACCAACGGCACTGCCTCCCCAGTGGTGCCAGTACACTCTCTGGACTCACTGCACTGCATCCCCAGTGGTGCCAGTGCACTCTCTGGACTCACTGCAGTGCATCCCCAATCGTACCAGTGCAATCTATGGTCTCACTGCACTGCATCGCCAGTGGTGCCAGTGCACTCTCTGGACTCACTGCACTGCATCCCCAGTGGTGCAAGTGCACTCTCTGGACTCACGGCACTGCATCCCCGGTGGTGCCAGTGCACTCTCTGGACTCACTGCACGGCATCCCCAGTCGTGCCAGTGCGCTCTCTGGACTCACGGCAGTGCATCCCCAGTGGTGCCAGTGCACTCTCTGGACTCACTGCACTGCATCCCCAGTGGTGCCCGTGCACTCTCTACTCACTGCACTGCACCCCCAGTGGTGCCAGTGCACTCTCTGGAGTCACAGCACTGCATCCCCACTGGTGCCAGTGCACTCTCTGGACTCACTGCACTGCATCCCCAGTGGTGACAGTGCACACTCTGGACCAACGGCACTGCCTCCCCAGTGGTGCCAGTGCACTCTCTGGACTCACTGCACTGCATCCCCAGTGGTGCCAAGGCACTCTCTGGACTCACTGCACTGCATTGCCATTGGTGCCAGTGCACTCTCTGGACTCATTGCAGTGCATCCCCAGTGGTGCCAGTGCACTCTCTGGACTCACGGCACTGCATCCCCAGTGGTGCCAGTGCACTCTCTGGACTCACTGCAGTGCATCCCCAGTGGTGCCAGTGCACTCTCTGGACTCACTGCACTGCATCCCTAGTGGTGCCAGTGCACTCTCTGGACTCACTGCAGTGCATCCCCAGTGGTGCCAGTGCACTCTCTGGACTCACTGCAGTGCATCCCCAGTGGTGCCAGTGCACTCTCTGGACTGACTGCACTGCATCCCCAGTGGTGCCAGGGCACTCTCTGGACTCACTGCACTGCATCCCCAGTGGTGCCAGTGACCTCTCTGGACTCAGTGCACTGCATTCCCAGTGGTGTCAGTGCACTCTCTGGACTCACCGGGGTGCATCCCCAATAGTGCCAGTGCCCTCTCTGGACTCACTGCAGTGCATCCCCAGTGGTGCCAGTGCACTCTCAGGACTCACTGCACTGCATCCCCAGTGGTGCCAGTGCACTCTCTGGACTCACTGCACTGCATCCCCAGTGGTGCAAGTGCACTCTCTGGACTCACTGCACTGCATCTCCAGTGGTGCCAGTGCACTCTCTGGACTCACTGCACTGTATCCCAGGTGGAGCCAGTGCACTCTCTGGACTCACTGCACTGCATCCCCAGTGGTGCCACTGCACTATCTGTACTCACTGCACTGCATCCTAGGTGGTGCCAGTGCACTCTCTGGACTCACTGCACTGCATCTCCAGCGGTGCCAGTGCACTCTCTGGACTCACTGCACTGCATCCCCAGTGGTGCCAGTGCACTCTCTGGACTCACTGCACTGCACCCCCAGTGGTGCCAGTGCACTCTATGGACTCACTGCACTGCATCCCCAGTGGTGCCCGTGCACTCTCTGGACTCACTGCACTGCATCCCCAGGGGTGCCCGTGCACACTCTGGACTCACTGCATTGCACCCCAGTGGTGCCAGTGCACTCTCTGGACTCACTGCACTGCATCCCCAGTGCTGCCAGTGCGCTCTCTTGAGTCACTGCAGTGCATCCCCAGTGGTGCCAGTGCACTCCCTGGACTCACTCCATTGCATCCCCAGTAGTGCCAGTGCACTCTCTGGGCTCACTACAGTGTATCCCCAGTGGTGCCAGTGCACTCTCTGGACTCACTGCAGTGAATCCCCAGTGGTGCCAGTGCACTCTCTGGACTCACTGCAGTGCATCCCCAGTGGTGCCAGTGCACTCTCTGGACTCACTACGCTGCATCCCCAGTGGTGCCAGTGCACTCTCTGGACTCACTGCGCTGCATCCCCAGTGGTGCCAGTGCACTCTCTGGACTCACTGCACTGCATCCCCAGTGGTGCCAGTGCGCTCTCTTGAGTCACTGCAGTGCATCCCCAGTGGTGCCAGTGCACTCCCTGGACTCACTGCATTGCATCCCAGGTGGTGCCTGTGCACTCTCTGGACTCCCTGCAGTGCATCCCCAATCGTTCCAGTGCACTCTCTGGATTCACTGCACTGCATCCCCAGTGGTGCCACTGCAATCTCTGGTCTCACTGCAGTGCATCCCCAGTGGTGCCAGTGCACTCTCTGGACTCATTGCACCACATCCCCAGTGGTGCCAGTGCACTCTCTGGACTCACTGCAGTGCATCCCCAGTGGTACCAGTGCACTCTCTGGACTCACTGTAGTGCATCCCCAGTGGTGCCAGTGCACTCTCTGGACTCACTGCAGTGCATCCCCAGTGGTGCCAGTGCACTCTCTGGTCTCACTGCACTGCATCCCAGTGGTGACAGTGCACTCTCTGGACCTGCCGGGGTGCATCCCCAGTGGTGCCAGTGCACTCTCTGGACTCACCGGGGTGCATCCCCAGTGGTGCCAGTGCACTCTCTGGACTCACTGCACTGCATCCCCAGTGGTGCCAGTGACCTCTCTGGACTCACTGCACTGCATCCCCAGTGGTGCCAGTGCACTCTGTGGATTCACTGCACTGCATCCCCAGTGGTGCCAAGGCACTCTCTGGACTCACTGCACTACATCCCCAGTGGTGACAGTGCACTCTCTGGACTCACTGCACTGCATCCCCAGTGGTGACAGTGCACTCTCTGGACTCACCGGGGTGCATCCCCAGTGGTGCCAGTGCACTCTCTGGACTCACTTCACTGCATCCCCAGTGGTGCCACTGCACTCTCTGGACTCACTGCACTGCATCCCCAGTGGTGACGGGGCACTCTCTGGACTCACTGCACTGCATCCCCAGTGGTGCCAGTACCCTCTGTGGACTCACTGCACTACATCCCCAGTGGGGCCAGTGCACTCTCTGCACTCACTGCACTGCATCCCCAGTGGTGCCAGTGAACTCTCTGGACTGACTGCACTGCATCCCCAGTGGTGCCAGTGCACTCTCTTGAGTCACTGCACTGCATCCCCAGTGGTGCCAGTGCACTCTCTGGACTCACTGCACTGCATCCCCAGTGGTGCCAGTGCATTCTCTGGACTCACTGCAGTGCATCCCCAATCGTACCAGTGCAATCTCTGGTCTCACTGCAGTGCATCCCCAGTGGTGCCAGAGCACTCTCTGGACTCACTGCACTGCATCCCCAGTGGTGCCAGTGCACTCTCTGGACTCACGGCACTGCATCCCCAGTGGTGCCAGTGTACTCTCTGGACTTGCCGGGATGCATCCCCAGTGGTGCCAGTGCACTCTCTGGACTCACTGCACTGCACTCCCAGTGGTGCCAGTGCACTCTCTGGACTCACTGCACTGCATCCCCAGTGGTGCCAGTGCACTCTCTGGACTCACTGCACTGCATCCCCAGTGGTGCCAGTGCACACTCTGGACTCACGGCACTGCATCCCCAGTGGTGCCAGAGCACTCTCTGGACTCACTGCACTGCATCCCCAATGGTGCCAGGGTACTCTCTGGACTCACTGCAGTGCATCCCTAGTGGTGCCAAGGCACTCTCTGGACTCACTGCACTGCATTGCCATTGGTGCCAGTGCACTCTCTGGACTCACGGCAGTGCATCCCCAGTGGTGCCTGTACCCTCTGTGGACTCACTGCACTACATCCCCAGTGGGGCCAGTGCACTCTCTGCACTCACTGCACTGCATCCCCAGTGGTGCCAGTGAACTCTCTGGACTGACTGCACTGCATCCCCAGTGGTGCCAGTGCACTCTCTTGAGTCACTGCACTGCATCCCCAGTGGTGCCAGTGCACTCTCTGGACTCACTGCACTGCATCCCCAGTGGAGCCAGTGCATTCTCTGGACTCACTGCAGTGCATCCCCAATCGTACCAGTGCACTCTCTGGACTCACTGTAGTGCATCCCCAGTGGTGCCAGAGCACTCTCTGGACTCACTGCACTGCATCCCCAGTGGTGCCAGTGCACTCTCTGGACTCACGGCACTGCATCCCCAGTGGTGCCAGTGTACTCTCTGGACTTGCCGGGATGCATCCCCAGTGGTGCCAGTGCACTCTCTGGACTCACTGCACTGCACTCCCAGTGGTGCCAGTGCACTCTCTGGACTCACTGCACTGCATCCCCAGTGGTGCCAGTGCACTCTCTGGACTCACTGCACTGCATCCCCAGTGGTGCCAGTGCACACTCTGGACTCACGGCACTGCATCCCCAGTGGTGCCAGAGCACTCTCTGGACTCACTGCACTGCATCCCCAATGGTGCCAGGGTACTCTCTGGACTCACTGCAGTGCATCCCTAGTGGTGCCAAGGCACTCTCTGGACTCACTGCACTGCATTGCCATTGGTGCCAGTGCACTCTCTGGACTCACGGCAGTGCATCCCCAGTGGTGCCAGTGCACTCTCTGGACTCACTGCACTGCATCCTCAGTGGTGCCAGTGCACTCTCTGGACTCACTGCACTGCATCCCCAGTGGTGCCAGTGCACTCTCTGGACTCACTGCACTGCATCCCCAATGGTGCCAGGGCACTCTCTGGACTCACTGCACTGCATCCCCAGTGGTGCCAGTGACCTCTCTGGACTCACTGCACTGCATTCCCAGTGGTGCCAGTGCACTCTCTGGACTCAAAGGGGTGCATCCCCAATAGTGCCAGTGCCCTCTCTGGACTCACTGCAGTGCATCCCCAGTGGTGCTAGTGCACTCTCTGGACTCACCGCACTGCATCCCCAGAGGTGCCAGTGCACTCTCTGGACTCACTGCACTGCATCCCCAGTGGTGCCAGTGACCTCTCTGGACTCACTGCACTGCATCACTAGTGGTGCCAGTGCACACTCTGGACTCATTGCAGTGCATCACCAGTGGTGCCAGTGCACTCTCTGAACTCACTGCACTGCATCCCCAGTGGTGCCCGTGCACTCTCTGGACTCACTGCACTGCATCCCCAGTGGTGCCAGTGCACTCTCTGGACTCACTGCACTGCATCCCCAATGGTGCCAGTGCACTCTTTGGACTCATTGCACTGCATCCCCAGTGGTGCCAGTGCACTCTCTGGAGTCACTGCACTGCATCCCCAGTGGTGCCAGTGCCCTCTGTGGACTCACTGCACGACATCCCCAGTGGGGCCAGTGCACTCTCTTGAGTCACTGCACTGCATCCCCAGTGGTGCCAGTGCACTCTCTGGACTCACTGCACTGCATCCCCAGTGGTGGCAGTGCCCTCTCTGGACTCACTGCAGTGCATCCCCAGTGGTGCCAGTGCACTCTCTGGACTCACCGCACTGCATCCCCAGTGGTGCCAGTGCACTCTCTGGACTCACTGCACTGCATCCCCAGTGGTTCCAGTGCACTCTCTGGACTCACTGCACTGCATCCCCAGTGTTGCCAGTGCACTCTCTGGACTCACTGCACTGCATCCCCAGTGGTGCCAGTGCACTCTCTGGACTCACTGCACTGCATCCCCAGTGGTGCCAGTGCACTCTCTGAGCTCACTGCACTGCATCCCCAGTGCTGCCAGTGCACTCTCTGGACTCACTGCACTGCATCCCCAGTGGTGCCACTGCACTCTCTGGACTCACTGCACTGCATCCCCAATGGTGCCAGTGCACTCTTTGGACTCACTGCACTGCATCCCCAGTGGTGCCAGTGCACTCTCTAGACTCACTGCACTGCATCCCCAGTGGTGCCAGTGCCCTCTGTGGACTCACTGCACTACATCCCCAGTGGGGCCAGTGCACTCTCCTGAGTAACTGCACTGCATCCCCAGTGGTGCCAGTGCACTCTCTGGACTCACTGCACTGCATCCCCAGTGGTGCCAGTGCACTCTCTGGACTCACAGCACTGCATCCCCAATCGTACCAGTGCAATCTCTGGTCTCTCTGCAGTGCAACCCCAGTGGTGCCAGTGCACTCTCTGGACTCACCGGGGTGCATCCCCAATAGTGCCAGTGCACTCTCTGGACTCACTGCACTGCATCCCCAGTGGTGCCAGTGCACTCTCTGAGCTCACTGCACTGCATCCCCAGTGGTGCCAGTGCACTCTCTGGACTCACTGCACTGCATCCCCAGTGGTGCCAGTGCACTCTCTGGACTCACTGCACTGCATCCCCAATGGTGCCAGTGCACTCTTTGGACTCACTGCACTGCATCCCCAGTGGTGCCAGTGCACTCTCTGGACTCACTGCACTGCATCACCAATGGTGGCAGTGCACTCTCTGGACTCACTGCACTGCATCCCCAATCGTACCAGTGCAATCTCTGGTTTCACTGCAGTGCAACCCCAGTGGTGCCAGTGCACTCTCTGGACTCACCGGGGTGCATCCCCAATAGTGTCAGTGCCCTCTCTGGACTCACTGCACTGCATCCCCAGTGGTGCCAGTGCTCTCTCTGAGCTCACTGCACTGCATCCCCAGTGGTGCCAGTGCACTCTCTGGACTCACTGCACTGCATCCCAACTGGTGCCAGTTCACTATGTGGACTCACTGCACTGCATCCCCATTGGTGCCAGTGACCTCTCTGGACTCACTGCACTGCATCCCCAGTGGTGCCAGTGCACTCTCTGGACTCACTGCACTGCATAACCAGTGCTGCCTGTGACCTCTCTGGACTCACTGCACTGCATCCCCAGTGGTGCCAGTGCACTCTCGGGACTCACTGCACTGCATCCCCAATGGTGCCAGTGCACTCTTTGGACTCACTGCACTGCATCCCCAGTGGTGCCAGTGCCCTCTCTGGACTCACTGCACTGCATCCCCAGTGGTGCCAGTGCACTCTCTGGACTCACTGCACTACATCCCCAGTGGTGCCAGTGCACTCTCTGGACTCACTGCAGTGCATCCCCAGTGGTGCCAGTGCACTCTCTTGAGTCACTGCACTGCATCCCCAGTGGTGCCAGTGCACTCTCTGGACTCACTGCAGTGCATCCCCAGTGGTGCCAGTGCACTCTCTGGACTCACTGCAGTGCATCCCAGGTGGTGCCAGTGCACTGTCTGGACTCACTGCACTGCATCCCCAGTGGTGCCAGTGCACTCTCTGGACTCACTGCAGTGCATACCCAATCGTACCAGTACAATCTCTGGTCTCACTGCAGTGCATCCCCAGTGGTGCCAGTGCACTCTCTGGACTCACTGCAGTGCATCCCCAGTGGTGCCAGTGCACTCTCTGGACTCACTGCACTGCACCCCCAGTGGTGCCAGTGCACTCTCTGGACTCACAGCACTGCATCCCCACTGGTGCCCGTGCACTCTCTGGACTCACTGCACTGCATCCCCAGTGGTGCCAGTGCACACTCTGGACTCACGGCACTGCATCCCCAGTGGTGCCAGTGCACTCTCTGGACTCACTGCACTGCATCCCCAGTGGTGCCAGGGTACTCTCTGGACTCACTGCACTGCATTGCCATTGGTGCCAAGGCACTCTCTGGACTCACTGCACTGCATTGCCATTGGTACCAGAGCACTCTCTGGACTCATTGCAGTGCATCCCCAGCGGTGCCAGTGCACTCTCTGGACTCACGGCACTGCATCCCCAGTGCTGCCAGTGCACTCTCTGGACTCACTGCACTGCATCCGCAGTGGTGCCAGTGCACTCTCTGGACTCACTGCACTGCATCCCCAGTGGTGCCAGGGCACTCTCTGGACTCACTGCACTGCATCCCCACTGGTGCCAGTGCACTCTCTGGACTCACTGCACTGCATCCCCAGTGGTGCCAGTGCACTCTCTGGACTCATTGCAGTGCATGACCAGTGGTGCCAGTGCACTCTCTGGACTCACTGCACTGCATCCCCAGTGGTGACCGTGCACACTCTGGACTCACGGCACTGCATCCCCAGTGGTGCTAGTGCACTCTCTGGACCAACGGCACTGCCTCCCCAGTGGTGCCAGTACACTCTCTGGACTCACTGCACTGCATCCCCAGTGGTGCCAGTGCACTCTCTGGACTCACTGCAGTGCATCCCCAATCGTACCAGTGCAATCTATGGTCTCACTGCAGTGCATCCCCAGTGGTGCAAGTGCACTCTCTGGACTCACGGCACTGCATCCCCGGTGGTGCCAGTGCACTCTCTGGACTCACTGCACGGCATCCCCAGTCGTGCCAGTGCGCTCTCTGGACTCACGGCAGTGCATCCCCAGTGGTGCCAGTGCACTCTCTGGACTCACTGCACTGCATCCCCAGTGGTGCCCGTGCACTCTCTACTCACTGCACTGCACCCCCAGTGGTGCCAGTGCACTCTCTGGAGTCACAGCACTGCATCCCCAGTGGTGACAGTGCACACTCTGGACCAACGGCACTGCCTCCCCAGTGGTGCCAGTGCACTCTCTGGACTCACTGCACTGCATCCCCAGTGGTGCCAAGGCACTCTCTGGACTCACTGCACTGCATTGCCATTGGTGCCAGTGCACTCTCTGGACTCATTGCAGTGCATCCCCAGTGGTGCCAGTGCACTCTCTGGACTCACGGCACTGCATCCCCAGTGGTGCCACTGCACTCTCTGGACTCACTGCACTGCATCCCCAATGGTGCCAGTGCACTCTTTGGACTCACTGCACTGCATCCCCAGTGGTGCCAGTGCACTCTCTGGACTCACTGCACTGCATCCCCAGTGGTGCCAGTGCCCTCTGTGGACTCACTGCACTACATCCCCAGTGGTGCCAGTGCACTCTTTGGACTCACTGCACTGCATCCCCAGTGGTGCCAGTGCACTCTCTGGACTCACTGCACTGCATCCCCAGTGGTGCCAGTGCCCTCTGTGGACTCACTGCACTGCATCCCCAGTGGTGCCACTGCACTCTCTGGACTCACTGCACTGCATCCCCAGTGGTGCCAGTGCACACTCTGGACTCACGGCACTGCATCCCCAGTTGTGCCAGTGCACTCTCTGGACTCACTGCACTGCATCCCCAATGGTGCCAGGGTACTCTCTGGACTCACTGCAGTGCATCCCTAGTGGTGCCAAGGCACTCTCTGGACTCACTGCACTGCATTGCCATTGGTGCCAGTGCACTCTCTGGACTCACGGCACTGCATCCCCAGTGGTGCCAGTGCACTCTCTGGACTCACTGCACTGCATCCCCAGTGGTGCCCGTGCACTCTCTGGACTCACTGCGCTGCATCCCCAGTGGTGCCAGTGCACTCTCTGGACTCACTGCACTGCATCCCCAGTGGTGCCAGTGCACTCTCTGGACTCACTGCACGGCATCCCCAGTGGTGCCAGTGACCTCTCTGGACTCAGTGCACTGCATCCCCAGTGGTGCCAGTGCACTCTCTGGACTCACAGGGGTGCATCCCCAATAGTGCCAGTGACCTCTCTGGACTCACTGCAGTGCATCCCCAGTGGTGCTAGTGCACTCTCTGGACTCACCGCACTGCATCCCCAGTGGTGCCAGTGCACTCTCTGGACTCACTGCACTGCATCCCCAGTGGTGCCAGTGACCTCTCTGGACTCACTGCACTGCATCACTAGTGGTGCCAGTGCACTCTCTGGACTCATTGCAGTGCATCACCAGTGGTGCCAGTGTACTCTCTGAGCTAACTGCACTGCATCCCCAGTGGTGCCACTGCACTCTCTGGACTCACTGCACTGCATCCCCAGTGGTGCCAGTGCACTCTTTGGACTCACTGCACTGCATCCCCAGTGGTGCCAGTGCACTCTCTGGACTCACTGCACTGCATCCCCAATGGTGCCAGTGCACTCTTTGGACTCATTGCACTGCATCCCCAGTGGTGCCAGTGCACTCTTTGGACTCACTGCACTGCATCCCCAGTGGTGCCAGTGCCCTCTGTGGACTCACTGCACTACATCCCCAGTGGGGCCAGTGCACTCTCTTGAGTCACTGCACTGCATCCCCAGTGGTGCCAGTGCCCTCTCTGGACTCACTGCAGTGCATCCCCAGTGGTGCCAGTGCACTCTCTGGACTCACCGCACTGCATCCCCAGTGGTGCCAGTGCACTCTCTGGACTCACTGCACTGCATCCCCAGTGTTGCCAGTGACCTCTCTGGACTCACTGCACTGCATCCCTAGTGGTGACAGTGCACTCTCTGGACTCACTGCACTGCATCCCCAGTGGTGCCAGTGCACTCTCTGAGCTCACTGCACTGCATCCCCAGTGGTGCCAGTGCACTCTCTGGACTCACTGCACTGCATCCCCAGTGGTGCCAGTGCACTCTCTGGACTCACTGCACTGCATCCCCAATGGTGCCAGTGCACTCTTTGGACTCACTGCACTGCATCCCCAGTGGTGCCAGTGCACTCTCTGGACTCACTGCACTGCATCCCCAGTGGTGCCAGTGCACTCTCTGGACTCACTGCACTGCATCCCCAATCGTACCAGTGCAATCTCTGGTTTCACTGCAGTGCAACCCCAGTGGTGCCAGTGCACTCTCTGGACTCACCGGGGTGCATCCCCAATAGTGCCAGTGCCCTCTCTGGACTCACTGCACTGCATCCCCAGTGGTGCCAGTGCTCTCTCTGAGCTCACTGCACTGCATCCCCAGTGGTGCCAGTGCACTCTCTGGACTCACTGCACTGCATCCCAACTGGTGCCAGTTCACTATGTGGACTCACTGCACTGCATCCCCATTGGTGCCAGTGACCTCTCTGGACTCACTGCACTGCATCCCCAGTGGTGCCAGTGCACTCTCTGGACTCACTGCACTGCATACCCAGTGCTGCCAGTGACCTCTCTGGACTCACTGCACTGCATCCCCAGTGGTGCCAGTGCACTCTCGGGACTCACTGCACTGCATCCCCAATGGTGCCAGTGCACTCTTTGGACTCACTGCACTGCATCCCCAGTGGTGCCAGTGCCCTCTCTGGACTCACTGCACTGCATCCCCAGTGGTGCCAGTGCACTCTCTGGACTCACTGCACTACATCCCCAGTGGTGCCAGTGCACTCTCTGGACTCACTGCAGTGCATCCCCAGTGGTGCCAGTGCACTCTCTTGAGTCACTGCACTGCATCCCCAGTGGTGCCAGTGCACTCTCTGGACTCACTGCAGTGCATCCCCAGTGGTGCCAGTGCACTCTCTGGACTCACTGCAGTGCATCCCAGGTGGTGCCAGTGCACTGTCTGGACTCACTGCACTGCATCCCCAGTGGTGCCAGTGCACTCTCTGGACTCACTGCAGTGCATACCCAATCGTACCAGTACAATCTCTGGTCTCACTGCAGTGCATCCCCAGTGGTGCCAGTACACTCTCTGGACTCACTGCACTGCATCCCCTGTGGTGCCAGTGCACTCTCTGGAAGCACGGCACTGCATCCCCGGTGGTGCCAGTGCGCTCTCTGGACTCATTTCACTGCATCCCCGGTGGTGCCAGTGCGCTCTCTGGACTCACCGCACTGCATCCCCAGTGGTGCCAGTGCACTCTCTGGACTCACTGCAGTGCATCCCCAGTGGTGCCAGTGCACTCTCTGGACTCACTGCACTGCACCCCCAGTGGTGCCAGTGCACTCTCTGGACTCACAGCACTGCATCCCCACTGGTGCCAGTGCACTCTCTGGACTCACTGCACTGCATCCCCAGTGGTGCCAGTGCACACTCTGGACTCACGGCACTGCATCCCCAGTGGTGCCAGTGCACTCTCTGGACTCACTGCACTGCATCCCCAGTGGTGCCAGGGTACTCTCTGGACTCACTGCACTGCATTGCCATTGGTGCCAAGGCACTCTCTGGACTCACTGCACTGCATTGCCATTGGTACCAGAGCACTCTCTGGACTCATTGCAGTGCATCCCCAGCGGTGCCAGTGCACTCTCTGGACTCACGGCACTGCATCCCCAGTGCTGCCAGTGCACTCTCTGGACTCACTGCACTGCATCCGCAGTGGTGCCAGTGCACTCTCTGGACTCACTGCACTGCATCCCCAGTGGTGCCAGGGCACTCTCTGGACTCACTGCACTGCATCCCCACTGGTGCCAGTGCACTCTCTGGACTCACTGCACTGCATCCCCAGTGGTGCCAGTGCACTCTCTGGACTCATTGCAGTGCATGACCAGTGGTGCCAGTGCACTCTCTGGACTCACTGCACTGCATCCCCAGTGGTGACCGTGCACACTCTGGACTCACGGCACTGCATCCCCAGTGGTGCTAGTGCACTCTCTGGACCAACGGCACTGCCTCCCCAGTGGTGCCAGTACACTCTCTGGACTCACTGCACTGCATCCCCAGTGGTGCCAGTGCACTCTCTGGACTCACTGCAGTGCATCCCCAATCGTACCAGTGCAATCTATGGTCTCACTGCAGTGCATCCCCAGTGGTGCAAGTGCACTCTCTGGACTCACGGCACTGCATCCCCGGTGGTGCCAGTGCACTCTCTGGACTCACTGCACGGCATCCCCAGTCGTGCCAGTGCGCTCTCTGGACTCACGGCAGTGCATCCCCAGTGGTGCCAGTGCACTCTCTGGACTCACTGCACTGCATCCCCAGTGGTGCCCGTGCACTCTCTACTCACTGCACTGCACCCCCAGTGGTGCCAGTGCACTCTCTGGAGTCACAGCACTGCATCCCCACTGGTGCCAGTGCACTCTCTGGACTCACTGCACTGCATCCCCAGTGGTGACAGTGCACACTCTGGACCAACGGCACTGCCTCCCCAGTGGTGCCAGTGCACTCTCTGGACTCACTGCACTGCATCCCCAGTGGTGCCAAGGCACTCTCTGGACTCACTGCACTGCATTGCCATTGGTGCCAGTGCACTCTCTGGACTCATTGCAGTGCATCCCCAGTGGTGCCAGTGCACTCTCTGGACTCACGGCACTGCATCCCCAGTGGTGCCAGTGCACTCTCTGGACTCACTGCAGTGCATCCCCAGTGGTGCCAGTGCACTCTCTGGACTCACTGCACTGCATCCCTAGTGGTGCCAGTGCACTCTCTGGACTCACTGCAGTGCATCCCCAGTGGTGCCAGTGCACTCTCTGGACTCACTGCAGTGCATCCCCAGTGGTGCCAGTGCACTCTCTGGACTGACTGCACTGCATCCCCAGTGGTGCCAGGGCACTCTCTGGACTCACTGCACTGCATCCCCAGTGGTGCCAGTGACCTCTCTGGACTCAGTGCACTGCATTCCCAGTGGTGTCAGTGCACTCTCTGGACTCACCGGGGTGCATCCCCAATAGTGCCAGTGCCCTCTCTGGACTCACTGCAGTGCATCCCCAGTGGTGCCAGTGCACTCTCAGGACTCACTGCACTGCATCCCCAGTGGTGCCACTGCAATCTCTGGACTCAATGCAGTGCATCCCCAGTGGTGCCAGTGCACTCTCTGGACTCATTGCACCACATCCCCAGTGGTGCCAGTGCACTCTCTGGACTCACTGCAGTGCATCCCCAGTGGTACCAGTGCACTCTCTGGACTCACTGTAGTGCATCCCCAGTGGTGCCAGTGCACTCTCTGGACTCACTGCAGTGCATCCCCAGTGGTGCCAGTGCACTCTCTGGTCTCACTGCACTGCATCCCAGTGGTGACAGTGCACTCTCTGGACCTGCCGGGGTGCATCCCCAGTGGTGCTAGTGCACTCTCTGGACTCACCGGGGTGCATCCCCAGTGGTGCCAGTGCACTCTCTGGACTCACTGCACTGCATCCCCAGTGGTGCCAGTGACCTCTCTGGACTCACTGCACTGCACCCCCAGTGGTGCCAGTGCACTCTCTGGACTCACCGCACTGCATCCCCAGTGGTGCCAGTGCACTCTCTGGACTCACCGCACTGCATCCCCAGTGGTGCCAGTGCACTCTCTGGACTCACTGCACTGCATCCCCAGTGGTGACCGTGCACACTCTGGACTCACGGCACTGCATCCCCAGTGGTGCTAGTGCACTCTCTGGACCAACGGCACTGCCTCCCCAGTGGTGCCAGTACACTCTCTGGACTCACTGCACTGCATCCCCAGTGGTGCCAGTGCACTCTCTGGACTCACTGCAGTGCATCCCCAATCGTACCAGTGCAATCTATGGTCTCACTGCACTGCATCGCCAGTGGTGCCAGTGCACTCTCTGGACTCACTGCACTGCATCCCCAGTGGTGCAAGTGCACTCTCTGGACTCACGGCACTGCATCCCCGGTGGTGCCAGTGCACTCTCTGGACTCACTGCACGGCATCCCCAGTCGTGCCAGTGCGCTCTCTGGACTCACGGCAGTGCATCCCCAGTGGTGCCAGTGCACTCTCTGGACTCACTGCACTGCATCCCCAGTGGTGCCCGTGCACTCTCTACTCACTGCACTGCACCCCCAGTGGTGCCAGTGCACTCTCTGGAGTCACAGCACTGCATCCCCACTGGTGCCAGTGCACTCTCTGGACTCACTGCACTGCATCCCCAGTGGTGACAGTGCACACTCTGGACCAACGGCACTGCCTCCCCAGTGGTGCCAGTGCACTCTCTGGACTCACCGGGGTGCATCCCCAGTGGTGCCAGTGCACTCTCTGGACTCACTGCACTGCATCCCCAGTGGTGCCAGTGACCTCTCTGGACTCACTGCACTGCATCCCCAGTGGTGCCAGTGCACTCTGTGGATTCACTGCACTGCATCCCCAGTGGTGCCAAGGCACTCTCTGGACTCACTGCACTACATCCCCAGTGGTGACAGTGCACTCTCTGGACTCACTGCACTGCATCCCCAGTGGTGACAGTGCACTCTCTGGACTCACCGGGGTGCATCCCCAGTGGTGCCAGTGCACTCTCTGGACTCACTTCACTGCATCCCCAGTGGTGCCACTGCACTCTCTGGACTCACTGCACTGCATCCCCAGTGGTGACGGGGCACTCTCTGGACTCACTGCACTGCATCCCCAGTGGTGCCAGTACCCTCTGTGGACTCACTGCACTACATCCCCAGTGGGGCCAGTGCACTCTCTGCACTCACTGCACTGCATCCCCAGTGGTGCCAGTGAACTCTCTGGACTGACTGCACTGCATCCCCAGTGGTGCCAGTGCACTCTCTTGAGTCACTGCACTGCATCCCCAGTGGTGCCAGTGCACTCTCTGGACTCACTGCACTGCATCCCCAGTGGTGCCAGTGCATTCTCTGGACTCACTGCAGTGCATCCCCAATCGTACCAGTGCAATCTCTGGTCTCACTGCAGTGCATCCCCAGTGGTGCCAGAGCACTCTCTGGACTCACTGCACTGCATCCCCAGTGGTGCCAGTGCACTCTCTGGACTCACGGCACTGCATCCCCAGTGGTGCCAGTGTACTCTCTGGACTTGCCGGGATGCATCCCCAGTGGTGCCAGTGCACTCTCTGGACTCACTGCACTGCACTCCCAGTGGTGCCAGTGCACTCTCTGGACTCACTGCACTGCATCCCCAGTGGTGCCAGTGCACTCTCTGGACTCACTGCACTGCATCTCCAGTGGTGCCAGTGCACTCTCTGGACTCACTGCACTGCATCCCAGGTGGAGCCAGTGCACTCTCTGGACTCACTGCACTGCATCCCCAGTGGTGCCACTGCACTATCTGTACTCACTGCACTGCATCCTAGGTGGTGCCAGTGCACTCTCTGGACTCACTGCACTGCATCTCCAGCGGTGCCAGTGCACTCTCTGGACTCTCTGCACTGCATCCCCAGTGGTGCCAGTGCACTCTCTGGACTCACTGCACTGCACCACCAGTGGTGCCAAGGCACTCTATGGACTCACTGCACTGCATCCCCAGTGGTGCCCGTGCACTCTCTGGACTCACTGCACTGCATCCCCAGGGGTGCCCGTGCACACTCTGGACTCACTGCATTGCACCCCAGTGGTGCCAGTGCACTCTCTGGACTCACTGCACTGCATCCCCAGTGGTGCCAGTGCGCTCTCTTGAGTCACTGCAGTGCATCCCCAGTGGTGCCAGTGCACTCCCTGGACTCACTCCATTGCATCCCCAGTAGTGCCAGTGCACTCTCTGGGCTCACTACAGTGTATCCCCAGTGGTGCCAGTGCACTCTCTGGACTCACTGCAGTGAATCCCCAGTGGTGCCAGTGCACTCTCTGGACTCACTGCAGTGCATCCCCAGTGGTGCCAGTGCACTCTCTGGACTCACTACGCTGCATCCCCAGTGGTGCCAGTGCACTCTCTGGACTCACTGCGCTGCATCCCCAGTGGTGCCAGTGCACTCTCTGGACTCACTGCACTGCATCCCCAGTGGTGCCAGTGCGCTCTCTTGAGTCACTGCAGTGCATCCCCAGTGGTGCCAGTGCACTCCCTGGACTCACTGCATTGCATCCCAGGTGGTGCCTGTGCACTCTCTGGACTCCCTGCAGTGCATCCCCAATCGTTCCAGTGCACTCTCTGGATTCACTGCACTGCATCCCCAGTGGTGCCACTGCACTCTCTGGACTCACTGCAGTGCATCCCCAGTGGTACCAGTGCACTCTCTGGACTCACTGTAGTGCATCCCCAGTGGTGCCAGTGCACTCTCTGGACTCACTGCAGTGCATCCCCAGTGGTGCCAGTGCACTCTCTGGTCTCACTGCACTGCATCCCAGTGGTGACAGTGCACTCTCTGGACCTGCCGGGGTGCATCCCCAGTGGTGCCAGTGCACTCTCTGGACTCACCGGGGTGCATCCCCAGTGGTGCCAGTGCACTCTCTGGACTCACTGCACTGCATCCCCAGTGGTGCCAGTGACCTCTCTGGACTCACTGCACTGCATCCCCAGTGGTGCCAGTGCACTCTGTGGATTCACTGCACTGCATCCCCAGTGGTGCCAAGGCACTCTCTGGACTCACTGCACTACATCCCCAGTGGTGACAGTGCACTCTCTGGACTCACTGCACTGCATCCCCAGTGGTGACAGTGCACTCTCTGGACTCACCGGGGTGCATCCCCAGTGGTGCCAGTGCACTCTCTGGACTCACTTCACTGCATCCCCAGTGGTGCCACTGCACTCTCTGGACTCACTGCACTGCATCCCCAGTGGTGACGGGGCACTCTCTGGACTCACTGCACTGCATCCCCAGTGGTGCCAGTACCCTCTGTGGACTCACTGCACTACATCCCCAGTGGGGCCAGTGCACTCTCTGCACTCACTGCACTGCATCCCCAGTGGTGCCAGTGAACTCTCTGGACTGACTGCACTGCATCCCCAGTGGTGCCAGTGCACTCTCTTGAGTCACTGCACTGCATCCCCAGTGGTGCCAGTGCACTCTCTGGACTCACTGCACTGCATCCCCAGTGGTGCCAGTGCATTCTCTGGACTCACTGCAGTGCATCCCCAATCGTACCAGTGCAATCTCTGGTCTCACTGCAGTGCATCCCCAGTGGTGCCAGAGCACTCTCTGGACTCACTGCACTGCATCCCCAGTGGTGCCAGTGCACTCTCTGGACTCACGGCACTGCATCCCCAGTGGTGCCAGTGTACTCTCTGGACTTGCCGGGATGCATCCCCAGTGGTGCCAGTGCACTCTCTGGACTCACTGCACTGCACTCCCAGTGGTGCCAGTGCACTCTCTGGACTCACTGCACTGCATCCCCAGTGGTGCCAGTGCACACTCTGGACTCACGGCACTGCATCCCCAGTGGTGCCAGAGCACTCTCTGGACTCACTGCACTGCATCCCCAATGGTGCCAGGGTACTCTCTGGACTCACTGCAGTGCATCCCTAGTGGTGCCAAGGCACTCTCTGGACTCACTGCACTGCATTGCCATTGGTGCCAGTGCACTCTCTGGACTCACGGCAGTGCATCCCCAGTGGTGCCAGTACCCTCTGTGGACTCACTGCACTACATCCCCAGTGGGGCCAGTGCACTCTCTGCACTCACTGCACTGCATCCCCAGTGGTGCCAGTGAACTCTCTGGACTGACTGCACTGCATCCCCAGTGGTGCCAGTGCACTCTCTTGAGTCACTGCACTGCATCCCCAGTGGTGCCAGTGCACTCTCTGGACTCACTGCACTGCATCCCCAGTGGTGCCAGTGCATTCTCTGGACTCACTGCAGTGCATCCCCAATCGTACCAGTGCACTCTCTGGACTCACTGTAGTGCATCCCCAGTGGTGCCAGAGCACTCTCTGGACTCACTGCACTGCATCCCCAGTGGTGCCAGTGCACTCTCTGGACTCACGGCACTGCATCCCCAGTGGTGCCAGTGTACTCTCTGGACTTGCCGGGATGCATCCCCAGTGGTGCCAGTGCACTCTCTGGACTCACTGCACTGCACTCCCAGTGGTGCCAGTGCACTCTCTGGACTCACTGCACTGCATACCCAGTGGTGCCAGTGCACTCTCTGGACTCACTGCACTGCATCCCCAGTGGTGCCAGTGCACACTCTGGACTCACGGCACTGCATCCCCAGTGGTGCCAGAGCACTCTCTGGACTCACTGCACTGCATCCCCAATGGTGCCAGGGTACTCTCTGGACTCACTGCAGTGCATCCCTAGTGGTGCCAAGGCACTCTCTGGACTCACTGCACTGCATTGCCATTGGTGCCAGTGCACTCTCTGGACTCACGGCAGTGCATCCCCAGTGGTGCCAGTGCACTCTCTGGACTCACTGCACTGCATCCTCAGTGGTGCCAGTGCACTCTCTGGACTCACTGCACTGCATCCCCAGTGGTGCCAGTGCACTCTCTGGACTCACTGCACTGCATCCCCAATGGTGCCAGGGCACTCTCTGGACTCACTGCACTGCATCCCCAGTGGTGCCAGTGACCTCTCTGGACTCACTGCACTGCATTCCCAGTGGTGCCAGTGCACTCTCTGGACTCACAGGGGTGCATCCCCAATAGTGCCAGTGCCCTCTCTGGACTCACTGCAGTGCATCCCCAGTGGTGCTAGTGCACTCTCTGGACTCACCGCACTGCATCCCCAGAGGTGCCAGTGCACTCTCTGGACTCACTGCACTGCATCCCCAGTGGTGCCAGTGACCTCTCTGGACTCACTGCAGTGCATCACTAGTGGTGCCAGTGCACACTCTGGACTCATTGCAGTGCATCACCAGTGGTGCCAGTGCACTCTCTGAACTCACTGCACTGCATCCCCAGTGGTGCCCGTGCACTCTCTGGACTCACTGCACTGCATCCCCAGTGGTGCCAGTGCACTCTCTGGACTCACTGCACTGCATCCCCAATGGTGCCAGTGCACTCTTTGGACTCATTGCACTGCATCCCCAGTGGTGCCAGTGCACTCTCTGGAGTCACTGCACTGCATCCCCAGTGGTGCCAGTGCCCTCTGTGGACTCACTGCACGACATCCCCAGTGGGGCCAGTGCACTCTCTTGAGTCACTGCACTGCATCCCCAGTGGTGCCAGTGCACTCTCTGGACTCACTGCACTGCATCCCCAGTGGTGCCAGTGCCCTCTCTGGACTCACTGCAGTGCATCCCCAGTGGTGCCAGTGCACTCTCTGGACTCACCGCACTGCATCCCCAGTGGTGCCAGTGCACTCTCTGGACTCACTGCACTGCATCCCCAGTGGTTCCAGTGCACTCTCTGGACTCACTGCACTGCATCCCCAGTGTTGCCAGTGCACTCTCTGGACTCACTGCACTGCATCCCCAGTGGTGCCAGTGCACTCTCTGGACTCACTGCACTGCATCCCCAGTGGTGCCAGTGCACTCTCTGAGCTCACTGCACTGCATCCCCAGTGGTGCCAGTGCACTCTCTGGACTCACTGCACTGCATCCCCAGTGGTGCCACTGCACTCTCTGGACTCACTGCACTGCATCCCCAATGGTGCCAGTGCACTCTTTGGACTCACTGCACTGCATCCCCAGTGGTGCCAGTGCACTCTCTGGACTCACTGCACTGCATCCCCAGTGGTGCCAGTGCCCTCTGTGGACTCACTGCACTACATCCCCAGTGGGGCCAGTGCACTCTCCTGAGTAACTGCACTGCATCCCCAGTGGTGCCAGTGCACTCTCTGGACTCACTGCACTGCATCCCCAGTGGTGCCAGTGCACTCTCTGGACTCACAGCACTGCATCCCCAATCGTACCAGTGCAATCTCTGGTCTCTCTGCAGTGCAACCCCAGTGGTGCCAGTGCACTCTCTGGACTCACCGGGGTGCATCCCCAATAGTGCCAGTGCACTCTCTGGACTCACTGCACTGCATCCCCAGTGGTGCCAGTGCACTCTCTGAGCTCACTGCACTGCATCCCCAGTGGTGCCAGTGCACTCTCTGGACTCACTGCACTGCATCCCCAGTGGTGCCAGTGCACTCTCTGGACTCATGGCACTACATCCCCAGTGGTGCCAGTGCACTCTCTGGACTCACTGCACTGCATCCCCAGTGGTGCCAGTGCACTCTCTGAGCTCACTGCACTGCATCCCCAGTGGTGCCAGTGCACTCTCTGGACTCACTGCACTGCATTCCCAGTGGTGCCAGTGTACTCTCTGGACTCACTGCACTGCATCCCCAATGGTGCCAGGGCACTCTTTGGACTCACTGCAGTGCATCCCGAGTGGTGCCACTGCACTCTCTGGACTCACTGCACTGCATCCCCAGTGGTGCCGGGGCAATCTCTGGACTCACTGCAGTGCATCCCCAGTGGTGCCAGTGCCCTCTGTGGACTCACTGCACTACATCCCCAGTAGGGCCAGTGCACTCTCTGCACTCACTGCACTGCATCCCCAGTGGTGCCAGTGAACTCTCTGGACTCACTGCACTGCATCCCTAGTGGTGCCAGTGCACTCTCTTGAGTCACTGCACTGCATCCCCAGTGGTGCCAGTGCACTCTCTGGACTCACTGCACTGCATCCCCAGTGGTGCCAGTGCACTCTCTGGACTCACTGCACTGCATCCCCAATCGTACCAGTGCAATCTCTGGTCTCACTGCAGTGCATCCCCAGTGGTGCCAGTGCACTCTCTGGACTCACTGCACTGCATCCCCAGTGGTGCAAGTGCACTCTCTGGACTCACGGCACTGCATCCCCGGTAGTGCCAGTGCACTCTCTGGACTCACTGCACGGCATCCCCAGTGGTGCCAGTGCGCTCTCTGGACTCACGGCAGTGCATCCCCAGTGGTGCCAGTGCACTCTCTGGACTCACTGCAGTGCATCCCCACTGGAGCCAGTGCACTCTCTGGACTCACTGCACTGCACCCCCAGTGGTGCCAGTGCACTCTCTGGAGTCACAGCACTGCATCCCCACTGGTGCCAGTGCACTCTCTGGACTCACTGCACTACATCCCCAGTGGTGACAGTGCACACTCTGGACTCACGGCACTGCATCCCCAGTGGTGCTAGTGCACTCTCTGGACCAACGGCACTGCCTCCCCAGTGGTGCCAGTGCACTCTCTGGACTCACTGCACTGCATCCCCAGTGGTGCCAGGGTACTCTCTGGACTCACTGCACTGCATCCCCAGTGGTGCCAAGGCACTCTCTGGACTCACTGCACTGCATTGCCATTGGTGCCAGTGCACTCTCTGGACTCATTGCAGTGCATCCCCAGTGGTGCCAGTGCACTCTCTGGACTCACGGCACTGCATCCCCAGTGGTGCCAGTGCACTCTCTGGACTCACTGCAGTGCATCCCCAGTGGTGCCAGTGCACTCTCTGGACTCACTGCACTGCATCCCCAGTGGTGCCAGTGCACTCTCTGGACTCACTGCACTGCATCCCCAGTGGTGCCAGGTCACTCTCTGGACTCACTGCACTGCATCCCCAGTGGTGCCAGGGCACTCTCTGGACTCACTGCACTGCATCCCCAGTGGTGCCAGTGACCTCTCTGGACTCAGTGCACTGCATTCCCAGTGGTGTCAGTGCACTCTCTGGACTCACCGGTGTGCATCCCCAATAGTGCCAGTGCCCTCTCTGGACTCACTGCAGTGCATCCCCAGTGGTGCCAGTGCACTCTCTGGACTCACTGCAGTGAATCCCCAGTGGTGCCAGTGCACTCTCTGGACTCACTGCAATGCAACCCCAGTGGTGCAAGTGCACTCTCTGGACTCACTGCACTGCATCCCCAGTGGTGCCCGTGCACTCTCTGGACTTACTGCACTGCATCCCCAGTGGTGCCAGTGCACTATCTGGACTCACTGCACTGCATCCCCAGTGGTGCCAGTGAACTCTCTGGACTCACTGCACTGCATCTCCAGCGGTGCCAGTGCACTCTCTGGACTCACTGCACTGCATCCCCAGTGGTGCCAGTGCACTCTCAGGACTCACTGCACTGCACCCCCAGTGGTGCCAGTGCACTCTCTGGACTCACTGCACTGCATCCCCAGTTGTGCCCGTGCACTCTCTGGACTCACTGCACTGCATCCCCAGGGGTGCCCGTGCACTCTCTGGACTCACTGCACTGCATCCCCAGTGGTGCCAGTGCACTCTCTGGACTCACTGCACTGCATCCCCAGTGGTGCCAGTGCGCTCTCTTGAGTCACTGCAGTGCATCCCCAGTGGTGCCAGTGCACTCTCTGGACTCACTCCATTGCATCCCCAGTAGTGCCAGTGCACTCTCTGGACTCACTGCAGTGTATCCCCAGTGGTGCCAGTGCACTCTCTGGACTCACTGCGTTGAATCCCCAGTGGTGCCAGTGCACTCTCTGGACTCACTGCAGTGCATCCCCAGTGGTGCCAGTGCACTCTCTGGACACACTGCGCTGCATCCCCAGTGGTGCCAGTGCACTCTCTGGACTCACTGCACTGCATCCCCAGAGGTGCCAGTGCACTCTCTGGACTCACTGCAGTGCATCCCCAGTGGTGCCAGTGCGCTCTCTTGAGTCACTGCAGTGCATCCCCAGTGGTGCCAGTGCAATCTCTGGTCTCACTGCAGTGCATCCCCAGTGGTGCCAGTGCACTCTCTGGACTCACTGCACTGCATCCCCAGTGGTGCAAGTGCACTCTCTGGACTCACGGCACTGCATCCCCAGTGGTGCCACTGCACTCTCTGGACTCACTGCACTGCATCCCCAATGGTGCCAGTGCACTCTTTGGACGCACTGCACTGCATCCCCAGTGGTGCCAGTGCACTCTCTGGACTCACTGCACTGCATCCCCAGTGGTGCCAGTGCCCTCTGTGGACTCACTGCACTACATCCCCAGTGGTGCCAGTGCACTCTTTGGACTCACTGCACTGCATCCCCAGTGGTGCCAGTGCACTCTCTGGACTCACTGCACTGCATCCCCAGTGGTGCCAGTGCACTCTCTGGACTCACTGCACTGCATCCCCAGTGGTGCCACTGCACTCTCTGGACTCACTGCACTGCATCCCCAGTGGTGCCAGTGCACACTCTGGACTCACGGCACTGCATCCCCAGTTGTGCCAGTGCACTCTCTGGACTCACTGCACTGCATCCCCAATGGTGCCAGGGTACTCTCTGGACTCACTGCAGTGCATCCCTAGTGGTGCCAAGGCACTCTCTGGACTCACTGCACTGCATTGCCATTGGTGCCAGTGCACTCTCTGGACTCACGGCACTGCATCCCCAGTGGTGCCAGTGCACTCTCTGGACTCACTGCACTGCATCCCCAGTGGTGCCCGTGCACTCTCTGGACTCACTGCGCTGCATCCCCAGTGGTGCCAGTGCACTCTCTGGACTCACTGCACTGCATCCCCAGTGGTGCCAGTGCACTCTCTGGACTCACTGCACGGCATCCCCAGTGGTGCCAGTGACCTCTCTGGACTCAGTGCACTGCATCCCCAGTGGTGCCAGTGCACTCTCTGGACTCACAGGGGTGCATCCCCAATAGTGCCAGTGACCTCTCTGGACTCACTGCAGTGCATCCCCAGTGGTGCTAGTGCACTCTCTGGACTCACCGCACTGCATCCCCAGTGGTGCCAGTGCACTCTCTGGACTCACTGCACTGCATCCCCAGTGGTGCCAGTGACCTCTCTGGACTCACTGCACTGCATCACTAGTGGTGCCAGTGCACTCTCTGGACTCATTGCAGTGCATCACCAGTGGTGCCAGTGTACTCTCTGAGCTAACTGCACTGCATCCCCAGTGGTGCCCGTGCACTCTCTGGACTCATTGCACTGCATCCCCAGTGGTGCCAGTGCACTCTCTGGACTCACTGCACTGCATCCCCAATGGTGCCAGTGCACTCTTTGGACTCATTGCACTGCATCCCCAGTGGTGACAGTGCACTCTTTGGACTCACTGCACTGCATCCCCAGTGGTGCCAGTGCCCTCTGTGGACTCACTGCACTACATCCCCAGTGGGGCCAGTGCACTCTCTTGAGTCACTGCACTGCATCCCCAGTGGTGCCAGTGCCCTCTCTGGACTCACTGCAGTGCATCCCCAGTGGTGCCAGTGCACTCTCTGGACTCACCGCACTGCATCCCCAGTGGTGCCAGTGCACTCTCTGGACTCACTGCACTGCATCCCCAGTGGTACCAGTGCACTCTCTGGACTCACTGCACTGCATCCCCAGTGTTGCCAGTGACCTCTCTGGACTCACTGCACTGCATCCCTAGTGGTGACAGTGCACTCTCTGGACTCACTGCACTGCATCCCCAGTGGTGCCAGTGCACTCTCTGAGCTCACTGCACTGCATCCCCAGTGGTGCCAGTGCACTCTCTGGACTCACTGCACTGCATCCCCAGTGGTGCCAGTGCACTCTCTGCACTCACTGCACTGCATCCCCAATGGTGCCAGTGCACTCTA
Organism: Anser anser; assembly: GCF_964211835.1. Lineage (NCBI taxonomy): Eukaryota > Metazoa > Chordata > Aves > Anseriformes > Anatidae > Anser > Anser anser. The sequence goes on from NC_139747.1 coordinate 7,667,079, forward strand.
TGGACTCACTGCACTGCATCCCCAGTGGTGCCAGTGCACTCTCTGGACTCACTGCACTGCATCCCCAGTGGTGCCAGTGCGCTCTCTGGACTCACTGCACTGCATCCCCAATCGTACCAGTGCAATCTCTGGTTTCACTGCAGTGCAACCCCAGTGGTGCCAGTGCACTCTCTGGACTCACCGGGGTGCATCCCCAATAGTGCCAGTGCGCACTCTGGACTCACTGCACTGCATCCCCAGTGGTGCCAGTGCTCTCTCTGAGCTCACTGCACTGCATCCCCAGTGGTGCCAGTGCACTCTCTGGACTCACTGCACTGCATCCCAACTGGTGCCAGTTCACTATCTGGACTCACTGCACTGCATCCCCATTGGTGCCAGTGACCTCTCTGGACTCACTGCACTGCATCCCCAGTGGTGCCAGTGCACTCTCTGGACTCACTGCACTGCATACCCAGTGCTGCCAGTGACCTCTCTGGACTCACTGCACTGCATCCCCAGTGGTGCCAGTGCACTCTCGGGACTCACTGCACTGCATCCCCAATGGTGCCAGTGCACTCTTTGGACTCACTGCACTGCATCCCCAGTGGTGCCAGTGCCCTCTCTGGACTCACTGCACTGCATCCCCAGTGGTGCCAGTGCACTCTCTGGACTCACTGCACTACATCCCCAGTGGTGCCAGTGCACTCTCTGGACTCACTGCAGTGCATCCCCAGTGGTGCCAGTGCACTCTCTTGAGTCACTGCACTGCATCCCCAGTGGTGCCAGTGCACTCTCTGGACTCACTGCAGTGCATCCCCAGTGGTGCCAGTGCACTCTCTGGACTCACTGCAGTGCATCCCAGGTGGTGCCAGTGCACTCTCTGGACTCACTGCACTGCATCCCCAGTGGTGCCAGTGCACTCTCTGGACTCACTGCAGTGCATACCCAATCGTACCAGTACAATCTCTGGTCTCACTGCAGTGCATCCCCAGTGGTGCCAGTGCACTCTCTGGACTCACTGCACTGCATCCCCTGTGGTGCCAGTGCACTCTCTGGAAGCACGGCACTGCATCCCCGGTGGTGCCAGTGCGCTCTCTGGACTCATTTCACTGCATCCCCGGTGGTGCCAGTGCGCTCTCTGGACTCACCGCACTGCATCCCCAGTGGTGCCAGTGCACTCTCTGGACTCACTGCAGTGCATCCCCAGTGGTGCCAGTGCACTCTCTGGACTCACTGCACTGCACCCCCAGTGGTGCCAGTGCACTCTCTGGACTCACAGCACTGCATCCCCACTGGTGCCAGTGCACTCTCTGGACTCACTGCACTGCATCCCCAGTGGTGCCAGTGCACACTCTGGACTCACGGCACTGCATCCCCAGTGGTGCCAGTGCACTCTCTGGACTCACTGCACTGCATCCCCAGTGGTGCCAGGGTACTCTCTGGACTCACTGCACTGCATTGCCATTGGTGCCAAGGCACTCTCTGGACTCACTGCACTGCATTGCCATTGGTACCAGAGCACTCTCTGGACTCATTGCAGTGCATCCCCAGCGGTGCCAGTGCACTCTCTGGACTCACGGCACTGCATCCCCAGTGCTGCCAGTGCACTCTCTGGACTCACTGCACTGCATCCGCAGTGGTGCCAGTGCACTCTCTGGACTCACTGCACTGCATCCCCAGTGGTGCCAGGGCACTCTCTGGACTCACTGCACTGCATCCCCACTGGTGCCAGTGCACTCTCTGGACTCACTGCACTGCATCCCCAGTGGTGCCAGTGCACTCTCTGGACTCATTGCAGTGCATGACCAGTGGTGCCAGTGCACTCTCTGGACTCACGGCACTGCATCCCCAGTGGTGCCAGTGCACTCTCTGGACTCACTGCAGTGCATCCCCAGTGGTGCCGGGGCACTCTCTGGACTCACTGCACTGCATCCCCAGTGGTGCCAGTGCACTCTCTGGACTCACTGCAGTGCATCTCCAGTGGTGCCAGTGCACTCTCTTGAGTCACTGCACTGCATCCCCAGTGGTGCCAGTGCACTGTCTGGACTCACTGCAGTGCATCCCCAGTGGTGCCAGTGCACTCTTTGGACTCACTGCACTGCATCCCCAGTGGTGCCAGTGCCCTCTCTGGACTCACTGCACTGCATCCCCAGTGGTGCCAGTGCACTCTCTGGACTCACTGTACTACATCCCCAGTGGTGCCAGTGCACTCTCTGGACTCACTGCAGTGCATCCCCAGTGGTGCCAGTGCACTCTCTTGAGTCACTGCACTGCATCCCCAGTGGTGCCAGTGCACTCTCTGGACTCACTGCAGTGCATCCCCAGTGGTGCCAGTGCACTCTCTGGACTCACTGCAGTGCATCCCAGGTGGTGCCAGTGCACTGTCTGGACTCACTGCACTGCATCCCCAGTGGTGCCAGTGCACTCTCTGGACTCACTGCAGTGCATACCCAATCGTACCAGTACAATCTCTGGTCTCACTGCAGTGCATCCCCAGTGGTGCCAGTGCACTCTCTGGACTCACTGCACTGCATCCCCTGTGGTGTCAGTGCACTCTCTGGAAGCACGGCACTGCATCCCCGGTGGTGCCAGTGCGCTCTCTGGACTCATTTCACTGCATCCCCGGTGGTGCCAGTGCGCTCTCTGGACTCACCGCACTGCATCCCCAGTGGTGCCAGTGCACTCTCTGGACTCACTGCAGTGACCCCAGTGGTGCCAGTGCACTCTCTGGACTCACTGCACTGCACCCCCAGTGGTGCCAGTGCACTCTCTGGACTCACAGCACTGCATCCCCACTGGTGCCAGTGCACTCTCTGGACTCACTGCACTGCATCCCCAGTGGTGCCAGTGCCCTCTGTGGACTCACTGCACTACATCCCCAGTGGGGCCAGTGCACTCTCCTGAGTAACTGCACTGCATCCCCAGTGGTGCCAGTGCACTCTCTGGACTCACTGCACTGCATCCCCAGTGGTGCCAGTGCACTCTCTGGACTCACAGCACTGCATCCCCAATCGTACCAGTGCAATCTCTGGTCTCTCTGCAGTGCAACCCCAGTGGTGCCAGTGCACTCTCTGGACTCACCGGGGTGCATCCCCAATAGTGCCAGTGCACTCTCTGGACTCACTGCACTGCATCCCCAGTGGTGCCAGTGCACTCTCTGAGCTCACTGCACTGCATCCCCAGTGGTGCCAGTGCACTCTCTGGACTCACTGCACTGCATCCCCAGTGGTGCCAGTGCACTCTCTGGACTCATGGCACTGCATCCCCAGTGGTGCCAGTGCACTCTCTGGACTCACTGCACTGCATCCCCAGTGGTGCCAGTGCACTCTCTGAGCTCACTGCACTGCATCCCCAGTGGTGCCAGTGCACTCTCTGGACTCACTGCACTGCATTCCCAGTGGTGCCAGTGTACTCTCTGGACTCACTGCACTGCATCCCCAATGGTGCCAGGGCACTCTTTGGACTCACTGCAGTGCATCCCGAGTGGTGCCACTGCACTCTCTGGACTCACTGCACTGCATCCCCAGTGGTGCCGGGGCAATCTCTGGACTCACTGCAGTGCATCCCCAGTGGTGCCAGTGCCCTCTGTGGACTCACTGCACTACATCCCCAGTAGGGCCAGTGCACTCTCTGCACTCACTGCACTGCATCCCCAGTGGTGCCAGTGAACTCTCTGGACTCACTGCACTGCATCCCTAGTGGTGCCAGTGCACTCTCTTGAGTCACTGCACTGCATCCCCAGTGGTGCCAGTGCACTCTCTGGACTCACTGCACTGCATCCCCAGTGGTGCCAGTGCACTCTCTGGACTCACTGCACTGCATCCCCAATCGTACCAGTGCAATCTCTGGTCTCACTGCAGTGCATCCCCAGTGGTGCCAGTGCACTCTCTGGACTCACTGCACTGCATCCCCAGTGGTGCAAGTGCACTCTCTGGACTCACGGCACTGCATCCCCGGTGGTGCCAGTGCACTCTCTGGACTCACTGCACGGCATCCCCAGTGGTGCCAGTGCGCTCTCTGGACTCACGGCAGTGCATCCCCAGTGGTGCCAGTGCACTCTCTGGACTCACTGCAGTGCATCCCCACTGGAGCCAGTGCACTCTCTGGACTCACTGCACTGCACCCCCAGTGGTGCCAGTGCACTCTCTGGACTCACTGCACTACATCCCCAGTGGTGACAGTGCACACTCTGGACTCACGGCACTGCATCCCCAGTGGTGCTAGTGCACTCTCTGGACCAACGGCACTGCCTCCCCAGTGGTGCCAGTGCACTCTCTGGACTCACTGCACTGCATCCCCAGTGGTGCCAGGGTACTCTCTGGACTCACTGCACTGCATCCCCAGTGGTGCCAAGGCACTCTCTGGACTCACTGCACTGCATTGCCATTGGTGCCAGTGCACTCTCTGGACTCATTGCAGTGCATCCCCAGTGGTGCCAGTGCACTCTCTGGACTCACGGCACTGCATCCCCAGTGGTGCCAGTGCACTCTCTGGACTCACTGCAGTGCATCCCCAGTGGTGCCAGTGCACTCTCTGGACTCACTGCACTGCATCCCCAGTGGTGCCAGTGCACTCTCTGGACTCACTGCACTGCATCCCCAGTGGTGCCAGGTCACTCTCTGGACTCACTGCACTGCATCCCCAGTGGTGCCAGGGCACTCTCTGGACTCACTGCACTGCATCCCCAGTGGTGCCAGTGACCTCTCTGGACTCAGTGCACTGCATTCCCAGTGGTGTCAGTGCACTCTCTGGACTCACCGGTGTGCATCCCCAATAGTGCCAGTGCCCTCTCTGGACTCACTGCAGTGCATCCCCAGTGGTGCCAGTGCACTCTCTGGACTCACTGCAGTGAATCCCCAGTGGTGCCAGTGCACTCTCTGGACTCACTGCAATGCATCCCCAGTGGTGCCCGTGCACTCTCTGGACTTACTGCACTGCATCCCCAGTGGTGCCAGTGCACTATCTGGACTCACTGCACTGCATCCCCAGTGGTGCCAGTGAACTCTCTGGACTCACTGCACTGCATCTCCAGCGGTGCCAGTGCACTCTCTGGACTCACTGCACTGCATCCCCAGTGGTGCCAGTGCACTCTCTGGACTCACTGCACTGCACCCCCAGTGGTGCCAGTGCACTCTCTGGACTCACTGCACTGCATCCCCAGTTGTGCCCGTGCACTCTCTGGACTCACTGCACTGCATCCCCAGGGGTGCCCGTGCACTCTCTGGACTCACTGCACTGCATCCCCAGTGGTGCCAGTGCACTCTCTGGACTCACTGCACTGCATCCCCAGTGGTGCCAGTGCACTCTCTGGACTCACTGCAGTGCATCCCCAGTGGTGCCAGTGCACTCTCTGGACTCACTCCATTGCATCCCCAGTAGTGCCAGTGCACTCTCTGGACTCACTGCAGTGTATCCCCAGTGGTGCCAGTGCACTCTCTGGACTCACTGCGTTGAATCCCCAGTGGTGCCAGTGCACTCTCTGGACTCACTGCAGTGCATCCCCAGTGGTGCCAGTGCACTCTCTGGACACACTGCGCTGCATCCCCAGTGGTGCCAGTGCACTCTCTGGACTCACTGCACTGCATCCCCAGAGGTGCCAGTGCACTCTCTGGACTCACTGCAGTGCATCCCCAGTGGTGCCAGTGCGCTCTCTTGAGTCACTGCAGTGCATCCCCAGTGGTGCCAGTGCAATCTCTGGTCTCACTGCAGTGCATCCCCAGTGGTGCCAGTGCACTCTCTGGACTCACTGCACTGCATCCCCAGTGGTGCAAGTGCACTCTCTGGACTCACGGCACTGCATCCCCAGTGGTGCCACTGCACTCTCTGGACTCACTGCACTGCATCCCCAATGGTGCCAGTGCACTCTTTGGACGCACTGCACTGCATCCCCAGTGGTGCCAGTGCACTCTCTGGACTCACTGCACTGCATCCCCAGTGGTGCCAGTGCCCTCTGTGGACTCACTGCACTACATCCCCAGTGGTGCCAGTGCACTCTTTGGACTCACTGCACTGCATCCCCAGTGGTGCCAGTGCACTCTCTGGACTCACTGCACTGCATCCCCAGTGGTGCCAGTGCACTCTCTGGACTCACTGCACTGCATCCCCAGTGGTGCCACTGCACTCTCTGGACTCACTGCACTGCATCCCCAGTGGTGCCAGTGCACACTCTGGACTCACGGCACTGCATCCCCAGTTGTGCCAGTGCACTCTCTGGACTCACTGCACTGCATCCCCAATGGTGCCAGGGTACTCTCTGGACTCACTGCAGTGCATCCCTAGTGGTGCCAAGGCACTCTCTGGACTCACTGCACTGCATTGCCATTGGTGCCAGTGCACTCTCTGGACTCACGGCACTGCATCCCCAGTGGTGCCAGTGCACTCTCTGGACTCACTGCACTGCATCCCCAGTGGTGCCCGTGCACTCTCTGGACTCACTGCGCTGCATCCCCAGTGGTGCCAGTGCACTCTCTGGACTCACTGCACTGCATCCGCAGTGGTGCCAGTGCACTCTCTGGACTCACTGCACGGCATCCCCAGTGGTGCCAGTGACCTCTCTGGACTCAGTGCACTGCATCCCCAGTGGTGCCAGTGCACTCTCTGGACTCACAGGGGTGCATCCCCAATAGTGCCAGTGACCTCTCTGGACTCACTGCAGTGCATCCCCAGTGGTGCTAGTGCACTCTCTGGACTCACCGCACTGCATCCCCAGTGGTGCCAGTGCACTCTCTGGACTCACTGCACTGCATCCCCAGTGGTGCCAGTGACCTCTCTGGACTCACTGCACTGCATCACTAGTGGTGCCAGTGCACTCTCTGGACTCATTGCAGTGCATCACCAGTGGTGCCAGTGTACTCTCTGAGCTAACTGCACTGCATCCCCAGTGGTGCCCGTGCACTCTCTGGACTCATTGCACTGCATCCCCAGTGGTGCCAGTGCACTCTCTGGACTCACTGCACTGCATCCCCAATGGTGCCAGTGCACTCTTTGGACTCATTGCACTGCATCCCCAGTGGTGACAGTGCACTCTTTGGACTCACTGCACTGCATCCCCAGTGGTGCCAGTGCCCTCTGTGGACTCACTGCACTACATCCCCAGTGGGGCCAGTGCACTCTCTTGAGTCACTGCACTGCATCCCCAGTGGTGCCAGTGCCCTCTCTGGACTCACTGCAGTGCATCCCCAGTGGTGCCAGTGCACTCTCTGGACTCACCGCACTGCATCCCCAGTGGTGCCAGTGCACTCTCTGGACTCACTGCACTGCATCCCCAGTGGTACCAGTGCACTCTCTGGACTCACTGCACTGCATCCCCAGTGTTGCCAGTGACCTCTCTGGACTCACTGCACTGCATCCCTAGTGGTGACAGTGCACTCTCTGGACTCACTGCACTGCATCCCCAGTGGTGCCAGTGCACTCTCTGAGCTCACTGCACTGCATCCCCAGTGGTGCCAGTGCACTCTCTGGACTCACTGCACTGCATCCCCAGTGGTGCCAGTGCACTCTCTGGACTCACTGCACTGCATCCCCAATGGTGCCAGTGCACTCTATGGACTCACTGCACTGCATCCCCAGTGGTGCCAGTGCACTCTCTGGACTCACTGCACTGCATCCCCAGTGGTGCCAGTGCACTCTCTGGACTCACTGCACTGCATCCCCAATCGTACCAGTGCAATCTCTGGTTTCACTGAAGTGCAACCCCAGTGGTGCCAGTGCACTCTCTGGACTCACCGGGGTGCATCCCCAATAGTGCCAGTGCCCTCTCTGGACTCACTGCACTGCATCCCCAGTGGTGCCAGTGCTCTCTCTGAGCTCACTGCACTGCATCCCCAGTGGTGCCAGTGCACTCTCTGGACTCACTGCACTGCATCCCAACTGGTGCCAGTTCACTATCTGGACTCACTGCACTGCATCCCCATTGGTGCCAGTGACCTCTCTGGACTCACTGCACTGCATCCCCAGTGGTGCCAGTGCACTCTCTGGACTCACTGCACTGCATACCCAGTGCTGCCAGTGACCTCTCTGGACTCACTGCACTGCATCCCCAGTGGTGCCAGTGCACTCTCGGGACTCACTGCACTGCATCCCCAATGGTGCCAGTGCACTCTTTGGACTCACTGCACTGCATCCCCAGTGGTGCCAGTGCCCTCTCTGGACTCACTGCACTGCATCCCCAGTGGTGCCAGTGCACTCTCTGGACTCACTGCACTACATCCCCAGTGGTGCCAGTGCACTCTCTGGACTCACTGCAGTGCATCCCCAGTGGTGCCAGTGCACTCTCTTGAGTCACTGCACTGCATCCCCAGTGGTGCCAGTGCACTCTCTGGACTCACTGCAGTGCATCCCCAGTGGTGCCAGTGCACTCTCTGGACTCACTGCAGTGCATCCCAGGTGGTGCCAGTGCACTGTCTGGACTCACTGCACTGCATCCCCAGTGGTGCCAGTGCACTCTCTGGACTCACTGCAGTGCATACCCAATCGTACCAGTACAATCTCTGGTCTCACTGCAGTGCATCCCCAGTGGTGCCAGTGCACTCTCTGGACTCACTGCACTGCATCCCCTGTGGTGCCAGTGCACTCTCTGGAAGCACGGCACTGCATCCCCGGTGGTGCCAGTGCGCTCTCTGGACTCATTTCACTGCATCCCCGGTGGTGCCAGTGCGCTCTCTGGACTCACCGCACTGCATCCCCAGTGGTGCCAGTGCACTCTCTGGACTCACTGCAGTGCATCCCCAGTGGTGCCAGTGCACTCTCTGGACTCACTGCACTGCACCCCCAGTGGTGCCAGTGCACTCTCTGGACTCACAGCACTGCATCCCCACTGGTGCCAGTGCACTCTCTGGACTCACTGCACTGCATCCCCAGTGGTGCCAGTGCACACTCTGGACTCACGGCACTGCATCCCCAGTGGTGCCAGTGCACTCTCTGGACTCACTGCACTGCATCCCCAGTGGTGCCAGGGTACTCTCTGGACTCACTGCACTGCATTGCCATTGGTGCCAAGGCACTCTCTGGACTCACTGCACTGCATTGCCATTGGTACCAGAGCACTCTCTGGACTCATTGCAGTGCATCCCCAGCGGTGCCAGTGCACTCTCTGGACTCACGGCACTGCATCCCCAGTGCTGCCAGTGCACTCTCTGGACTCACTGCACTGCATCCGCAGTGGTGCCAGTGCACTCTCTGGACTCACTGCACTGCATCCCCAGTGGTGCCAGGGCACTCTCTGGACTCACTGCACTGCATCCCCACTGGTGCCAGTGCACTCTCTGGACTCACTGCACTGCATCCCCAGTGGTGCCAGTGCACTCTCTGGACTCATTGCAGTGCATGACCAGTGGTGCCAGTGCACTCTCTGGACTCACGGCACTGCATCCCCAGTGGTGCCAGTGCACTCTCTGGACTCACTGCAGTGCATCCCCAGTGGTGCCGGGGCACTCTCTGGACTCACTGCACTGCATCCCCAGTGGTGCCAGTGCACTCTCTGGACTCACTGCAGTGCATCTCCAGTGGTGCCAGTGCACTCTCTTGAGTCACTGCACTGCATCCCCAGTGGTGCCAGTGCACTGTCTGGACTCACTGCAGTGCATCCCCAGTGGTGCCAGTGCACTCTTTGGACTCACTGCACTGCATCCCCAGTGGTGCCAGTGCCCTCTCTGGACTCACTGCACTGCATCCCCAGTGGTGCCAGTGCACTCTCTGGACTCACTGCACTACATCCCCAGTGGTGCCAGTGCACTCTCTGGACTCACTGCAGTGCATCCCCAGTGGTGCCAGTGCACTCTCTTGAGTCACTGCACTGCATCCCCAGTGGTGCCAGTGCACTCTCTGGACTCACTGCAGTGCATCCCCAGTGGTGCCAGTGCACTCTCTGGACTCACTGCAGTGCATCCCAGGTGGTGCCAGTGCACTGTCTGGACTCACTGCACTGCATCCCCAGTGGTGCCAGTGCACTCTCTGGACTCACTGCAGTGCATACCCAATCGTACCAGTACAATCTCTGGTCTCACTGCAGTGCATCCCCAGTGGTGCCAGTGCACTCTCTGGACTCACTGCACTGCATCCCCTGTGGTGCCAGTGCACTCTCTGGAAGCACGGCACTGCATCCCCGGTGGTGCCAGTGCGCTCTCTGGACTCATTTCACTGCATCCCCGGTGGTGCCAGTGCGCTCTCTGGACTCACCGCACTGCATCCCCAGTGGTGCCAGTGCACTCTCTGGACTCACTGCAGTGCATCCCCAGTGGTGCCAGTGCACTCTCTGGACTCACTGCACTGCACCCCCAGTGGTGCCAGTGCACTCTCTGGACTCACAGCACTGCATCCCCACTGGTGCCAGTGCACTCTCTGGACTCACTGCACTGCATCCCCAGTGGTGCCAGTGCACACTCTGGACTCACGGCACTGCATCCCCAGTGGTGCCAGTGCACTCTCTGGACTCACTGCACTGCATCCCCAGTGGTGCCAGGGTACTCTCTGGACTCAAGGCACTGCATTTCCATTGGTGCCAAGGCACTCTCTGGACTCACTGCACTGCATTGCCATTGGTACCAGAGCACTCTCTGGACTCATTGCAGTGCATCCCCAGCGGTGCCAGTGCACTCTCTGGACTCACGGCACTGCATCCCCAGTGCTGCCAGTGCACTCTCTGGACTCACTGCACTGCATCCGCAGTGGTGCCAGTGCACTCTCTGGACTCACTGCACTGCATCCCCAGTGGTGCCAGGGCACTCTCTGGACTCACTGCACTGCATCCCCACTGGTGCCAGTGCACTCTCTGGACTCACTGCACTGCATCCCCAGTGGTGCCAGTGCACTCTCTGGACTCATTGCAGTGCATGACCAGTGGTGCCAGTGCACTCTCTGGACTCACGGCACTGCATCCCCAGTGGTGCCAGTGCACTCTCTGGACTCACTGCAGTGCATCCCCAGTGGTGCCGGGGCACTCTCTGGACTCACTGCACTGCATCCCCAGTGGTGCCAGTGCACTCTCTGGACTCACTGCAGTGCATCTCCAGTGGTGCCAGTGCACTCTCTTGAGTCACTGCACTGCATCCCCAGTGGTGCCAGTGCACTGTCTGGACTCACTGCAGTGCATCCCCAGTGGTGCCAGTGCACTCTCTGGACTCACTGCACTGCATCCCCAGTGGTGCCAGTGCACTCTCTGGAAGCACGGCACTGCATCCCCGCTGGTGCCAGTGCGCTCTCTGGACTCATTTCACTGCATCCCCGGTGGTGCCAGTGCGCTCTCTGGACTCACCGCACTGCATCCCCAGTGGTGCCAGTGCACTCTCTGGACTCACTGCACTGCATCCCCAGTGGTGCCAATGCACTCTCTGGACTCACTGCACTGCACCCCCAGTGGTGCCAGTGCACTCTCTGGACTCACAGCACTGCATCCCCACTGGTGCCAGTGCACTCTCTGGACTCACTGCACTGCATCCCCAGTGGTGCCAGTGCACACTCTGGACTCACGGCACTGCATCCCCAGTGGTGCCAGTGACCTCTCTGGACTCACTGCACTGCATCCCCAGTGGTGCCAGGGTACTCTCTGGACTCACTGCACTGCATTGCCATTAGTGCCAAGGCACTCTCTGGACTCACGGCACTGCATTGCCATTGGTGCCAGTGCACTCTCTGGACTCATTGCAGTGCATCCCCAGTGGTGCCAGTGCACTCTCTGGACTCACGGCACTGCATCCCCAGTGGTGCCAGTGCACTCTCTGGACTCACTGCACTGCATCCGCAGTGGTGCCAGTGCACTCTCTGGACTCACTGCACTGCATCCCCACTGGTGCCAGTGCACTATCTGGACTCACTGCACTGCATCCCCATTGGTGCCAGTGCACTCTCTGGACTCACTGCACTGCATCCCCAGTGGTGCCAGTGCACTCTCTGGACTCACTGCACTGCATACCCAGTGGTGCCAGTGACCTCTCTGGACTCACTGCACTGCATCCCCAGTGGTGCCAGTGCACTCTCGGGACTCACTGCACTGCATCCCCAATGGTGCCAGTGCACTCTTTGGACTCACTGCACTGCATCCCCAGTGGTGCCAGTGCACTCTCTGGACTCACTGCACTGCATCCCCAGTGGTGCCAGTGACCTCTCTGGACTCACTGCACTGCATCACTAGTGGTGCCAGTGCACTCTCTGGACTCATTGCAGTGCATCACCAGTGGTGCCAGTGTACTCTCTGAGCTCACTGCACTGCATTGCCAGTGGTGCCCGTGCACTCTCTGGACTCACTGCACTGCATCCCCAGTGGTGCCAGTGCACTCTCTGGACTCAGTGCACTGCATTCCCAGTGGTGCCCGTGCACTCTCTGGACTCACTGCAATGCATCCCCAGTGGTGCAAGTGCACTCTCTGGACTCACTGCACTGCATCCCCAGTGGTGCCCGTGCACTCTCTGGACTTACTGCACTGCATCCCCAGTGGTGCCAGTGCACTATCTGGACTCACTGCACTGCATCCTAGGTGGTGCCAGTGCACTCTCTGGACTCACTGCACTGCATCTCCAGCGGTGCCAGTGCACTCTCTGGACTCACTGCAGTGCATCCCCAGTGGTGCCAGTGCACTCTCTGGACTCACTGCACTGCACCCCCAGTGGTGCCAGTGCACTCTCTGGACTCACTGCACTGCATCCCCAGTGGTGCCCGTGCACTCTCTGGACTCACTGCACTGCATCCCCAGGGGTGCCCGTGCACTCTCTGGACTCACTGCACTGCATCCCCAGTGGTGCCAGTGCACTCTCTGGACTCACTGCACTGCATCCCCAGTGGTGCCAGTGCGCTCTCTTGAGTCACTGCAGTGCATCCCCAGTGGTGCCAGTGCACTCTCTGGACTCACTCCATTGCATCCCCAGTAGTGCCAGTGCACTCTCTGGACTCACTGCAGTGTATCCCCAGTGGTGCCAGTGCACTCTCTGGACTCACTGCGTTGAATCCCCAGTGGTGCCAGTGCACTCTCTGGACTCACTGCAGTGCATCCCCAGTGGTGCCAGTGCACTCTCTGGACTCACTGCGCTGCATCCCCAGTGGTGCCAGTGCACTCTCTGGACTCACTGCACTGCATCCCCAGAGGTGCCAGTGCACTCTCTGGACTCACTGCACTGCATCCCCAGTGGTGCCAGTGCGCTCTCTTGAGTCACTGCAGTGCATCCCCAGTGGTGCCAGTGCACTCCCTGGACTCACTGCATTGCATCCCAGGTGGTGCCAGTGCACTCTCTGGACTCCCTGCAGTGCATCCCCAATCGTTCCAGTGCACTCTCTGGATTCACTGCACTGCATCCCCAGTGGTGCCACTGCAATCTCTGGTGTCACTGCAGTGCATCCCCAGTGGTGCCAGTGCACACTCTGGACTCATTGCACCACATCCCCAGTGGTGCCAGTGCACTCTCTGGACTCACTGCAGTGCATCCCCAGTGGTACCAGTGCACTCTCTGGACTCACTGCAGTGCATCCCCAGTGGTGCCAGTGCACTCTCTGGACTCACTGCACTGCATCCCCAGTGGTGCCAGTGCACTCTCTGGACTCACTGCACTGCATCCCAGTGGTGACAGTGCACTCTCTTGAGTCACTGCACTGCATCCCCAGTGGTGCCAGTGCACTGTCTGGACTCACTGCAGTGCATCCCCAGTGGTGCCAGTGCACTCTCTGGACTCACTGCACTGCATCCCCAGTGGTGCCAGTGCACTCTCTGGAAGCACGGCACTGCATCCCCGCTGGTGCCAGTGCGCTCTCTGGACTCATTTCACTGCATCCTCGGTGGTGCCAGTGCGCTCTCTGGACTCACCGCACTGCATCCCCAGTGGTGCCAGTGCACTCTCTGGACTCACTGCAGTGCATCCCCAGTGGTGCCAGTGCACTCTCTGGACTCACTGCACTGCACTCCCAGTGGTGCCAGTGCACTCTCTGGACTCACAGCACTGCATCCCCACTGGTGCCAGTGCACTCTCTGGACTCACTGCAGTGCATCCCCAGTGGTGCCAGTGCACTCTCTGGACTCACTGCACTGCACCCCCAGTGGTGCCAGTGCACTCTCTGGACTCACAGCACTGCATCCCCACTGGTGCCAGTGCACTCTCTGGACTCACTGCACTGCATCCCCAGTGGTGCCAGTGCACACTCTGGACTCACGGCACTGCATCCCCAGTGGTGCCAGTGCACTCTCTGGACTCACTGCACTGCATCCCCAGTGGTGCCAGGGTACTCTCTGGACTCACTGCACTGCATTGCCATTGGTGCCAAGGCACTCTCTGGACTCACTGCACTGCATTGCAATTGGTACCAGAGCACTCTCTGGACTCATTGCAGTGCATCCCCAGTGGTGCCAGTGCACTCTCTGGACTCACGGCACTGCATCCCCAGTGGTGCCAGTGCACTCTCTGGACTCACTGCACTGCATCCCCAGTGGTGCCAGTGCACTCTCTGGACTCATTGCACTGCATCCCCAGTGGTGCCAGTGCACTCTCTGGACTCACGGCACTGCATCCCCAGTGGTGCCAGTGCACTCTCTGGACTCACTGCACTGCATCCCCAGTGGTGCCAGTGCCCTCTGTGGACTCACTGCACTACATCCCCAGTGGGGCCAGTGCACTCTCTTGAGTCACTGCACTGCATCACCAGTGGTTCCAGTGCCCTCTCTGGACTCACTGCAGTGCATCCCCAGTGGTGCCAGTGCACTCTCTGGACTCACCGCACTGCATCCCCAGTGGTGCCAGTGCACTCTCTGGACTCACTGCACTGCATCCCCAGTGGTTCCAGTGCACTCTCTGGACTCACTGCACTGCATCCCCAGTGTTGCCAGTGACCTCTCTGGACTCACTGCACTGCATCCCCAGTGGTGCCAGTGACCTCTCTGGACTCACTGCACTGCATCCCCAGTGGTGCCAGTGCACTCTCTGAGCTCACTGCACTGCATCCCCACTGGTGCCAGTGCACTCTCTGGACTCACTGCACTGCATCCCCAGTGGTGCCAGTGCACTCTCTGGACTCACTGCACTGCATCCCCAATGGTGCCAGTGCACTCTTTGGACTCACTGCACTGCATACCCAGTGGTGCCAGTGCACTCTCTGGACTCACTGCACTGCATCCCCAGTGGTGCCAGTGCCCTCTGTGGACTCACTGCACTACATCCCCAGTGGGGCCAGTGCACTCTCTTGAGTCACTGCACTGCATCCCCAGTGGTGCCAGTGCACTCTCTGGACTCACGGCACTGCATCCCCAGTGGTGCCAGTGCACTCTCTGGACTCACTGCACTGCATCCCCAATCGTACCAGTGCAATCTCTGGTTTCACTGCAGTGCAACCCCAGTGGTGCCAGTGCACTCTCTGAGGCACTGCACTGCATCCCCAGTGGTGCCAGTGCACTCTCTGGACTCACTGCAGTGCATCCCCAGTGGTGCCAGTGCACTCTCTGGACTCACTGCAGTGAATAGCCAATCGTACCAGTGCAATCTCTGGTCTCACTGCAGTGCATCCCCAGTGGTGCCAGTGCACTCTCTGGACTCACTGCACTGCATCCCCAGTGGTGCCAGTGCACTCTCTGGAAGCACGGCACTGCATCCCCGGTGGTGCCAGTGCGCTCTCTGGACTCATTTCACGGCATCCCCGGTGGTGCCAGTGCGCTCTCTGGACTCACCGCACTGCATCCCCAGTGGTGCCAGTGCACTCTCTGGACTCACTGCAGTGCATCCCCAGTGGTGCCAGTGCACTCTCTGGACTCACTGCACTGCACCCCCAGTGGTGCCAGTGCACTCTCTGGACTCACAGCACTGCATCCCCACTGGTGCCAGTGCACTCTCTGGACTCACTGCACTGCATCCCCAGTGGTGCCAGTGCACACTCTGGACTCACGGCACTGCATCCCCAGTGGTGCCAGTGACCTCTCTGGACTCACTGCACTGCATCCCCAGTGGTGCCAGGGTACTCTCTGGACTCACTGCACTGCATTGCCATTAGTGCCAAGGCACTCTCTGGACTCACGGCACTGCATTGCCATTGGTGCCAGTGCACTCTCTGGACTCATTGCAGTGCATCCCCAGTGGTGCCAGTGCACTCTCTGGACTCACGGCACTGCATCCCCAGTGGTGCCAGTGCACTCTCTGGACTCACTGCACTGCATCCGCAGTGGTGCCAGTGCACTCTCTGGACTCACTGCACTGCATCCCCACTGGTGCCAGTGCACTATCTGGACTCACTGCACTGTATCCCCATTGGTGCCAGTGCACTCTCTGGACTCACTGCACTGCATCCCCAGTGGTGCCAGTGCACTCTCTGGACTCACTGCACTGCATACCCAGTGGTGCCAGTGACCTCTCTGGACTCACTGCACTGCATCCCCAGTGGTGCCAGTGCACTCTTTGGACTCACTGCACTGCATCCCCAGTGGTGCCAGTGCACTCTGTGGACTCACTGCACTGCATCCCCAGTGGTGCCAGTGCACTCTCTGGACTCACTGCACTGCATCACTAGTGGTGCCAGTGCACTCTCTGGACTCATTGCAGTGCATCACCAGTGGTGCCAGTGTACTCTCTGAGCTCACTGCACTGCATCCCCAGTGGTGCCCGTGCACTCTCTGGACTCACTGCACTGCATCCCCAGTGGTGCCAGTGACCTCTCTGGACTCAGTGCACTGCATTCCCAGTGGTGTCAGTGCACTCTCTGGACTCACCGGTGTGCATTCCCAATAGTGCCAGTGCCCTCTCTGGACTCACTGCAGTGCATCCCCAGTGGTGCCAGTGCACTCTCTGGACTCACTGCACTGCATCCCCAGTGGTGCCAGTGCACTCTCTGGACTCACTGCAATGCATCCCCAGTGGTGCAAGTGCACTCTCTGGACTCACTGCACTGCATCGCCAGTGGTGCCCGTGCACTCTCTGGACTTACTGCACTGCATCCCCAGTGGTGCCAGTGCACTATCTGGACTCACTGCACTGCATCCTAGGTGGTGCCAGTGCACTCTCTGGACTCACTGCACTGCATCTCCAGCGGTGCCAGTGCACTCTCTGGACTCACTGCAGTGCATCCCCAGTGGTGCCAGTGCACTCTCTGGACTCACTGCACTGCACCCCCAGTGGTGCCAGTGCACTCTCTGGACTCACTGCACTGCATCCCCAGTGGTGCCCGTGCACTCTCTGGACTCACTGCACTGCATCCCCAGGGGTGCCCGTGCGCTCTCTGGACTCACTGCACTGCATCCCCAGTGGTGCCAGTGCACTCTCTGGACTCACTGCACTGCATCCCCAGTGGTGCCAGTGCGCTCTCTTGAGTCACTGCAGTGCATCCCCAGTGGTGCCAGTGCACTCTCTGGACTCACTCCATTGCATCCCCAGTAGTGCCAGTGCACTCTCTGGACTCACTGCAGTGTATCCCCAGTGGTGCCAGTGCACTCTCTGGACTCACTGCGTTGAATCCCCAGTGGTGCCAGTGCACTCTCTGGACTCACTGCAGTGCATCCCCAGTGGTGCCAGTGCACTCTCTGGACTCACTGCGCTGCATCCCCAGTGGTGCCAGTGCACTCTCTGGACTCACTGCACTGCATCCCCAGAGGTGCCAGTGCACTCTCTGGACTCACTGCACTGCATCCCCAGTGGTGCCAGTGCGCTCTCTTGAGTCACTGCAGTGCATCCCCAGTGGTGCCAGTGCACTCCCTGGACTCACTGCATTGCATCCCAGGTGGTGCCAGTGCACTCTCTGGACTCCCTGCAGTGCATCCCCAATCGTTCCAGTGCACTCTCTGGATTCACTGCACTGCATCCCCAGTGGTGCCACCGCAATCTCTGGTGTCACTGCAGTGCATCCCCAGTGGTGCCAGTGCACACTCTGGACTCATTGCACCACATCCCCAGTGGTGCCAGTGCACTCTCTGGACTCACTGCAGTGCATCCCCAGTGGTACCAGTGCACTCTCTGGACTCACTGCAGTGCATCCCCAGTGGTGCCAGTGCACTCTCTGGACTCACTGCACTGCATCCCCAGTGGTGCCAGTGCACTCTCTGGACTCACTGCACTGCATCCCAGTGGTGACAGTGCACTCTCTGGACCTGCCGGGGTCCATCCCCAGTGGTGCCAGTGCACTCTCTGGACTCACCGGGGTGCATCCCCAGTGGTGCCAGTGACCTCTCTGGACTCACTGCACTGCACCCCCAGTGGTGCCAGTGCACTCTCTGGACTCACCGCACTGCATCCCCAGTGGTGCCAGTGCACTCTCTGGACTCACTGCAGTGCATCACCAGTGGTGCCAGTGCACTCTCTGGACTCACTGCACTGCATCCCCAGTAGTGCAAGTGCACTCTCTGAGCTCACTGCACTGCATCCCCAGTGGTGCCAGTGCACTCTGTGGACTCACTGCACTGCATCCCCAGTGGTGCCAGTGCACTCTCTGGACTCACTGCACTGCATCCCCAGTGGTGACAGTGCACTCTCTGGACTCACTGCACTGCATCCCCAGTGGTGCCAGTGCACTCTCTGAGCTCACTGCACTGCATCCCCAGTGGTGACAGTGCACTCTCTGGACTGACTGCACTGCATCCCCAGTGGTGCCAGTGCACTCTCTTGAGTCACTGCACTGCATCCCCAGTGGTGCCAGTGCACTCTCTGGACTCACTGCACTGCATCCCCAGTGGTGCCAGTGCACTCTCTGGACTCACTGCAGTGCATCCCCAATCGTACCAGTGCAATCTCTGGTCTCACTGCAGTGCATCCCCACTGGTGCCAGAGCACTCTCTGGACTCACTGCACTGCATCCCCAGTGGTGCCAGTGCACTCTCTGGACTCACGGCACTGCATCCCCGGTGGTGCCAGTGCACTCTCTGGACTTGCCGGTATGCATCCCCAGTGGTGCCAGTGCACTCTCTGGACTCACCGGGGTGCATCCCCAGTGGTGCCAGTGCACTCTCTGGACTCACTGCAGTGCATCCCCACTGGTGCCAGTGCACTCTCTGGACTCACTGCACTGCACTCCCAGTGGTGCCAGTACACTCTCTGGACTCACTGCACTGCATCCCCACTGGTGCCAGTGCACTCTCTGGACTCACTGCACTGCATCCCCAGTGGTGCCAGTGCACACTCTGGACTCACGGCACTGCATCCCCAGTTGTGCCAGTGCACTCTCTGGACTCACTGCACTGCATCCCCAATGGTGCCAGGGTACTCTCTGGACTCACTGCAGTGCATCCCTAGTGGTGCCAAGGCACTCTCTGGACTCACTGCACTGCATTGCCATTGGTGCCAGTGCACTCTCTGGACTCACGGCACTGCATCCCCAGTGGTGCCAGTGCACTCTCTGGACTCACTGCACTGCATCCCCAGTGGTGCCCGTGCACTCTCTGGACTCACCGCACTGCATCCCCAGTGGTGCCAGTGCACTCTCTGGACTCACTGCACTGCATCCCCAGTGGTGCCAGTGCACTCTCTGGACTCACTGCACTGCATCCCCAGTGGTGCCAGTGACCTCTCTGGACTCAGTGCACTGCATCCCCAGTGGTGCCAGTGCACTCTCTGGACTCACAGGGGTGCATCCCCAATAGTGCCAGTGACCTCTCTGGACTCACTGCAGTGCATCCCCAGTGGTGCTAGTGCACTCTCTGGACTCACCGCACTGCATCCCCAGTGGTGCCAGTGCACTCTCTGGACTCACTGCACTGCATCCCCAGTGGTGCCAGTGACCTCTCTGGACTCACTGCACTGCATCACTAGTGGTGCCAGTGCACTCTCTGGACTCACTGCAGTGCATCCCCAGTGGTGCCAGTGCACTCTCTGGACTCACTGCGCTGCATCCCCAGTGGTGCCAGTGCACTCTCTGGACTCACTGCACTGCATCCCCAGAGGTGCCAGTGCACTCTCTGGACTCACTGCACTGCATCCCCAGTGGTGCCAGTGCGCTCTCTTGAGTCACTGCAGTGCATCCCAGGTGGTGCCAGTGCACTCTCTGGACTCCCTGCAGTGAATCCCCAATCGTTCCAGTGCACTCTCTGGATTCACTGCACTGCATCCCCAGAGGTGCCAGTGCACTCCCTGGACTCACTGCATTGCATCCCAGGTGGTGCCATTGCACTCTCTGGACTCCCTGCAGTGCATCCCCAATCGTTCCAGTGCACTCTCTGGATTCACTGCACTGCATCCCCAGTGGTGCCACTGCAATCTCTGGTGTCACTGCAGTGCATCCCCAGTGGTGCCAGTGCACACTCTGGACTCATTGCACCACATCCCCAGTGGTGCCAGTGCACTCTCTGGACTCACTGCAGTGCATCCCCAGTGGTACCAGTGCACTCTCTGGACTCACTGCACTGCATCCCCAGTGGTGCCAGTGCACTCTCTGGACTCACTGCACTGCATCCCCAGTGGTGCCAGTGCACTCTCTGGACTCACTGCACTGCATCCCAGTGGTGACAGTGCACTCTCTGGACCTGCCGGGGTCAATCCCCAGTGGTGCCAGTGCACTCTCTGGACTCACCGGGGTGCATCCCCAGTGGTGCCAGTGACCTCTCTGGACTCACTGCACTGCACCCCCAGTGGTGCCAGTGCACTCTCTGGACTCACCGCACTGCATCCCCAGTGGTGCCAGTGCACTCTCTGGACTCACGGCAGTGCATCACCAGTGGTGCCAGTGCACTCTCTGGACTCACTGCACTGCATCCCCAGTGGTGCAAGTGCACTCTCTGAGCTCACTGCACTGCATCCCCAGTGGTGCCAGTGCACTCTGTGGACTCACTGCACTGCATCCCCAGTGGTGCCAGTGCACTCTCTGGACTCACTGCACTGCATCCCCAGTGGTGACAGTGCACTCTCTGGACTCACTGCACTGCATCCCCAGTGGTGCCAGTGCACTCTCTGAGCTCACTGCACTGCATCCCCAGTGGTGACAGTGCACTCTCTGGACTCACCGTGTTGCATCACCAGTGGTGCCAGTGCACTCTCTGGACTCACTTCACTGCATCCCCAGTGGTGCCAGTGCACTCTCTGGACTCACGGCACTGCATCCCCAGTGGTGCCAGTGCACTCTCTGGACTCACTGCACTGCATCCCCAGTGGTGCCAGTACCCTCTGTGGACTCACTGCACTACATCCCCAGTGGGGCCAGTGCACTCTCTGAACTCACTGCACTGCATCCCCAGTGGTGCCAGTGAACTCTCTGGACTGACTGCACTGCATCCCCAGTGGTGCCAGTGCACTCTCTTGAGTCACTGCACTGCATCCCCAGTGGTGCCAGTGCACTCTCTGAACTCACTGCACTGCATCCCCAGTGGTGCCAGTGCACTCTCTGGACTCACTGCAGTGCATCCCCAATCGTACCAGTGCAATCTCTGGTCTCACTGCAGTGCATCCCCAGTGGTGCCAGAGCACTCTCTGGACTCACTGCACTGCATCCCCAGTGGTGCCAGTGAAGTCTCTGGACTCACGGCACTGCATCCCCGGTGGTGCCAGTGCACTCTCTGGACTTGCCGGTATGCATCCCCAGTGGTGCCAGTGCACTCTCTGGACTCACCGGGGTGCATCCCCAGTGGTGCCAGTGCACTCTCTGGACTCACTGCAGTGCATCCCCACTGGTGCCAGTGCACTCTCTGGACTCACTGCACTGCACTCCCAGTGGTGCCAGTACACTCTCTGGACTCACTGCACTGCATCCCCACTGGTGCCAGTGCACTCTCTGGACTCACTGCACTGCATCCCCAGTGGTGCCAGTGCACACTCTGGACTCACGGCACTGCATCCCCAGTTGTGCCAGTGCACTCTCTGGACTCACTGCACTGCATCCCCAATGGTGCCAGGGTACTCTCTGGACTCACTGCAGTGCATCCCTAGTGGTGCCAAGGCACTCTCTGGACTCACTGCACTGCATTGCCATTGGTGCCAGTGCACTCTCTGGACTCACGGCACTGCATCCCCAGTGGTGCCAGTGCACTCTCTGGACTCACTGCACTGCATCCCCAGTGGTGCCCGTGCACTCTCTGGACTCACTGCGCTGCATCCCCAGTGGTGCCAGTGCACTCTCTGGACTCACTGCACTGCATCCCCAGTGGTGCCAGTGCACTCTCTGGACTCACTGCACGGCATCCCCAGTGGTGCCAGTGACCTCTCTGGACTCAGTGCACTGCATCCCCAGTGGTGCCAGTGCACTCTCTGGACTCACAGGGGTGCATCCCCAATAGTGCCAGTGACCTCTCTGGACTCACTGCAGTGCATCCCCAGTGGTGCTAGTGCACTCTCTGGACTCACCGCACTGCATCCCCAGTGGTGCCAGTGCACTCTCTGGACTCACTGCACTGCATCCCCATTGGTGCCAGTGACCTCTCTGGACTCACTGCACTGCATCACTAGTGGTGCCAGTGCACTCTCTGGACTCATTGCAGTGCATCACCAGTGGTGCCAGTGTACTCTCTGAGCTCACTGCACTGCATCCCCAGTGGTGCCCGTGCACTCTCTGGACTCACTGCACTGCATCCCCAGTGGTGCCAGTGCACTCTCTGGACTCACTGCACTGCATCCCCAATGGTGCCAGTGCACTCTTTGGACTCATTGCACTGCATCCCCAGTGGTGCCAGTGCACTCTTTGGACTCACTGCACTGCATCCCCAGTGGTGCCAGTGCCCTCTGTGGACTCACTGCACTACATCCCCAGTGGGGCCAGTGCACTCTCTTGAGTCACTGCACTGCATCCCCAGTGGTGCCAGTGCCCTCTCTGGACTCACTGCAGTGCATCCCCAGTGGTGCCAGTGCACTCTCTGGACTCACCGCACTGCATCCGCAGTGGTGCCAGTGCACTCTCTGGACTTACTGCACTGCATCCCCAGTGGTACCAGTGCACTCTCTGGACTCACTGCACTGCATCCCCAGTGTTGCCAGTGACCTCTCTGGACTCACTGCACTGCATCCCTAGTGGTGACAGTGCACTCTCTGGACTCACTGCACTGCATCCCCAGTGGTGCCAGTGCACTCTGTGGACTCACTGCACTGCATCCCCAGTGGTGCCAGTGCACTCTCTGGACTCAATGCACTGCATCCCCAGTGGTGCCAGTGCACTCTCTGGACTCACTGCACTGCATCCCCAATGGTGCCAGTGCACTCTTTGGACTCACTGCACTGCATCCCCAGTGGTGCCAGTGCACTCTCTGGACTCACTGCACTGCATCCCCAGTGGTGCCAGTGCCCTCTGTGGACTCACTGCACTACATCCCCAGTCGGGCCAGTGCACTCACTTGAGTCACTGCACTGCATCCCCAGTGGTGCCAGTGCACTCTCTGGACTCACTGCAGTGCATCCCCAGTGGTGCCAGTGCACTCTCTGGACTCATTGCAGTGCATCCCCACTGGTGCCAGTGCACTCTCTGGACTCACTGCACTGCACTCCCAGTGGTGCCAGTACACTCTCTGGACTCACTGCACTGCATCCCCATTGGTGCCAGTGCACTCTCTGGACTCACTGCACTGCATCCCCAGTGGTGCCAGTGCACACTCTGGACTCACGGCACTGCATCCCCAGTTGTGCCAGTGCACTCTCTGGACTCACTGCACTGCATCCCCAATGGTGCCAGGGTACTCTCTGGACTCACTGCAGTGCATCCCTAGTGGTGCCAAGGCACTCTCTGGACTCACTGCACTGCATTGCCATTGGTGCCAGTGCACTCTCTGGACTCACGGCACTGCATCCCCAGTGGTGCCAGTGCACTCTCTGGACTCACTGCACTGCATCCCCAGTGGTGCCAGTGCACTCTCTGGACTCACTGCACGGCATCCCCAGTGGTGCCAGTGACCTCTCTGGACTCAGTGCACTGCATCCCCAGTGGTGCCAGTGCACTCTCTGGACTCACAGGGGTGCATCCCCAATAGTGCCAGTGACCTCTCTGGACTCACTGCAGTGCATCCCCAGTGGTGCTAGTGCACTCTCTGGACTCACCGCACTGCATCCCCAGTGGTGCCAGTGCACTCTCTGGACTCACTGCACTGCATCCCCATTGGTGCCAGTGACCTCTCTGGACTCACTGCACTGCATCACTAGTGGTGCCAGTGCACTCTCTGGACTCATTGCAGTGCATCACCAGTGGTGCCAGTGTACTCTCTGAGCTCACTGCACTGCATCCCCAGTGGTGCCCGTGCACTCTCTGGACTCACTGCACTGCATCCCCAGTGGTGCCAGTGCACTCTCTGGACTCACTGCACTGCATCCCCAATGGTGCCAGTGCACTCTTTGGACTCATTGCACTGCATCCCCAGTGGTGCCAGTGCACTCTTTGGACTCACTGCACTGCATCCCCAGTGGTGCCAGTGCCCTCTGTGGACTCACTGCACTACATCCCCAGTGGGGCCAGTGCACTCTCTTGAGTCACTGCACTGCATCCCCAGTGGTGCCAGCGCCCTCTCTGGACTCACTGCAGTGCATCCCCAGTGGTGCCAGTGCACTCTCTGGACTCACCGCACTGCATCCCCAGTGGTGCCAGTGCACTCTCTGGACTTACTGCACTGCATCCCCAGTGGTACCAGTGCACTCTCTGGACTCACTGCACTGCATCCCCAGTGTTGCCAGTGACCTCTCTGGACTCACTGCACTGCATCCCTAGTGGTGACAGTGCACTCTCTGGACTCACTGCACTGCATCCCCAGTGGTGCCAGTGCACTCTGTGGACTCACTGCACTGCATCCCCAGTGGTGCCAGTGCACTCTCTGGACTCACTGCACTGCATCCCCAGTGGTGCCAGTGCACTCTCTGGACTCACTGCACTGCATCCCCAATGGTGCCACTGCACTCTTTGGACTCACTGCACTGCATCCCCAGTGGTGCCAGTGCACTCTCTGGACTCACTGCACTGCATCCCCAGTGGTGCCAGTGCCCTCTGTGGACTCACTGCACTACATCCCCAGTCGGGCCAGTGCACTCACTTGAGTCACTGCACTGCATCCACAGTGGTGCCAGTGCACTCTCTGGACTCACTGCAGTGCATCCCCAGTGGTGCCAGTGCACTCTCTGGACTCATTGCAGTGCATCCCCACTGGTGCCAGTGCACTCTCTGGACTCACTGCACTGCACTCCCAGTGGTGCCAGTACACTCTCTGGACTCACTGCACTGCATCCCCACTGGTGCCAGTGCACTCTCTGGACTCACTGCACTGCATCCCCAGTGGTGCCAGTGCACACTCTGGACTCACGGCACTGCATCCCCAGTTGTGCCAGTGCACTCTCTGGACTCACTGCACTGCATCCCCAATGGTGCCAGGGTACTCTCTGGACTCACTGCAGTGCATCCCTTGTGGTGCCAAGGCACTCTCTGGACTCACTGCACTGCATTGCCATTGGTGCCAGTGCACTCTCTGTTCTCACGGCACTGCATCCCCAGTGGTGCCAGTGCACTCTCTGGACTCACTGCACTGCATCCCGAGTGGTGCCCGTGCACTCTCTGGACTCAGTGCACTGCATCCCCAGTGGTGCCAGTGCACTCTCTGGACTCACTGCACTGCATCCCCAGTGTTGCCAGTGACCTCTCTGGACTCACTGCACTGCATCCCTAGTGGTGACAGTGCACTCTCTGGACTCACTGCACTGCATCCCCAGTGGTGCCAGTGCACTCTCTGAGCTCACTGCACTGCATCCCCAGTGGTGCCAGTGCACTCTCTGGACTCACTGCACTGCATCCCCAGTGGTGCCAGTGCACTCTCTGGACTCACTGCACTGCATCCCCAATGGTGCCAGTGCACTCTTTGGACTCACTGCACTGCATCCCCAGTGGTGCCAGTGCACTCTCTGGACTCACTGCACTGCATCCCCAGTGGTGCCAGTGCCCTCTGTGGACTCACTGCACTACATCCCCAGTCGGGCCAGTGCACTCTCTTGAGTCACTGCACTGCATCCCCAGTGGTGCCAGTGCACTCTCTGGACTCACTGCACTGCATCCCCAGTGGTGCCAGTGCACTCTCTGGACTCACTGCACTGCATCCCCAATCGTACCAGTGCAATCTCTGGTTTCACTGCAGTGCAACCCCAGTGGTGCCAGTGCACTCTCTGGACTCACCGGGGTGCATCCCCAATAGTGCCAGTGCCCTCTCTGGACTCACTGCACTGCATCCCCAGTGGTGCCAGTGCTCTCTCTGAGCTCACTGCACTGCATCCCCAGTGGTGCCAGTGCACTCTCTGGACTCACTGCACTGCATCCCCACTGGTGCCAGTGCACTATCTGGACTCACTGCACTGCATCCCCATTGGTGCCAGTGACCTCTCTGGACTCACTGCACTGCATCCCCAGTGGTGCCAGTGCACTCTCTGGACTCACTGCACTGCATACCCAGTGGTGCCAGTGACCTCTCTGGACTCACTGCACTGCATCCCCAGTGGTGCCAGTGCACTCTCGGGACTCACTGCACTGCATCCCCAATGGTGCCAGTGCACTCTTTGGACTCACTGCACTGCATCCCCAGTGGTGCCAGTGCCCTCTCTGGACTCACTGCACTGCATCCCCAGTGGTGCCAGTGCACTCTCTGGACTCACTGCACTACATCCCCAGTGGTGCCAGTGCACTCTCTGGACTCACTGCAGTGCATCCCCAGTGGTGCCAGTGCACTCTCTTGAGTCACTGCACTGCATCCCCAGTGGTGCCAGTGCACTCTCTGGACTCACTGCAGTGCATCCCCAGTGGTGCCAGTGCACTCTCTTGAGTCACTGCACTGCATCCCCAGTGGTGCCAGTGCACTGTCTGGACTCACTGCACTGCATCCCCAGTGGTGCCAGTGCACTCTCTGGACTCACTGCAGTGCATACCCAATCGTACCAGTGCAATCTCTGGTCTCACTCCAGTGCATCCCCAGTGGTGCC
The DNA here is from genome assembly GCF_964211835.1 of Anser anser. NCBI lineage: Eukaryota > Metazoa > Chordata > Aves > Anseriformes > Anatidae > Anser > Anser anser. The sequence goes on from NC_139747.1 coordinate 7,693,851, forward strand.
AGTGCACTCTCTGGACTCACTGCACTGCATCCCCTGTGGTGCCAGTGCACTCTCTGGAAGCACGGCACTGCATCCCCGGTGGTGCCAGTGCGCTCTCTGGACTCATTTCACTGCATCCCCGGTGGTGCCAGTGCGCTCTCTGGACTCACCGCACTGCATCCCCAGTGGTGCCAGTGCACTCTCTGGACTCACTGCAGTGCATCCCCAGTGGTGCCAGTGCACTCTCTGGACTCACTGCACTGCACCCCCAGTGGTGCCAGTGCACTCTCCGGACTCACAGCACTGCATCCCCACTGGTGCCAGTGCACTCTCTGGACTCACTGCACTGCATCCCCAGTGGTGCCAGTGCACACTCTGGACTCACGGCACTGCATCCCCAGTGGTGCCAGTGCACTCTCTGGACTCACTGCACTGCATCCCCTGTAGTGCCAGGGTACTCTCTGGACTCACTGCACTGCATTGCCATTGGTGCCAAGGCACTCTCTGGACTCACTGCACTGCATTGCCATTGGTACCAGAGCACTCTCTGGACTCATTGCAGTGCATCCCCAGTGGTGCCAGTGCACTCTCTGGACTCACGGCACTGCATCCCCAGTGGTGCCAGTGCACTCTCTGGACTCACTGCACTGCATCCGCAGTGGTGCCAGTGCACTCTCTGGACTCACTGCACTGCATCCCCATTGGTGCCAGGGCACTCTCTGGACTCACTGCACTGCATCCCCACTGGTGCCAGTGCACTCTCTGGACTCACTGCACTGCATCCCCAGTGGTGCCAGTGCACTCTCTGGACTCATTGCAGTGCATCCCCAGTGGTGCCAGTGCACTCTCTGGACTCACGGCACTGCATCCCCAGTGGTGCCAGTGCACTCTCTGGACTCACTGCAGTGCATCCCCAGTGGTGCCAGGGCACTCTCTGGACTCACTGCACTGCATCCCCAGTGGTGCCAGTGCACTCTCTGGACTCACTGCAGTGCATCCCCAGTGGTGCCAGTGCACTCTCTTGAGTCACTGCACTGCATCCCCAGTGGTGCCAGTGCACTGTCTGGACTCACTGCACTGCATCCCCAGTGGTGCGAGTGCACTCTCTGGACTCACTGCAGTGCATACCCAATCGTACCAGTGCAATCTCTGGTCTCACTGCAGTGCATCCCCAGTGGTGCCAGTGCACTCTCTGGACTCACTGCACTGCATCCCCAGTGGTGCCAGTGCACTCTCTGGAAGCACGGCACTGCATCCCCGGTGGTGCCAGTGCGCTCTCTGGACTCATTTCACTGCATCCCCGGTGGTGCCAGTGCGCTCTCTGGACTCACCGCACTGCATCCCCAGTGGTGCCAGTGCACTCTCTGGACTCACTGCAGTGCATCCCCAGTGGTGCCAGTGCACTCTCTGGACTCACTGCACTGCATCCCCAGTGGTGCCAGGGTACTCTCTGGACTCACTGCACTGCATAGCCATTGGTGCCAAGGCACTCTCTGGACTCACTGCACTGCATTGCCATTGGTACCAGAGCACTCTCTGGACTCATTGCAGTGCATCCCCAGTGGTGCCAGTGCACTCTCTGGACTCACGGCACTGCATCCCCAGTGGTGCCAGTGCACTCTCTGGACTCACTGCACTGCATCCCCAGTGGTGCCAGTGCACTCTCTGGACTCACTGCACTGCATCCCCAGTGGTGCCAGGGCACTCTCTGGACTCACTGCACTGCATCCCCAGTGGTGCCAGTGCACTCTCTGGACTCACTGCAGTGCATCCCCAGTGGTGCCAGTGCACTCTCTGGACTCACTGCACTGCATCCCCAGTGGTGCCAGTGCACTCTCTGGACTCACGGCACTGCATCCCCAGTGGTGCCAGTGCACTCTCTGGACTCACGGCAGTGAATCCCCAGTGGTGCCAGTGCACTCTCTGGACTCACGGCAGTGCATCCCCAGTGGTGCCAGTGCACTCTCTGGACTCACTGCAGTGCATCCCAGGTGGTGCCAGTGCACTCTCTGGACTCACTGCACTGCATCCCCAGTGGTGCCAGTGCACTCTCTGGACTCACTGCACTGCATCCCCAGTGGTGCCAGAGCACTCTCTGGACTCACTGCACGGCATCCCCAGTGGTGCCAGTGAACTCTCTGGACTCAGTGCACTGCATCCCCAGTGGTGCCAGTGCACTCTCTGGACTCAGAGGGGTGCATCCCCAATAGTGCCAGTGACCTCTCTGGACTCACTGCACTGCATCCCCAGTGGTGCTAGTGCACTCTCTGGACTCACCGCACTCCATCCCCAGTGGTGCCAGTGCACTCTCTGGACTCACTGCACTGCATCCCCAGTGGTGCCAGTGCACTCTCTGGACTCACTGCACTGCATCACTAGTGGTGCCAGTGCACTCTCTGGACTCATTGCAGTGCATCACCAGTGGTGCCAGTGTACTCTCTGAGCTCACTGCACTGCATCCCCAGTGGTGCCCGTGCACTCTCTGGACTCACTGCACTGCATCCCCAGTGGTGCCAGTGCACTCTCTGGACTCACTGCACTGCATCCCCAATGGTGCCAGTGCACTCTTTGGACTCATTGCACTGCATCCCCAGTGGTGCCAGTGCACTCTCTGGACTCACTGCACTGCATCCCCAGTGGTGCCAGTGCCCTCTGTGGACTCACTGCACTACATCCCCAGTGGGGCCAGTGCACTCTCTTGAGTCACTGCACTGCATCCCCAGTGGTGCCAGTGCACTCTCTTGAGTCACTGCACTGCATCCCCAGTGGTGCCAGTGCACTCTCTGGACTCACTGCACTGCATCCCCAATCGTACCAGTGCAATCTCTGGTTTCACTGCAGTGCAACCCCAGTGGTGCCAGTGCACTCTCTTGAGTCACTGCACTGCATCCCCAGTAGTGCCAGTGCACTCTCTGGACTCACTGCAGTGCATCCCCAGTGGTGCCAGTGCACTCTCTTGAGTCACTGCACTGCATCCCCAGTGGTGCCAGTGCACTGTCTGGACTCACTGCACTGCATCCCCAGTGGTGCCAGTGCACTCTCTGGACTCACTGCAGTGCATACCCAATCGTACCAGTGCAATCTCTGGTCTCACTGCAGTGCATCCCCAGTGGTGCCAGTGCACTCTCTGGACTCACTGCACTGCATCCCCAGTTGTGCCAGTGCACTCTCTGGAAGCACGGCACTGCATCCCCGGTGGTGCCAGTGCGCTCTCTGGACTCATTTCACTGCATCCCCGGTGGTGCCAGTGCGCTCTCTGGACTCACCGCACTGCATCCCCAGTGGTGCCAGTGCACTCTCTTGAGTCACTGCACTGCATCCCCAGTGGTGCCAGTGCACTGTCTGGACTCACTGCACTGCATCCCCAGTGGTGCCAGTGCACTCTCTGGACTCACTGCAGTGCATACCCAATCGTACCAGTGCAATCTCTGGTCTCACTCCAGTGCATCCCCAGTGGTGCCAGTGCACTCTCTGGACTCACTGCACTGCATCCCCTGTGGTGCCAGTGCACTCTCTGGAAGCACGGCACTGCATCCCCGGTGGTGCCAGTGCGCTCTCTGGACTCATTTCACTGCATCCCCGGTGGTGCCAGTGCGCTCTCTGGACTCACCGCACTGCATCCCCAGTGGTGCCAGTGCACTCTCTGGACTCACTGCAGTGCATCCCCAGTGGTGCCAGTGCACTCTCTGGACTCACTGCACTGCACCCCCAGTGGTGCCAGTGCACTCTCTGGACTCACAGCACTGCATCCCCACTGGTGCCAGTGCACTCTCTGGACTCACTGCACTGCATCCCCAGTGGTGCCAGTGCACACTCTGGACTCACGGCACTGCATCCCCAGTGGTGCCAGTGCACTCTCTGGACTCACTGCACTGCATCCCCTGTAGTGCCAGGGTACTCTCTGGACTCACTGCACTGCATTGCCATTGGTGCCAAGGCACTCTCTGGACTCACTGCACTGCATTGCCATTGGTACCAGAGCACTCTCTGGACTCATTGCAGTGCATCCCCAGTGGTGCCAGTGCACTCTCTGGACTCACGGCACTGCATCCCCAGTGGTGCCAGTGCACTCTCTGGACTCACTGCACTGCATCCGCAGTGGTGCCAGTGCACTCTCTGGACTCACTGCACTGCATCCCCATTGGTGCCAGGGCACTCTGTGGACTCACTGCACTGCATCCCCACTGGTGCCAGTGCACTCTCTGGACTCACTGCACTGCATCCCCAGTGGTGCCAGTGCACTCTCTGGACTCATTGCAGTGCATCCCCAGTGGTGCCAGTGCACTCTCTGGACTCACGGCACTGCATCCCCAGTGGTGCCAGTGCACTCTCTGGACTCACTGCAGTGCATCCCCAGTGGTGCCAGGGCACTCTCTGGACTCACTGCACTGCATCCCCAGTGGTGCCAGTGCACTCTCTGGACTCACTGCAGTGCATCCCCAGTGGTGCCAGTGCACTCTCTTGAGTCACTGCACTGCATCCCCAGTGGTGCCAGTGCACTGTCTGGACTCACGGCACTGCATCCCCAGTGGTGCCAGTGCACTCTCTGGACTCACTGCACTGCATCCCCAGTGGTGCCAGTGCACTCTCTGGAAGCACGGCACTGCATCCCCGGTGGTGCCAGTGCGCTCTCTGGACTCATTTCACTGCATCCCCGGTGGTGCCAGTGCGCTCTCTGGACTCACCGCACTGCATCCCCAGTGGTGCCAGTGCACTCTCTGGACTCACTGCAGTGCATCCCCAGTGGTGCCAGTGCACTCTCTGGACTCACTGCACTGCATCCCCAGTGGTGCCAGGGTACTCTCTGGACTCACTGCACTGCATAGCCATTGGTGCCAAGGCACTCTCTGGACTCACTGCACTGCATTGCCATTGGTACCAGAGCACTCTCTGGACTCATTGCAGTGCATCCCCAGTGGTGCCAGTGCACTCTCTGGACTCACGGCACTGCATCCCCAGTGGTGCCAGTGCACTCTCTGGACTCACTGCACTGCATCCCCAGTGGTGCCAGTGCACTCTCTGGACTCACTGCACTGCATCCCCAGTGGTGCCAGGGCACTCTCTGGACTCACTGCACTGCATCCCCAGTGGTGCCAGTGCACTCTCTGGACTCACTGCAGTGCATCCCCAGTGGTGCCAGTGCACTCTCTGGACTCACTGCACTGCATCCCCAGTGGTGCCAGTGCACTCTCTGGACTCACGGCACTGCATCCCCAGTGGTGCCAGTGCACTCTCTGGACTCACGGCAGTGAATCCCCAGTGGTGCCAGTGCACTCTCTGGACTCACGGCAGTGCATCCCCAGTGGTGCCAGTGCACTCTCTGGACTCACTGCAGTGCATCCCAGGTGGTGCCAGTGCACTCTCTGGACTCACTGCACTGCATCCCCAGTGGTGCCAGTGCACTCTCTGGACTCACTGCACTGCATCCCCAGTGGTGCCAGAGCACTCTCTGGACTCACTGCACGGCATCCCCAGTGGTGCCAGTGAACTCTCTGGACTCAGTGCACTGCATCCCCAGTGGTGCCAGTGCACTCTCTGGACTCAGAGGGGTGCATCCCCAATAGTGCCAGTGACCTCTCTGGACTCACTGCACTGCATCCCCAGTGGTGCTAGTGCACTCTCTGGACTCACCGCACTCCATCCCCAGTGGTGCCAGTGCACTCTCTGGACTCACTGCACTGCATCCCCAGTGGTGCCAGTGACCTCTCTGGACTCACTGCACTGCATCACTAGTGGTGCCAGTGCACTCTCTGGACTCATTGCAGTGCATCACCAGTGGTGCCAGTGTACTCTCTGAGCTCACTGCACTGCATCCCCAGTGGTGCCCGTGCACTCTCTGGACTCACTGCACTGCATCCCCAGTGGTGCCAGTGCACTCTCTGGACTCACTGCACTGCATCCCCAATGGTGCCAGTGCACTCTTTGGACTCATTGCACTGCATCCCCAGTGGTGCCAGTGCACTCTCTGGACTCACTGCACTGCATCCCCAGTGGTGCCAGTGCCCTCTGTGGACTCACTGCACTACATCCCCAGTGGGGCCAGTGCACTCTCTTGAGTCACTGCACTGCATCCCCAGTGGTGCCAGTGCACTCTCTTGAGTCACTGCACTGCATCCCCAGTGGTGCCAGTGCACTCTCTGGACTCACTGCACTGCATCCCCAATCGTACCAGTGCAATCTCTGGTTTCACTGCAGTGCAACCCCAGTGGTGCCAGTGCACTCTCTTGAGTCACTGCACTGCATCCCCAGTAGTGCCAGTGCACTCTCTGGACTCACTGCAGTGCATCCCCAGTGGTGCCAGTGCACTCTCTTGAGTCACTGCACTGCATCCCCAGTGGTGCCAGTGCACTGTCTGGACTCACTGCACTGCATCCCCAGTGGTGCCAGTGCACTCTCTGGACTCACTGCAGTGCATACCCAATCGTACCAGTGCAATCTCTGGTCTCACTGCAGTGCATCCCCAGTGGTGCCAGTGCACTCTCTGGACTCACTGCACTGCATCCCCAGTTGTGCCAGTGCACTCTCTGGAAGCACGGCACTGCATCCCCGGTGGTGCCAGTGCGCTCTCTGGACTCATTTCACTGCATCCCCGGTGGTGCCAGTGCGCTCTCTGGACTCACCGCACTGCATCCCCAGTGGTGCCAGTGCACTCTCTGGACTCACTGCAGTGCATCCCCAGTGGTGCCAGTGCACTCTCTGGACTCACTGCACTGCACCCCCAGTGGTGCCAGTGCACTCTCTGGACTCACAGCACTGCATCCCAGGTGGTGCCAGTGCACTCTCTGGACTCACTGCACTGCATCCCCAGTGGTGCCAGTGCACACTCTGGACTCACGGCACTGCATCCCCAGTGGTGCCAGTGCACTCTCTGGACTCACTGCACTGCATCCCCAGTGGTGCCAGGGTACTCTCTGGACTCACTGCACTGCATTGCCATTGGTGCCAAGGCACTCTCTGGAATCACGGCACTGCATTGCCATTGGTGCCAGTGCACTCTCTGGACTCATTGCAGTGCATCCCCAGTGGTGCCTGTGCACTCTCTGGACTCACGGCACTGCATCCCCAGTGGTGCCAGTGCACTCTCTGGACTCACTGCACTGCATCCGCAGTGGTGCCAGTGCACTCTCTGGACTCACTGCACTGCATCCCCACTGGTGCCAGTGCACTATCTGGACTCACTGCACTGCATCCCCAGTGGTGCCAGTGACCTCTCTGGACTCACTGCACTGAATCCCCAGTGGTGCCAGTGCACTCTCTGGACTCACTGCACTGCATACCCAGTGGTGCCAGTGACCTCTCTGGACTCACTGCACTGCATCCCCAGTGGTGCCAGTGCACTCTCGGGACTCACTGCACTGCATCCCCAATGGTGCCAGTGCACTCTTTGGACTCACTGCACTGCATCCCCAGTGGTGCCAGTGCACTCTCTGGACTCACTGCACTGCATCCCCAGTGGTGCCAGTGACCTCTCTGGACTCACTGCACTGCATCACTAGTGGTGCCAGTGCACTCTCTGGACTCATTGCAGTGCATCACCAGTGGTGCCAGTGTACTCTCTGAGCTCACTGCACTGCATCCCCAGTGGTGCCCGTGCACTCTCTGGACTCACTGCACTGCATCCCCAGTGGTGCCAGTGCACTCTCTGGACTCACTGCACTGCATCCCCAATGGTGCCAGTGCACTCTTTGGACTCATTGCACTGCATACCCAGTGGTGCCAGTGCACTCTTTGGACTCACTGCACTGCATCCCCAGTGGTGCCAGTGCCCTCTGTGGACTCACTGCACTACATCCCCAGTGGGGCCAGTGCACTCTCTTGAGTCACTGCACTGCATCCCCAGTGGTGCCAGTGCCCTCTCTGGACTCACTGCAGTGCATCCCCAGTGGTGCCAGTGCACTCTCTGGACTCACCGCACTGCATCCCCAGTGGTGCCAGTGCACTCTCTGGACTCACTGCACTGCATCCCCAGTGGTACCAGTGCACTCTCTGGACTCACTGCACTGCATCCCCAGTGTTGCCAGTGACCTCTCTGGACTCACTGCACTGCATCCCTAGTGGTGACAGTGCACTCTCTGGACTCACTGCACTGCATCCCCAGTGGTGCCAGTGCACTCTCTGAGCTCACTGCACTGCATCCCCAGTGGTGCCAGTGCCCTCTGAGGACTCACTGCACTACATCCCCAGTCGGGCCAGTGCACTCTCTTGAGTCACTGCACTGCATCCCCAGTGGTGCCAGTGCACTCTCTTGAGTCACTGCACTGCATCCCCAGTAGTGCCAGTGCACTCTCTGGACTCACTGCAGTGCATCCCCAGTGGTGCCAGTGCACTCTCTTGAGTCACTGCACTGCATCCCCAGTGGTGCCAGTGCACTGTCTGGACTCACTGCACTGCATCCCCAGTGGTGCCAGTGCACTCTCTGGACTCACTGCAGTGCATACCCAATCGTACCAGTGCAATCTCTGGTCTCACTGCAGTGCATCCCCAGTGGTGCCAGTGCACTCTCTGGACTCACTGCACTGCATCCCCAGTTGTGCCAGTGCACTCTCTGGAAGCACGGCACTGCATCCCCGGTGGTGCCAGTGCGCTCTCTGGACTCATTTCACTGCATCCCCGGTGGTGCCAGTGCGCTCTCTGGACTCACCGCACTGCATCCCCAGTGGTGCCAGTGCACTCTCTGGACTCACTGCAGTGCATCCCCAGTGGTGCCAGTGCACTCTCTGGACTCACTGCACTGCACCCCCAGTGGTGCCAGTGCACTCTCTGGACTCACAGCACTGCATCCCAGGTGGTGCCAGTGCACTCTCTGGACTCACTGCACTGCATCCCCAGTGGTGCCAGTGCACACTCTGGACTCACGGCACTGCATCCCCAGTGGTGCCAGTGCACTCTCTGGACTCACTGCACTGCATCCCCAGTGGTGCCAGGGTACTCTCTGGACTCACTGCACTGCATTGCCATTGGTGCCAAGGCACTCTCTGGAATCACGGCACTGCATTGCCATTGGTGCCAGTGCACTCTCTGGACTCATTGCAGTGCATCCCCAGTGGTGCCTGTGCACTCTCTGGACTCACGGCACTGCATCCCCAGTGGTGCCAGTGCACTCTCTGGACTCACTGCACTGCATCCGCAGTGGTGCCAGTGCACTCTCTGGACTCACTGCACTGCATCCCCACTGGTGCCAGTGCACTATCTGGACTCACTGCACTGCATCCCCAGTGGTGCCAGTGACCTCTCTGGACTCACTGCACTGAATCCCCAGTGGTGCCAGTGCACTCTCTGGACTCACTGCACTGCATACCCAGTGGTGCCAGTGACCTCTCTGGACTCACTGCACTGCATCCCCAGTGGTGCCAGTGCACTCTCGGGACTCACTGCACTGCATCCCCAATGGTGCCAGTGCACTCTTTGGACTCACTGCACTGCATCCCCAGTGGTGCCAGTGCACTCTCTGGACTCACTGCACTGCATCCCCAGTGGTGCCAGTGACCTCTCTGGACTCACTGCACTGCATCACTAGTGGTGCCAGTGCACTCTCTGGACTCATTGCAGTGCATCACCAGTGGTGCCAGTGTACTCTCTGAGCTCACTGCACTGCATCCCCAGTGGTGCCCGTGCACTCTCTGGACTCACTGCACTGCATCCCCAGTGGTGCCAGTGCACTCTCTGGACTCACTGCACTGCATCCCCAATGGTGCCAGTGCACTCTTTGGACTCATTGCACTGCATACCCAGTGGTGCCAGTGCACTCTTTGGACTCACTGCACTGCATCCCCAGTGGTGCCAGTGCCCTCTGTGGACTCACTGCACTACATCCCCAGTGGGGCCAGTGCACTCTCTTGAGTCACTGCACTGCATCCCCAGTGGTGCCAGTGCCCTCTCTGGACTCACTGCAGTGCATCCCCAGTGGTGCCAGTGCACTCTCTGGACTCACCGCACTGCATCCCCAGTGGTGCCAGTGCACTCTCTGGACTCACTGCACTGCATCCCCAGTGGTACCAGTGCACTCTCTGGACTCACTGCACTGCATCCCCAGTGTTGCCAGTGACCTCTCTGGACTCACTGCAGTGCATCCCCAGTGGTGCCAGTGCACTCTCTGGACTCACTGCACTGCATCCCCAGTGGTGCCAGTGCACTCTCTGAGCTCACTGCACTGCATCCCCAGTGGTGCCAGTGCCCTCTGAGGACTCACTGCACTACATCCCCAGTCGGGCCAGTGCACTCTCTTGAGTCACTGCACTGCATCCCCAGTGGTGCCAGTGCACTCTCTGGACTCACTGCACTGCATCCCCAGTGGTGCCAGTGCACTCTCTGGACTCACTGCACTGCATCCCCAATCGTACCAGTGCAATCTCTGGTTTCACTGCAGTACAACCCCAGTGGTGCCAGTGCACTCTCTGGACTCACCGGGGTGCATCCCCAATAGTGCCAGTGCCCTCTCTGGACTCACTGCACTGCATCCCCAGTGGTGCCAGTGCTCTCTCTGAGCTCACTGCACTGCATCCCCAGTGGTGCCAGTGCACTCTCTGGACTCACTGCACTGCATCCCCACTGGTGCCAGTGCACTATCTGGACTCACTGCACTGCATCCCCATTGGTGCCAGTGACCTCTCTGGACTCACTGCACTGCATCCCCAGTGGTGCCAGTGCACTCTCTGGACTCACTGCACTGCATACCCAGTGGTGCCAGTGACCTCCCTGGACTCACTGCACTGCATCCCCAGTGGTGCCAGTGCACTCTCGGGACTCACTGCACTGCATCCCCAATGGTGCCAGTGCACTCTTTGGACTCACTGCACTGCATCCCCAGTGGTGCCAGTGCCCTCTCTGGACTCACTGCACTGCATCCCCAGTGGTGCCAGTGCACTCTCTGGACTCACTGCACTACATCCCCAGTGGTGCCAGTGCACTCTCTTGAGTCACTGCACTGCATCCCCAGTGGTGCCAGTGCACTCTCTGGACTCACTGCAGTGCATCCCCAGTGGTGCCAGTGCACTCTCTTGAGTCACTGCACTGCATCCCCAGTGGTGCCAGTGCACTCTCTGGACTCACTGCACTGCATCCCCAGTGGTGCCAGTGCACTCTCTGGACTCACTGCAATGCATACCCAATCGTACCAGTGCAATCTCTGGTCTCACTGCAGTGCATCCCCAGTGGTGCCAGTGCACTCTCTGGACTCACGGCACTGCATCCCCTGTGGTGCCAGTGCACTCTCTGGAAGCACGGCACTGCATCCCCGGTGGTGCCAGTGCGCTCTCTGGACTCATTTCACTGCATCCCCGGTGGTGTCAGTGCGCTCTCTGGACTCACCGCACTGCATCCCCAGTGGTGCCAGTGCACTCTCTGGACTCACTGCAGTGCATCCCCAGTGGTGCCAGTGCACTCTCTGGACTCACTGCACTGCACCCCCAGTGGTGCCAGTGCACTCTCTGGACTCACAGCACTGCATCCCCACTGGTGCCAGTTCACTCTCTGGACTCACTGCACTGCATCCCCAGTGGTGCCAGTGCACACTCTGGACTCACGGCACTGTATCCCCAGTGGTGCCAGTGCACTCTCTGGACTCACTGCACTGCATCCCCAGTGGTGCCAGGGTACTCTCTGGACTCACTGCACTGCATTGCCATTGGTGCCAAGGCACTCTCTGGACTCACTGCACTGCATTGCCATTGGTACCAGAGCACTCTCTGGACTCATTGCAGTGCATCCCCAGTGGTGCCAGTGCACTCTCTGGACTCACGGCACTGCATCCCCAGTGCTGCCAGTGCACTCTCTGGACTCACTGCACTGCATCCGCAGTGGTGCCAGTGCACTCTCTGGACTCACTGCACTGCATCCCCAGTGGTGCCAGGGCACTCTCTGGACTCACTGCACTGCATCCCCACTGGTGCCAGTGCACTCTCTGGACTCACTGCACTGCATCCCCAGTGGTGCCAGTGCACTCTCTGGACTCATTGCAGTGCATCCCCAGTGGTGCCAGTGCACTCTCTGGACTCACGGCACTGCATCCCCAGTGGTGCCAGTGCACTCTCTGGACTCACTGCAGTGCATCCCCAGTGGTGCCAGGGCACTCTCTGGACTCACTGCACTGCATCCCCAGTGGTGCCAGTGCACTCTCTGGACTCACTGCAGTGCATCCCCAGTGGTGCCACTGCACTCTCTTGAGTCACTGCACTGCATCCCCAGTGGTGCCAGTGTACTGTCTGGACTCACTGCACTGCATCCCCAGTGGTGCCAGTGCACTCTCTGGACTCACTGCAGTGCATACCCAATCGTACCAGTGCAATCTCTGGTCTCACTGCAGTGCATCCCCAGTGGTGCCAGTGCACTCTCTGGACTCACTGCACTGCATCCCCAGTGGTGCCAGTGCACTCTCTGGAAGCACGGCACTGCATCCCCGGTGGTGCCAGTGCGCTCTCTGGACTCATTTCACTGCATCCCCGGTGGTGCCAGTGCGCTCTCTGGACTCACCGCACTGCATCCCCAGTGGTGCCAGTGCACTCTCTGGACTCACTGCAGTGCATCCCCAGTGGTGCCAGTGCACTCTCTGGACTCATTGCAGTGCATCCCCAGTGGTGCCAGTGCACTCTCTGGACTCACGGCACTGCATCCCCAGTGGTGCCAGTGCACTCTCTGGACTCACGGCAGTGAATCCCCAGTGGTGCCAGTGCACTCTCTGGACTCACGGCAGTGCATCCCCAGTGGTGCCAGTGCACTCTCTGGACTCACTGCAGTGCATCCCAGGTGGTGCCAGTGCACTCTCTGGACTCACTGCACTGCATCCCCAGTGGTGCCAGTGCACTCTCTGGACTCACTGCACTGCATCCCCAGTGGTGCCAGTGCACTCTCTGGACTCACTGCACTGCATCCCCAGTGGTGCCAGTGCCCTCTGTGGACTCACTGCACTACATCCCCAGTGGGGCCAGTGCACTCTCTTGAGTCACTGCACTGCATCACCAGTGGTGCCAGTGCCCTCTCTGGACTCACTGCAGTGCATCCCCAGTGGTGCCAGTGCACTCTCTGGACTCACCGCACTGCATCCCCAGTGGTGCCAGTGCACTCTCTGGACTCACTGCACTGCATCCCCAGTGGTTCCAGTGCACTCTCTGGACTCACTGCACTGCATCCCCAGTGTTGCCAGTGACCTCTCTGGACTCACTGCACTGCATCCCTAGTGGTGACAGTGCACTCTCTGGACTCACTGCACTGCATCCCCAGTGGTGCCAGTGCACTCTCTGGACTCACTGCAGTGCATCCCCAGTGGTGCCAGTGCACTCTCTTGAGTCACTGCACTGCATCCCCAGTGGTGCCAGTGCACTGTCTGGACTCACTGCACTGCATCCCCAGTGGTGCCAGTGCACTCTCTGGACTCACTGCAGTGCATACCCAATCGTACCAGTGCAATCTCTGGTCTCACTGCAGTGCATCCCCAGTGGTGCCTGTGCACTCTCTGGACTCACTGCACTGCATCCCCAGTGGTGCCAGTGCACTCTCTGGAAGCACGGCACTGCATCCCCGGTGGTGCCAGTGCGCTCTCTGGACTCATTTCACTGCATCCCCGGTGGTGCCAGTGCGCTCTCTGGACTCACCGCACTGCATCCCCAGTGGTGCCAGTGCACTCTCTGGACTCACTGCACTGCACCCCCAGTGGTGCCAGTGCACTCTCTGGACTCACAGCACTGCATCCCCACTGGTGCCAGTGCACTCTCTGGACTCACTGCACTGCATCCCCAGTGGTGCCAGTGCACACTCTGGACTCACGGCACTGCATCCCCAGTGGTGCCAGTGCACTCTCTGGACTCACTGCACTGCAACCCCAGTGGTGCCAGGGTACTCTCTGGACTCACTGCACTGCATTGCCATTGGTGCCAAGGCACTCTCTGGACTCACGGCACTGCATTGCCATTGGTGCCAGTGCACTCTCTGGACTCAGTGCAGTGCATCCCCAGTGGTGCCAGTGCACTCTCGGGACTCACTGCACTGCATCCCCAGTGGTGCCAGTGCACTCTCTGGACTCACTGCACTACATCCCCAGTGGGGCCAGTGCACTCTCTGGACTCACTGCAGTGCATCCCCAGTGGTGCCAGTGCACTCTCTTGAGTCACTGCACTGCATCCCCAGTGGTGCCAGTGCACTCTCTGGACTCACTGCACTGCATCCCCAATGGTGCCAGTGCACTCTTTGGACTCACTGCACTGCATCCCCAGTGGTGCCAGTGCACTCTCTGGACTCACTGCACTGCATCCCCAGTGGTGCCAGTGCCCTCTGTGGACTCACTGCACTACATCCCCAGTGGGGCCAGTGCACTCTCTTGAGTCACTGCACTGCATCCCCAGTGGTGCCAGTGCACTCTCTGGACTCACTGCACTGCATCCCCAGTGGTGCCAGTGCACTCTCTGGACTCACTGCACTGCATCCCCAATCGTACCAGTGCAATCTCTGGTTTCACTGCAGTGCAACCCCAGTGGTGCCAGTGCACTCTCTTGAGTCACTGCACTGCATCCCCAGTGGTGCCAGTGCACTCTCTGGACTCACTGCAGTGCATCCCCAGTGGTGCCAGTGCACTCTCTTGAGTCACTGCACTGCATCCCCAGTGGTGCCAGTGCACTGTCTGGACTCACTGCACTGCATCCCCAGTGGTGCCAGTGCACTCTCTGGACTCACTGCAGTGCATACCCAATCGTACCAGTGCAATCTCTGGTCTCACTGCAGTGCATCCCCAGTGGTGCCTGTGCACTCTCTGGACTCACTGCACTGCATCCCCAGTGGTGCCAGTGCACTCTCTGGAAGCACGGCACTGCATCCCCGGTGGTGCCAGTGCGCTCTCTGGACTCATTTCACTGCATCCCCGGTGGTGCCAGTGCGCTCTCTGGACTCACCGCACTGCATCCCCAGTGGTGCCAGTGCACTCTCTGGACTCACTGCACTGCACCCCCAGTGGTGCCAGTGCACTCTCTGGACTCACAGCACTGCATCCCCACTGGTGCCAGTGCACTCTCTGGACTCACTGCACTGCATCCCCAGTGGTGCCAGTGCACACTCTGGACTCACGGCACTGCATCCCCAGTGGTGCCAGTGCACTCTCTGGACTCACTGCACTGCAACCCCAGTGGTGTCAGGGTACTCTCTGGACTCACTGCACTGCATTGCCATTGGTGCCAAGGCACTCTCTGGACTCACGGCACTGCATTGCCATTGGTGCCAGTGCACTCTCTGGACTCAGTGCAGTGCATCCCCAGTGGTGCCAGTGCACTCTCTGGACTCACGGCACTGCATCCCCAGTGGTGCCAGTGCACTCTCTGGACTCACTGCACTGCATCCGCAGTGGTGCCAGTGCACTCTCTGGACTCACTGCACTGCATCCCCACTGGTGCCAGTGCACTATCTGGACTCACTGCACTGCATCCCCATTGGTGCCAGTGACCTCTCTGGACTCACTGCACTGCATCCCCAGTGTTGCCAGTGCACTCTCTGGACTCACTGCACTGCATACCCAGTGGAGCCAGTGACCTCTCTGGACTCACTGCACTGCATCACCAGTGGTGCCAGTGCACTCTCGGGACTCACTGCACTGCATCCCCAATGGTGCCAGTGCACTCTTTGGACTCACTGCACTGCATCCCCAGTGGTGCCAGTGCACTCTCTGGACTCACTGCACTGCATCCCCAGTGGTGCCAGTGCACTCTCTGGACTCACTGCACTACATCCCCAGTGGGGCCAGTGCACTCTCTGGACTCACTGCAGTGCATCCCCAGTGGTGCCAGTGCACTCTCTTGAGTCACTGCACTGCATCCCCAGTGGTGCCAGTGCACTCTCTGGACTCACTGCACTGCATCCCCAGTGGTGCCAGTGCACTCTCTGGACTCACTGCAGTGCATACCCAATCGTACCAGTGCAATCTCTGGTCTCACTGCAGTGCATCCCCAGTGGTGCCAGTGCACTCTCTGGACTCACTGCACTGCATCCCCAGTGGTGCCAGTGCACTCTCTGGAAGCACGGCACTGCATCCCCGGTGGTGCCAGTGCGCTCTCTGGACTCATTTCACTGCATCCCCGGTGGTGCCAGTGCGCTCTCTGGACTCACCGCACTGCATCCCCAGTGGTGCCAGTGCACTCTCTGGACTCACTGCAGTGCATCCCCAGTGGTGCCAGTGCACTCTCTGGACTCACTGCACTGCACCCCCAGTGGTGCCAGTGCACTCTCTGGACTCACAGCACTGCATCCCCACTGGTGCCAGTGCACTCTCTGGACTCACTGCACTGCATCCCCAGTGGTGCCAGTGCACACTCTGGACTCACGGCACTGCATCCCCAGTGGTGCCAGTGCACTCTCTGGACTCACTGCACTGCATCCCCAGTGGTGCCAGGGTACTCTCTGGACTCACTGCACTGCATAGCCATTGGTGCCAAGGCACTCTCTGGACTCACTGCACTGCATTGCCATTGGTGCCAGTGCACTCTCTGGACTCATTGCAGTGCATCCCCAGTGGTGCCAGTGCACTCTCTGGACTCACGGCACTGCATTCCCAGTGGTGCCAGTGCACTCTCTGGACTCACTGCACTGCATCCGCAGTTGTGCCAGTGCACTCTCTGGACTCACTGCACTGCATCCCCAGTGGTGCCAGTGCACTCTCTGAGCTCACTGCAGTGCATCCCCAGTGGTGCCAGTGCACTCTCTGGACTCACTGCACTGCATCCCCAGTGGTGCCAGTGCACTCTCTGGACTCATTGCAGTGCATCCCCAGTGGTTACAGTGCACTCTCTGGACTCACGGCACTGCATCCCCAGTGGTGCCAGTGCACTCTCTGGACTCACGGCAGTGAATCCCCAGTGGTGCCAGTGCACTCTCTGGACTCACGGCAGTGCATCCCCAGTGGTGCCAGTGCACTCTCTGGACTCACTGCAGTGCATCCCAGGTGGTGCCAGTGCACTCTCTGGACTCACTGCACTGCATCCCCAGTGGTGCCAGTGCACTCTCTGGACTCACTGCACTGCATCCCCAGTGGTGCCAGTGCACTCTCTGGACTCACTGCACTGCATCCCCAGTGGTGCCAGGGCACTCTCTGGACTCACTGCACGGCATCCCCAGTGGTGCCAGTGACCTCTCTGGACTCAGTGCACTGCATCCCCAGTGGTGCCAGTGCACTCTCTGGACTCACAGGGGTGCATCCCCAATAGTGCCAGTGACCTCTCTGGACTCACTGCACTGCATCCCCAGTGGTGCTAGTGCACTCTCTGGACTAACCGCACTGCATCCCCAGTGGTGCCAGTGCACTCTCTGGACTCACTGCACTGCATCCCCAGTGGTGCCAGTGCACTCTCTGGACTCATTGCACTGCATCCCCAATGTTGCCAGTGCACTCTTTGGACTCATTGCACTGCATCCCCAGTGGTGCCAGTGCACTCTCTGGACTCACTGCACTGCATCCCCAGTGGTGCCAGTGCCCTCTGTGGACTCACTGCACTACATCCCCAGTGGGGCCAGTGCACTCTCTTGAGTCACTGCACTGCATCCCCAGTGGTGCCAGTGCCCTCTCTGGACTCACTGCAGTGCATCCCCAGTGGTGCCAGTGCACTCTCTGGACTCACCGCACTGCATCCCCAGTGGTGCCAGTGCACTCTCTGGACTCACTGCACTGCATCCCCAGTGGTTCCAGTGCACTCTCTGGACTCACTGCACTGCATCCCCAGTGTTGCCAGTGACCTCTCTGGACTCACTGCACTGCATCCAGAGTGGTGACAGTGCACTCTCTGGACTCACTGCACTGCATCCCCAGTGGTGCCAGTGCTCTCTCTGAGCTCACTGCACTGCATCCCCAGTGGTGCCAGTGCACTCTCTGGACTCACTGCACTGCATCCCCACTGGTGCCAGTGCACTATCTGGACTCACTGCACTGCATCCCCATTGGTGCCAGTGACCTCTCTGGACTCACTGCACTGCATCCCCAGTGGTGCCAGTGCACTCTCTGGACTCACTGCACTGCATACCCAGTGGTGCCAGTGACCTCCCTGGACTCACTGCACTGCATCCCCAGTGGTGCCAGTGCACTCTCGGGACTCACTGCACTGCATCCCCAATGGTGCCAGTGCACTCTTTGGACTCACTGCACTGCATCCCCAGTGGTGCCAGTGCCCTCTCTGGACTCACTGCACTGCATCCCCAGTGGTGCCAGTGCACTCTCTGGACTCACTGCACTACATCCCCAGTGGTGCCAGTGCACTCTCTGGACTCACTGCACTGCATTGCCATTGGTGCCAAGGCACTCTCTGGACTCACGGCACTGCATCCCCAATGGTGCCAGTGCACTCTTTGGACTCACTGCACTGCATCCCCAGTGGTGCCAGTGCACTCTCTGGACTCACTGCACTGCATCCCCAGTGGTGCCAGTGCACTCTCTGGACTCACTGCAATGCATACCCAATCGTACCAGTGCAATCTCTGGTCTCACTGCAGTGCATCCCCAGTGGTGCCAGTGCACTCTCTGGACTCACGGCACTGCATCCCCTGTGGTGCCAGTGCACTCTCTGGAAGCACGGCACTGCATCCCCGGTGGTGCCAGTGCGCTCTCTGGACTCATTTCACTGCATCCCCGGTGGTGTCAGTGCGCTCTCTGGACTCACCGCACTGCATCCCCAGTGGTGCCAGTGCACTCTCTGGACTCACTGCAGTGCATCCCCAGTGGTGCCAGTGCACTCTCTGGACTCACTGCACTGCACCCCCAGTGGTGCCAGTGCACTCTCTGGACTCACAGCACTGCATCCCCACTGGTGCCAGTTCACTCTCTGGACTCACTGCACTGCATCCCCAGTGGTGCCAGTGCACACTCTGGACTCACGGCACTGCATCCCCAGTGGTGCCAGTGCACTCTCTGGACTCACTGCACTGCATCCCCAGTGGTGCCAGGGTACTCTCTGGACTCACTGCACTGCATTGCCATTGGTGCCAAGGCACTCTCTGGACTCACTGCACTGCATTGCCATTGGTACCAGAGCACTCTCTGGACTCATTGCAGTGCATCCCCAGTGGTGCCAGTGCACTCTCTGGACTCACGGCACTGCATCCCCAGTGCTGCCAGTGCACTCTCTGGACTCACTGCACTGCATCCGCAGTGGTGCCAGTGCACTCTCTGGACTCACTGCACTGCATCCCCAGTGGTGCCAGGGCACTCTCTGGACTCACTGCACTGCATCCCCAGTGGTGCCAGTGCACTCTCTGGACTCACTGCACTGCATCCCCAGTGGTGCCAGTGCACTCTCTGGACTCATTGCAGTGCATCCCCAGTGGTGCCAGTGCACTCTCTGGACTCACGGCACTGCATCCCCAGTGGTGCCAGTGCACTCTCTGGACTCACTGCAGTGCATCCCCAGTGGTGCCAGTGCACTCTCTGGACTCACTGCACTGCATCCCCAGTGGTGCCAGTGGACTCTCTGGACTCACTGCAGTGCATCCCCAGTGGTGCCAGTGCACTCTCTTGAGTCACTGCACTGCATTCCCAGTGGTGCCAGGGTACTGTCTGGACTCACTGCACTGCATCCCCAGTGGTGCCAGTGCCCTCTCTGGACTCACTGCAGTGCATACCCAATCGTACCAGTGCAATCTCTGGTCTCACTGCAGTGCATCCCCAGTGGTGCCAGTGCACTCTCTGGACTCACTGCACTGCATCCCCAGTGTTGCCAGTGCACTCTCTTGAAGCACGGCACTGCATCCCCGGTGGTGCCAGTGCGCTCTCTGGACTCATTTCACTGCATCCCCGGTGGTGCCAGTGCGCTCTCTGGACTCACCGCACTGCATCCCCAGTGGTGCCAGTGCACTCTCTGGACTCACTGCAGTGCATCCCCAGTGGTACCAGTGCACTCTCTGGACTCGCTGCACTGCACCCCCAGTGGTGCCAGTGCACTCTCTGGACTCACAGCACTGCATCCCCACTGGTGCCAGTGCACTCTCTGGACTCACTGCACTGCATCCCCAGTGGTGCCAGTGCACACTCTGGACTCACGGCACTGCATCCCCAGTGGTGCCAGTGCACTCTCTGGACTCACTGCACTGCATCCCCAGTGGTGCCAGGGTACTCTCTGGACTCACTGCACTGCATTGCCATTGGTGCCAAGGCACTCTCTGGACTCACTGCACTGCATTGCCATTGGTACCAGAGCACTCTCTGGACTCATTGCAGTGCATCCCCAGTGGTGCCAGTGCACTCTCTGGACTCACGGCACTGCATCCCCAGTGGTGCCAGTGCACTCTCTGGACTCACTGCACTGCATCCCCAGTGGTGCCAGGGCACTCTCTGGACTCACTGCACTGCATCCCCAGTGGTGCCAGTGCACTCTCTGGACTCACTGCACTGCATCCCCAGTGGTGCCAGTGCACTCTCTGGACTCATTGCAGTGCATCCCCAGTGGTGCCAGTGCACTCTCTGGACTCACGGCACTGCATCCCCAGTGGTGCCAGTGCACTCTCTGGACTCACGGCAGTGAATCCCCAGTGGTGCCAGTGCACTCTCTGGACTCACGGCAGTGCATCCCCAGTGGTGCCTGTGCACTCTCTGGACTCACTTCAGTGCATCCCAGGTGGTGCCAGTGCACTCTCTGGACTCACTGCACTGCATCCCCAGTGGTGCCAGTGCACTCTCTGGACTCACTGCAGTGCATCCCCAGTGGTGCCAGTGCACTCTCTGGACTCACTGCACTGCATCCCCAGTGGTGCCAGTGCCCTCTGTGGACTCACTGCACTACATCCCCAGTGGGGCCAGTGCACTCTCTTGAGTCACTGCACTGCATCACCAGTGGTGCCAGTGCCCTCTCTGGACTCACTGCAGTGCATCCCCAGTGGTGCCAGTGCACTCTCTGGACTCACCGCACTGCATCCCCAGTGGTGCCAGTGCACTCTCTGGACTCACTGCACTGCATCCCCAGTGGTTCCAGTGCACTCTCTGGACTCACTGCACTGCATCCCCAGTGTTGCCAGTGACCTCTCTGGACTCACTGCACTGCATCCCTAGTGGTGACAGTGCACTCTCTGGACTCACTGCACTGCATCCCCAGTGGTGCCAGTGCACTCTCTGAGCTCACTGCACTGCATCCCCAGTGGTGCCAGTGCACTCTCTGGACTCACTGCACTGCATCCCCAGTGGTGCCAGTGCACTCTCTGGACTCACTGCACTGCATCCCCAATGGTGCCAGTGCACTCTTTGGACTCACTGCACTGCATCCCCAGTGGTGCCAGTGCACTCTCTGGACTCACTGCACTGCATCCCCAGTGGTGCCAGTGCCCTCTGTGGACTCACTGCACTACATCCCCAGTGGGGCCAGTGCACTCTCTTGAGTCACTGCACTGCATCCCCAGTGGTGCCAGTGCACTCTCTGGACTCACTGCACTGCATCCCCAGTGGTGCCAGTGCACTCTCTGGACTCACTGCACTGCATCCCCAATCGTACCAGTGCAATCTCTGGTTTCACTGCAGTGCAACCCCAGTGGTGCCAGTGCACTCTCTTGAGTCACTGCACTGCATCCCCAGTGGTGCCAGTGCACTCTCTGGACTCACTGCAGTGCATCCCCAGTGGTGCCAGTGCACTCTCTTGAGTCACTGCACTGCATCCCCAGTGGTGCCAGTGCACTGTCTGGACTCACTGCACTGCATCCCCAGTGGTGCCAGTGCACTCTCTGGACTCACTGCAGTGCATACCCAATCGTACCAGTGCAATCTCTGGTCTCACTGCAGTGCATCCCCAGTGGTGCCAGTGCACTCTCTGGACTCACTGCACTGCATCCCCAGTGGTGCCAGTGAACTCTCTGGAAGCACGGCACTGCATCCCCGGTGGTGCCAGTGCGCTCTCTGGACTCATTTCGCTGCATCCCCGGTGGTGCCAGTGCGCTCTCTGGACTCACCGCACTGCATCCCCAGTGGTGCCAGTGCACTCTCTGGACTCACTGCACTGCACCCCCAGTGGTGCCAGTGCACTCTCTGGACTCACAGCACTGCATCCCCACTGGTGCCAGTGCACTCTCTGGACTCACTGCAGTGCATCCCCAGTGGTGCCAGTGCACACTCTGGACTCACGGCACTGCATCCCCAGTGGTGCCAGTGCACTCTCTGGACTCACTGCACTGCAACCCCAGTGGTGCCAGGGTACTCTCTGGACTCACTGCACTGCATTGCCATTGGTGCCAAGGCACTCTCTGGACTCACGGCACTGCATTGCCATTGGTGCCAGTGCACTCTCTGGACTCAGTGCAGTGCATCCCCAGTGGTGCCAGTGCACTCTCTGGACTCACTGCACTGCATCCCCAGTGGTGCCAGTGCACTCTCTGGACTCACTGCACTGCATCCGCAGTGGTGCCAGTGCACTCTCTGGACTCACTGCACTGCATCCCCACTGGTGCCAGTGCACTATCTGGACTCACTGCACTGCATCCCCATTGGTGCCAGTGACCTCTCTGGACTCACTGCACTGCATCCCCAGTGGTGCCAGTGCACTCTCTGGACTCACTGCACTGCATACCCAGTGGAGCCAGTGACCTCTCTGGACTCACTGCACTGCATCCCCAGTGGTGCCAGTGCACTCTCGGGACTCACTGCACTGCATCCCCAATGGTGCCAGTGCACTCTTTGGACTCACTGCACTGCATCCCCAGTGGTGCCAGTGCACTCTCTGGACTCACTGCACTGCATCCCCAGTGGTGCCAGTGCACTCTCTGGACTCACTGCACTACATCCCCAGTGGGGCCAGTGCACTCTCTGGACTCACTGCAGTGCATCCCCAGTGGTGCCAGTGCACTCTCTTGAGTCACTGCACTGCATCCCCAGTGGTGCCAGTGCACTGTCTGGACTCACTGCACTGCATCCCCAGTGGTGCCAGTGCACTCTCTGGACTCACTGCAGTGCATACCCAATCGTACCAGTGCAATCTCTGGTCTCACTGCAGTGCATCCCCAGTGGTGCCAGTGCACTCTCTGGACTCACTGCACTGCATCCCCAGTGGTGCCAGTGCACTCTCTGGAAGCACGGCACTGCATCCCCGGTGGTGCCAGTGCGCTCTCTGGACTCATTTCACTGCATCCCCGGTGGTGCCAGTACGCTCTTTGGACTCACCGCACTGCATCCCCAGTGGTGCCAGTGCACTCTCTGGACTCACTGCAGTGCATCCCCAGTGGTGCCAGTGCACTCTGTGGACTCACTGCACTGCACCCCCAGTGGTGCCAGTGCACTCTCTGGACTCACAGCACTGCATCCCCACTGGTGCCAGTGCACTCTCTGGACTCACTGCACTGCATCCCCAGTGGTGCCAGTGCACACTCTGGACTCACGGCACTGCATCCCCAGTGGTGCCAGTGCACTCTCTGGACTCACTGCACTGCATCCCCAGTGGTGCCAGGGTACTCTCTGGACTCACTGCACTGCATAGCCATTGGTGCCAAGGCACTCTCTGGACTCACTGCACTGCATTGCCATTGGTGCCAGTGCACTCTCTGGACTCATTGCAGTGCATCCCCAGTGGTGCCAGTGCACTCTCCGGACTCACGGCACTGCATTCCCAGTGGTGCCAGTGCACTCTCTGGACTCACTGCACTGCATCCGCAGTTGTGCCAGTGCACTCTCTGGACTCACTGCACTGCATCCCCAGTGGTGCCAGTGCACTCTCTGAACTCACTGCAGTGCATCCCCAGTGGTGCCAGTGCACTCTCTGGACTCACTGCACTGCATCCCCAGTGGTGCCAGTGCACTCTCTGGACTCATTGCAGTGCATCCCCAGTGGTGCCAGTGCACTCTCTGGACTCACGGCACTGCATCCCCAGTGGTGCCAGTGCACTCTCTGGACTCACGGCAGTGAATCCCCAGTGGTGCCAGTGCACTCTCTGGACTCACGGCAGTGCATCCCCAGTGGTGCCAGTGCACTCTCTGGACTCACTGCAGTGCATCCCAGGTGGTGCCAGTGCACTCTCTGGACTCACTGCACTGCATCCCCAGTGGTGCCAGTGCACTCTCTGGACTCACTGCACTGCATCCCCAGTGGTGCCAGTGCACTCTCTGGACTCACTGCACTGCATCCCCAGTGGTGCCAGGGCACTCTCTGGACTCACTGCACGGCATCCCCAGTGGTGCCAGTGACCTCTCTGGACTCAGTGCACTGCATCCCCAGTGGTGCCAGTGCACTCTCTGGACTCACAGGGGTGCATCCCCAATAGTGCCAGTGACCTCTCTGGTCTCACTGCACTGCATCCCCAGTGGTGCTAGTGCACTCTCTGGACTAACCGCACTGCATCCCCAGTGGTGCCAGTGCACTCTCTGGACTCACTGCACTGCATCCCCAGTGGTGCCAGTGCACTCTCTGGACTCATTGCACTGCATCCCCAATGGTGCCAGTGCACTCTTTGGACTCATTGCACTGCATCCCCAGTGGTGCCAGTGCACTCTCTGGACTCACTGCACTGCATCCCCAGTGGTGCCAGTGCCCTCTGTGGACTCACTGCACTACATCCCCAGTGGGGCCAGTGCACTCTCTTGAGTCACTGCACTGCATCCCCAGTGGTGCCAGTGCCCTCTCTGGACTCACTGCAGTGCATCCCCAGTGGTGCCAGTGCACTCTCTGGACTCACTGCAGTGCATCCCCAGTGGTGCCAGTGCACTCTCTGGACTCACTGCACTGCATCCCCAGTGGTTCCAGTGCACTCTCTGGACTCACTGCACTGCATCCCCAGTGTTGCCAGTGACCTCTCTGGACTCACTGCACTGCATCCAGAGTGGTGACAGTGCACTCTCTGGACTCACAGCACTGCATCCCCAGTGGTGCCAGTGCACTCTCTGAGCTCACTGCACTGCATCCCCAGTGGTGCCAGTGCACTCTCTGGACTCACTGCACTGCATCCCCAGTGGTGCCAGTGCACTCTCTGGACTCACTGCACTGCATCCCCAATGGTGCCAGTGCACTCTTTGGACTCACTGCACTGCATCCCCAGTGGTGCCAGTGCACTCTCTGGACTCACTGCACTGCATCCCCAGTGGTGCCAGTGCCCTCTGTGGACTCACTGCACTACATCCCCAGTGGGGCCAGTGCACTCTCTTGAGTCACTGCACTGCATCCCCAGTGGTGCCAGTGCACTCTCTGGACTCACTGCACTGCATCCCCAGTGGTGCCAGTGCACTCTCTGGACTCAATGCACTGCATCCCCAGTGGTGCCAGTGCACTCTCTGGACTCACTGTAGTGCATCCCCAGTGGTGCCAGTGCACTCTCTGGACTCACTGCACTGCATCCCCAATCGTACCAGTGCAATCTCTGGTTTCACTGCAGTGCAACCCCAGTGGTGCCAGTGCACTCTCTGGACTCACCGGGGTGCATCCCCAATAGTGCCAGTGCCCTCTCTGGACTCACTGCACTGCATCCCCAGTGGTGCCAGTGCTCTCTCTGAGCTCACTGCACTGCATCCCCAGTAGTGCCAGTGCACTCTCTGGACTCACTGCACTGCATCCCCAGTGGTGCCAGTGCACTCTCTGGACTCATTGCAGTGCATCCCCAGTGGTGCCAGTGCACTCTCTGGACTCACGGCACTGCATCCCCAGTGGTGCCAGTGCACTCTCTGGACTCACGGCAGTGAATCCCCAGTGGTGCCAGTGCACTCTCTGGACTCACGGCAGTGCATCCCCAGTGGTGCCAGTGCACTCTCTGGACTCACTGCAGTGCATCCCAGGTGGTGCCAGTGCACTCTCTGGACTCACTGCACTGCATCCCCAGTGGTGCCAGTGCACTCTCTGGACTCACTGCACTGCATCCCCAGTGGTGCCAGTGCACTCTCTGGACTCACTGCACTGCATCCCCAGTGGTGCCAGGGCACTCTCTGGACTCACTGCACGGCATCCCCAGTGGTGCCAGTGACCTCTCTGGACTCAGTGCACTGCATCCCCAGTGGTGCCAGTGCACTCTCTGGACTCACAGGGGTGCATCCCCAATAGTGCCAGTGACCTCTCTGGACTCACTGCACTGCATCCCCAGTGGTGCTAGTGTACTCTCTGGACTCACCGCACTCCATCCCCAGTGGTGCCAGTGCACTCTCTGGACTCACTGCACTGCATCCCCAGTGGTGCCAGTGCACTCTCTGGACTCACTGCACTGCATCACTAGTGGTGCCAGTGCCCTCTCTGGACTCACTGCACTGCATCCCCAGTGGTGCCAGTGCTCTCTCTGAGCTCACTGCACTGCATCCCCAGTGGTGCCAGTGCACTCTCTGGACTCACTGCACTGCATCCCCACTGGTGCCAGTGCACTATCTGGACTCACTGCACTGCATCCCCATTGGTGCCAGTGACCTCTCTGGACTCACTGCACTGCATCCCCAGTGGTGCCAGTGCACTCTCTGGACTCACTGCACTGCATACCCAGTGGTGCCAGTGACCTCCCTGGACTCACTGCACTGCATCCCCAGTGGTGCCAGTGCACTCTCGGGACTCACTGCACTGCATCCCCAATGGTGCCAGTGCACTCTCTTGAGTCACTGCACTGCATCCCCAGTGGTGCCAGTGCCCTCTCTGGACTCACTGCACTGCATCCCCAGTGGTGCCAGTGCACTCTCTGGACTCACTGCACTACATCCCCAGTGGTGCCAGTGCACTCTCTGGACTCACTGCAGTGCATCCCCAGTGGTGCCAGTGCACTCTCTTGAGTCACTGCACTGCATCCCCAGTGGTGCCAGTGCACTCTCTGGACTCACTGCAGTGCATCCCCAGTGGTGCCAGTGCACTCTCTTGAGTCACTGCACTGCATCCCCAGTGGTGCCAGTGCACTCTCTGGACTCACTGCACTGCATCCCCAGTGGTGCCAGTGCACTCTCTGGACTCACTGCAATGCATACCCAATCGTACCAGTGCAATCTCTGGTCTCACTGCAGTGCATCCCCAGTGGTGCCAGTGCACTCTCTGGACTCACGGTACTGCATCCCCTGTGGTGCCAGTGCACTCTCTGGACTCACTGCACTGCATCCCCGGTGGTGCCAGTGCGCTCTCTGGACTCATTTCACTGCATCCCCGGTGGTGTCAGTGCGCTCTCTGGACTCACCGCACTGCATCCCCAGTGGTGCCAGTGCACTCTCTGGACTCACTGCAGTGCATCCCCAGTGGTGCCAGTGCACTCTCTGGACTCACTGCACTGCACCCCCAGTGGTGCCAGTGCACTCTCTGGACTCACAGCACTACATCCCCACTGGTGCCAGTTCACTCTCTGGACTCACTGCACTGCATCCCCAGTGGTGCCAGTGCACACTCTGGACTCACGGCACTGCATCCCCAGTGGTGCCAGTGCACTCTCTGGACTCACTGCACTGCATCCCCAGTGGTGCCAGGGTACTCTCTGGACTCACTGCACTGCATTGCCATTGGTGCCAAGGCACTCTCTGGACTCACTGCACTGCATTGCCATTGGTACCAGAGCACTCTCTGGACTCATTGCAGTGCATCCCCAGTGGTGCCAGTGCACTCTCTGGACTCACGGCACTGCATCCCCAGTGCTGCCAGTGCACTCTCTGGACTCACTGCACTGCATCCGCAGTGGTGCCAGTGCACTCTCTGGACTCACTGCACTGCATCCCCAGTGGTGCCAGGGCACTCTCTGGACTCACTGCACTGCATCCCCACTGGTGCCAGTGCACTCTCTGGACTCACTGCACTGCATCCCCAGTGGTGCCAGTGCACTCTCTGGACTCATTGCAGTGCATCCCCAGTGGTGCCAGTGCACTCTCTGGACTCACGGCACTGCATCCCCAGTGGTGCCAGTGCACTCTCTGGACTCACTGCAGTGCATCCCCAGTGGTGCCAGGGCACTCTCTGGACTCACTGCACTGCATCCCCAGTGGTGCCAGTGCACTCTCTGGACTCACTGCAGTGCATCCCCAGTGGTGCCAGTGCACTCTCTTGAGTCACTGCACTGCATCCCCAGTGGTGCCAGTGTACTGTCTGGACTCACTGCACTGCATCCCCAGTGGTGCCAGTGCACTCTCTGGACTCACTGCAGTGCATACCCAATCGTACCAGTGCAATCTCTGGTCTCACTGCAGTGCATCCCCAGTGGTGCCAGTGCACTCTCTGGACTCACTGCACTGCATCCCCAGTGGTGCCAGTGCACTCTCTGGAAGCACGGCACTGCATCCCCGGTGGTGCCAGTGCGCTCTCTGGACTCATTTCACTGCATCCCCGGTGGTGCCAGTGCGCTCTCTGGACTCACCGCACTGCATCCCCAGTGGTGCCAGTGCACTCTCTGGACTCACTGCAGTGCATCCCCAGTGGTACCAGTGCACTCTCTGGACTCACTGCACTGCACCCCCAGTGGTGCCAGTGCACTCTCTGGACTCACAGCACTGCATCCCCAGTGGTGCCAGTGCACTCTCTGGACTCACTGCACTGCATCCCCAGTGGTGCCAGTGCACACTCTGGACTCACGGCACTGCATCCCCAGTGGTGCCAGTGCACTCTCTGGACTCACTGCACTGCATCCCCAGTGGTGCCAGGGTACTCTCTGGACTCACTGCACTGCATTGCCATTGGTGCCAAAGCACTCTCTGGACTCACTGCACTGCATTGCCATTGGTACCAGAGCACTCTCTGGACTCATTGCAGTGCATCCCCAGTGGTGCCAGTGCACTCTCTGGACTCACGGCACTGCATCCCCAGTGGTGCCAGTGCACTCTCTGGACTCACTGCACTGCATCCCCAGTGGTGCCAGGGCACTCTCTGGACTCACTGCACTGCATCCCCAGTGGTGCCAGTGCACTCTCTGGACTCACTGCACTGCATCCCCAGTGGTGCCAGTGCACTCTCTGGACTCATTGCAGTGCATCCCCAGTGGTGCCAGTGCACTCTCTGGACTCACGGCACTGCATCCCCAGTGGTGCCAGTGCACTCTCTGGACTCACGGCAGTGAATCCCCAGTGGTGCCAGTGCACTCTCTGGACTCACGGCAGTGCATCCCCAGTGGTGCCAGTGCACTCTCTGGACTCACTGCAGTGCATCCCAGGTGGTGCCAGTGCACTCTCTGGACTCACTGCACTGCATCCCCAGTGGTGCCAGTGCACTCTCTGGACTCACTGCACTGCATCCCCAGTGGTGCCAGTGCACTCTCTGGACTCACTGCACTGCATCCCCAGTGGTGCCAGTGCCCTCTGTGGACTCACTGCACTACATCCCCAGTGGGGCCAGTGCACTCTCTTGAGTCACTGCACTGCATCACCAGTGGTGCCAGTGCCCTCTCTGGACTCACTGCAGTGCATCCCCAGTGGTGCCAGTGCACTCTCTGGACTCACCGCACTGCATCCCCAGTGGTGCCAGTGCACTCTCTGGACTCACTGCACTGCATCCCCAGTGGTTCCAGTGCACTCTCTGGACTCACTGCACTGCATCCCTAGTGGTGACAGTGCACTCTCTGGACTCACTGCACTGCATCCCCAGTGGTGCCAGTGCACTCTCTGAGCTCACTGCACTGCATTCCCAGTGGTGCCAGTGCACTCTCTGGACTCACTGCACTGCATCCCCAGTGGTGCCAGTGCACTCTCTGGACTCACTGCACTGCATCCCCAATGGTGCCAGTGCACTCTTTGGACTCACTGCACTGCATCCCCAGTGGTGCCAGTGCACTCTCTGGACTCACTGCACTGCATCCCCAGTGGTGCCAGTGCCCTCTGTGGACTCACTGCACTACATCCCCAGTGGGGCCAGTGCACTCTCTTGAGTCACTGCACTGCATCCCCAGTGGTGCCAGTGCACTCTCTGGACTCACTGCACTGCATCCCCAGTGGTGCCAGTGCACTCTCTGGACTCACTGCACTGCATCCCCAATCGTACCAGTGCAATCTCTGGTTTCACTGCAGTGCAACCCCAGTGGTGCCAGTGCACTCTCTTGAGTCACTGCACTGCATCCCCAGTGGTGCCAGTGCACTCTCTGGACTCACTGCAGTGCATCCCCAGTGGTGCCAGTGCACTCTCTTGAGTCACTGCACTGCATCCCCAGTGGTGCCAGTGCACTGTCTGGACTCACTGCACTGCATCCCCAGTGGTGCCAGTGCACTCTCTGGACTCACTGCAGTGCATACCCAATCGTACCAGTGCAATCTCTGGTCTCACTGCAGTGCATCCCCAGTGGTGCCTGTGCACTCTCTGGACTCACTGCACTGCATCCCCAGTGGTGCCAGTGCACTCTCTGGAAGCACGGCACTGCATCCCCGGTGGTGCCAGTGCGCTCTCTGGACTCATTTCACTGCATCCCCGGTGGTGCCAGTGCGCTCTCTGGACTCACCGCACTGCATCCCCAGTGGTGCCAGTGCACTCTCTGGACTCACTGCACTGCACCCCCAGTGGTGCCAGTGCACTCTCTGGACTCACAGCACTGCATCCCCACTGGTGCCAGTGCACTCTCTGGACTCACTGCACTGCATCCCCAGTGGTGCCAGTGCACACTCTGGACTCACGGCACTGCATCCCCAGTGGTGCCAGTGCACACTCTGGACTCACTGCACTGCAACCCCAGTGGTGCCAGTGAACTCTCTGGACTCACTGCACTGCATTGC
The DNA here is from genome assembly GCF_964211835.1 of Anser anser. Classification (NCBI taxonomy): domain Eukaryota; kingdom Metazoa; phylum Chordata; class Aves; order Anseriformes; family Anatidae; genus Anser; species Anser anser. The sequence goes on from NC_139747.1 coordinate 7,724,371, forward strand.
CATTGGTGCCAAGGCACTCTCTGGACTCACGGCACTGCATTGCCATTGGTGCCAGTGCACTCTCTGGACTCAGTGCAGTGCATCCCCAGTGGTGCCAGTGCACTCTCTGGACTCACGGCACTGCATCCCCAGTGGTGCCAGTGCACTCTCTGGACTCACTGCACTGCATCCGCAGTGGTGCCAGTGCACTCTCTGGACTCACTGCACTGCATCCCCACTGGTGCCAGTGCACTATCTGGACTCACTGCACTGCATCCCCATTGGTGCCAGTGACCTCTCTGGACTCACTGCACTGCATCCCCAGTGGTGCCAGTGCACTCTCTGGACTCACTGCACTGCATACCCAGTGGAGCCAGTGACCTCTCTGGACTCACTGCACTGCATCCCCAGTGGTGCCAGTGCACTCTCGGGACTCACTGCACTGCATCCCCAATGGTGCCAGTGCACTCTTTGGACTCACTGCACTGCATCCCCAGTGGTGCCAGTGCACTCTCTGGACTCACTGCACTGCATCCCCAGTGGTGCCAGTGCACTCTCTGGACTCACTGCACTGCACCCCCAGTGGTGCCAGTGCACTCTCTGGACTCACAGCACTGCATCCCCACTGGTGCCAGTGCACTCTCTGGACTCACTGCACTGCATCCCCAGTGGTGCCAGTGCACACTCTGGACTCACGGCACTGCATCCCCAGTGGTGCCAGTGCACTCTCTGGACTCACTGCACTGCATCCCCAGTGGTGCCAGGGTACTCTCTGGACTCACTGCACTGCATAGCCATTGGTGCCAAGGCACTCTCTGGACTCACTGCACTGCATTGCCATTGGTGCCAGTGCACTCTCTGGACTCATTGCAGTGCATCCCCAGTGGTGCCAGTGCACTCTCTGGACTCACGGCACTGCATTCCCAGTGGTGCCAGTGCACTCTCTGGACTCACTGCACTGCATCCGCAGTTGTGCCAGTGCACTCTCTGGACTCACTGCACTGCATCCCCAGTGGTGCCAGTGCACTCTCTGAGCTCACTGCAGTGCATCCCCAGTGGTGCCAGTGCACTCTCTGGACTCACTGCACTGCATCCCCAGTGGTGCCAGTGCACTCTCTGGACTCATTGCAGTGCATCCCCAGTGGTTACAGTGCACTCTCTGGACTCACGGCACTGCATCCCCAGTGGTGCCAGTGCACTCTCTGGACTCACGGCAGTGAATCCCCAGTGGTGCCAGTGCACTCTCTGGACTCACGGCAGTGCATCCCCAGTGGTGCCAGTGCACTCTCTGGACTCACTGCAGTGCATCCCAGGTGGTGCCAGTGCACTCTCTGGACTCACTGCACTGCATCCCCAGTGGTGCCAGGGCACTCTCTGGACTCACTGCACGGCATCCCCAGTGGTGCCAGTGACCTCTCTGGACTCAGTGCACTGCATCCCCAGTGGTGCCAGTGCACTCTCTGGACTCACAGGGGTGCATCCCCAATAGTGCCAGTGACCTCTCTGGACTCACTGCACTGCATCCCCAGTGGTGCTAGTGCACTCTCTGGACTAACCGCACTGCATCCCCAGTGGTGCCAGTGCACTCTCTGGACTCACTGCACTGCATCCCCAGTGGTGCCAGTGCACTCTCTGGACTCATTGCACTGCATCCCCAATGTTGCCAGTGCACTCTTTGGACTCATTGCACTGCATCCCCAGTGGTGCCAGTGCACTCTCTGGACTCACTGCACTGCATCCCCAGTGGTGCCAGTGCCCTCTGTGGACTCACTGCACTACATCCCCAGTGGGGCCAGTGCACTCTCTTGAGTCACTGCACTGCATCCCCAGTGGTGCCAGTGCCCTCTCTGGACTCACTGCAGTGCATCCCCAGTGGTGCCAGTGCACTCTCTGGACTCACCGCACTGCATCCCCAGTGGTGCCAGTGCACTCTCTGGACTCACTGCACTGCATCCCCAGTGGTTCCAGTGCACTCTCTGGACTCACTGCACTGCATCCCCAGTGTTGCCAGTGACCTCTCTGGACTCACTGCACTGCATCCAGAGTGGTGACAGTGCACTCTCTGGACTCACTGCACTGCATCCCCAGTGGTGCCAGTGCTCTCTCTGAGCTCACTGCACTGCATCCCCAGTGGTGCCAGTGCACTCTCTGGACTCACTGCACTGCATCCCCACTGGTGCCAGTGCACTATCTGGACTCACTGCACTGCATCCCCATTGGTGCCAGTGACCTCTCTGGACTCACTGCACTGCATCCCCAGTGGTGCCAGTGCACTCTCTGGACTCACTGCACTGCATACCTAGTGGTGCCAGTGACCTCCCTGGACTCACTGCACTGCATCCCCAGTGGTGCCAGTGCACTCTCGGGACTCACTGCACTGCATCCCCAATGGTGCCAGTGCACTCTTTGGACTCACTGCACTGCATCCCCAGTGGTGCCAGTGCCCTCTCTGGACTCACTGCACTGCATCCCCAGTGGTGCCAGTGCACTCTCTGGACTCACTGCACTACATCCCCAGTGGTGCCAGTGCACTCTCTGGACTCACGGCACTGCATCCCCAGTGGTGCCAGTGCACTCTCTTGACTCACTGCAGTGCATCCCCAGTGGTGCCAGTGCACTCTCTGGACTCACTGAAGTGCATCCCCAGTGGTGCCAGTGCACTCTCTTGAGTCACTGCACTGCATCCCCAGTGGTGCCAGTGCACTCTCTGGACTCACTGCACTGCATCCCCAGTGGTGCCAGTGCACTCTCTGGACTCACTGCAATGCATACCCAATCGTACCAGTGCAATCTCTGGTCTCACTGCAGTGCATCCCCAGTGGTGCCAGTGCACTCTCTGGACTCACGGCACTGCATCCCCTGTGGTGCCAGTGCACTCTCTGGAAGCACGGCACTGCATCCCCGGTGGTGCCAGTGCGCTCTCTGGACTCATTTCACTGCATCCCCGGTGGTGTCAGTGCGCTCTCTGGACTCACCGCACTGCATCCCCAGTGGTGCCAGTGCACTCTCTGGACTCACTGCAGTGCATCCCCAGTGGTGCCAGTGCACTCTCTGGACTCACTGCACTGCACCCCCAGTGGTGCCAGTGCACTCTCTGGACTCACAGCACTGCATCCCCACTGGTGCCAGTTCACTCTCTGGACTCACTGCACTGCATCCCCAGTGGTGCCAGTGCACACTCTGGACTCACGGCACTGCATCCCCAGTGGTGCCAGTGCACTCTCTGGACTCACTGCACTGCATCCCCAGTGGTGCCAGGGTACTCTCTGGACTCACTGCACTGCATTGCCATTGGTGCCAAGGCACTCTCTGGACTCACTGCACTGCATTGCCATTGGTACCAGAGCACTCTCTGGACTCATTGCAGTGCATCCCCAGTGGTGCCAGTGCACTCTCTGGACTCACGGCACTGCATCCCCAGTGCTGCCAGTGCACTCTCTGGACTCACTGCACTGCATCCGCAGTGGTGCCAGTGCACTCTCTGGACTCACTGCACTGCATCCCCAGTGGTGCCAGGGCACTCTCTGGACTCACTGCACTGCATCCCCAGTGGTGCCAGTGCACTCTCTGGACTCACTGCACTGCATCCCCAGTGGTGCCAGTGCACTCTCTGGACTCATTGCAGTGCATCCCCAGTGGTGCCAGTGCACTCTCTGGACTCACGGCACTGCATCCCCAGTGGTGCCAGTGCACTCTCTGGACTCACTGCAGTGCATCCCCAGTGGTGCCAGTGCACTCTCTGGACTCACTGCACTGCATCCCCAGTGGTGCCAGTGCACTCTCTGGACTCACTGCAGTGCATCCCCAGTGGTGCCAGTGCACTCTCTTGAGTCACTGCACTGCATTCCCAGTGGTGCCAGGGTACTGTCTGGACTCACTGCACTGCATCCCCAGTGGTGCCAGTGCCCTCTCTGGACTCACTGCAGTGCATACCCAATCGTACCAGTGCAATCTCTGGTCTCACTGCAGTGCATCCCCAGTGGTGCCAGTGCACTCTCTGGACTCACTGCACTGCATCCCCAGTGTTGCCAGTGCACTCTCTTGAAGCACGGCACTGCATCCCCGGTGGTGCCAGTGCGCTCTCTGGACTCATTTCACTGCATCCCCGGTGGTGCCAGTGCGCTCTCTGGACTCACCGCACTGCATCCCCAGTGGTGCCAGTGCACTCTCTGGACTCACTGCAGTGCATCCCCAGTGGTACCAGTGCACTCTCTGGACTCGCTGCACTGCACCCCCAGTGGTGCCAGTGCACTCTCTGGACTCACAGCACTGCATCCCCACTGGTGCCAGTGCACTCTCTGGACTCACTGCACTGCATCCCCAGTGGTGCCAGTGCACACTCTGGACTCACGGCACTGCATCCCCAGTGGTGCCAGTGCACTCTCTGGACTCACTGCACTGCATCCCCAGTGGTGCCAGGGTACTCTCTGGACTCACTGCACTGCATTGCCATTGGTGCCAAGGCACTCTCTGGACTCACTGCACTGCATTGCCATTGGTACCAGAGCACTCTCTGGACTCATTGCAGTGCATCCCCAGTGGTGCCAGTGCACTCTCTGGACTCACGGCACTGCATCCCCAGTGGTGCCAGTGCACTCTCTGGACTCACTGCACTGCATCCCCAGTGGTGCCAGGGCACTCTCTGGACTCACTGCACTGCATCCCCAGTGGTGCCAGTGCACTCTCTGGACTCACTGCACTGCATCCCCAGTGGTGCCAGTGCACTCTCTGGACTCATTGCAGTGCATCCCCAGTGGTGCCAGTGCACTCTCTGGACTCACGGCAGTGCATCCCCAGTGGTGCCAGTGCACTCTCTGGACTCACGGCAGTGAATCCCCAGTGGTGCCAGTGCACTCTCTGGACTCACGGCAGTGCATCCCCAGTGGTGCCTGTGCACTCTCTGGACTCACTGCAGTGCATCCCCAGTGGTGCCAGTGCACTCTCTGGACTCACTGCACTGCATCCCCAGTGGTGCCAGTGCACTCTCTGGACTCATTGCACTGCATCCCCAGTGGTGCCAGTGCACTCTCTGGACTCACTGCACTGCATCCCCAGTGGTGCCAGTGCCCTCTGTGGACTCACTGCACTACATCCCCAGTGGGGCCAGTGCACTCTCTTGAGTCACTGCACTGCATCACCAGTGGTGCCAGTGCCCTCTCTGGACTCACTGCAGTGCATCCCCAGTGGTGCCAGTGCACTCTCTGGACTCACCGCACTGCATCCCCAGTGGTGCCAGTGCACTCTCTGGACTCACTGCACTGCATCCCCAGTGGTGCCAGTGCACTCTCTGGACTCACTGCACTACATCCCCAGTGGGGCCAGTGCACTCTCTGGACTCACTGCACTGCATCCCCAGTGTTGCCAGTGACCTCTCTGGACTCACTGCACTGCATCCCTAGTGGTGACAGTGCACTCTCTGGACTCACTGCACTGCATCCCCAGTGGTGCCAGTGCACTCTCTGAGCTCACTGCACTGCATCCCCAGTGGTGCCAGTGCACTCTCTGGACTCACTGCACTGCATCCCCAGTGGTGCCAGTGCACTCTCTGGACTCACTGCACTGCATCCCCAGTGGTGCCAGTGCACTCTTTGGACTCACTGCACTGCATCCCCAGTGGTGCCAGTGCACTCTCTGGACTCACTGCACTGCATCCCCAGTGGTGCCAGTGCCCTCTGTGGACTCACTGCACTACATCCCCAGTGGGGCCAGTGCACTCTCTTGATTCACTGCACTGCATCCCCAGTGGTGCCAGTGCACTCTCTGGACTCACTGCACTGCATCCCCAGTGGTGCCAGTGCACTCTCTGGACTCACTGAACTGCATCCCCAATCGTACCAGTGCAATCTCTGGTTTCACTGCAGTGCAACCCCAGTGGTGCCAGTGCACTCTCTTGAGTCACTGCACTGCATCCCCAGTGGTGCCAGTGCACTCTCTGGACTCACTGCAGTGCATCCCCAGTGGTGCCAGTGCACTCTCTTGAGTCACTGCACTGCATCCCCAGTGGTGCCAGTGCACTGTCTGGACTCACTGCACTGCATCCCCAGTGGTGCCAGTGCACTCTCTGGACTCACTGCAGTGCATACCCAATCGTACCAGTGCAATCTCTGGTCTCACTGCAGTGCATCCCCAGTGGTGCCAGGGTACTCTCTGGACTCACTGCACTGCATTGCCATTGGTGCCAAGGCACTCTCTGGACTCACGGCACTGCATTGCCATTGGTGCCAGTGCACTCTCTGGACTCAGTGCAGTGCATCCCCAGTGGTGCCAGTGCACTCTCTGGACTCACGGCACTGCATCCCCAGTGGTGCCAGTGCACTCTCTGGACTCACTGCACTGCATCCGCAGTGGTGCCAGTGCACTCTCTGGACTCACTGCACTGCATCCCCACTGGTGCCAGTGCACTATCTGGACTCACTGCACTGCATCCCCAGTGGTGCCAGTGACCTCTCTGGACTCACTGCACTGCATCCCCAGTGGTGCCAGTGCACTCTCTGGACTCACTGCACTGCATACCCAGTGGAGCCAGTGACCTCTCTGGACTCACTGCACTGCATCCCCAGTGGTGCCAGTGCACTCTCGGGACTCACTGCACTGCATCCCCAATGGTGCCAGTGCACTCTTTGGACTCACTGCACTGCATCCCCAGTGGTGCCAGTGCACTCTCTGGAAGCACGGCACTGCATCCCCAGTGGTGCCAGTGCACTCTCTGGACTCACTGCAGTGCATCCCCAGTGGTGCCAGTGCACTCTCTGGACTCACTGCACTGCACCCCCAGTGGTGCCAGTGCACTCTCTGGACTCACAGCACTGCATCCCCAGTGGTGCCAGTGCACTCTCTGGACTCACTGCACTGCATCCCCAGTGGTGCCAGTGCACACTCTGGACTCACGGCACTGCATCCCCAGTGGTGCCAGTGCACTCTCTGGACTCACTGCACTGCATCCCCAGTGGTGCCAGGGTACTCTCTGGACTCACTGCACTGCATAGCCATTGGTGCCAAGGCACTCTCTGGACTCACTGCACTGCATTGCCATTGGTGCCAGTGCACTCTCTGGACTCATTGCAGTGCATCCCCAGTGGTGCCAGTGCACTCTCTGGACTCACGGCACTGCATTCCCAGTGGTGCCAGTGCACTCTCTGGACTCACTGCACTGCATCCGCAGTTGTGCCAGTGCACTCTCTGGACTCACTGCACTGCATCCCCAGTGGTGCCAGTGCACTCTCTGAACTCACTGCAGTGCATCCCCAGTGGTGCCAGTGCACTCTCTGGACTCACTGCACTGCATCCCCAGTGGTGCCAGTGCACTCTCTGGACTCATTGCAGTGCATCCCCAGTGGTGCCAGTGCACTCTCTGGACTCACGGCACTGCATCCCCAGTGGTGCCAGTGCACTCTCTGGACTCACGGCAGTGAATCCCCAGTGGTGCCAGTGCACTCTCTGGACTCACGGCAGTGCATCCCCAGTGGTGCCAGTGCACTCTCTGGACTCACTGCAGTGCATCCCAGGTGGTGCCAGTGCACTCTCTGGACTCACTGCACTGCATCCCCAGTGGTGCCAGTGCACTCTCTGGACTCACTGCACTGCATCCCCAGTGGTGCCAGTGCACTCTCTGGACTCACTGCACTGCATCCCCAGTGGTGCCAGGGCACTCTCTGGACTCACTGCACGGCATCCCCAGTGGTGCCAGTGACCTCTCTGGACTCAGTGCACTGCATCCCCAGTGGTGCCAGTGCACTCTCTGGACTCACAGGGGTGCATCCCCAATAGTGCCAGTGACCTCTCTGGACTCACTGCACTGCATCCCCAGTGGTGCTAGTGCACTCTCTGGACTAACCGTACTGCATCCCCAGTGGTGCCAGTGCACTCTCTGGACTCACTGCACTGCATCCTCAGTGGTGCCAGTGCACTCTCTGGACTCATTGCACTGCATCCCCAATGGTGCCAGTGCACTCTTTGGACTCATTGCACTGCATCCCCAGTGGTGCCAGTGCACTCTCTGGACTCACTGCACTGCATCCCCAGTGGTGCCAGTGCCCTCTGTGGACTCACTGCACTACATCCCCAGTGGGGCCAGTGCACTCTCTTGAGTCACTGCACTGCATCCCCAGTGGTGCCAGTGCCCTCTCTGGACTCACTGCAGTGCATCCCCAGTGGTGCCAGTGCACTCTCTGGACTCACTGCAGTGCATCCCCAGTGGTGCCAGTGCACTCTCTGGACTCACTGCACTGCATCCCCAGTGGTTCCAGTGCACTCTCTGGACTCACTGCACTGCATCCCCAGTGTTGCCAGTGACCTCTCTGGACTCACTGCACTGCATCCAGAGTGGTGACAGTGCACTCTCTGGACTCACAGCACTGCATCCCCAGTGGTGCCAGTGCACTCTCTGAGCTCACTGCACTGCATCCCCAGTGGTGCCAGTGCACTCTCTGGACTCACTGCACTGCATCCCCAGTGGTGCCAGTGCACTCTCTGGACTCACTGCACTGCATCCCCAATGGTGCCAGTGCACTCTTTGGACTCACTGCACTGCATCCCCAGTGGTGCCAGTGCACTCTCTGGACTCACTGCACTGCATCCCCAGTGGTGCCAGTGCCCTCTGTGGACTCACTGCACTACATCCCCAGTGGGGCCAGTGCACTCTCTTGAGTCACTGCACTGCATCCCCAGTGGTGCCAGTGCACTCTCTGGACTCACTGCACTGCATCCCCAGTGGTGCCAGTGCACTCTCTGGACTCAATGCACTGCATCCCCAGTGGTGCCAGTGCACTCTCTGGACTCACTGTAGTGCATCCCCAGTGGTGCCAGTGCACTCTCTGGACTCACTGCACTGCATCCCCAATCGTACCAGTGCAATCTCTGGTTTCACTGCAGTGCAACCCCAGTGGTGCCAGTGCACTCTCTGGACTCACCGGGGTGCATCCCCAATAGTGCCAGTGCCCTCTCTGGACTCACTGCACTGCATCCCCAGTGGTGCCAGTGCTCTCTCTGAGCTCACTGCACTGCATCCCCAGTAGTGCCAGTGCACTCTCTGGACTCACTGCACTGCATCCCCAGTGGTGCCAGTGCACTCTCTGGACTCATTGCAGTGCATCCCCAGTGGTGCCAGTGCACTCTCTGGACTCACGGCACTGCATCCCCAGTGGTGCCAGTGCACTCTCTGGACTCACGGCAGTGAATCCCCAGTGGTGCCAGTGCACTCTCTGGACTCACGGCAGTGCATCCCCAGTGGTGCCAGTGCACTCTCTGGACTCACTGCAGTGCATCCCAGGTGGTGCCAGTGCACTCTCTGGACTCACTGCACTGCATCCCCAGTGGTGCCAGTGCACTCTCTGGACTCACTGCACTGCATCCCCAGTGGTGCCTGTGCACTCTCTGGACTCACTGCACTGCATCCCCAGTGGTGCCAGGGCCCTCTCTGGACTCACTGCACGGCATCCCCAGTGGTGCCAGTGACCTCTCTGGACTCAGTGCACTGCATCCCCAGTGGTGCCAGGGCACTCTCTGGACTCACTGCACTGCATCCCCAGTGGTGCCAGGGTACTGTCTGGACTCACTGCACTGCATCCCCAGTGGTGCCAGTGCCCTCTCTGGACTCACTGCACTGCATCCCCAGTGGTGCCAGTGCACTCTCTGGACTCACTGCAGTGCATCCCAGGTGGTGCCAGTGCACTCTCTGGACTCACTGCACTGCATCCCCAGTGGTGCCAGTGCACTCTCTGGACTCACTGCAGTGCATCCCCAGTGGTGCCAGTGCACTCTCTGGACTCACTGCACTGCATCCCCAGTGGTGCCAGTGCACTCTCTGGACTCACTGCAGTGCATCCCCAGTGGTGCCAGTGCACTCTCTTGAGTCACTGCACTGCATTCCCAGTGGTGCCAGGGTACTGTCTGGACTCACTGCACTGCATCCCCAGTGGTGCCAGTGCCCTCTCTGGACTCACTGCAGTGCATACCCAATCGTACCAGTGCAATCTCTGGTCTCACTGCAGTGCATCCCCAGTGGTGCCAGTGCACTCTCTGGACTCACTGCACTGCATCCCCAGTGTTGCCAGTGCACTCTCTTGAAGCACGGCACTGCATCCCCGGTGGTGCCAGTGCGCTCTCTGGACTCATTTCACTGCATCCCCGGTGGTGCCAGTGCGCTCTCTGGACTCACCGCACTGCATCCCCAGTGGTGCCAGTGCACTCTCTGGACTCACTGCAGTGCATCCCCAGTGGTACCAGTGCACTCTCTGGACTCGCTGCACTGCACCCCCAGTGGTGCCAGTGCACTCTCTGGACTCACAGCACTGCATCCCCACTGGTGCCAGTGCACTCTCTGGACTCACTGCACTGCATCCCCAGTGGTGCCAGTGCACACTCTGGACTCACGGCACTGCATCCCCAGTGGTGCAAGTGCACTCTCTGGACTCACTGCACTGCATCCCCAGTGGTGCCAGGGTACTCTCTGGACTCACTGCACTGCATTGCCATTGGTGCCAAGGCACTCTCTGGACTCACTGCACTGCATTGCATTGGTACCAGAGCACTCTCTGGACTCATTGCAGTGCATCCCCAGTGGTGCCAGTGCACTCTCTGGACTCACGGCACTGCATCCCCAGTGGTGCCAGTGCACTCTCTGGACTCACTGCACTGCATCCCCAGTGGTGCCAGGGCACTCTCTGGACTCACTGCACTGCATCCCCAGTGGTGCCAGTGCACTCTCTGGACTCACTGCACTGCATCCCCATTGGTGCCAGTGCACTCTCTGGACTCATTGCAGTGCATCCCCAGTGGTGCCAGTGCACTCTCTGGACTCACGGCACTGCATCCCCAGTGGTGCCAGTGCACTCTCTGGACTCACGGCAGTGAATCCCCAGTGGTGCCAGTGCACTCTCTGGACTCACGGCAGTGCATCCCCAGTGGTGCCTGTGCACTCTCTGGACTCACTGCAGTGCATCCCAGGTGGTGCCAGTGCACTCTCTGGACTCACTGCACTGCATCCCCAGTGGTGCCAGTGCACTCTCTGGACTCACTGCAGTGCATCCCCAGTGGTGCCAGTGCACTCTCTGGACTCACTGCACTGCATCCCCAGTGGTGCCAGTGCCCTCTGTGGACTCACTGCACTACATCCCCTGTGGGGCCAGTGCACTCTCTTGAGTCACTGCACTGCATCACCAGTGGTGCCAGTGCCCTCTCTGGACTCACTGCAGTGCATCCCCAGTGGTGCCAGTGCACTCTCTGGACTCACCGCACTGCATCCCCAGTGGTGCCAGTGCACTCTCTGGACTCACTGCACTGCATCCCCAGTGGTGCCAGTGCACTCTCTGGACTCACTGCACTACATCCCCAGTGGGGCCAGTGCACTCTCTGGACTCACTGCACTGCATCCCCAGTGTTGCCAGTGACCTCTCTGGACTCACTGCACTGCATCCCTAGTGGTGACAGTGCACTCTCTGGACTCACTGCACTGCATCCCCAGTGGTGCCAGTGCACTCTCTGAGCTCACTGCACTGCATCCCCAGTGGTGCCAGTGCACTCTCTGGACTCACTGCACTGCATCCCCAGTGGTGCCAGTGCACTCTCTGGACTCACTGCACTGCATCCCCAATGGTGCCAGTGCACTCTTTGGACTCACTGCACTGCATCCCCAGTGGTGCCAGTGCACTCTCTGGACTCACTGCACTGCATCCCCAGTGGTGCCAGTGCCCTCTGTGGACTCACTGCACTACATCCCCAGTGGGGCCAGTGCACTCTCTTGAGTCACTGCACTGCATCCCCAGTGGTGCCAGTGCACTCTCTGGACTCACTGCACTGCATCCCCAGTGGTGCCAGTGCACTCTCTGGACTCACTGAACTGCATCCCCAATCGTACCAGTGCAATCTCTGGTTTCACTGCAGTGCAACCCCAGTGGTGCCAGTGCACTCTCTTGAGTCACTGCACTGCATCCCCAGTGGTGCCAGTGCACTCTCTGGACTCACTGCAGTGCATCCCCAGTGGTGCCAGTGCACTCTCTTGAGTCACTGCACTGCATCCCCAGTGGTGCCAGTGCACTGTCTGGACTCACTGCACTGCATCCCCAGTGGTGCCAGTGCACTCTCTGGACTCACTGCAGTGCATACCCAATCGTACCAGTGCAATCTCTGGTCTCACTGCAGTGCATCCCCAGTGGTGCCAGGGTACTCTCTGGACTCACTGCACTGCATTGCCATTGGTGCCAAGGCACTCTCTGGACTCACGGCACTGCATTGCCATTGGTGCCAGTGCACTCTCTGGACTCAGTGCAGTTCATCCCCAGTGGTGCCAGTGCACTCTCTGGACTCACGGCACTGCATCCCCAGTGGTGCCAGTGCACTCTCTGGACTCACTGCACTGCATCCGCAGTGGTGCCAGGGCACTCTCTGGACTCACTGCACTGCATCCCCACTGGTGCCAGTGCACTATCTGGACTCACTGCACTGCATCCCCATTGGTGCCAGTGACCTCTCTGGACTCACTGCACTGCATCCCCAGTGGTGCCAGTGCACTCTCTGGACTCACTGCACTGCATACCCAGTGGAGCCAGTGACCTCTCTGGACTCACTGCACTGCATCCCCAGTGGTGCCAGTGCACTCTCGGGACTCACTGCACTGCATCCCCAATGGTGCCAGTGCACTCTTTGGACTCACTGCACTGCATCCCCAGTGGTGCCAGTGCACTCTCTGGAAGCACGGCACTGCATCCCCAGTGGTGCCAGTGCACTCTCTGGACTCACTGCAGTGCATCCCCAGTGGTGCCAGTGCACTCTCTGGACTCACTGCACTGCACCCCCAGTGGTGCCAGTGCACTCTCTGGACTCACAGCACTGCATCCCCACTGGTGCCAGTGCACTCTCTGGACTCACTGCACTGCATCCCCAGTGGTGCCAGTGCACACTCTGGACTCACGGCACTGCATCCCCAGTGGTGCCAGTGCACTCTCTGGACTCACTGCACTGCATCCCCAGTGGTGCCAGGGTACTCTCTGGACTCACTGCACTGCATAGCCATTGGTGCCAAGGCACTCTCTGGACTCACTGCACTGCATTGCCATTGGTGCCAGTGCACTCTCTGGACTCATTGCAGTGCATCCCCAGTGGTGCCAGTGCACTCTCTGGACTCACGGCACTGCATTCCCAGTGGTGCCAGTGCACTCTCTGGACTCACTGCACTGCATCCGCAGTTGTGCCAGTGCACTCTCTGGACTCACTGCACTGCATCCCCAGTGGTGCCAGTGCCCTCTCTGGACTCACTGCAGTGCATCCCCAGTGGTGCCAGTGCACTCTCTGGACTCACTGCAGTGCATCCCCAGTGGTGCCAGTGCACTCTCTGGACTCACTGCACTGCATCCCCAGTGGTTCCAGTGCACTCTCTGGACTCACTGCACTGCATCCCCAGTGGTGCCAGTGACCTCTCTGGACTCACTGCACTGCATCCAGAGTGGTGACAGTGCACTCTCTGGACTCACAGCACTGCATCCCCAGTGGTGCCAGTGCACTCTCTGAGCTCACTGCACTGCATCCCCAGTGGTGCCAGTGCACTCTCTGGACTCACTGCACTGCATCCCCAGTGGTGCCAGTGCACTCTCTGGACTCACTGCACTGCATCCCCAATGGTGCCAGTGCACTCTTTGGACTCACTGCACTGCATCCCCAGTGGTGCCAGTGCACTCTCTGGACTCACTGCACTGCATCCCCAGTGGTGCCAGTGCCCTCTGTGGACTCACTGCACTACATCCCCAGTGGGGCCAGTGCACTCTCTTGAGTCACTGCACTGCATCCCCAGTGGTGCCAGTGCACTCTCTGGACTCACTGCACTGCATCCCCAGTGGTGCCAGTGCACTCTCTGGACTCAATGCACTGCATCCCCAGTGGTGCCAGTGCACTCTCTGGACTCACTGTAGTGCATCCCCAGTGGTGCCAGTGCACTCTCTGGACTCACTGCACTGCATCCCCAATCGTACCAGTGCAATCTCTGGTTTCACTGCAGTGCAACCCCAGTGGTGCCAGTGCACTCTCTGGACTCACCGGGGTGCATCCCCAATAGTGCCAGTGCCCTCTCTGGACTCACTGCACTGCATCCCCAGTGGTGCCAGTGCTCTCTCTGAGCTCACTGCACTGCATCCCCAGTAGTGCCAGTGCACTCTCTGGACTCACTGCACTGCATCCCCAGTGGTGCCAGTGCACTCTCTGGACTCATTGCAGTGCATCCCCAGTGGTGCCAGTGCACTCTCTGGACTCACGGCACTGCATCCCCAGTGGTGCCAGTGCACTCTCTGGACTCACGGCAGTGAATCCCCAGTGGTGCCAGTGCACTCTCTGGACTCACGGCAGTGCATCCCCAGTGGTGCCAGTGCACTCTCTGGACTCACTGCAGTGCATCCCAGGTGGTGCCAGTGCACTCTCTGGACTCACTGCACTGCATCCCCAGTGGTGCCAGTGCACTCTCTGGACTCACTGCACTGCATCCCCAGTGGTGCCTGTGCACTCTCTGGACTCACTGCACTGCATCCCCAGTGGTGCCAGGGCCCTCTCTGGACTCACTGCACGGCATCCCCAGTGGTGCCAGTGACCTCTCTGGACTCAGTGCACTGCATCCCCAGTGGTGCCAGTGCACTCTCTGGACTCACAGGGGTGCATCCCCAATAGTGCCAGTGACCTCTCTGGACTCACTGCACTGCATCCCCAGTGGTGCTAGTGTACTCTCTGGACTCACCGCACTCCATCCCCAGTGGTGCCAGTGCACTCTCTGGACTCACTGCACTGCATCCCCAGTGGTGCCAGTGCACTCTCTGGACTCACTGCACTGCATCACTAGTGGTGCCAGTGCACTCTCTGGACTCATTGCAGTGCATCACCAGTGGTGCCAGTGTACTCTCTGAGCTCACTGCACTGCATCCCCAGTGGTGCCCGTGCACTCTCTGGACTCACTGCACTGCATCCCCAGTGGTGCCAGTGCACTCTCTGGACTCACTGCACTGCATCCCCAATGGTGCCAGTGCACTCTTTGGACTCATTGCACTGCATCCCCAGTGGTGCCAGTGCACTCTCTGGACTCACTGCACTGCATCCCCAGTGGTGCCAGTGCCCTCTGTGGACTCATTGCACTACATCCCCAGTGGGGCCAGTGCACTCTCTTGAGTCACTGCACTGCATCACCAGTGGTGCCAGTGCCCTCTCTGGACTCACTGCAGTGCATCCCCAGTGGTGCCAGTGCACTCTCTGGACTCACCGCACTGCATCCCCAGTGGTGCCAGTGCACTCTCTGGACTCACTGCACTGCATCCCCAGTGGTTCCAGTGCACTCTCTGGACTCACTGCACTGCATCCCCAGTGTTGCCAGTGACCTCTCTGGACTCACTGCACTGCATCCATAGTGGTGACAGTGCACTCTCTGGACTCACTGCACTGCATCCCCAGTGGTGCCAGTGCACTCTCTGGACTCACTGCACTGCATCCCCAAACGTACCAGTGCAATCTCTGGTTTCACTGCAGTGCAACCCCAGTGGTGCCAGTGCACTCTCTTGAGTCACTGCACTGCATCCCCAGTGGTGCCAGTGCACTCTCTGGACTCACTGCAGTGCATCCCCAGTGGTGCCAGTGCACTCTCTTGAGTCACTGCACTGCATCCCCAGTGGTGCCAGGGCACTGTCTGGACTCACTGCACTGCATCCCCAGTGGTGCCAGTGCACTCTCTGGACTCACTGCAGTGCATACCCAATCGTACCAGTGCAATCTCTGGTCTCACTGCAGTGCATCCCCAGTGGTGCCAGTGCACTATCTGGACTCACTGCACTGCATCCCCAGTGGTGCCAGTGCACTCTCTGGAAGCACGGCACTGCATCCCCGGTGGTGCCAGTGCGCTCTCTGGACTCATTTCACTGCATCCCCGGTGGTGCCAGTGCGCTCTCTGGACTCACCGCACTGCATCCCCAGTGGTGCCAGTGCACTCTCTGGACTCACTGCAGTGCATCCCCAGTGGTGCCAGTGCACTCTCTGGACTCACTGCACTGCACCCCCAGTGGTGCCAGTGCACTCTCTGGACTCACAGCACTGCATCCCCACTGGTGCCAGTGCACTCTCTGGACTCACTGCACTGCATCCCCAGTGGTGCCAGTGCACACTCTGGACTCACGGCACTGCATCCCCATTGGTGCCAGTGCACTCTCTGGACTCACTGCACTGCATCCCCAGTGGTGCCAGGGTACTCTCTGGACTCACTGCACTGCATTGCCATTGGTGCCAAGGCACTCTCTGGACTCACGGCACTGCATTGCCATTGGTGCCAGTGCACTCTCTGGACTCATTGCAGTGCATCCCCAGTGGTGCCAGTGCACTCTCTGGACTCACGGCACTGCATCCCCAGTGGTGCCAGTGCACTCTCTGGACTCACTGCGCTGCATCCCCAGTGGTGCCAGTGCACTCTCTGGACTCACTGCACTGCATCCCCACTGGTGCCAGTGCACTATCTGGACTCACTGCACTGCATCCCCAGTGGTGCCAAGGCACTCTCTGGACTCACTGCACTGCATTGCCATTGGTGCCAGGGCACTCTCTGGACTCACTGCACTGCATACCCAGTGGTGCCAGTGACCTCTCTGGACTCACTGCACTGCATCCCCAGTGGTGCCAGTGCACTCTCGGGACTCACTGCACTGCATCCCCAATGGTGCCAGTGCACTCTCTGGACTCACTGCACTGCATCCCCAGTGGTGCCAGTGCACTCTCTGGACTCACTGCACTGCATCCCCAGTGGTGCCAGTGCACTCTCTGGACTCACTGCACTACATCCCCAGTGGGGCCAGTGCACTCTCTGGACTCACTGCAGTGCATCCCCAGTGGTGCCAGTGCACTCTCTTGAGTCACTGCACTGCATCCCCAGTGGTGCCAGTGCACTGTCTGGACTCACTGCACTGCATCCCCAGTGGTGCCAGTGCACTCTCTGGACTCACTGCAGTGCATACCCAATCGTACCAGTGCAATCTCTGGTCTCACTGCAGTGCATCCCCAGTGGTGCCAGTGCACTCTCTGGACTCACTGCAGTGCATCCCCAGTGGTGCCAGTGCACTCTCTGGACTCACTGCACTGCACCCCCAGTGGTGCCAGTGCACTCTCTGGACTCACAGCACTGCATCCCCACTGGTGCCAGTGCACTCTCTGGACTCACTGCACTGCATCCCCACTGGTGCCAGTGCACTCTCTGGACTCACTGCACTGCATCCCCAGTGGTGCCAGTGCACACTCTGGACTCACGGCACTGCATCCCCAGTGATGCCAAGGCACTCTCTGGACTCACTGCACTGCATTGCCATTGGTGCCAGTGCACTCTCTGGACTCATTGCAGTGCATCCCCAGTGGTGCCAGTGCACTCTCTGGACTCACTGCACTGCATGCCCAGTGGTGCCAGTGCACTCTCTGGACTCACTGCACTGCATCCGCAGTGGTGCCAGTGCACTCTCTGGACTCACTGCACTGCATCCCCAGTGGTGCCAGGGCACTCTCTGGACTCTTTGCACTGCATCCCCAGTGGTGCCAGTGCACTCTCTGGACTCACTGCACTGCATCCCCAGTGGTGCCAGTGCACTCTCTGGACTCATTGCAGTGCATCCCCAGTGGTGCCAGTGCACTCTCTGGACTCACGGCACTGCATCCCCAGTGGTGTCAGTGCACTCTCTGGACTCACGGCAGTGAATCCCCAGTGGTGCCAGTGCACTCTCTGGACTCACGGCAGTGCATCCCCAGTGGTGCCAGTGCACTCTCTGGACTCACTGCACTGCATCCCCAGTTGTGCCAGTGCACTCTCTGGACTCACTGCACGGCATCCCCAGTGGTGCCAGTGACCTCTCTGGACTCAGTGCACTGCATCCCCAGTGGTGCCAGTGCACTCTCTGGACTCACAGGGGTGCATCCCCAATAGTGCCAGTGACCTCTCTGGACTCACTGCACTGCATCCCCAGTGGTGCTAGTGCACTCTCTGGACTCACCGCACTGCATCCCCAGTGGTGCCAGTGCACTCTCTGGACTCACTGCACTGCATCCCCAGTGGTGCCAGTGACCTCTCTGGACTCACTGCACTGCATCACTAGTGGTGCCAGTGCACTCTCTGGACTCATTGCAGTGCATCACCAGTGGTGCCAGTGTACTCTCTGAGCTCACTGTACTGCATCCCCAGTGGTGCCAGTGCACTCTCTGGACTCACTGCACTGCATTCCCAGTGGTGCCAGTGCACTCTCTGGACTCATTGCACTGCATCCCCAATGGTGCCAGTGCACTCTTTGGACTCATTGCACTGCATCCCCAGTGGTGCCAGTGCACTCTCTGGACTCACTGCACTGCATCCCCAGTGGTGCCAGTGCCCTCTGTGGACTCACTGCACTACATCCCCAGTGGGGCCAGTGCACTCTCTTGAGTCACTGCACTGCATCCCCAGTGGTGCCAGTGCCCTGTCTGGACTCACTGCAGTGCATCCCCAGTGGTGCCAGTGCACTCTCTGGACTCACTGCACTGCATCCCCAGTGGTTCCAGTGCACTCTCTGGACTCACTGCACTGCATCCCCAGTGTTGCCAGTGACCTCTCTGGAGTCACTGCACTGCATCCAGAGTGGTGACAGTGCACTCTCTGGACTCACTGCACTGCATCCCCAGTGGTGCCAGTGCACTCTCTGAGCTCACTGCACTGCATCCCCAGTGATGCCCGTGCACTCTCTGGACTCACGGCACTGCATTCCCAGTGGTGCCAGTGACCTCTCTGGACTCACTGCACTGCATCCCCAGTGGTGCCAGTGCACTCTCTGGACTCACTGCACTGCATCACCAGTGGTGCCAGGGCACTCTCTGGACTCTTTGCACTGCATCCCCAGTGGTGCCAGTGCACTCTCTGGACTCACTGCACTGCATCCCCAGTGGTGCCAGTGCACTCTCTGGACTCATTGCAGTGCATCCCCAGTGGTGCCAGTGCACTCTCTGGACTCACGGCAGTGCATCCCCAGTGGTGCCAGTGCACTCTCTGGACTCACTGCAGTGCATCCCAGGTGGTGCCAGTGCACTCTCTGGACTCACTGCACTGCATCCCCAGTGGTGCCAGTGCACTCTCTGGACTCACTGCACTGCATCCCCAGTGGTGCCAGTGCACTCTCTGGACTCACTGCACGGCATCCCCAGTGGTGCCAGTGACCTCTCTGGACTCAGTGCACTGCATCCCCAGTGGTGCCAGTGCACTCTCTGGACTCACAGGGGTGCATCCCCAATAGTGCCAGTGACCTCTCTGGACTCACTGCACTGCATCCCCAGTGGTGCTAGTGCACTCTCTGGACTCACCGCACTGCATCCCCAGTGGTGCCAGTGCACTCTCTGGACTCACTGCACTGCATCCCCAGTGGTGCCAGTGACCTCTCTGGACTCACTGCACTGCATCACTAGTGGTGCCAGTGCACTCTCTGGACTCATTGCAGTGCATCACCAGTGGTGCCAGTGTACTCTCTGAGCTCACTACACTGCATCCCCAGTGGTGCCAGTGCCCTCTCTGGACTCACTGCACTGCATCCCCAGTGGTGCCAGTGCACTCTCTGGACTCATTGCACTGCATCCCCAATGGTGCCAGTGCACTCTTTGGACTCATTGCACTGCATCCCCAGTGGTGCCAGTGCACTCTCTGGACTCACTGCACTGCATCCCCAGTGGTGCCAGTGCCCTCTGTGGACTCACTGCACTACATCCCCAGTGGGGCCAGTGCACTCTCTTGAGTCACTGCACTGCATCCCCAGTGGTGCCAGTGCCCTCTCTGGACTCACTGCAGTGCATCCCCAGTGGTGCCAGTGCACTCTCTGGACTCACCGCACTGCATCCCCAGTGGTGCCAGTGCACTCTCTGGACTCACTGCACTGCATCCCCAGTGGTTCCAGTGCACTCTCTGGACTCACTGCACTGCATCCCCAGTGGTGCCAGTGACCTCTCTGGACTCACTGCACTGCATCCAGAGTGGTGACAGTGCACTCTCTGGACTCACTGCACTGCATCCCCAGTGGTGCCAGTGCACTCTCTGAGCTCACTGCACTGCATCCCCAGTGGTGCCAGTGCACTCTCTGGACTCACTGCACTGCATCCCCAGTGGTGCCAGTGCACTCTCTGGACTCACTGCACTGCATCCCCAATGGTGCCAGTGCACTCTTTGGACTCACTGCACTGCATCCCCAGTGGTGCCAGTGCAGTCTCTGGACTCACTGCACTGCATCCCCAGTGGTGCCAGTGCCCTCTGTGGACTCACTGCACTACATCCCCAGTGGGGCCAGTGCACTCTCTTGAGTCACTGCACTGCATCCCCAGTGGTGCCAGTGCACTCTCTGGACTCACTGCACTGCATCCCCAGTGGTGCCAGTGCACTCTCTGGACTCAATGCACTGCATCCCCAGTGGTGCCAGTGCACTCTCTGGACTCACTGTAGTGCATCCCCAGTGGTGCCAGTGCACTCTCTGGACTCACTGCACTGCATCCCCAATCGTACCATTGCAATCTCTGGTTTCACTGCAGTGCAACCCCAGTGGTGCCAGTGCACTCTCTGGACTCACCGGGGTGCATCCCCAATAGTGCCAGTGCCCTCTCTGGACTCACTGCACTGCATCCCCAGTGGTGCCAGTGCTCTCTCTGAGCTCACTGCACTGCATCCCCAGTGGTGCCAGTGCACTCTCTGGACTCACTGCACTGCATCCCCAGTGGTGCCAGTGCACTCTCTGGACTCATTGCAGTGCATCCCCAGTGGTGCCAGTG
This sequence comes from Anser anser, assembly GCF_964211835.1. Taxonomy (NCBI): domain Eukaryota; kingdom Metazoa; phylum Chordata; class Aves; order Anseriformes; family Anatidae; genus Anser; species Anser anser. The sequence goes on from NC_139747.1 coordinate 7,745,110, forward strand.
CACTCTCTGGACTCACGGCACTGCATCCCCAGTGGTGCCAGTGCACTCTCTGGACTCACGGCAGTGCATCCCCAGTGGTGCCAGTGCACTCTCTGGACTCACTGCAGTGCATCCCAGGTGGTGCCAGTGCACTCTCTGGACTCACTGCACTGCATCCCCAGTGGTGCCAGTGCACTCTCTGGACTCACTGCACTGCATCTCCAGTGGTGCCAGGGCACTCTCTGGACTCACTGCACGGCATCCCCAGTGGTGCCAGTGACCTCTCTGGACTCAGTGCACTGCATCCCCAGTGGTGCCAGTGCACTCTCTGGACTCACAGGGGTGCATCCCCAATAGTGCCAGTGACCTCTCTGGACTCACTGCACTGCATCCCCAGTGGTGCTAGTGCACTCTCTGGACTCACCGCACTCCATCCCCAGTGGTGCCAGTGCACTCTCTGGACTCACTGCACTGCATCCCCAGTGGTGCCAGTGACCTCTCTGGACTCACTGCACTGCATCACTAGTGGTGCCAGTGCACTCTCTGGACTCATTGCAGTGCATCACCAGTGGTGCCAGTGTACTCTCTGAGCTCACTGCACTGCATCCCCAGTGGTGCCCGTGCACTCTCTGGACTCACTGCACTGCATCCCCAGTGGTGCCAGTGCACTCTCTGGACTCACTGCACTGCATCCCCAATGGTGCCAGTGCACTCTTTGGACTCATTGCACTGCATCCCCAGTGGTGCCAGTGCACTCTCTGGACTCACTGCACTGCATCCCCAGTGGTGCCAGTGCCCTCTGTGGACTCACTGCACTACATCCCCAGTGGGGCCAGTGCACTCTCTTGAGTCACTGCACTGCATCCCCAGTGGTGCCAGTGCCCTCTCTGGACTCACTGCAGTGCATCCCTAGTGGTGCCAGTGCACTCTCTGGACTCACCGCACTGCATCCCCAGTGGTGCCAGTGCACTCTCTGGACTCACTGCACTGCATCCCCAGTGGTTCCAGTGCACTCTCTGGACTCACTGCACTGCATCCCCAGTGTTGCCAGTGACCTCTCTGGACTCACTGCACTGCATCCCTAGTGGTGACAGTGCACTCTCTGGACTCACTGCACTGCATCCCCAGTGGTGCCAGTGCACTCTCTGAGCTCACTGCACTGCATCCCCAGTGGTGCCAGTGCACTCTCTGGACTCACTGCACTGCATCCCCAGTGGTGCCAGTGCACTCTCTGGACTCACTGCACTGCATCCCCAATGGTGCCAGTGCACTCTTTGGACTCACTGCACTGCATCCCCAGTGGTGCCAGTGCACTCTCTGGACTCACTGCACTGCATCCCCAGTGGTGCCAGTGCCCTCTGTGGACTCACTGCACTACATCCCCAGTGGGGCCAGTGCACTCTCTTGAGTCACTGCACTGCATCCCCAGTGGTGCCAGTGCACTCTCTGGACTCACTGCACTGCACCCCCAGTGGTGCCAGTGCACTCTCTGGACTCACTGCACTGCATCCCCAATCGTACCAGTGCAATCTCTGGTTTCACTGCAGTGCAACCCCAGTGGTGCCAGTGCACTCTCTTGAGTCACTGCAGTGCATCCCCAGTGGTGCCAGTGCACTCTCTGGACTCACTGCACTGCATCCCCAGTGGTGCCAGTGCACTCTCTTGAGTCACTGCACTGCATCCCCAGTGGTGCCAGTGCACTGTCTGGACTCACTGCACTGCATCCCCAGTGGTGCCAGTGCACTCTCTGGACTCACTGCAGTGCATACCCAATCGTACCAGTGCAATCTCTGGTCTCACTGCAGTGCATCCCCAGTGGTGCCAGTGCACTCTCTGGACTCACTGCACTGCATCCCCAGTGGTGCCAGTGCACTCTCTGGAAGCACGGCACGGCATCCCCGGTGGTGCCAGTGCGCTCTCTGGACTCATTTCACTGCATCCCCGGTGGTGCCAGTGCGCTCTCTGGACTCACCGCACTGCATCCCCAGTGGTGCCAGTGCACTCTCTGGACTCACTGCAGTGCATCCCCAGTGGTGCCAGTGCACTCTCTGGACTCACTGCACTGCACCCCCAGTGGTGCCAGTGCACTCTCTGGACTCACAGCACTGCATCCCCACTGGTGCCAGTGCACTCTCTGGACTCACTGCACTGCATCCCCAGTGGTGCCAGTGCACACTCTGGACTCACGGCACTGCATCCCCAGTGGTGCCAGTGCACTCTTTGGACTCACTGCACTGCATCCCCAGTGGTGCCAGGGTACTCTCTGGACTCACTGCACTGCATAGCCATTGGTGCCAAGGCACTCTCTGGACTCACGGCACTGCATTGCCATTGGTGCCAGTGCACTCTCTGGACTCATTGCAGTGCATCCCCAGTGGTGCCAGTGCACTCTCTGGACTCACGGCACTGCATTCCCAGTGGTGCCAGTGCACTCTCTGGACTCACTGCACTGCATCCCCAGTGGTGCCAGTGCACTCTCTGGACTCACTGCACTGCATCCCCAGTGGTGCCATGGCACTCTCTGGACTCTTTGCACTGCATCCCCAGTGGTGCCAGTGCACTCTCTGGACTCACTGCACTGCATCCCCAGTGGTGCCAGTGCACTCTCTGGACTCATTGCAGTGCATCCCCAGTGGTGCCAGTGCACTCTCTGGACTCACGGCACTGCATCCCCAGTGGTGCCAGTGCACTCTCTGGACTCACGGCAGTGAATCCCCAGTGGTGCCAGTGCACTCTCTGGACTCACGGCAGTGCATCCCCAGTGGTGCCAGTGCACTCTCTGGACTCACAGGGTTGCATCCCAGGTGGTGCCAGTGCACTCTCTGGACTCACTGCACTGCATCCCCAGTGGTGCCAGTGCACTCTCTGGACTCACTGCACTGCATCCCCAGTGGTGCCAGTGCACTCTCTGGACTCACTGCACTGCATCCCCAGTGGTGCCAGGGCACTCTCTGGACTCACTGCACGGCATCCCCAGTGGTGCCAGTGACCTCTCTGGACTCAGTGCACTGCATCCCCAGTGGTGCCAGTGCACTCTCTGGACTCATTGCAGTGCATCCCCAGTGGTGCCAGTGCACTCTCTGGACTCACGGCACTGCATCCCCAGTGGTGCCAGTGCACTCTCTGGACTCACGGCAGTGCATCCCCAGTGGTGCCAGTGCACTCTCTGGACTCACTGCAGTGCATCCCAGGTGGTGCCAGTGCACTCTCTGGACTCACTGCACTGCATCCCCAGTGGTGCCAGTGCACTCTCTGGACTCACTGCACTGCATCTCCAGTGGTGCCAGGGCACTCTCTGGACTCACTGCACGGCATCCCCAGTGGTGCCAGTGACCTCTCTGGACTCAGTGCACTGCATCCCCAGTGGTGCCAGTGCACTCTCTGGACTCACAGGGGTGCATCCCCAATAGTGCCAGTGACCTCTCTGGACTCACTGCACTGCATCCCCAGTGGTGCTAGTGCACTCTCTGGACTCACCGCACTCCATCCCCAGTGGTGCCAGTGCACTCTCTGGACTCACTGCACTGCATCCCCAGTGGTGCCAGTGACCTCTCTGGACTCACTGCACTGCATCACTAGTGGTGCCAGTGCACTCTCTGGACTCATTGCAGTGCATCAGCAGTGGTGCCAGTGTACTCTCTGAGCTCACTGCACTGCATCCCCAGTGGTGCCCGTGCACTCTCTGGACTCACTGCACTGCATCCCCAGTGGTGCCAGTGCACTCTCTGGACTCACTGCACTGCATCCCCAATGGTGCCAGTGCACTCTTTGGACTCATTGCACTGCATCCCCAGTGGTGCCAGTGCACTCTCTGGACTCACTGCACTGCATCCCCAGTGGTGCCAGTGCCCTCTGTGGACTCACTGCACTACATCCCCAGTGGGGCCAGTGCACTCTCTTGAGTCACTGCACTGCATCCCCAGTGGTGCCAGTGCCCTCTCTGGACTCACTGCAGTGCATCCCTAGTGGTGCCAGTGCACTCTCTGGACTCACCGCACTGCATCCCCAGTGGTGCCAGTGCACTCTCTGGACTCACTGCACTGCATCCCCAGTGGTTCCAGTGCACTCTCTGGACTCACTGCACTGCATCCCCAGTGTTGCCAGTGACCTCTCTGGACTCACTGCACTGCATCCCTAGTGGTGACAGTGCACTCTCTGGACTCACTGCACTGCATCCCCAGTGGTGCCAGTGCACTCTCTGAGCTCACTGCACTGCATCCCCAGTGGTGCCAGTGCACTCTCTGGACTCACTGCACTGCATCCCCAGTGGTGCCAGTGCACTCTCTGGACTCACTGCACTGCATCCCCAATGGTGCCAGTGCACTCTTTGGACTCACTGCACTGCATCCCCAGTGGTGCCAGTGCACTCTCTGGACTCACTGCACTGCATCCCCAGTGGTGCCAGTGCCCTCTGTGGACTCACTGCACTACATCCCCAGTGGGGCCAGTGCACTCTCTTGAGTCACTGCACTGCATCCCCAGTGGTGCCAGTGCACTCTCTGGACTCACTGCACTGCATCCCCTGTGGTGCCAGTGCACTCTCTGGACTCACTGCACTGCATCCCCAATCGTACCAGTGCAATCTCTGGTTTCACTGCAGTGCAACCCCAGTGGTGCCAGTGCACTCTCTTGAGTCACTGCAGTGCATCCCCAGTGGTGCCAGTGCACTCTCTGGACTCACTGCACTGCATCCCCAGTGGTGCCAGTGCACTCTCTTGAGTCACTGCACTGCATCCCCAGTGGTGCCAGTGCACTCTCTGGACTCACTGCACTGCATCCCCAGTGGTGCCAGTGCACTCTCTGGAAGCACGGCACGGCATCCCCGGTGGTGCCAGTGCGCTCTCTGGACTCATTTCACTGCATCCCCGGTGGTGCCAGTGCGCTCTCTGGACTCACCGCACTGCATCCCCAGTGGTGCCAGTGCACTCTCTGGACTCACTGCAGTGCATCCCCAGTGGTGCCAGTGCACTCTCTGGACTCACTGCACTGCACCCCCAGTGGTGCCAGTGCACTCTCTGGACTCACAGCACTGCATCCCCACTGGTGCCAGTGCACTCTCTGGACTCACTGCACTGCATCCCCAGTGGTGCCAGTGCACACTCTGGACTCACGGCACTGCATCCCCAGTGGTGCCAGTGCACTCTTTGGACTCACTGCACTGCATCCCCAGTGGTGCCAGGGTACTCTCTGGACTCACTGCACTGCATAGCCATTGGTGCCAAGGCACTCTCTGGACTCACGGCACTGCATTGCCATTGGTGCCAGTGCACTCTCTGGACTCATTGCAGTGCATCCCCAGTGGTGCCAGTGCACTCTCTGGACTCACTGCACTGCATTCCCAGTGGTGCCAGTGCACTCTCTGGACTCACTGCACTGCATCCCCAGTGGTGCCAGTGCACTCTCTGGACTCACTGCACTGCATCCCCAGTGGTGCCATGGCACTCTCTGGACTCTTTGCACTGCATCCCCAGTGGTGCCAGTGCACTCTCTGGACTCACTGCACTGCATCCCCAGTGGTGCCAGTGCACTCTCTGGACTCATTGCAGTGCATCCCCAGTGGTGCCAGTGCACTCTCTGGACTCACGGCACTGCATCCCCAGTGGTGCCAGTGCACTCTCTGGACTCACGGCAGTGAATCCCCAGTGGTGCCAGTGCACTCTCTGGACTCACGGCAGTGCATCCCCAGTGGTGCCAGTGCACTCTCTGGACTCACAGGGTTGCATCCCAGGTGGTGCCAGTGCACTCTCTGGACTCACTGCACTGCATCCCCAGTGGTGCCAGTGCACTCTCTGGACTCACTGCACTGCATCCCCAGTGGTGCCAGTGCACTCTCTGGACTCACTGCACTGCATCCCCAGTGGTGCCAGGGCACTCTCTGGACTCACTGCACGGCATCCCCAGTGGTGCCAGTGACCTCTCTGGACTCAGTGCACTGCATCCCCAGTGGTGCCAGTGCACTCTCTGGACTCACAGGGGTGCATCCCCAATAGTGCCAGTGACCTCTCTGGACTCACTGCACTGCATCCCCAGTGGTGCTAGTGCACTCTCTGGACTCACCGCACTGCATCCCCAGTGGTGCCAGTGCACTCTCTGGACTCACTGCACTGCATCCCCAGTGGTGCCAGTGACCTCTCTGGACTCACTGCACTGCATCACTAGTGGTGCCAGTGCACTCTCTGGACTCATTGCAGTGCATCACCAGTGGTGCCAGTGTACTCTCTGAGCTCACTGCACTGCATCCCCAGTGGTGCCAGTGCACTCTCTGGACTCATTGCACTGCATCCCCAATGGTGCCAGTGCACTCTTTGGACTCATTGCACTGCATCCCCAGTGGTGCCAGTGCACTCTCTGGACTCACTGCACTGCATCCCCAGTGGTGCCAGTGCCCTCTGTGGACTCACTGCACTACATCCCCAGTGGGGCCAGTGCACTCTCTTGAGTCACTGCACTGCATCCCCAGTGGTGCCAGTGCCCTCTCTGGACTCACTGCAGTGCATCCCCAGTGGTGCCAGTGCACTCTCTGGACTCACCGCACTGCATCCCCAGTGGTGCCAGTGCACTCTCTGGACTCACTGCACTGCATCCCCAGTGGTTCCAGTGCACTCTCTGGACTCACTGCACTGCATCCCCAGTGTTCCCAGTGACCTCTCTGGACTCACTGCACTGCATCCAGAGTGGTGACAGTGCACTCTCTGGACTCACTGCACTGCATCCCCAGTTGTGCCAGTGCACTCTCTGAGCTCACTGCACTGCATCCCCAGTGGTGCCAGTGCACTCTCTGGACTCACTGCACTGCATCCCCAGTGGTGCCAGTGCACTCTCTGGACTCACTGCACTGCATCCCCAATGGTGCCAGTGCACTCTTTGGACTCACTGCACTGCATCCCCAGTGGTGCCAGTGCACTCTCTGGACTCACTGCACTGCATCCCCAGTGGTGCCAGTGCCCTCTGTGGACTCACTGCACTACATCCCCAGTGGGGCCAGTGCACTCTCTTGAGTCACTGCACTGCATCCCCAGTGGTGCCAGTGAACTCTCTGGACGCACTGCACAGCATCCCCAGTGGTGCCAGGGCACTCTCTGGACTCACTGCACTGCATCCCCAGTGGTGCCAGTGCACTCTCTGGACTCACTGCACTGCATCCCCAGTGGTGGCAGTGCACACTCTGGACTCACGGCACTGCATCCCCAGTGGTGCTAGTGCACTATCTGGACTCACGGCACTGCATCCCCAGTGGTACCAGTGCACTCTCTGGACTCACTGCACTGCATCCCCAGTGGTATCAGGGTACTCTCTGGAATCACTGCACTGCATCCCCAGTGGTGCCAATGCACTCTCTGGACTCACTGCACTGCATCCCCAGTGGTGCCTGTGCACTCTCTGGACTCACTAATGACCATCCCCAGTGGTGCCAGTGCACTCTCTGGACCCACTGCACTGCATCCCCAGTGGTGCCAGTGCACTCTCTGGACTCACCGGGCTGCACCCCAGAGGTGCCAGTGCACTCTCTGGATCACTGCACTGCATCCCCATTGGTGCCAGTGCACTCTATGGAGTCACTGCAGTGCATCCCCAGGGGTGCCAGTGCACTCTCTGGACTCACTGCACTGCATCCCCAGTGATGCCAGTGCACTCTCTGGACTCACTAATGACCATCCCCAGTGGTGCCAGTGCACTCTCTGGACTCACTGCACTGCATCCCCAGTGGTGCCAGTGCACTCTCTGGACTCACTGCACTGCATCCCCAGTGGTGCCAGTGCACACTCTGGACTCACGGCACTGCATCCCCAGTGGTGCCAGTGCACTCTCTGGACTCACTGCACTGCATCCCCAGTGGTGCCAGTGGACTCTCTGGACTCACTGCACTGCATCCCCAGTGGTGCCAAGGCACTCTCTGGACTCACTGCACTGCATTGCCATTGGTGCCAGTGCACTCTCTGGACTCATTGCACTGCATCCCCAGTGGGGCCAGTGCACTCTCTGGACTCACTGCACTGCATCCCCAATTGTACCAGTGCAATCTCTGGTCTCACTGCATTGCATCCCCAGTGGTGCCAGTGCACTCTCTGGACTCACTGCACTGCATCCCCAGTGGTGCCAGTGCACTCTCTGAACTCACTGAACTGCATCCCCAGGGTGCCAGTGCACTCTCTGGACTCACTGCACTGCATCCCCAGTGGTGCCAGGGCACTCTCTGGACTCACTGCACTGCATCCCGGGTGGCGCCAGTGACCTCTCTGGACTCAGTGCAGTGCATTCCCAGTGGTTCCAGTGCACTCTCTGGACTCACCGGGGTGCATCCCCAATAGTGCCAGTGCCCTCTCTGGACTCACTGCAGTGCATCCCCAGTGGTGCCAGTGCGCTCTCTGGACTCACCGCACTGCATCCCCACTGGTGCCAGTGCACTCTCTGGACTCACTGCAGTGCATCCCCAGTGGTGCCAGTGCACTCTCTGGACTCATTTCACTGCATCACCAGTGGTGCCAGTGCACTCTCTGGACTCACTGCACTGCATCCCCAGTGGTGCCAGTGCACTCTCTGGACTCACTGCACTGCATCCCCAGTTGTGCCAGTGCACTCTCTGAGCTCACTGCAGTGCATCCCCACTGGTGCCAGTGCACTCTCTGGACTCACTGCACTGCATCCCCAGTGGTGCCAGTGCACTCTCTGGCCTCACTGCACTGCGTCCCCAATGGTGCCAGTGCACTCTCTGGACTCACTGCACTGCATCCCCAGTGGTGCCAGTGCACTCTCTGGACTCACTGCACTGCATCCCCAGTTGTGCCAGTGCACTCTCTGAGCTCACTGCAGTGCATCCCCACTGGTGCCAGTGCACTCTCTGGACTCACTGCACTGCATCCCCACTGGTGCCAGTGCACTCTCTGGACTCACTGCACTGCATCCCCAGTGGTGCCAGTGCCCTCTGTGGACTCACTGCACTACATCCCCAGTGGGGCCAGTGCACTCTCTTGAGTCACTGCACTGCATCCCCAGTGGTGCCAGTGCACTCTCTGGACTCACTGCACTGCATCCCCACTGGTGCCAGTGCACTCTCTGGACTCAATGCACTGCATCCCCAGTGGTGCCAGTGCACTCTCTGGACTCACTGTAGTGCATCCCCAGTGGTGCCAGTGCACTCTCTGGACTCACTGCACTGCATCCCCAATCGTACCAGTGCAATCTCTGGTTTCACTGCAGTGCAACCCCAGTGGTGCCAGTGCACTCTCTGGACTCACCGGGGTGCATCCCCAATAGTGCCAGTGACCTCTCTGGACTCACTGCACTGCATCCCCAGTGGTGCCAGTGCACTCTCTGGACTCACTGCACTGCATACCCAGTGGTGCCAGTGCACTCTCTGGACTCACTGCACTGCATCCCCAGTGGTGCCAGTGCACTCTCGGGACTCACTGCACTGCATCTCCAATGGTGCCAGTGCACTCTTTGGATTCACTGCACTGCATCCCCACTGGTGCCAGTGCACTCTCTGGACTCACTGCACTGCATCCCCAGTGGTGCCAGTGCACTCTCTAGAGTCACTGCACTACATCCCCAGTGGGGCCAGTGCACTCTCTGGACTCACTGCAGTGCATCCCCAGTGGTGCCAGTGCACTCTCTGGACTCACTGCAGTGCATACCCAATCGTACCTCTGCAATCTCTGGTCTCACTGCAGTGCATCCCCAGTGGTGCCAGTGCACTCTCTGGACTCACTGCACTGCATCCCCAGTGGTGCCAGTGCACTCTCTGGAAGCACGGCACTGCATCCCCGGTGGTGCCAGTGCGCTCTCTGGACTCATTTCACTGCATCCCCGGTGGTGCCAGTGCGCTCTCTGGACTCACCGCACTGCATCCCCAGTGGTGCCAGTGCACTCTCTGGACTCACTGCAGTGCATCCCCAGTGGTGCCAGTGCACTCTCTGGACTCACTGCACTGCACCCCCAGTGGTGCCAGTGCACTCTCTGGACTCACCGGGGTGCATCCCCACTGGTGCCAGTGCACTCTCTGGACTCACTGCACTGCGTCCCCAGTGGTGCCAGGGTACTCTCTGGACTCACTGCACTGCATTGCCATTGGTGCCAAGGCACTCTCTGGACTCACTGCACTGCATTGCCATTGGTGCCAGTGCACTCTCTGGACTCATTGCAGTGCATCCCCAGTGGTGCCAGTGCACTCTCTGGACTCACGGCACTGCATCCCCAGTGGTGCCAGTGAACTCTCTGGACTCACTGCACTGCATCCCCAGTGGTGCCAGTGCACTCTCTGGACTCACTGCACTGCATCCCCAGTGGTGCCAGTGCACTCTCTGGACTCACTGCAGTGCATCCCCAGTGGTGCCAGTGCACTCTCTTGAGTCACTGCACTGCATCCCCAGTGGTGCCAGTGCACTCTCTGAGCTCACTGCACTGCATCCCCAGTGGTGCCAGTGCACTCTCTGGACTCACTGCAGTGCATACCCAATCGTACCAGTGCAATCTCTGGTCTCACTGCAGTGCATCACCAGTGGTGCCAGTGCACTCTCTGGACTCACTGCAGTGCATCGCCAGTGGTGCCAGTGCACTCTCTGGACTCACGACACTGCATCCCCAGTGGTGCCAGTGCGCTCTCTGGACTCACTGCACTGAATCCCCAGTGGTGCCAGTGCACTCTCTGGACTCACTGCACTGAATCCCCAGTGGTGCCAGTGCACTCTCTGGACTCACTGCACTGCATCCCCTGTGGTTCCAGTGCACACTGTGGACTCACGGCACTGCATCCCCAGTGGTGCTAGTGCACTCTCTGGACTCACTGCACTGCATCCCCAGTGGTGCCAGGGCACTCTCTGGACTCACTGCACTGCATCCCCACTAGTGCCAGGATACTCTCTGGACTCACTGCACTGCATCCCCAGTGGTGCCAGTGACCTCTCTGGACTCTCTGCAGTGTATCCCCAGTGGTGCCAGTGCACTCTCTGGACTCACGGCACTGCATCCCCGGTGGTGCCAGTGCACTCTCTGGACTCACTGCACTGCATCCCCAATGGTGCCAGTGCACTCTCTGGACTCACTGCACTGCATCCCCAGTGGTGCCAGTGCACTCTCTGGACTCACTGCACTGCATCCCCAGTGGTGCCAGTGTATTCTCTGAACTCACTGCACTGCATCCCCAGTGGTGCCAGGGCACTCTCTGGACTCACTGCACTGCATCGCCAGTGGTTCCAGTGCACTCTCTGGACTCACTGCAGTGCATCCCCAGTGTTGCCAGTGCAATCTCTGGAGTCACTGCACTGCATCCCCAATGGTGCCAGTGCCCTCTCTGGACTCACTGCACTGAATTCCCGGTGGTGCCAGTGCACTCTCTGGACTCACAGCACTGCATCCCCAGTGGTGCCAGTGAACTCTCTGGACGCACTGCACAGCATCCCCAGTGGTGCCAGGGCACTCTCTGGACTCACTGCACTGCATCCCCAGTGGTGCCAGTGCACTCTCTGGACTCACTGCACTGCATCCCCAGTGGTGGCAGTGCACACTCTGGACTCACGGCACTGCATCCCCAGTGGTGCTAGTGCACTCTCTGGACTCACGGCACTGCATCCCCAGTGGTACCAGTGCACTCTCTGGACTCACTGCACTGCATCCCCAGTGGTATCAGGGTACTCTCTGGAATCACTGCACTGCATCCCCAGTGGTGCCAATGCACTCTCTGGACTCACTGCACTGCATCCCCAGTGGTGCCAGTGCACTCTCTGGACTCACTAATGACCATCCCCAGTGGTGCCAGTGCACTCTCTGGACCCACTGCACTGCATCCCCAGTGGTGCCAGTGCACTCTCTGGACTCACCGGGCTGCACCCCAGAGGTGCCAGTGCACTCTCTGGATCACTGCACTGCATCCCCATTGGTGCCAGTGCACTCTATGGAGTCACTGCAGTGCATCCCCAGGGGTGCCAGTGCACTCTCTGGACTCACTGCACTGCATCCCCAGTGATGCCAGTGCACTCTCTGGACTCACTAATGACCATCCCCAGTGGTGCCAGTGCACTCTCTGGACTCACTGCACTGCATCCCCAGTGGTGCCAGTGCACTCTCTGGACTCACTGCACTGCATCCCCAGTGGTGCCAGTGCACACTCTGGACTCACGGCACTGCATCCCCAGTGGTGCCAGTGCACTCTCTGGACTCACTGCACTGCATCCCCAGTGGTGCCAGTGGACTCTCTGGACTCACTGCACTGCATCCCCAGTGGTGCCAAGGCACTCTCTGGACTCACTGCACTGCATTGCCATTGGTGCCAGTGCACTCTCTGGACTCATTGCACTGCATCCCCAGTGGGGCCAGTGCACTCTCTGGACTCACTGCACTGCATCCCCAATTGTACCAGTGCAATCTCTGGTCTCACTGCAGTGCATCCCCAGTGGTGCCAGTGCACTCTCTGGACTCACTGCACTGCATCCCCAGTGGTGCCAGTGCACTCTCTGAACTCACTGAACTGCATCCCCAGTGGTGCCAGTGCACTCTCTGGACTCACTGCACTGCATCCCCAGTGGTGCCAGGGCACTCTCTGGACTCACTGCACTGCATCCCGGGTGGCGCCAGTGACCTCTCTGGACTCAGTGCAGTGCATTCCCAGTGGTTCCAGTGCACTCTCTGGACTCACCGGGGTGCATCCCCAATAGTGCCAGTGCCCTCTCTGGACTCACTGCAGTGCATCCCCAGTGGTGCCAGTGCGCTCTCTGGACTCACCGCACTGCATCCCCAGTGGTGCCAGTGCACTCTCTGGACTCACTGCAGTGCATCCCCAGTGGTGCCAGTGCACTCTCTGGACTCATTTCACTGCATCCCCAGTGGTGCCAGTGCACTCTCTGGACTCACTGCACTGCATCCCCAGTGGTGCCAGTGCACTCTCTGGACTCACTGCACTGCATCCCCAGTTGTGCCAGTGCACTCTCTGAGCTCACTGCAGTGCATCCCCACTGGTGCCAGTGCACTCTCTGGACTCACTGCACTGCATCCCCAGTGGTGCCAGTGCACTCTCTGGCCTCACTGCACTGCGTCCCCAATGGTGCCAGTGCACTCTCTGGACTCACTGCACTGCATCCCCAGTGGTGCCACTGCACTCTCTGGACTCACTGCACTGCATCCCCAGTGGTGCCGGGGCACTCTCTGGACTCACTGCAGTGCATCCCCAGTGGTGCCAGTGCCCTCTGTGGACTCACTGCACTACATCCCCAGTGGTGCCAGTGCACTCTCTGCACTCACTGCACTGCATCCCCAGTGGTGCCAGTGAACTCTCTGGACTCACTGCACTGCATCCCTAGTGGTGCCAGTGCACTCTCTTGAGTCACTGCACTGCATCCCCAGTGGTGCAAGTGCACTCTGTGGACTCACTGCACTACATCCCCAGTGGGGCCAGTGCACTCTCTGCACTCACTGCACTGCATCGCCATTGGTGCCAGTGCACTCTCTGGACTCACTGCAGTGCATTCCCAGTGGTGCCAGCGCACTCTCTTGAGTCACTGCACTGCATCCCCAGTGGTGCCAGTGCACTCTCTGGACTCACTGCAGTGCATCCCCAATCGTACCAGTGCAATCTCTGATCTCCCTGCAGTGCATCCCCAGTGGTGCCAGTGCGCTCTCTGGACTCATTTCACTGCATCCCCGGTGGTGCCAGTGCGCTCTCTGGACTCACGGCACTGCATCCCCAGTGGTGCCAGTGCACTCTCTGGACTCACTGTAGTGCATCCTCAGTGGTGCCAGTGCACTCTCTGGACTCACTGCACTGCACCCCCAGTGGTGCCAGTGCACTCTCTGGACTCACTGTAGTGCATCTCCACTGGTGCCAGTGCACTCTCTGGACTCACTGCACTGCATCCCCAGTGGTGCCAGTGCACACTCTGGACTCACGGCACTGCATCCCCAGTGGTGCCAGTGCACTCTCTGGACTCACTGCACTGCATCCCCAGTGGTGCCAGGGTACTCTCTGGACTCACTGCACTGCATTGCCATTGGTGCCAAGGCACTCTCTGGACTCACTGCACTGCATTGCCATTGGTGCCAGTGCACTCTCTGGACTCATTGCAGTGCATCCCCAGTGGTGCCAGTGCACTCTCTGGACTCACGGCACTGCATCCCCAGTGGTGCCAGTGCACTCTCTGGACTCACTGTAGTGCATCCCCACTGGTGCCAGTGCACTCTCTGGACTCACTGCACTGCATCCCCAGTGGTGCCAGTGCACTCTCTGAACTCACTGAACTGCATCCCCAGTGGTGCCAGTGCACTCTCTGGACTCACTGCACTGCAACCCCAGTGGTGCCAGGGCACTCTCTGGACTCACTGCACTGCATCCCCAGTGGTGCCAGTGACCTCTCTGGACTCAGTGCGGTGCAACCCCAGTGGTGCCAGTGCACTCTCTGGACTCACCGTGGTGCATCCCCAATAGCGCCAGTGCCCTCTCTGGACTCACTGCAGTGCATCCCCAGTGGTGCCAGTGCGCTCTCTGGACTCACCGGGGTGCATCCCCAGTGGTGCCAGTGCACTCTCTGGACTCACTGCACTGCATCCCCAGTGGTGCCAGTGCACTCTCTGGACTCACTGCACTGCATCCCCAGTGGTGCCAGTGCACTCTCTGGACTCACTGCACTGCATCCCCAGTGGTGCCAGTGCACTCTCTGAGCTCACTGCAGTGCATCCCCACTGGTACCAGTGCACTCTCTGGACTCACTGCACTGCATCCCCAGTGGTGCCAGTACCCTCTCTGGACTCACTGCAGTGCATCCCCAGTGGTGCCAGTGCACTCTCTTGAGTCACTGCACTGCATCCCCAGTGGTGCCAGTGCACTCTCTGGACTCACTGCACTGCATCCCCAGTGGTGCCAGTGCACTCTCTGGAAGCACGGCACTGCATCCCCGGTGGTGCCAGTGCGCTCTCTGGACTCATTTCACTGCATCCCCGGTGCTGCCAGTGCGCTCTCTGGACTCACGGCACTGCATCACCAGTGGTGCCAGTGCACTCTCTGGACACACTGTAGTGCATCCCCACTGGTGCCAGTGCACTCTCTGGACTCACTGCACTGCACCCACAGTGGTGCCAGTGCACTCTCTGGACTCACAGCACTGCATCCCCACTGGTGCCAGTGCACTCTCTGGACTCACAGCACTGCATCCCCAGTGGTGCCAGTGCACACTCTGGACTCACGGCACTGCATCCCCAGTGGTGCCAGTGCACTCTCTGGACTCACGGCACTGCATCCCCAGTGGTGCCAGGGTACTCTCTGGACTCACTGCACTGCATCCCCAGTGGTGCCAAGGCACTCTCTGGACTCACTGCACTGCATTGCCTTTGGTGCCAGTGCACTCTCTGGACTCATTGCAGTGCATCCCCAGTGGTGCCAGTGCACTCTCTGGACTCACTGCACTGCATCCCCACTGGTGCCAGTGCACTCTCTGAACTCACTGAACTGCATTCCCAAGGTGCCAGTGCACTCTCTGGACTCACTGCACTGCATCCCCAGTGGTGCCAGGGCACTCTCTGGACTCACTGCACTGCATCCCCAGTGGTGCCAGTGACCTCTCTGGACTCAGTGCAGTGCATTCCCAGTGGTTCCAGTGCACTCTCTGGACTCACCGGGGTGCATCCCCAATAGTGCCAGTGCCCTCTCTGGACTCACTGCAGTGCATCCCCAGTGGTGCCAGTGCGCTCTCTGGACTCACCGCACTGCATCCCCAGTGGTGCCAGTGCACTCTCTGGACTCACTGCACTGCATCCCCAGTGGTGCCAGTGCACTCTCTGGACTGATATCACTGCATCCCCAGTGGTGCCAGTGCACTCTCTGGACTCACTGCACTGCATCCCCAGTGGTGCCAGTGCACTCTCTTGAGTCACTGCACTGCATCCCCAGTGGTGCCAGTGCACTCTCTGGACTCACTGCACTGCATCCCCAGTGGTGCCAGTGCACTCTCTGGACTCACTGCAGTGCATCCCCAATCGTACCAGTGCAATCTCTGGTCTCACTGCAGTGCATCCCCAGTGGTGCCAGTGCACTCTCTGGACTCATTGCACTGCATCCCCAGTGGTGCCAGTGACCTCTCTGGAAGCACGGCACTGCATCCCCGGTGGTGCCAGTGCGCTCTCTGGACTCATTTCACTGCATCCCCGGTGGTGCCAGTGCGCTCTCTGGACTCACGGCACTGCATCCCCAGTGGTGCCAGTGCACTCTCTGGACTCACTGTAGTGCATCCCCAGTGGTGCCAGTGCACTCTCTGGACTCACTGCACTGCACCCCCAGTGGTGCCAGTGCACTCTCTGGACTCACAGCACTGCATCCCCACTGGTGCCAGTGCACTCTCTGGACTCACTGCACTGCATCCCCAGTGGTGCCAGTGCACACTCTGGACTCACGGCACTGCATCCCCAGTGGTGCCAGTGCACTCTCTGGACTCACTGCACTGCATCCCCAGTGGTGCCAGTGGACTCTCTGGACTCACTGCACTGCATCCCCAGTGGTGCCAAGGCACTCTCTGGACTCACTGCACTGCATTGCCATTGGTGCCAGTGCACTCTCTGGACTCATTGCACTGCATCCCCAGTGGTGCCAGTGCACTCTCTGGACTCACTGCACTGCATCCCCAATTGTACCAGTGCAATCTCTGGTCTCACTGCAGTGCATCCCCAGTGGTGCCAGTGCACTCTCTGGACTCACTGCACTGCATCCCCAGTGGTGCCAGTGCACTCTCTGGACTCACTGCACTGCATCCCCAGTGGTGCCAGTGCACTCTCTGGACTCACTGCACTGCATCCCCAGTGGTGCCAGGGCACTCTCTGGACTCACTGCACTGCATCCCGGGTGGCGCCAGTGACCTCTCTGGACTCAGTGCAGTGCATTCCCAGTGGTTCCAGTGCACTCTCTGGACTCACCGGGGTGCATCCCCAATAGTGCCAGTGCCCTCTCTGGACTCACTGCAGTGCATCCCCAGTGGTGCCAGTGCATTCTCTGGACTCATTTCACTGCATCCCCAGTGGTGCCAGTGCACTCTCTGGACTCACTGCACTGCATCCCCAGTGGTGCCAGTGCACTCTCTGGACTCACTGCACTGCATCCCCAGTTGTGCCAGTGCACTCTCTGAGCTCAGTGCAGTGCATCCCCACTGGTGCCAGTGCACTCTCTGGACTCACTGCACTGCATCCCCAGTGGTGCCAGTGCACTCTCTGGCCTCACTGCACTGCGTCCCCAATGGTGCCAGTGCACTCTCTGGACTCACTGCACTGCATCCCCAGTGGTGCCAGTGCACTCTCTGGACTCACTGCACTGCATCCCCAGTGGTGCCGGGGCACTCTCTGGACTCACTGCAGTGCATCCCCAGTGGTGCCAGTGCCCTCTGTGGACTCACTGCACTACATCCCCAGTAGGGCCAGTGCACTCTCTGCACTCACTGCACTGCGTCCCCAATGGTGCCAGTGCACTCTCTGGACTCACTGCACTGCATCCCCAGTGGTGCCAGTGCACTCTCTGGACTCACTGCACTGCATCCCTAGTGGTGCCAGTGCACTCTCTTGAGTCACTGCACTGCATCCCCAGTGGTGCCAGTGCACTCTCTGGACTCACTGTAGTGCATCATCACTGGTGCCAGTGCACTCTCTGGACTCACTGCACTGCACCCCCAGTGGTGCCACTGCACTCTCTGGACTCACTGCACTGCATCCCCAGTGGTGCCACTGCACTCTCTGGACTCACGGCACTGCATCCCCAGTGGTGCCACTGCACTCTCTGGACTCACTGCACTGCATCCCCAGTGGTGCCAGGGTACTCTCTGGACTCACTGCACTGCATCCCCAGTGGTGCCAAGGCACTCTCTGGACTCACTGCACTGCACTGCCATTGGTGCCAGTGCACTCTCTGGACTCATTGCAGTGCATCCCCAGTGGTGCCAGTGCACTCTCTGGACTCACGGCACTGCATCCCCAGTGGTGCCAGTGCACTCTCTGGACTCACTGCACTGCATCCCCAGTGGTGCCAGTGCACTCTCTGAACTCACTGAACTGCATCCCCAGTGGTGCCAGTGCACTCTCTGGACTCACTGCACTGCATCCCCAGTGGTGCCAGGGCACTCTCTGGACTCACTGCACTGCATCCCCAGTGGTGCCAGTGACCTCTCTGGACTCAGTGCAGTGCATTCCCAGTGGTTCCAGTGCACTCTCTGGACTCACCGGGGTGCATCCCCAATAGTGCCAGTGCCCACTCTGGACTCACTGCAGTGCATCCCCAGTGGTGCCAGTGCGCTCTCTGGACTCACCGCACTGCATCCCCAGTGGTGCCAGTGCACTCTCTGGACTCACTGCAGTGCATCCCCAGTGGTGCCAGTGCACTCTCTGGACTCATTTCACTGCATCCCCAGTGGTGCCAGTGCACTCTCTGGACTCACTGCACTGCATCCCCAGTGGTGCCAGTGCACTCTCTGAGCTTACTGCAGTGCATCCCCAGTGGTGCCAGTGCACTCTCTGGACTCACTGCACTGCATCCCCAGTGGTGCCAGTGCACTCTCTGGCCTCACTGCACTGCGTCCCCAGTGGTGCCAGTGCACTCTCTGGACTCACTGCACTGCATCCCCAGTGGTGCCACTGC